>NW_022884344.1:790552-1530279 GCF_011952255.1 Bombus vosnesenskii
TTTATTACTATTAGGAAATGCAATGACCGAACGTGACATGCAAATATACGTTTAAACGAGTACTTAATTTTGAATTACAGCAACAGTACAGTATACATAGGATATTCAGCATGTGCAATCATAAAAATTATCCGTTGATAAACGAATAAGCAAGGCTAAATACCGTAAACGTAAGATCTGCTTTTGTCGTAAACTTTTAGTTGTCATAGTATATTTAACAAACTTTTATAAGGTAATTTAATAGATCTTGTAAGATAGAATGGGGCAATACGAGGTGCAATCAGGTAGTATAGCATATAAAGGAAAAGGTGTTTCTTGTACTTTTATTCCAATTAGTTATCGATGTTTTCCTGCAAGTACGTATAAGGGAAACGAGTATGCTTCCTGAACTTTGTATCAGCATGCAACAAACAAGCATCGACCAATCGATATTTAATTTTGATTTATTCGTTGAGACTCTGTGAACATGTACGAGGAAAACTAAAAGCGTGTGTGTAAAATAGGATGAATCGTTTGAACATGACACGTTTCTTGCGTTTTCGACGATATCGTCGAAACGTGTTTAACCAACGATTATTTATCGAGAAGAACAAGTACCTGTTTATGTATTTTACTATGCAAAAGTATTCAATCGATTTCCAGCTGAATAGCGTAATAACGTGTAATTATGCAACAACATCGATAAGACGGCGAACGCTATACAGCATAATACAAGAGATACGATCGTTTTTATTTTTAGCGACTTTTTAATAAATTGAATATGTAACAAGAATTAGCATTACGAATCGTACTTGTCTAGAACGATTATGCAACAAATTAATCGATGAAATGAAACCCGATATAAACTAATTTGCAAAGCTCGATACGCAGCTATTACGCAATTATTGGATTTGTATATAAAACGTCTAGTTGCATAAAGCTATTCATTTTTATAGGAAACTATGAAAACGTTCATACTATTACAGAATAGTTTCTGTTCGTTATGCAACTCGCGTGATATTTTAAATTTTATATAAAATATTTTCATGCCGATTTTCGTGTCGTCAGACATGATAAAACTAGTTTTAATCTTAATGTCTCACGATTCATCCTATTGTAACGACAAAAACTTTGTTCTATTATAAGTTCCATATGGCGTATTGGATCGCTCGCAGAAATTACACGACGAATCGTTGAAGAAAGCATACAGAGTAATCTATCTGAACGTAAAAAATTTGCTTTTACCAGGAATATCTTCGAACGAAATATCGACGAACGTAGCGAAGCGAAATGAAAATTGAAACTCGCGTTTTTCTACCTTAAAACACGATATTTTTCAATCGGTATCATTAGCTGACTTTCCATTTGGCATTCGTAGTAGCTTTGCCAGCCGATCACCTTGTAACCGTATGTTTTATTAGCTAGTACGTATGATTAGTCGATGATCTTGTTTCAGAATCTTTATCGCTGAATTACTTCTGATCTAGTCGTATTACTTTTCTGCAAGGACGATTTAAGAAATATGTGAAACACGAAGAGCTAAAGCTAACAAAGAGGCTCGGTTACCGTGCAAAGCGAAACACGCGATAGAAACAAAGAATCACGTTTGTTCTCATGTATTTGTTCTTATCGATCATTTGAATTAAGGGGTCTTCTGTGGTTGTGAGAGCAAGAGAGCGATTTGTTGGCCACTGTTCCGGGAAAAGCGTGTAGTACGTTTATTCTTACGACAGTTTTTGTATTTAATAAAGATACATTTGAAGAATATTTTGTTAAATTCTCATGCAAACGTATTCATTTGTTTCACAACTGCGCGGGGCTTCTTTTTTTTTTGCGCCTCCTTTGTAAACCTAATTTCTAATTTGGTAGAATCGATTACATCTCGTTCTTAATTGCATGTATTCCACGTGTCGATTTCGGTACGTTTATCGGTATTTTGTATGTCTACGCGTGTTAGCGACGTGCGAATTTCTCAAACAGTTGTCAGCCAATGGGTTCGAGCGATTCTTTTCCTCCAAATTGTCTGCAAAACCGTGCTATTTTTAACGTTTTTCTTGTCTCCTCTTTTCTGTTCTTCCGTTGTCGTCGTTTCGAACAGCGCCAGACTGGAGATTCTCAATTTTTCTGATATTCCACTTGGCAAACTTGTCTCAAGTCTGCTCAAGTTCCTAGGCCGTTTCTGTCCTGTTCCCAAGCCAACTGTCAGCCAGCTGTCAGCCAGTGTATAGATTTTCTTGTAATTTTGTATTTTCCGCGTTAATTTATCGTGCGAGCGCGATCCACGATATTTAACGATGCTTGATCGTGGGATTTCTTGATCATCGAAGTTTACTCGGCCAGTCTGAGGTATCCGCAGTCGCTGCAATAACAACAGGATCGTTTAACAGGAAAATTTCGAAGACATTTGATCAATGTATCGATCAATTCGCCTAATTTAACGATTCAATCTGTCGAAGCCTTTTAGAGAAGATTCGTTCGACCGATTTTCATTTCGAAACGTTCGTATTTCCATCGATCGTGGTTCAGCGGCTTTGAAAATGTCGTTTTGGAAAAAACGCGTTCTTCAGAATGTGGGATTTCATTTGCATGTAAAAGAGACTTGTTTCAATTTACACAGAGTAGTCGTATCGAAACTATCAGGAAATATTCCTAAGAACAGTGTACCTGTACTTGAAAAAAATATGAAAATTCAACAAGCGGATTTTTTGGTATTTTTAACCACGGAAGACCCCGTTTAATATTTATTCGCATAATGAAATTTAGTAGAAGGAAGTAAAGCAACAGTTGCTTTTACTCGGTACGTTTGTACAGTACCAGCGTTCAATCGGATCGAATCAAATGAAATCGTTTCCTCTTTCTATGCTTAAGTTTCTAACGTTCCAGCCTACGAGATTAAACATGAAAATCTTTTTCGAAGCAAACTTTGCGACGACGAATCATCTTCGGCGATTCCAATGATTTCCTATTTCGGCTGGTTTCATGGTGGTACGTTGCACGCAACCTTCGAGCAGACGCGAATCCATCGAAAGAAATTTGCAGTTCTCGCTTAGAGATAGTTTCGCGTTAAAGTCTCTTGCACGAGAATATGCTATATTCAGAGTGGTTGGTAACAGGGTGATACAAGCGGAAAGGGGGTGATTCTACGCGAAAAAAGAAGTCGAAAATATAGAATAAACATTTTTCGTTCGAGGCTTTGTTTTCGAGAAAATCGACTTTGAATTTTGGCTCGGTACGCGTGCACTTTATCGCGTCTCGTTATAACGGATCACACTGTAGATCGTTGTCTCGATGGAAAAATTAAAACAAAATTTTTATTCTATATTTTCGACTTCTTTTTTCGCATAGAATCACCCCCTTTCCGCTTGTACCATCAATTACCAACCACCCTGTATACGTGTTACGTTAATTGCCAGTGAATTTATTTTATTCGTCAACCCATTTGCATCATGGCGCTACTTAAGAGGACTGGTCCCTATGACCGCGCGAGGTCGGTCTAAGGCGCAGTAAACGACATCTGAATTCTTCATGGAGTTTATCCGAAATTTACCGTTCAAAACAATTGATAGACAATGTTACTTCGCAAACATCGCATCTTACATTCTTTGTAACAGAAGAGAAACGAAAAAATTATTTATTTAAAAAAGTAAGAAATAAGAGATTAAATCGTATTGTTTCTCGCGGAATTCTTCAAAATGGTCAATACAATAAAATGATATAGGCGAGATGCCGACAAACGACTGAAATAAAAAGCAGTCGCAGCGCGCGTAACAGTCGGCGCTTGGTGACAGAAGCTTGGATGCAAATGGGTTAAATAGTGCAGAAGCATTTATTAGTTTCCGCAAGCTTCACCGTGAAAAGAGAACGAAAGAATCATTTAGATTTCGTTTAAATCTCGTGACAAATTCAACGCGGAATTAAAAGAAAAAAGTAGCTCGGTGTTAACGCGTGAACACTTAGGTTAGAAATCTTTCTCGATAGAAAGGATCGACGATGGATAAAATATCTCTGATAAAAATGAGCTACGTGCATAGATCGTGCAGAGATTCGATTGCCTGCTCGGATAGTAAACCAGCCTAATAGAAAGCGACGCAAAACTTGCGACACGTACGTTGCTGCACAGTTAAACGACCAAACGCTGTACTTTTACTAGTAGAAGTAAGTAACCGAAACGAGATACAACGGAACATAGATATGAAAATGCTTCGTGGTCGCTGTGTATATTACAATGAAGAGACGTAGAACGTTCGCGTTCCGATTCGATCGAAGCGAAACACGAAGGAAAAACGTTAAGAGAAGGATTGAGGCGACTCGAGAGCGAAAACCGATTATTTTCTCAAACGCGTATTAATCGTGGACCCATTTCTCGCGAGAAACACATCGATTCCACTATTTTCCTCTAACCGATTCCAAAAATGCGGAGCAAAGCACAAAGGTAATTAATATTCTGCCACTGCTTCGCTCGGCCAATCTTCTACCACGATCTGTCCTTTTTTCCAAAATCTTTTTGTCCAGAGACTCGGACAGTTGGAACAGAAGTCAGGTTTTTCCGTGTCTTGGATTCCAGTTCAGCCATAACTATGAACGTGTTTGTTGTTCTTATCGTGGATTGTACGTTTCCGCGTAGCTATACAATGTATTGGCGTATCGTTTAAATCTGAGACACGATTTTCCATATTTTCCACGTCGTGACGTTTTTATCCCTGAGAAAAGAAAAACTTGCTGCAACGTGAGAAACTAAGCCGATCTAAAGCCCTTTTACGCGTAATGAACATAACCTAGAACAGCTATAACGGACAAACGTGGTGGTAACGTTAAAGTTACGACAGTTGTTAAAAAATTCTGTTTGCGAATAACAAGAAGAATTCGAAAGTTGCGGTTTACGGTTATTCGAATCGAAGGGAGAATTACGCGAACCGAGGAACGATACGTAAACTGTTTAAACGTTTCAGTGTAAACTAACGACTAGACCATCGAGCGACACGTAAACTATAACCGCGTGCTAAGAAACGTCGTGAAAAAGAATTTTTACGCGAATAAAGGCTACGTCGAATTTAGAATACTGCAGTGATCTTTCTGCGAATTATACGAATTTAGTAAATGCGACTATAGTAAAATGAAAAAATGTTAAAAACGTGGCTTACCTTTCGAGTCGCCAAATACCTCGTCTCCTAAACGTTGTTTGCGTGTGAAAGCAAGGTATTTTCAAAGTTCTGGCTAAATCGGAGCACGGACGCCGAGTTAATAATTTTCTGCTTAACGCCTATCGTAGTTTAATTGGATGAGTGCCAAACTTACTTATAATCTGTTGGATGTTGTGGCAGCGTGTTCTGCGATTCGTTATCTTGCCACTGCTTGCGGATAAAAATCAAACGATGTAAAATCAATGCGCGCGGATCATCGAACCACCACGGTAGAAACGAATGTCTATCGCGAAACGTCTATAAGTATGTCGTTGTGCTTCTACGTAGATGTTGCGAGAATTTAATACATTTCTTTTCTTCGACTCGTAACAAATTTTCACCATTCGCGATGTTTCTACGCAAGAGAACAGAGAACTGCGCGTTTAGCGTCAAAGATGTTTTAACTTCTCGCTGTTCAGCTAAATAACGAAACGCGAATCTGTTTAACACTAGAACTACCGATAGTTAACACGAAGCTATTTCTACCAAAACCAGTGAAAATGACTGGTCTTTAAAACGTACGTAATAATGATAGAATATTTTTATATTTATTGATTTATTACTTTCTTACAGAAACAATTCCATGTTATGTAGTACATTTTTGCTATTATTAATCCATCTGGGATCCCTAAACGAGGCTTGACAAATTTATAAAATCGTAGAACCAGTTGTTTTTGACTGGTGTGGTATTTCTAGCGTCATATCGAATGATACGTAGAAAAAATTTTTAAAACGCGTGGCAAGTTGTAGAAAACGAGGAAACTGGTTAATCGACGATCGATAAACAGATTGCATGACCATTTTACACTTTGGCTGGTATTGGTATAAGTAGCCTTGATACAAAATTTCAGTTTGAATACATAGAAAAGAAAATAAAATTCATGAACGAATGTAACATGAAGTAGGAGCTTTAAAATAAAATCGTACAACCAGTCAATTTGACTGCTGTGATAGTTCTAGTGTTAAAAAAGACTCGGAACGATTGCCGTGATATGGCCTATACCGTATCGATAGGTTAGGAAGAAGAAAAGTATATTCCGTTGATACGCGTTCTTTTTCCAATGTAAATGTGACACGCACGCATACTTAGGCATATGTACTTGGGTATTTGATAAAAACGCGCGAGTAGAGAAATACGACGTACGAAATGAAGTATTTTACTTTTAAAAAGCAACGTGTATTGTATTATATACGTACATAGCATTACTAATAAGCTGATCGGTTAATGTTAATCGTTTAGGGGATGTTAGGCAATTTGAAACGGTCAACGAAAAGCAATTGTTCGATGGTTACACGTAGATAATAAGCAGATTTATTTGAAAAAAAATGATATTTCATGTCAAAGACCTTCGCTTCGCAAAATCATACAAATCTTCTCTTTCGTTCTACTACGATCGCGCGCGTTTGTTAATTGGTCATTTTTGCAAGTTACAAGTAACAAGTAATCTTTCGTGAATAGAATTTATAGATAACGATTCCATTATCTATAACTTATGGTCTATAGAAATTTCGTTTCATCTATCGATTAATTATTTTTTCATTTAAATTCAACGATTCTTTAACCACACGAATGTCAATTCTCCGTAGCACGGTGCTGTTAAGGTAGAAATTAATGGAGTTCGCAACGACGATTGATAAGGCAGGGTTTTGTGGCGAGAAAGTCTTTTTAACCCCTTAACCTACGATTTACGTTCGAGAATTTTGGGCCGAAAACGTAAACAAGCTATTATATATTACATTATATATTATATCTGGTCCGATCGTCGTACTATGGGCTATGTCCGTAATATTTACGTTTGGCCCGACGATCGTACTGCGGGCTATGCCCGTAGTTGTAGGTTAAGAGGTTAAATAGCGCAGAAACTATTTCCTGTTAGATACGAAACTTCTCGCTGTGATCTTTTACGTTTCTTTCTTTCCATTGTTATTTCTTTCGCAAAGTGGATTTCCAATCGTTAGAACAGTCAAATAAAGCGATGGTTTTACATTTTCTTTCGACGATCGTACATTTTCTGCGTAGACGCGTTTCGAAGAAACCACGTTAGGAGGCGAAAACATAACCAATTCACTTTTTATAATTGCGAATATAATCGACCTCATGTGACACACACACACATACAAAAGGAAAACGTTTACGTATTGTAAACGTATTTAAAAATATTACATATAACTTATAATTTGTTTAAATAATTTGTATTCAAGTCCATTGTATCGAAGATTACATAAATGTATATGCGTGGAAGAAAATTCAAAGATCTTGAAAATCATGCAGCGTACAAAACGTACAGTTTGTGCGATGTAATGTTATATCGTTATACAACATCGATTGTATAAAAGTTTCTTGAAATACAATAGCGAGGAGATTTGCATTCGCCAACGAAATTAATCGATACGTAGAAAATCAAAAAATAGTTTGCGATTCGTAGTTGTAATCGTAACGTTTTACTGCTGTAGTCGGATTTCTTAAACATCGCGAAACTGTCAGTTGCTTCGGAAGCGAGAACAACGAAGACGAAAACTCGCAGTTTCAAGTTGCATGTCCGAGCGAGAACGTTGGAAACGAGAATCGAAGCAAACCTTCATCTTGCTTGTTCTTGCATTTTACTCTCATCCATTTTCCTAAAAGTGCCTACGCTGTTCTAAACTCTTCTCAACGCCACATTTCGCTGACTTTTCGGCAGATTGTATCGTCTTTTTCGATTCATCCGATGTCCGCCATCAGCTAAAAGATTTAGGACAACCGAAACACATACATCACACACAACACACACACGCGCGCGCGCGCGCGCGATAATTCGGCGTGACAATTCCGATATTTGTATCTATAACCGTGAATGTGACGTCCTGTTAATGTAAAAACTCATTGACGAAATTCGTTGTTCTAATCGAAGAACATGAAGAATTTGTTTCATGAGAAGCAAACGTCTGTTTGACCGCAGGAACGATTCTAGGAAATTAGAATGGTATCCGTGCAAATTGTTCGATTAACTGAATTTCAACGACGACGCACCATCTAAACTTGAATTATATGAACAAACGTATGTCAATTGCGATATAACGTAACTTTAAGTATAAAAAGTAAGGTTATCGAGAACGTTCGATACGACAGCTCTAGGCAACCAGATATACGAGCTTTCGAAAAGTTCTGTAACGCAGGGGTTATCAAATTCGAGGAGAGAAAGCGATTAATTAACTTAAAGGGTGACGTGTTCTGAAACTAAGCCGGACTCTTTTAATATAAATAGACCACGGATTTCTTTGCAAATTCTTATTTTTTAGAATACCATGAAAAAAAAGAAAGAAAATTGAAGCATTACACTTTGGATATTTTGTATATTGTTTCACATTGCGTTGGTCCCGTGCAATTTTCTGTCTTCAAATTTCCTACAAATGCAGGAAAATCCGTCGTCTATTTACGAACGTACGACGAATTTAATATCCACTTTGCGTTCCGAGATCGTTTTGTATTCTGTGAAATTTCTCACTAGCTCTCACATATTTTCCGATAACAGAAAAGTTACACGCTTATTCGAAAATGTTGAAACAATCGATACATGATATTTGGGTGGCTCACTTTGTTAATGCGAATGTTTTTGAGCGCATGTTACGTATGTAACTTGTTTATAGAGAACAAAAAATCGACATCTTGTATTTCGCACTGATGCAATCAAACTCATAAAAATGTATAAATAAATGTCTGAATTTCCCATTTTGTACATTCTTTCATCGTGATGTTTATCGCAATTTGTTCTTATACATACGAACCATTTTCACATTATACAACAAACTTTAATTTCAGGAGCCACAGGTAAACTTGAACTACCTGTGGAAATGCGCGCAAACGGGTCTCCTGGCGGTAGGCAACCAGTACCTACTCATACGCTGTCACGGACGTAGAATTGGTTAGGCGAAATTCTACGAGATGGTAGCAGCAGCTTTTTCCAAATATCCAAACTAAGAACGAGCGGTGATTATGCACATAGGGAAAAAGTTGCTCGGTACGTTCGTTTCTGCGGGATATCTAAAAATTCTTGAAATCGGTGAGGTGCGAGAGATATCGATAATCATCCAAATAAACGTTAGTTTATATTTTCAAACATATCTTTATTAACAAATTACGTATCTCCGACCATTTTACAAACTGTTACAAGTTTTATTTATTTAATTGTTCATATAACAATTTTACATCACTCGTTGGTTATAATTTACGACTAAATTCAATTAATACTGTTTAACGACTAATAAATAAACGCTGAAAAACAACAGAAACAGTTTTTCATACTTTGGCTCAGATACATATAATTTATTATAAAATTTGTATTGTAAAACGAACGAAACAATTTTACAATGCAGAATGTTAGAACGTATTCCGGTAATTATTTACAAGTACTGCCGCCTAATCGATTTCGACAATTTCTTAATGTTACAGAAATCAACATATTAAACGGAAAAAGTAAAAAGTTGTTCGAAATAGACGAGGCGGTAGTACTTTTCTGTAATTACCCATGTTCGAATTGTAAAACTTTTGCTTAAGAATACTATAATCGATTATAGTTGGTCTTTGGGTTATCAACCGTGTTATTTATGGTCCCCACTGACTAATCAAAGGCAGTTAAGGCAAATAAAGGACGTTAACACAATCCGAAACGCTTCGTTTCAGGATAACCCTATAGAAGTAAGCTGCAACGAGCGTTGCACGAATACATGTATAATATCCATGGTAGAAGTATTAACTCATTTATAAAAGTATTATAATTGAACACGGAGTATTACATTTTTTACTTCGGAAATACATTGCGATCTTTGCTTTATTATTGTTTATTACGAAACGCTAAAAATATTGACCTACAAAAATATTCGAAGCATCGTGTTAAGCTGCATTGTTTACAGTCTTTTTCAATCAGCCCGGCAACCTGTAGGAGAATAACTCGCAAATGAAACTAAAACAAGAATATTATACAAACTTTTGTTGCAAGTCTGTTACTTGTATACAAAGTTATAAGCGAATTGACATATACATCTTGTAGGGAATTTTGCATTTTGAAACAAGAGTCTATCGAGTAATCGTTATCAACTGATATTAACTGTTTGCTACAACGAAGTATTTTAACAATTAGAATACAGGTTTAAGTAAATATAAAAGTACTTACTTAATTTTTGTATCCTGTGATGCAAAATTCTCTACACTCGTATTTTAAGCTGTGTTTGATATTCGCCTACAATCTTGTATAATAAAACGTAACAATGGAACTTTTCTTCTTATATTCATTTGTAGCTTATACTCCTGCAGTCCGTTCGGAAAGATTAAAAATATATGTATCTTGTATTACACGTATAGTAATGAACACAGTTCGCACTCTGTAGTATCGTACATCGTATAAATTTACTGATACAGTTATACTTTGTTGTTACAGTTATTAATGATGGAAATTGCGAGTTTGAATAAGGAAATGAGAAATGACGGAGATTTTGAAATGAATGCTTCGATTGAACACGCCGAATAAAAAATTACAACAAACATAGAATTTCAGGAAATATTTAATACAAAAAATATATTTTACGAATTAAAAGGTGTTGGAATTATTAGAAGACCAGATACAGTATTTATCTTTTACTTTATACTTTCTACGATTTTAGATTTTTCTGTTGCAATAGAAACTAATCCTGACTTTAGATTCATACGATCTACGCTTCTACAGAGCAATACATGTTCTTTTAACTTTTTGGTTGTTCCATTTTCTTTACAAATTGTTTTCTTTTCTAAAATTTGGTTAGCTTTCGTTGCAGCGTAGAATATATCGCATAAAAAATATATTAATTTTAACAACAAAAAATTAATCTATTAAATTTCTTACAAATACATTTCATTTGGTTGTGAAAAATAGCTACTATATTTTAACTATATAAATAATATCTTTTTAAATTATTACAATAACGTTATAACGATTATTCTAAAAATATACAACAAAGTACTTTATATCTTGACAACGTAGTTTGATGGAAACAGCCCTTTCTTTCCTTTTAACCTACCGTACCACCAACCACCTTCGTCTGAAACGACAGATATACATTGAAAATTATAATATATACTCAAATTTCTTGCTACGTTTTAACAAGCTTGAGATTAACAAGCAGTCGAGTCACTATACTAATTACTTGATGTCGAATATATGCATTAAATGTTATGAGTCGTACAACAGCGATAAATTTCATGTTCAAGTTTAATTTGCCTAATTCGAGTAAAAGTTAAACAACAAAATTGCTACGCAAAATCAATAAAAACCAATAAAACCACCATCAGATTTATAAATGTGTCGCTTTTATAGCAATGAATAACGATAAATAACAAAACAAAAAAGTTATTATCGTGTATTTCTATGATTTGATTATTTTTAAAGTGATTATCAAATTGGTTAAACTTACGTTCTTTAAGTATCTCAACAATGTCACCTTCTTTGAGTCCTATCTCATCGTGATCTTGAGGATTGTAATCGTACAAAGCTCTAGCTTTAGGTAACTTAGGCACTGCTGGTTTTTGCGGATGTGGTTTATTAGGCGGAACAACACGAGAATTGTTATCTCCAGTTTTATTTACTACTTGCCCAATAACTGTTTGCATCCCTTTGTTATGTTTTACGTCTTTAATATTATTCATGCGATCGTTGCTATCAATCGGCGGAAGTCGAAATCCTGGATGAGCAAGTGGTGTTTGTGGTGGCGGTGGTTCGGAAGGAGGCGGCGGAAATTTCAGTAAACCTGCTTAATTATAAATATTAATTTATTTATCAGAACTATTTCTATTATTGTGACACAGGATAGAAGAAATTTCATTGGGCAAACTAAATATCCTTTAGTATGTAAATAATATATGATGTGTGAAATTTTCAAGTAGAGCCGACAATTAGTATCTGAGGTAGAAGCAGTCAAAAATGAGCCCGACAATTATCATCGATTCTGTTAATATTTACTGATAAAATATCGGAAATTGATGAAAAGAAAAAATTAACTCACCTCGGGGTACGTCGTTTGGATTGGTATACATGCCCATCAGAGGCACACCATTATTTTGTATCTTTCTCGGTTGCTTTGTTATCTGCTTTTTCTCTTTTGTTTCCGTGGATGTATGTAAAGTATTCGAAGGATTAACTGTTGATATCTTTTTCACAGGTAGTTGAAAAGTAGGTTCTCCGGATACGTTCGTATTCGGAGGTGATACATTATTCAATTTACGATCCAAAATTTGATTTTGTTCTGTAATTACAGATCGAGTAGTTTTCTGAATTGATCTGTTCGGGCCTGATTGCAAATTAACTGCTGAAAAAGGATGACTATTTTTCAACGTGTTGTATTGCTGCTTCGTCGACGTCGTTGCTTTAGTAATATTTGGATCTAAAACGTAAGTGCTTACATCGTACGAGTACATTGACGAGTTCTTAATATAAAAACTATTGCGTGTATTGCAAATAGAGAGAGACTACATTTTTTAACCCTCCTGTTATTCGACCAAATGGTACTTTTTTATTGTTAGTAGATTTTTCAAATTTGAGAATACTACATAAATAATTTCCATTACCGATCAACCCTATCTGATACTATCAGTACCTATATTATCGACTAACGATTACTTCTGTTAACTTACTAGTGGTGCATGGCAATCCTGGCCCAATCCAAACGTTTAGAATCTTTCCACTTGTTTTCAAAATTTCTTTATTCCTATATTCCATTTGTATAAAATGTATTTCTCTTGTACCTCCACTTCCCCATCCTTCCTTTTTAACCTTATATTCTAAACTATAAAAGTAAGAATGATATTAACATAACGTTACGTTACGTTACTTAATTTACCAAATCACTATTTTACGTTTGATGTATTAAAAATCTTACTTGTTACTAAATTTTATATTTAGAATATGACCAGTTTCTTCGACGTATCTCTTGCTAAGATTAATCAAAAATTCTGTTTTAAATACTAACTCTAATAAGCTATCGTAATCTTCTTTCACATGAATAATGAGAAAACCATCCTGTAATCAATACGTAAAAATAATCGATTGTCGATAATGATACAATAGTTTTAGTATCAACAGATGTGGTAATAATTATGGTTAATAAATGGGTTGGTGAAAGAATTGGTTCATTACCATCTCTACACTTTTTTCTACAATGACAATAATGATTATGATCAAAACAGCAATATCAATGGCAATAGATAAAGAGTGAGTGAATAAGAAGTACTATTTAAAATAAACTCGTTACCTATTGGGATTTGAAAGACAAAGACAACGTAAAAGCAAGGATATCGATTCGCGTCTTTCCTTGTTTTTCATACATAAAATTTGATAACTTGAAGTTAAAATATCTGGCAAATAAAATAAAAGATATTCTAAAATGTAATTGCATCCATCCGGCGAGTATCTTAAAATATAACAATTCATCTAAGACGTTTGGAAATAAAACCAATTAACAGCTATTTTATATAAGCAATAGTTATTTTATATGGTACTTCTTATTGACTCACTCTGCATAATTACTTACTTGAAGTTTACTTAATGATACATAACTAATCTGATTGAATGGTAATTTCCGTTTTATAATTTCTACTAATTTGCCTTTCTCTGGGCCCTTCTTGATTTGCTCTTGACCGATAAGGTATAAGTATTTGTTGGTGAGAATAAAATTTATTCTACTCGTCTGCGAACCGTTATTAGATCGTTACACGTAGCGTATATTTGTTAATAGCTAGTTTCCGTAGATTTAGATAAGTACCTTGAATCTCCTGTCATACTTTTTCACAACTTCAGCAAAAAAAATTTTCTCCCTTCTTCCAATTAAATTTAATATTTGAGGTTTGTCGTCCAATCCGATGTAATCGCCCATGAAATGTCTGTTTAAGCTAGCTCGTCTACGTTCTTTCCGACCAAACAACAAATCAGCTGCTTCTTGTCTTTCTTGTTCTTGCCTCTTTCGAGCAAAGTACTTTTTGAATGCTTTTTGAATTACTCTAGCGTACATGTTATATTTCCGATCTCTTGCTTCTTCTAGCGTAAAAAGCTATTAAACAATAGTAACATTGATCATTTATATTGTAGATTTATATGAAACAATTTTTTGAGTATTTAGATTTCTACGGCAAAGGCTGTGCTTTTGTACCGACCAACCGATATTTCGTCTTATCTAAGATTCTTATCATTCTTTATGAACACCACTAATTAAACTATTACAATGTAATCACTGTATTTTAGAATAAAATCGAAACTTACACTTTCGGGAGCTTTTATAAATAGTTTTGTTTTTCCAAGTTGATACTGTGATCGATTAATATCGAGGCTTTTTAATATCCATTCGACTCCCTGTTTTTCATTACCAGACCAACGTGGCCAGGTTTCTTTCGTGAGAATTCCATATCTTTGTAAAAATTTGGCGAACGGTCTTCTATATGCAAAACCAGCCCTACGTACTCTAATATTTTCTTTTAGACCTAAATATTCCACCTAAATGAAAGAACATGAAAACAGAACATTAATCAGAGAAATATGTAATAGTCGTGCTTTGTGTTGTTTGAAAATGCTTAAATCTACTGCACATATATATACGTATATATATATACCATACTTAAAATATATATTTAAGCGTGAATAAAAAAGTTTATAGTTGCTGGATCCCAGATTCGAGGTTTCTACATAATTGTTAAATTAACTTATATCAAAAAACAAGTTACTGTATAAATATACAGTATATAAATATATATAAATATTTCCTTTTCTTTTCTTAAATAGGAATATGTAAAAAATGGTATGTCTTGATATTATTAAATTGAACATGCACAAACAAATAAAAACAAGAGTCTCGTTAACTTCATGAGAAAAAAGACATACTTGGTGCTTTATTCTAACCGAATCCCAATCTCGTGGTCTTTTTGTCTCATTTGGTTTAATGCATCTGATATAATGTGGTGTACATTTCATCAATTGATTGACCAATCGGCTTGCTTGGTTTCTAATCTTGTTACCTGCAGTGGTGGGTCTGGATCTAAGCGTTTTTATTTTATTTGTTTGACTTTCTGGCGGATACAATTTCTGGATCAAAGAACTGCAAATTCACAACATATATATAGATGTTTTACATACACCTACCAGTAGATTAAGCTAAAATAAAATTAAATATAGGAGCGTAGGAATCTCCAAGTTTACTTGACAGAAATTTAATAAGTAAACAGGTAAAAAGACAATAGCAATGACTTACTTCGTACTTGTTTGCATTAGTTCCACAAGGTCTAAGAAAAGTACATCGCGATTTTTATCGCAAAATCCATCAACCGAATACGAAACTATACCGGCATAATGCATAATAGTAAATCCGTCTTGCGTGTTTTGAAAATGTTCGTGTTCGTTAGATGCAATTGCAAGTTTCTGTAAATAAATGTAATAAAGTTTCTGTTAGTACAAAAATTCATTAATTTAATGAGAACTGAGAAAATAAATTATCCGATCCTTTATAATATTAATTATGTATCACTGAATTAAGAAACGCATCGTGTTAATGTCATTTCTTATGTACCTGTAGAGGCACATGAGCTAGAGGACAATTCAGATCATGTTGTTGTTTTGCCTCGGAGTATCAATATCGTTAGGATACAAATAAGGTAATAATAAATAAACTCCGGGCAAAACAACATCGCTGCTACGTGCAAGCAAACTCGAATTCAAATTTTCCGGCTCTCCCCCGACCAGTATAAATAAACGAACGCGACCGTAACAGTTCAGTTATCAATCACTTGTCAGTCGTGCGAATCAATATGAGTTTTGATCAGTCAGTCATCTCAGCGATCTTATTAGCGATTTACACACTGTCTTTAGCGAATCCGCTAGTACCAGCGTCTTAGCGAACATAGTCTGTAATTATTTATTTATTAATTATTTTATATACACTTGACGGTTTCCCATATCAAGTGATCACGTCGGGGTCACCAATGTGGAGGATGTGTGTGTGATTTGTTGGTTGTGTTTTAAATGACATTTCTCAACTTCGACCCAAAACGTAGAATTATTGAAACAAGCGAAGAGAGTAGTAATGAACGTTGTAGCATGAGGAACGTGGATACAGCAATTGGACACCGTGTAACGTACGTGTAAAATTTATAAATTTGAAGGACTTTCAGAAGGAACTGTAAATACAATAAATACTAAAGAAACGGAGGGATCGAGAGAGATTAATATACATCGCTAAACGATAAATAACGACGAATAAAGATACGCGAAGAAACGGTAAAACGTTCGAGGCGGATGCAATAATAACTCCGTGTGTTGATCCAGCGACTTGACTCGTTACATTTATTAATTACACACGGTTTGAGCCAGTCCACGCGACACTGTTGCGCTTGCGAATGGGTTAATCTCCTACAAAGGGAATTAGAATTTACATTAATGCCAGACTATTCAAACAATATACAACGAGTATTGATTCTTAATATCCGAATATGTAACGACGAGTAATGACTCATTCGTATTACGATAAAACTGTTATTAATTTTTCAATTAGCAGTATTATCGCAAAGACTGTTTTATATAAAATTAGTATACATGCATGTATAAACTGTTTGGATTTTACCTTTTGCAAGTCTGCATCGGCGCCAGCGCTACCACCGTGAAGAGTAGCGCATACATCGTCAAGTACTAAGAAGAGACCTGGTGGACGTTTACCTTCCAAAAGCTCGACGACAACCGCATTATTAAAATACTCTATCGGAGTCCACTGTATATTTTCCGATACGTATTCTTCCTGAAATTTATCACTGATTTAACTATTTTCAAAAGCAACTCTTCAAAAGTTCAAATTCGTCGAACAGTGTTATTTTTGCGCCTGTTAGTTGTAACAGCGGTCTCGTACCGCTTTTATACAGCTCTCCCATTAAATTCTATCGAGTAAACTCTGTTACATATTACATGGCTTCGGATAGCTTTCATCGGTGTTTCAGTTCACTTACTAATTCACACTTAGAATTGGCGAGTAGCTACTTTTTACAAATGGCGGTATATTATTATTCGATGAGACACATACAGATAGCGAAGAATATAAATTTGCTAATATTGCAGAAAATGCATCAACGATTGTATGTAATCGAGTGAAACGCGTATCACGGGCTTAAAATGTTCATTAAATTTCATTTAACGTCCAAAATACAAATCTCTTATCATGTAGCACAGAAGCTAGAAAATTTAACGAGATTAAGGAGGTTAAAGAGAATTTTATACGCCATTTTAAAGACACTGTGGCGGCACCCGATCACGGAAATTTCCAACGGCTTCGCGACACAAAGCGCTAATACCATCGATATCCCTACGGTTCTTTCGCCGAATATTCGGAAGAATGCATACGCGGCAACCGTCGCGGATTTCTAATAAACGCGCGCGTAGTGACAACAAAGAAAAAAATCGGTTTGCTTTCGAACCAAAAGATTCATTCTGCTCCGAACTGCGAAAGGTTAAGCGGCATAGCGTCAAACACAATTAGAGAAACGGGTTATTGACTCTTGATAGTTCAGTGTTAATCGTTATTTGTTTTATTAATCGTTGTTAATCGTTGACCGTTGTTAATCGTTAATCGTGGTTAATCGTTATTTATTGTTAATTGTTAAGAGTTTAATAAACGTTATTGTTGAAAATCAAGAGTGTTTCTTGTGGGCACCTTCACCGACGATCATCTCAACACAAATAACGTTGATGTGTAACGTCAACAAACATCTACAACCGAAACCTGAACCGCCTTGCACACGACACCAACTTCCAAAACAAAGGAATATGAATTCGGCACGTAGGCAGAAGATAAACGAACATTTAGAAGGGCTGGGTCTTGATCGAGGCTTCAGTCTTTCGGTAACGGTCTAGTCGTAAACTTGTACTCTTATTATAGAATAAAGGTAAAGGTTTCCTGTCATTTTTTACGTGATAATATATTGGGCGGTTGCAATTAGGAATTAAATAAGTCAAAATGCTTTTCTCTTATTACGTATTAAAACCTTTCCGTGCTCGCAATTGACGATAATTTCTCCTTATACCTATTTTTCTGTTATGTCGTTGGATGGCGATTGAGGAAATTATAGTTTATGTAATAAATTACATAAATACGATTCCTGGACGGGATTGGGGGTCTGCGTTACCAATTAACGATCGTACAAGATTGAATGATTGGATCATGGATCATGGATCGCGTTGAATCGTCGATATTCAATCATCAGAAACCTTTCGAACACTTTCACTTTGATTTGGGACTTGCCCCGAAGAGGGGACAGGCAGCTTTACAACGTTTAGGCCATGCAGAATTATCGCTTTAGTAGTTCTAACAATATCATTGCGTTATACGCGTTATAACATTATTGGAAGAAGAGGAAATTGAAGTTTCCATCGACGCGAGCGAGAGCGACAAAATTGCCACGCGATCTCTCGCACGTCTACGCTTTACGAATGCTGAAAACTTTCGTTCGAAAGGAATTTACCATCGAATCTCGACAATTTACGGTAACAAGATTATGATCGAATCATTCGTGAGACGATGGGTACGGGAATTCAATACGAGTAGAGAAACTGTCTGTGATCGTAAACGTGGTGGCCGGCCGTCTCTCGTTACAGAGGATCTCAAGAAACGCGTCTGCAATTCGAGACAGCAAACCGAAATATTCGAGTAAATAATGAAACGAGCAATATGAATAAACAATGCCATTAAATGTCTAAAATGTAGAACCTGTTATCGATATCCTTGCTATGGTGCCGCTATTTATGCAGCGATGGTTTCAAGTGGCTCAAGATGAATAAGGACGCGAACTTATAGCACGCAAATATACCTAAAAACGATCTTCTCAATTTTTTAACACGTTAACTGCTACGCGTGTTTTCACTGCAATCTCCGTCAGGCCACGTACAGGTTAGGTACTTCGATCGATACTTTATGCGAGTAAATAATTTTTTTAATAAACCATTTTCGTATTACTTTTATAACAATTCAATAATTTTATTATTTCCTGTGTGGCGGATCGGTATCAACAGGACGCCGACAGGTCGAGGCATCAACGCGGCGCAACACCTCCCGGGCGATCCGCGGGTACCAACCGCCAACACTAGAGGGCTACGACGACAACGAGTTTGTCTGTCTAACTCGCTAGCGGTCGAATATACCGAGCGATGATATAAATACCGCACCTAGCGAGACTCCCTCTACGTCTAAGGCAGGGACTACCGGGCATAGCCTTACTGACGAGTCCACCGGTAGTCCCGGGACGAAACGCACTCTTCTCTCTCTCTTTTCATCCGTCACACCTGTAGAATATCTTTCCAAATACCTACGACGATCCTTCGCAAGTAGTCAAATAAGCACCACCCGTATTCGGAGCAGGGGAAATACTGGAAAGAAGGGGGTGAAAAAAGATGCAGGCTATGTAAAAGGAAAGAAGAAGACCCAAGACACGTAATAGAAGAATGCGAAATAACAGGAGGATCAAGGGACACAGAAAAAATACTAAACGAGACTGGAGAAGGACTAACAGAACTAAAAACAATAATTGAGTAGAGAAGGGCAATACAAGACGGGGAGGAACGACAATAAGGAAGCACAGTAAGGAGGCAAAATCCCAAAAGTTGCCATAGTTTTTAGAGACAGATCATATAATGGAGTGCAATATAATAGAGTGGAGGTGTAGATATATAAGAAAAGAGATATATAAGATATATAAAGAGATAAAGATATATAAGATTGATAGAACGTAAAAGCGTAATAGGTAAACGAGTTGTAAAACCGAAAGCTCGCCCAAAGCCGAGAGGCACGGACTAAACAATAATAAATAAATAATAATAAGTAATACAATTATTCGTTTCACCATTACCATAGGTGTTAAATAGGGCAATGGTTGTATCGTAAAATACCCAAGTATATTACGTTAAAGAGAGTATTATTTTTTGCACGACCTTCGTACTATGGAGAGCGCTGTATTTTCGATATGTTATACATTTTTGCATGAAACACGCGCTCTGTGTATTTTTGCGCTTTTACATTTTTCATAGAAATTGCCAGTCAATTTATAATTTGTATTAATTTCATAAATTTATCGTAGTAGTTTTATGTGGTAATAAGGTAATAATCAACAACAATGAGGAGAACGTTGGCTGATGGTTACGGATGTTATCCAGGTGGCCATCGAGATTGCAAGTTGACTTTTCTTCTCTAACGAAATGTACACGAAAAGGTGTCAAAGTACACGCGTGATAAAATGATTCTTTTGAAAGATATCCTAACTTTAATCTCGTAAAGTTTATTCTATCTTTCATGCACCGAATTATTCAATTAACATTGGAATATCTTTTAAACTGTATATTTTTAGATACAAGTACCTCAATACCTTTTTGTATGAGAAACTGTATCGAATGGCGTATAAGAAAGTACACGGTTCCATTTAAAAGAGCAAAAATCATGTTGAGACTTAGATTTCGAGAACTCTTCCACTTAGACAAATCTGGTGATGATCGTAAGACGTCCTCCTCGAGATGGAACAAGTTTAATTCGCGCAGTAAAAAGACAGTAGGTTATTCGAAAAAGTGTTTTAAATAAACTTGAGCGGATTAAAACAAGACACTCTGTATATGCACGATAGCATAGTCAAAAATTTGTTCACAAATATTCGCTATATCGTGTGGAGGACATTGTACGAAACAGATGAAGACTGGAAATAAAATAACGTTATTTCAAGACGATCTATGAAAGGATACTCAAAGTTGAATCCTCAACGAATCATTTTAATCAATTTCTTAACTTTGAATGGCAGGATTTCCTGTGACATCTTCTGCACCGTCGAAAATAAAACCGTTCTGTAGTTACAGTGCAACTGTATACTTCTATCAAGAGATTTCCATGGATAAGGAAACCGTTAGCCACCTCGTTTTAAAACTGATGAAATCTAATGAACTCCTTCAAATGTAATCGTTTCGTGCAAAAGAACCCTGGCACAGGCGATTAAATGAATAATTACATACATCACTGTTACATATTTCTAAACATTTATATTATGTATGTTTATACATAATAGATCATCCCATAAGTTCGTGCCGTTTTTCGAGCGGTTATATATGTTATTTTTTTTAAACACCTATGAATCGTTGTCTTGGGTATTTTCAGAACATTTGACGTCTCTTGAACCGTCAAACTTCGTGATTTTTCAACAAGATCCCGAATTTTATCTTCGTCTGTCTGAGGAGGACACCCGGAGCGTTCCTCGTCTTCTAAACAGAAATTCCCAGCCCTAAACCGTTTGAACCACTTCCTACAGGTGCGAGATGAAAGCGCATTTTCTCCGTAAACAGCACATATGTTTTTCGTGGCAATTGTTACAGAACTTCCTTTCCGAAATTCATATAACACGAGATGTCGAAAATGGATACGCATTTCACTCATGATTTTTTATTGTTAGAAGTCACTGTGTTCGCTATATTACGATCTTATACCCACGAAAATCTGCTCTAGCCTGTTCTCGATCAGCTAAGCTCAAGTGCATTGGTCCCTTATCGTCGTACGTTTATAAATCGACACATGAAATGTATACGCAAAAATCGGCACGAACTTATGGGATGACCTAATATTATTTTATCATCAATGTAATATTATATAATAATAAATAGTATTGTTAATAAGCATGGTGCAGTTAAGTAAGAAAAGTACAATTAATAATAAACAGAATTTATTTGTTTAAAAAAGCAATTATATTGAACAAAAATCATCATTATACTTATAGATTAGCGACTATAAGTTTGAACGATAAATCGATCTTCGTAAAGGAAACTTTCTTGGACATGAAAAAAGACTAACAACTTGACCGTGCTCTATGAGATCATCAAATTAGGGATACAAAGAGAAGAGAACTTTGCGAGAGAGAGATATTTGCGAATATCGAAATATTTCGTTGCCAATCAATTGAAAAGTTATGTAGTTGATTAAACGGAAAGAATAAGCATAAATTAACCACCTGTTAATAGTAATTTTTTGTAATAATATTATTAATACAGATAATTTTCTATTTGAAAATTCACGTGAAGATTGTAACCGAAAATGGAAAAAGTTGCGGTATAAGAATTAGAAGATTATAAAATATTTAAAAAATAACACTATTCCGTGATCCTGGATCGAATCAACGTTATGATATATTAAAACTTTGCCATTCTGCGGAAATATGAGGTATATAATACGCTAATTGTTGTAGGGACGATCGTAGTCGAAATCAATAAAAAGAAACTGAAAACCAAAGAAAGGACGAAGGAGAAAGTAACGAACAGAATGAAAAAGAGATAGGGAGGAGAAAGAGAGAAAGAGGGAAAGAGAAAAAGAGAGAGGGCGACGTTTCACTTAGCTATTTCATTACCTTCGCTCGATCCGTGGCCGCAGTGCAAACAGAGCCATCATCTGTGTAACGCGTATTCGATCGTACAGGACCGTTTCGAATTTCCATCGTTAAGATTCACGTGCAAATCATGACCGATAAATTGTCCGATGAATACAGAATGCTAGAAAATGCGAAATCCAGTGACATTTAGTTATCACAAGTGATTCATTATTTTCAAGTTTATACAAGTTTGTAGTTTTAATTTGTTTGTAACGAAATAACGCTTGATGTCGGTCATCTCTTATTGGTGTAAAGTGCACCAGTTTTTAGATAGCTGCGAACAACCGCAGCTACTACACCCGCAACATTGACTGATCCAAATAGATCGTATTCGCGTTGACCTATTTCAACATTCTACTTCAGGTACGCGCAAAGCACTTTTACCAAGCGAAATCTCTTATCAATTTCATCAATGATTACCGTTAGATACGTCCGTGTTTATTGCCAATTTTATTGACACTTTCTACTCACTAAATAATATATCATCCCTTTTGTGCATAAACCACGGGCGTGTAAATTTTCTCCTTTCTAACGAAGGCTAACGTTATATTTACTATTAGGTCATCCCATAAGTTCGTGCCGATTTTTGCGTATACATTTCATGTGTCGATTTATAAACGTACGACGATAAGGGACCAATGCACTTGAGTTTAGCTGATCGAGAACAGGCTAGAGCAGATTTTCGTGGGTATAAGATCGTAATATAGCGAATACAGTGACTTCTAACAGTAAAAAATCATGAGTGAAATGCGTATCCATTTTCGACATCTCGTGTTATATGAATTTCGGAAAGGAAGTTCTGTAACAATCGCCACGAAAAACATATGTGCTGTTTAGAGAAAATGCGCTTTCATCTCGCACCTGTAGGAAGTGGTTCCAACGTTTTAGAGCTGGGAATTTCTGTTTAGAAGACGAGGAACGCTTCGGGCGTCCTCCTCAGACAGACGAAGATAAAATTCGGGATCTTGTTGAAAAATCACGAAGTTTGACGGTTCAAGAGACGTCAAATGTTCTGAAAATACCCAAGACAACGATTCATAGGTGTTTAAAAAAAATAACATATATAACCGCTCGAAAAACGGCACGAACTTATGGGATGACCTAATATATAGATTCATAGATTTGCTAGGTAAATTAAAAAGATGCGTGTTGTAACAAACATAGTATAATAACGTAACGATTGTGCTTTACATCTGATTCGTTATTTTTCGGAATTATCTCTGTGGTTTGGAGCAGAATGTATCGATGATATTGTAGTACTCATAAATTGAGATATTAATGCTTTAAGATATGTTAAAAAATTCGTGTTTAAATAATTTCTGAATTACATAAGCGTTCCTACCGTTTCTACTTTCTTTTCTAATACAAGAAGATAAAATTTATATCGACTTTGGTATTTTCCGCAGAAAGTTTATTCTATGAAAAATATCAACATTCGCATGTACAAATCCCATTATCGTCGCTTGAACATAGAATTTCAACTTGTAGTTTTTTATACAAAATATACAATCGCCTACAGACTCAACGCCGGGTCCAACTGACTTTTGCAAAAATATGACATTAGCACTTGTTACGTGAAACCACCGATCCAATTTCTTTACCTTCGATCGTTAACTTCTACAGGGTGGTTGGTAACTGGTGGTACAAGCGCAAAGGGGGTGATTCTACGCGAAAAAAGAAGTCGAAAATGTAGAATAAGAATTTTTCGTTCGAGGCTTTGTTTTCGAGAAAATCGACTTTGAATTTTGGCTCGGTACGCGTGCACTTTATCGCGTCTCGTTGTAACAGATCTCACTGTAGATCGTTGTCTCGATAGAAAAATTAAAAAAAAATTTTTTATTCTATATTTTCGACTTCTTTTTTCGCGTAGAATCACCCCCTTTCCGCTTGTACCATCAGTTACCAACCACCCTGTATACAATTTTCCTAATGTTTTTACATAACACCTTGGGCTCGACTCAGATAGTCGACGGAGAGGTAAATATCATGGAATACATTTGGTATAAATTATTCTGTCAGATGATCGCGTTAAAACGATTGCTACGTTAAAAAATAAATTGAAGATGCTACGAATTGAAAGATGAAACACGGAAGAGCTTACTGGAGACTTTCCCATGGAAAGTTAGACGCTACAAATAATCGACACTAAGAAATTTATTCTTAAATATAAATCTCGTGTATTTGCGTAAAGGAAATGACGAAAGAATTCCAGAATCTAACGCAGTCGATGACAATGAGAGTCGCGAACAGTTGCACCGATCGAAAAATCCGAAGTATTATCTCGAAATATTACGAAACATTGTTCATTGCAAAATACAAACTTGCGCAATTTTTAATAGAAGATACACAGGGTAGTCCGTAATTCGTGACAAAAGTGGGGGTCAGAGAAATCTCAAAAATAGTACCTCTCGAAATAAGAGGAAAATCGAAGATAATGAAGTTGCATTGGACATGTCATTTTCGAGAAAATCAAGTTTCAAATAAGTGAATTTCCATAGTTGACGTCTACATAGGGATAGATAATCGATAGTCGATGTTCTAAATGTGAAAGTAAGACGAAAATATAGAATACAATTTGACGTCTGAAATCTTATTTTTGATGAATGTATTTTTCTATTGCACGCTAAATAAAATATTTGAATCGTAAAAAAAAGATAATTGTTGATACATTTGTCCTATGTGTTCTCCGATCTCGTGAAAAATTGATTAAAGAGGAAGATTAATCGTAAAACTAATTAAAATATCATCGTTAAATTTCACAAAAATCCATCGGATCGTATTTCTTCGTATTTCGTACTGGCGCCAGATTAGGACTTGGAACGTTGTACGTTTCGTTTCTTGTTCTTTTACGCGAGTTTTGATATTATTCGCTTTATCCTTAACGATATTACAATGCATAAATTACTGCAAAACTATAAACAAGAACAAAGACAATATGTAAAAATTAATTTCAGCACGCTACCATCTAAAGTCGTTTGCGCTTCCTATTTCAATAACAACTTTATCATTTTTCTGACTTTGGAAAAATCATACGAGAGAGATTGCATTTCCCAATATACAGGGTGGTTGGTAACTGGTGGTACAAGGGGAAAGGGGGTGATTCTACGCGAAAAAAGAAGTTGAAAATATAGAATAAACATTTTTTTTTTAATTTTTCCATCGAGACAACGATCTACAGCGAGATCCGTTATAACGAGACGCGATAAAGTGCACGCGTACCGAGCCAAAATTCAAAGTCGATTTTCTCGAAAACAAAGCCTCGAACGAAAAATGTTTATTCTATATTTTCGGCTTCTTTTTTCGCGTAGAATCACCCCCTTTCCGCTTGTACCACCAGTTACCAACCACCCTGTATACGAAATAGCACGTAATAGCAAACTGTAATTATTTAAGTGTGCGTCACTTAACTTCGATAAAACGATCTAAAATTATACAATAAAACAAAAATACAAGCGTTGGAGCTAATTTACATACTGTAACTAATATAACAAGAGAAAGAGATAAATTATTTCAAGTATAATACGATCCAGTCCTGTTTTTGCGCGATAGGTGGATTTCCGAAAAGAGCTGTACAAAAAGATATACAACGAATGTGAAAAACTAGAAAATTGGAAATGGAAGATTAAAGAAGTCTGTAGAAATAATAAATTGTTTTCGCACAGATTATATCAAAATAATTATGCAGCGTGTCGTCGCGTTTTTAAATCGCGATGTAAGAGATTTCCAAAATATCGTTTCCTTCTCTTTTTCTTCCTTTTTTTTTTTTTGATAGAAAGTCACGGTATCACAGTTTAATGCAAAGTAACAGTGCACAGAAATAAACATACCTCGTGATGTAGCGTTGCAATATCTTTCTGCGTTCAATTATAATAAATCTACCTCATATACATTTCAAATTAACATAGATTTCCGCTCATAAACGTGTGGACATTTTAATCGGTTCACATAAAATCAATAATAAACAGAATACGTGAAAAAAGGAAGCACATGTACTTGTTAACCAATAGAAAATCTAAATTAAGCATAATGAATAAACTAAATATATACAAAACAATAATCAAACCAATCTGAACATACGGAGTCCCACTATGGGGGACGGCAGCAATGAGTCACATAAATAAAATAGAAACAGAGCAAGCAAAAGTTTTAAGGACAATAGTTAACGCTCCATGGTACGCCAGAAACGAAGACTTACGAAAAGATTTAAAAATTCCAACAGTCGAAGAGGAAATCGCTAGATATGCAAAAAAGTATAAAGAAAGACTTGTAACACACCCAAACCAGCTGGTTGCTGAAACGAATAAAACCATAATAGAAAGAAGACTGAAGAAGAAGCATCTCGCAAACCTCACAATAGAAATAAAATAAACAACTTCGAAGATGGAACCCCGCTGGGGGTAACCATCCACACGTTATATTATTATACCACTAAGCTATAATATTTTACCAAATGTCCTACTGGACAAATTATAAAATTTAAATAAATAAATAAAAAAAAATTTTTATCGGTTTGCATTAACAGTACATGTAATTAAAATATGTGACAACCGGACGAATTAATGAGAAAATAACGAAGAAAACTTATCCATTATCTTATCTTAGCTTATCAACTTATCCATAACATGGTGAAATTAAACATTTCCCGCATTCATCGCGGTGTTAATCGGTTTTAATCATTGCCAGATTTGATCACGAGAATCGTCTATCCGTTTGGAAGAACCTTTCCTATCTTGTTCATAGCTAAACGATCGAACAAATCGAGGATGATGAAATTAAATAATAAAACCTACCCATGGTGTTCGACGCACGCAGGCACCGATCTTTTTGCGTGCCATGATGATTCTAACGAAGATCGACACCACCTTGCGTCTTTCTATTCGTCATTTTCTAAATAATTCACATTCTGTGAAAAGTAAGAAAGTATACTTTTGATACGCAGTGTACGCAACACGCATATACCTGGACATAAAATCAACCTATCGAATCAGAAAGTTAGAATCCGAATCGTTCGAAAGAAACGTAATTTCTTAAAGTACGCAGCGACAATAAGCGTTGCAAGCGCGGACTAATAGCGACAATCGATTAAAATGAAAGTTAAAAGTAGTACAAAGTACGGTATACCGAAAATGAAACTTGCAAGCGGACGAATGCGGGTATAACTGGCGATAGAAACTTGAATCGTTTGACAGACCGACTCCACGTGGACTCTTACGTTCACCGAGTATAACCGAGTACGTTCACCAGGGCAACGAATGCACTTGCACTTTTTAAGAGAACCTGTTTCCACTTTAACGCGAACCTACATCGAAAGAACCACACCCACTGACAAGTCGGACCATAGATCTCTTTGGAAAGGAGGACCTTTCCGTTACTCTGCTAGGCGAACAGTAAGACACGATTACCGCGAGATTATTGCGCGATATTTTCCTCGATGTTAAACGGCACTTTGTAACAAAGAGTTAAAAAAAAAGGAAGATTTATTCCATGCACAAACCTATTAGTTTTTTTAGACTTGAAACTTTCACGATGATCAGATGATATATTTGTGATTCTTTGGATTTCGTGTTTTCGTCTTCGTATGCTGCGTTTTGTTTTTATCATTCAGTGATTCCAGTTCGCCTTTTCAGGACAGACCCACTTATTATTTGTTAATTGGGCGTTTAATTAATCTATCGTATACTTCTTGTACGTTCTTAATAAGTTCTGAATAAAAGTCTACTTAAAAGTTCATTTATGTCCTATAAAATTAACAATTAGCAATTTTAATAGCATAAACCATAAAAAATGGTTGTAATATACCAATTTATGATTGGGGATATTATTTACTTGAATTATTATAGTTTTGATATTAGCGTTAGCAGCTCTAACGCTGACTTGTACATCGAATGTTTCTCAGAATCGTTGAAAGTAATACATAGAGAATCTTCACCTTTTATACAAAATTATACAAATTTTTATTCCAAGCAAGAAGCAACTCTTTTTTGATACGCATTGGAGAGAAAATTTGTCAACTATGAACGAAATGGAGATGTAAATAAAATTAACAATTAAAACGGTTATAATATACCAATTTATGATTGGGAATATTATTTACTTGAATTATTATAGTTTTGATATTAGCGTTAGCAGCTCTAACACTGACTTGTACATCGAATGTTTCTCAGAATCGTTGAAAGTAATATATGGAGAATCTTCATCTTTTATACAAAATTATACACATTTTTATTCCAAGCAAGAAGCAACTCTTTTTTGATACGCATTGGAGAGAAAATTTGTCAACTATGGACGACATGGAGATGTAAATAAATGAAATAATATAAACGAATGAAAAACGTATTCGAATTATGTGCTATAGTTATTATTTAGAATATCTTTTCTAATAATTATATCACAGTTGGACTGCAGATTTTTTACAGAAAGTTTGAAAGTGAAAAATTACACAGAATGTACGTAACATGAGAAGAATATAAAGGATAGTTGGTAACTGGTGGTACAAGCGGAAAGGGGGTGATTCTACGCGAAAAAAGAAGTCGAAAATATAGAATAAACATTTTTCGTTCGAGGCTTTGTTTTCGAGAAAATCGACTTTGAATTTTGGCTCGGTACGCGTGCACTTTATCGCGTCTCGTTATAACGGATCTCACTGTAGATCGTTGTCTCGATGGAAAAATTAAAAAAAAAAAATTAAAAAAAATGTTTATTCTACATTTTCGACTTCTTTTTTCTTTCTTTTTTTCTTCCCGCTTGTACCACCAGTTACCAACCACCCTGTATAAGATATACAACAGAATATAGTGCTTTCTATAATACTTGTGAGATAAAACAATTTAAAGAAATAAAAAATATGAATTTGTTTAAATCCTCGGTCTAATTATAATATAAAAACGAAACAAAGATATGTGTAAAAATATTATAATACAACAAACACGAAGTAACAGTAGATTCTCAACCTTCTGCTCTATTCCTGCTTCGAGGTAAATGGATTGTTTAAAAGAATCGAACCACTACCTTCCACAGCCGCATGATAAAACCTAAGAACTCGATGTTTATTAGAACGAATCATCGCATCTAAGGGAGATTGTAATTCCATATTCGCATAACATGCGACTTACAGAAACAAGACAAGTTCTATAAGACGCTATTTTACTTAGCTGAACGTTCGTACTTGGGAAAAAGAGAAAGCTAGGTCGATCCTATTTGAAAAATATATTTGAATTTGAAAAATATATTTTGAAAAATATATTTATCTAATTTCGTAAATTCTGGTTCTGATCAATTTCTTGTCTTAAAGTCTTGAGATGAAGATTCAAGATCGAGAAAAATTATAAATCATTTTTTCAAGTTTGCTTACTTCTTATGAATATTACGCGTGTTTAACGATAAAAATTAAAATTTTCATACTCTCTTTTCATTCGAAGAAAACGATTAACTGACTTTCTTCTTATATTCCTAAAAATAATACGATCAATGCAAGAAACCGACTGCGCGACTTTGCATATTCTTCGAACAAAAATTTAACATAACAGTTCGATATTTTAAATAGTTCACGTTTCAGCTTAAATTACGAAAGATAAGATATATTAAAGAGATTTAAAAGGATTATAAGTAGCGAGTATTTTGGAAGAAAAATCGATGTAAAATATAAAATTTCAATTTCTGATCTGCTTAAATCGATTCTCCTGTTAAATATAGTTTTGAGCTCCCTTGTTCGATTATGACAACTATATTATATTACTTCGGTATACGTATGGCTTACGTAAGTGAAACAAGAGAAATTGTATCATTCTGTTCCTTAAGGTTGCTCTTGCGAACAGGTAAAACTTTCACTGCGCGTTTATTGTAACACGCTCGTACATACTGTCTCGTGTGAGTGACCAGGTGCACTAACGTTCTCCTCTTTTTCGTTTCTTATAATTGTAGCGAAAGTGGACAATATTTGTAATAAACAGAAATCGCCATATATCTATAGAATATCTAGGTATATTATAATATTGGGCATGTCTTGCCATGAAGTATACTGTATATATGGAAATCGCCATATATCTATAGAATATCTAGGTATATTATAATATTGGGCATGTCTTGCCATGAAGTATACTGTATATATGGAAATCGCCATATATCTATGTATCTATAGAATATCTAAGTATATTATAATATTGGGCATGTCTTGCCATGAAGTATACTGTATATATAGAAATCACCATATATCTATATATCTATAGAATATCTAGGTATATTATAATATTGGGCATGTTTTGTCATTAAGTATACTGTATATATAGAAATCGCCATATATCTATGTATCTATAGAATATCTAGATATATTATAATATTGGACATGTTTTGCCATTAAGTATACTGTATATCTGGAAATCGACATATATCTATGTATTTATAGAATATCTAGATACATTATAATATTGGGCATGTTTTGCCATGAAGTATACTGTATATATGGAAATCGCCATATATCTATGTATCTATAGAATATCTAGATATATTATAATATTGGGCATGTTTTGCCATTAAGTATACTGTATATATGGAAATATGTTATAGCTTAGATATAATAATATACATAATGAGTTATGGTATCTCGAGGTACAGATATATCATAACATGGCAATGTAAGACTTAGTATGTAGGTTACTAAAATTATGCTGCAAACGCTGCAATGTATATTTATATCACACATGTATATAGGTAACATGTTAAAGAGCGAACGAAATTCTACTGAACGTGTGTTTATGTAACCAAAGAAGATGTACTGACTTTTAACCCTCGCTACGATAAATGATATATTATACATAAAAGTTCTTTTCTCGTTAATTACTTTCAATAAATGTATACACATAGTTAACTTGAACATAGTAACATACTTGTACAACAAAGTAATTAAGAAGTAAACTATTCAGAGAAAAATGACTTTATGCTTTCCTTTTCTAAGATTGACGAAGCATTTTAAAATATAAAATGGCATTCCAGAATGTTAGCAGCGGTAAATTACTACACGGCAACGGTGCTCTTTGCACTTATACAGCGATCATTCTCGGCAATGGTTCTTCCAAGGCCACCTTCTTCACCAAATTATATCCAACACTTTGATCGGAAAGGAAATGACCAAAGATTCTACGGGGGAAAATCTTTACCAAGTTTCCCACACAGTTCTGAGATGGAAAGAGCTAATAATCCTAATACCAACGATTACAGGTATTAATTATGTATTTACCATTTCTATTATAACTTCCTATAATTTTTACTTTTCTTCTGTTCTGCATAAATACTCTCGCTTTCTCTTCCTTCCTTTCTCCCAGAGTCACATCTCCATGTCAAGTGATAATAAAGTCGTTATACTAAGAGTTTCGGATAAAACAACTTCCGCTTATAAAAGCATATTTCAAATAATAAGAATTAGGAATCGGATAAATTTTTTTTTAACAAAAGTACAGTTGACGTATTTGCCATTCTTCGGATTTCGACTGTGTTTTCGATAGCGATAACGATTTAGACGTTATAATAATCACAGATCACATAATCAATAAGAAGTATAGATGGAGGATGCTGTGCAGAGGAAATGGGCACCGTTGAATCATCAGATAAAGATAATCGAAGAGATTGCTCTTTGCTTTTTTACCTATTAGAAAGAAATATCTCTTAGGAAGAAAAAGGGAGGCCACATTAAATATCTCTATCTTCTATTCAATTACAATTTTACTGCACAACTTCATCTAAAGGATCCAGAATTATCTCCTTTTTAACGCTAGAATTTTCACCGGTGTGGTGAAAGTGAGCAATTTGTAATTTTTTATAGAAATTTTGTAGATAGATAACGATGCATTTTGAGGGATCTCTATGATTTCTTATAAAATATAATATCTAAATGGACGAAAGATTATTTTTCTCCTTACGTTATATACTTTTCCATACATATATCTTCCATCTTGATACAAGTTCTTTAATATAAGTTTTACACTTTAGACATCGATAGATCTAGTTTTAAATAATATCCCATTTCATCTTAGTACAAAACAGATAGTATAAACCCATAATTCTATAAGTCTATATATATACTAGCCTTAGATATGGTCTGCTTCTGGCGTGGCAGTTGAATGCACGGTATTTGATTATAGCATGTGATGTATCGTGTGTTCGTTTAATCCTATTCATTCAACTATCGTATACGTCATTATACATATCCATATTATTAGTAAAATGTTAGTATGATCTGTGGCTAAAGTAGGACCGACTTAAGAGGGTCCAATATAGACTCCATAGGGTCCAAGACTGCGTAAGAAGTAAATCTAAAGATAGGAGAAGTTGTATGAAAATTGTATACTTAAGATTCTGGATCTTTTACACGCTGTGTAATTAAACCAGTGTTTACCAAGTACTTTAATAATCAATGTACTATCAACATGGTCTACACGTTCTTCTCTTTCACCAATTTTGCCTCGTTTAGGTCTGCTGAAACTGTATGTATCTTTATAACTGTATATATATTATCTGATGTTAGCTCGGGTTCAAAGTAAGGCCCACTGTCCATGAAATGTCACTCTGTAGAGGCGTTGATGCTAACGGTACACTTCCATGCAGCGACCATTGTGAAGTAATGTGAAGTAATGTGCACCGTTCTCGTCATAACGACTGACGTTAACATCGTGAGCCATACGTTGCAGCCATAAACGAATGTAGCGATACAGGATGAGAGCGACTTGCTCGTCCCTCGACATTTTAATAACGGGACGAAATGTATCTTATCCGTACGCTTCGCAGACTGAGCATCGATGTAAACGCATCGTCGCGTTTAGTACGAAATGACATGACGCTTTCTGGATAGCGGGCCTTGAAGTAAAACGAAAGAAATTTTGTCATTATGTTCGCTACTTTCAGAAAAAGACTGCTTCCGATTCTTCGGACGTGTCTCATAAGAGGAAGATACATATTAGGTCATCCCATAAGTTCGTGCCGACTTTTGCGTGTACATTTCATGTGTCGATTTATAAGCATACGGCGATAAGGGACCAATGCACTTGAGCTTAACTGATCGAGAACAGGCTAGAGCAGATTTTCGTGGGTATAAGATCGTAATATAGCGAACACAGTGACTTCTAACAGTAAAAAATCATGAGTGAAATGCGTATCCATTTTCGACATCTCGTGTTATATGAATTTCGGAAAGGAAGTTCTGTAACAATTGCCACGAAAAACATATGTGCTGTTTACGGAGAAAATGCGCTTTCATCTCGCACCTGTAGGAAGCGGTTCCAACGTTTTAGAGCTGGGAATTTCTGTTTAGAAGACGAGGAACGCTCCGGGCGTCCTCCTCGGACAGACGAAGATAAAATTGGGGATCTTGTTGAAAAATCACGAAGTTTGACGGTTCAAGAGACGTCAAATGTTCTGAAAATACCCAAGACAACGATTCATAGGTGTTTAAAAAAAATAACACATATAACCGCTCGAAAAACGGCACCAACTTATGAGATGACCTAATATTATACAATATATATGTGGACTATGTACCATTGGTGGTTTCCATTGAAATCATCGACATAGACTTCACCGATACCAGCTTCGACCCGGTAGTACAAGGAAATAAGAGAGGATTTTTACTTATGCAGGTAAAGGTAAAGGTACTACCTCGAACCTAACGCAAGCTATGGATTTGATATTGATTTGTGTTGAAATTACGCTCAAACTAAAGGTAAATTAATTGAAATCAAACCAAAATTTATTTAATTGCTATCCAGCTTGTACGGGTTAGTTCTCTTAATTCGTCGATTATCTGCAGCAACAACATAGGTACAATTTCTCTTTTATTTGCCCATGCTAATACCACCAGTCAGGTAACGCTGTTGTCAGTTAAAGCTATCTTCAGCGAAGACGGTGAAGACAGAGTCGGTGATTTCAATGGCATCCATATGCCCATGCTGAATACACTTTTCTAGATCGTTTCTTTCATACGTGTAGACCTAATAAAAGAGAAAGCAGAATAAAACACTGCTTAATTAATTATGTTTTATCCTGATTTATTCTCTTCCCATCCGATTCCTTCTCTACTTTGTCGTTGTGAATTGTGGATTTTGTTATTTTAATGCTCGTCAATTTATACAATTTTGTTTGTGCAATTTGTACTTGATTTTTAGTATGCTGCATTCCGATCTTCATCGTGTTGTCAATTTTAAAATTAGCCACATCCTTGGCAAACTTTGATACGGAGGGAAAATGGTGAAAAATGATGAAACAGAAAGAATTGTGGATTAAAGTAAAAAGGATCGTGACGATTTTACGCCCTCGTAACGCGAAAATTAAAAACCATTGAAAGTAAATGAAGATTGTCATATAAGTCATACGAAATATTATAAAAATCGATCATGGTTAATACATTTACAATTTATTTGAAACGTGTTAACGAATTTGTGACAAAGCAAATTAATTAATGACATAGGAAAGAAATTAGGCATATTAGATGTATATCACCGTTCGTAGACAGGAGATTTCGATCGTGTTTTGATAGTGCGTTACGCTTTGTACCGATATTTCGTGAACATTGCCTCGAAATATTTATATTCTTGATTCCATTTGTTAATGACGCGCGTAGCAGCATTTTGTTTCACCTTTGGAAATTCATTTTACGAAAACCGATGCTTAATACTATCTTTCATATCCGCGTTCACAAATATTAAAAAATCACGAACCGAGTTTAAAAAAAGGCTATTTTTCTTTTTCAGTCTCGTGGAAATCGAACTTCAAAGTCCAGACGAAATGGACGCGTCCAGCCTTCAAAATATCATACACGCGATGCTGAAACAATCTGAAGAAGCTCGCAACGAGAGTTATCCAAATCCAGAAGTGGTACCTCGCTCAATTTTTGGCGTGAGAGATGTTGGCCTAAGTGCGAACTTCAAAGCAAACGCGGTTAACGAGGGCAGACACGTCTTAGCAGATCCGTCGAAATTTCAAAGTTTCGATGAAAAGCTCTATTACTTAAAGAATAGCAGACCAAAGGTTTATGTAAACGTACGAGGCCATAGCGGTTCTTTTCGCAAAGGCGTAACATCTAGAACGACTACTGTTCACGATCCTATAGAATTTCTTAGAGTGACACCTCCTCTGCAAAGGCAAACTGACTGGACATCTCATCGCAATAAAATAATTCGACCGTTAAAAAAAATTGACCATCAAGCTAATACGAAACGTGAATATGGTAAAAATGTTTCGAAAAAGAAAGCTAAAAAATTAAATAGACTAACTATAGTTTACGGTTTAGATAATCTCTCCACTACTGAGAGCTCTATGGTGACTTCCAGCGAGTTACCGAAACAGATACCAGCACCACCGTCCAGATTTCCAAGTAGAATATTAATGGCACAGACCACGCCTGTTCAAAGATATGCTTTGAAAAGAACGAATATATTGCCAGAATATAGTTTCTCAAACGTTTGATGCTATTTCAAATACGCAAAGAAATTTTTTTACAAGGTAAACAAAAGAAAAATCAGTTTGCGAAAAAGTGGACAGATAGTGGAAATAGATATGGATAAAGTTTCGATAAATACGATTTGTTTATACAAAAGTGTAAATATTAATTTCAATTACTTACTCGATAATCTACATACTGTAAGGATATGTAATAAATAAAACTTATAGAGTATTGGTCCTTGTTCGATAACTTCATCGATAACTGTTTCCACTATGTTCACTTATTTTTGTCCCCGTCTGTATCTCATTCGAAACCACCGAATAATACTCGGCGATACTTTGAAAGTTTGCGAACAATGATCATTTTTCTATACCAAATAGGAATACAGGAAGATCTTACGTGCATGTTTTATAGGATCATTGTGAAAGATAACGTTTTCAGGAGATTTAATAACTCGCATCTTCGCTTGTAGAAAGTGACAGAATTTAATTTGTAAATACATAAACTTGCTGCGTAGAGTGAAACTGAAGAAAATAATTTCTATAGAAAATGTCGAAGAAAATGTTACAACTTACAAAATAATGTATCTAAATAAAATTGTTGAAAGTATGTTGCCAGATAGAGATATCTATAATTTCGTTTCAAAATTTATAAATATACACTAAAGTTTGTATACCTATTTAAAGAATTTCTTATCTTTAATCTTAAGTTGTACATTATATAATTTCTTTAGAAACATTACAAGCATACTTTCCTTAACATAAGTTTATGGATGATTTTATTTATACATTACAATCAGATGTACACTTTATATAAAATGTAAAAAAATCTAGTTTTTAATCAAGGACAGACTCGAAACGTTAAATAAATCAACTGAAAAGTGTAATCACTATAGATCTCTGAATTAATCCATTTCTGATCTATTTTGATCTATTTTTGTAACTATGTATACTACGTACATCACGTAAAACTATATTCGTACTCTAAAAATTTCATATTTCAAAATATACTATCTCTTATCTGCTGCAACAATGACATAAATATATATGTATACAATGTGCAACTGTGCAACGTTTCGTTAATACTGACGTACGTATGAACCGGTCACAGAACAAATTGTTTAACTCAGTTTCTCGAAATTTTTGAAATGTCAGTACCAGAGCACTTGATTCGTGCTTATCTTATATAGTTTCAATTTTCTCTGTCTTAATTTTGTCGAGTTAACTGGTTTGGCAAATAAGCGGCTCCTAATCTGCCATCGATCTTTCCTTCCAAGTTATGGATTGTATGAAAAAATTATTTTGTAATATATGTACAAGCACCGATGATTATGTATTTAATCTTAATTTAATTTTATCTATTTAATTTTAGGTCAAGTTTTTAAGTCCCTTAATATTATCAGGCCTGTAAGTATGAAACCGGAATTTGTCTATAGATGGCCCTAGCTGATAATGTAGTTATCACTAAAATGCGTCATTGATGCCAAAAGTCTTTGTTGACATCTCGCAAACATTTTCGGCTCAGAACAATACAAGTTTCATACAACAGCGTAGTTTGTAATAGCGTCGAACATGTCAAATTTTGTGCCTGGAAACTACGATTTGCGGACAGCATTGATTTTCTGTTACCACTCGAAGAAAACTGCTGCAGAATCGCATCGAATGCTCGTCGAAGCTTACGGTGAGCATACTCTTGGTAAATCACAGTGCTTTGAGTGGTTTAAAAAATTCAGAAGTGGCAATTTTGACGCGAGGAACGAAGAACGTGGAAGACCACCGAAAAAGTTTCGAAACAGCGAATTGCAAGCATCGTTGGGCGAGGATGACGCTCAAACGCAACAACAACTCGCTGATCGATTAAACGTGACACGAGAAGCCGTCTCCATACGTTTGAAAGCCATGGGAAAGATGCAGAAGGTGGGAAAATGGGTTCCTCACGAACCGAATGAAAGACAGCAGGAAAACCGAAAAACCACTTGCGAAATGCTGCTCGCCAGATACAAAAGAAAGTCGTTTCTCCACCGAATTGTGACTGGCGATGAAAAGTGGATATATTTTGAGAATCCTAAGCGTAAAAGATCATGGGTAGCTCCAGGCGAACCACCGACATCGACTACAAGACCAAATCGCTATGGACGGAAGACAATGCTCTGTGTTTGGTGGGATCAGAAGGGTGTGATCTATTACGAGCTGTTAAAACCTGGCGAAACCGTTAATACCGAGCGCTACCGACGACAAACGATCGATTTGAATCGAGCTTTGCGTGAAAAACGACCAGAATATCAAAAAAGGCGACACAAAGTAACTTTGCTTCGTGATAATGCACCATCGCATACAGCAAAACCGGTGAAGGAAACGATCGAAGCGTTCAGTTGGGAAATACTTTCGCACGCGGCTTACTCACCAGACTTGGCTCCGTCCGATTACTATTTATTTGCATCGATGGGACACGCACTTTCTGACCAGCACTTCGCTTCTTACGAAAATGTACGAAAATGGCTCGATGACTGGTTTGCCTCAAAAGAGCGACAGTTTTTTTGGCGTGGCATCCACCAATTGCCAGACAGGTGGGAAAAATGTATAGCTAGCGATGGGCAATACTTCGAATAAAATATTTTTAATCATTTTCGTACAATAAACGTGTATATACAAAAATTCCGGTTTCACATTTACATGCCTGATATGTCCTTTTTTGATAAATTATATCTACAATTTATTGATTCCGTAAAAAAAATGATAACCGTTCGATCGAAGCACATTATGTTCAGTTATATAGTCGTAGAACATATTGACTAAATATCCATATTCTTATGAACAATAATGTACAATATGTACTATTTGTATATTTATAAATAAAAGTTTATATAAGAAAATTGCAGTATTTATAGATTGAAATACTATTATATTATATCATATAAAGTAAAAATTAAAAAATAAAGCTGCAATAGAACTTTAACGTATCTCTTACTTCCATTATTTATAGAATATTCAATTTTCACCGAATCTCAATTTTATTTGTGTAACGAAGTATGCGTTTTAATAAAATATTCTACAAAATATCATTATTCAATCTTTAAAATCGTTTCGATGTTTTATGGACTAACGGAGAAGTCTCTTCATGAAAATTAACCAAGAGATTTAATTTACGAACGTTCGATCTTATATATTTTTATACTTTTAAATGAATGAATATGCAAGTTTAAAATTCTCGATTCTTGAAACCACTCAACTTTATACCGAGCCAATTTTACTTGTTGAAGTTACTTTCAGAATTTTTAGTACAATATTAGTGAAGATTGAAAATTTGTGGACATTAAGATATATTTTTCTAGATCTTGTGTATCGTATACAACGTTAACAAATGAATTGTGATATTTAAGTATCTACGAATAAGCGAAAATCAATGAACATTGAAATTATTTTAATTATAAATCATAATAAAATTATAATATAGTTTCAACAAAATTATAAAATCATTCACGAACAATAAAAATCAGTTTATCTAAACTCATAGTTATAATTATGTAGTTTAGTATAAAAAATTATTAAACTATACCAAGAATCTGAAACAAAATTCGTACTTACTTGTTCTGCCTTTAGAGTGAGCTCTATGAAGATCTGTTGTAGTTTCTCATTCACAAAATTTATACAAAATTGTTCGAAACCATTTTTTTCAAAAATCTCAAATCCGTAAATATCCAAAATTCCAATTTCAAGACCCTCGGTATTGGTTTCCATAGCTGAATTAATTTTCTGCAAACATTAATATACAAGGTTAATACTCATACAGAAGTTAATATTTTAATTTACTTGTAAAATTGTAAATTCTGACATTAAAGTTTTCTAAGATTGTGGTAGAATATATATACATAAAATTAGAGAACTGTATTTGTTTTTAAAAACAGAAATCTTCAATTAATTAATACATATACATACGGAAATGCCAAGTAACATCAAAATATTCAGATTTGCAAGGTAAATGGCAATGAATTCGTAGCAAACTGTTATCCTTTATTAAGCTCGGAATTGATCAGAGTAAAGTTATTACGGAAATTATTTTCCACTAAAGTTATAAACTTAAAAAATAATATCTTAAGCTGAAAATTAAAATCTTCCTCTTACAAAAATAAATTTATAGTCTAATATATAGTAGATAGTATATAGTATATAATAACAAAGTAATAAAATTCATTGTTTCTTTACAAAGTGAAAAACTATTTGTATTACTAACAAAAGAACTAGAATGTTCGAATAATAGAACTATCACTTTTCTGATATTAAATTTCGTTTGTTCAAATGAATGTTCAGAGAGCAAGGAAGATATTCTGATAATGGAGGCTCTAAGGATTTCTTTAAATATCAAATATTCTTTGATATAAATACTTGCCGCTTTTTTTTATAAAAATTACCAAGTTTATAGTATAAAATCTAAATACTATAAAAAATATAGTATAAAATCTAAATATGAACGTTATAACAAATCAAACGCATATGACAACTACTATATGAAATTTAGATTTCAACTGGATAAAATATTTTTAAGACATGTACCGTTGATTAATTGTTAATATAGAAATATATATACTTACTTTAACCAGATAATCAAAGAGTCTAGCATAGATATCCTTTGCCAATGCATCCCTAGTATAGGCAGCTTGTTCTACGTTTAATGTAACATCAACGCTTTCAGATTGACTTCCCCATTTCGATTCAAACTGACGTGATATTAATTTTTGAGATAGCTGCTTTACTGAAATCTCGAGCAAATGGGATGGAAAATCAAGGTCTGAAATATATAAACGATATGTAATAAATGCTTCGTTTCGTGTATTAGTAATCTAATCTGTTCAGCCAAGCAACTAACCCATCGTATCGTATGCAGTGAGTCAGATACAGGCAGTCACAAAAGTCTACACACATTTTAATTAATGATCGACCTAGTACACGCGTATAACAAATCTTCGAATTTATTTGTCTCAGAAACGAAGCATCTTGTACAAAAATGTTATTCTACATTTTTTACTTATTCTCACGTGCGATCCGGAAGTAGCCATATTCAAATACATTTGATAAATTTTTCTCGAAACTCGGTCTTCTCGAAAACAAAACCTCGAACAAAAAGGTCTATTTTCTAGATAGGCACATGCAATATAAGAAAATTGCAAGTTGTCGAAAAACAGACAGACAAATACAACCTTATTTGTATCACGTTATAATATAAAGCTTAGCTTGAAACTTTGTTTCTTCCTATTCATTTCTTATAGTAAAATGATTTGCCACTATTTCATAACAATCGTGACTGCATATTACTATCATATCAACAACGTTTATCATTCTTTCGGTTCCAAGTTCCAAGTAGAGAAAATATAATTAAGGAAAAAAAATTTACAAGCCCCGTACACGTACATCGCGCGAATTCAGGCATCCAAAATAAACATCAACGCGTTAACTACATTTTACAAATAACAATATAAGTTATAACACTGATTGGGAAAGAAAGATACATTTTAAGTAGCTTGGAATTTGCCTTTGATAACCGAACATGTATAATGTATACATACATGTAAATATACACGCATAACTGTATATTTAACGCAATATCTACCTTTTTAATGACTTAAAGATTGCTGTTTTACTTGTATTTCGCGTATTCGTGCATATATTTAGAATATAAATAGTATACATATGTGCAGTGACCGAAATAATATTAGGTTCACCCGTGGTTTAATGATAGTAAGTAAAAATATGCGAAAAGATGTTTATTCAGCTGTACTATTATCATTAGTTCGGCCACTATGTATACACGAAGAAAAGAGGGCTATATTCTTAATTATTCTATAAGCAATTTGTTTTCAACAAAGTCATAACTTTCAAGGTTTCCATCTTTAGCTATAACTTTCTTCATTAATCCGTACTTACATCGTTTATCAGCGATTTGTGAATAATTTCCGTTCTCGACAAATTGAATATTTCCTATGTGAAGTATTCCCGCAACGAGTCTGAAAATATCAGTTACTTCGGAATCGCCCATCGCCATTATGTTCAATGCTGAAACGAATAAAATAACGATCGATAATTTAAGATAAGGGGAAACGTAAGAATATAAGAATAAATTTCTAAACACTAGCAACTGTTATCAATGGACGAGATATTATCGTATTATTATGAGAACTGTAAGTTTTTAATTTTCATTTTATTTTAGGAGTAGCACTTCTAGCGATATAATTCTTCTAGCGACGATTCCTTTAACGACCAAAAATAAGACCTACGGTAGACTACCAGGTATGTAAATGTGAAACCGGAATTTTTGTATATACACGTTTATTGTACGAAAATGATTAAAAATATTTTATTCGAAGTATTGCCCATCTCTAGCTATACATTTTTCCCACCTGTCTGGCAATTGGTGGATGCCACGCCAAAAAAAACTGTCGCTCTTTTGAGGCAAACCAGTCATCGAGCCATTTTCGTATATTTTCGTAAGAAGCGAAGTGCTGGTCAGAAAGTGCGTGTCCCATCGATGCAAATAAATAGTAATCGGACGGAGCCAAGTTTGGTGAGTAAGCCGCGTGCGAAAGTATTTCCCAACTGAACGCTTCGATCGTTTCCTTGACCGGTTTTGCTGTATGTGATGGTGCATTATCACGAATACAAAATTACTTTGTGTTGCCTTTTTTGATATTCTGGTCGTTTTTCACGCAAAGCTTCATTCAAATCGATCATTTGTTGTCGGTAGCGCTCGGTATTAACGGTTTCGCCAGGTTTTAACAGCTCATAATAGATCACACCCTTTTGAGCCCACCAAACACAGAGCATTGTCTTACGCCCATAGCGATTTGGTCTTGTAGTCGATGTCGGTGGTTCGCCTGGAGCTACCCATGATCTTTTACGCTTAGGATTCTCAAAATATATCCACTTTTCATCGCCAGTCACAATTCGGTGGAGAAACGACTTTCTTTTGTATCTGGCGAGCAGCATTTCGCAAGTGGTTTTTCGGTTTTGCTGCTGTCTTTCATTCGGTTCGTGTGGAACCCATTTTCCCACCTTCTGGATCTTCCCATGGCTTTCAAACGTATGGAGACGGCTTCTCGTGTCACGTTTAATCGATCAGCGAGTTGTTGCGTTTGAGCGTCATCCTCGTCCAACGATGCTTGCAATTCGCTGTCACGAAACTTTTTCGGTGGTCTTCCACGTTCTTCGTTCCTTGCGTCAAAATTGCCACTTCTGAATTTTTTAAACCACTCAAAGCACTGTGATTTACCAAGCTCATTTGCATGCTCACCGTAAGCTTCGACGAGCATTCGATGCGATTCTGCAGCAGTTTTCTTCGGATGGTAACAGAAAATCAATGCTGTCCGCAAATCGTAGTTTCCAGGCACAAAATTTGACATGTTCGACGCTATTACAAACTACGCTGTTGTATGAAACTTGTATTGTTCTGAGTCGAAAATGTTTGCGAGATGTCAACAAAGACTTTTGGCATCAATGACGCAGTTTCGTGATAACTACATTATCAGCTAGGGCCACCTATAGGCAAATTCCGGTTTCATACTTACAGACTTGATACATTGTGGTATCTTCAGAACATATACAAAATCGGGTACGCAAATTTTTACCTTTTAAAGTTGCTTCAAAATCGTGAACGTCGTTTACGTCATCGACTTTATGCCCTTCGCCATAATTGAGGTAGTGATAATAATCAACATCCATCAATCCAAGTTCAGCTGAAAAATAAAGGTTTACATACATAATAATAATAAATAAAGCATAGAAACAACAACTATTCAGTCGTGGACAAAAATAAATAGATAAGTGGTGGAAGTAGCTATGAATGAAGATTAATCGAACTAGTACTACTGTTATACAGGGTGGTTGGTAACTGGTGGTACAAGCGGAAAGGGGGTGATTCTACGCGAAAAAAGAAGTCGAAAATATAGAATAAACATTTTTCGTTTGAGGCTTTGTTTTCGAGAAAATCGACTTTGAATTTTGGCTCGGTACGCGTGCACTTTATCGCGTCTCGTTATAACGGATCTCACTGTAGATCGTTGTCTCGATGGAAAAATTAAAAAAAAAAAAAAATTCGCGTAGAATCACCCCTTTTCCGCTTGTACCGCCAGTTACCAACCACCCTGTATAATTAAGCTTTATTTATTATGCATCCTTACAGTATATAGTTTATTTAATAGATAATTGAAATTTATATTTAGATATCTTTCTATACAGACGTATTCAAGGAAACTTCATTCATACCTATTTTCGCACTCTGTCCACTTATTTTTGTCTCCGCCTGTATCGCGTCAAGGTTCATGCTATACAATGTGGTGTTCACTGTATCGGTCTGCGTGATGTTTTTTGTCATGTAATCCGATATAAAAGTCCAATATAAGATAAAAAAATCCGATAAAAAGGTAGTTAATAAAAATAAATTCTATTAAAACGAATAACAGGAAGCAAACATTCTTGAAATACTGCTTTCTCATGACAACATTCAAGATTACGTAAAATTTTCTAAAATAAAGTTACACGATTCTTTCTAAATATTACATTGCTAAAAGCCTAACAATTTTTGTTCACGTAATACTAAAAATTTGTAGCAGTGAAAATAATGCTCCATATAGCTCAGACAAGTTATATCTCTCTCTTAATTGCGCTTAACGAACAATACGAGGAAAGAAATGTATAATTCAAAAAGTTTCCTGTAACTTTCCTGTAAGTTTTCTTCGAAATGCGGTTTATGTGTAAAATATACGATTGCCCAATCTTTTCTTCGTAGGAAATTTATCATACGATTTAAAAAAGGTATACAAATAAATATCAACACGTACAACTTAAAATAATGTTACAAATAAATGAACAATTTTTTAGTGCAATATGTTGCAAACGCTATGTGTATAGCTTGTTCGTTATTTCTCGTAAGACGTTGATGAGTCATTCGTACTTTATACGATGCAAAATTAATGATAACTTATCATAAAACGGAAACTGTACAATTTCACACGCCGTAAACGGTAACAGAAAAGGAAAGTATTCAAGTTTTTGCGGTTCGTAACGAAAAAGACTTTGCAGATCATTAGAGTGAATACCTTGTATGAGACATGAGGTATGACTAAAATAAAATATAACAAATAAATTTGTAATTATCCCACCAACGATAATAAGAAAGATTATTTGATATTTACATTTCATTTGCCGGTTTGCACCTGTTACAAGTTGATAAAATACATGAAAATTTCTTTCATCGATATTATGACAAGTGACTCTCGATTTTTCTAACAAAAAGTTCGAAATCTTTCCCCCGCTTGGTTGGCCACTAGGACCGAATTGCATTTCTACATATTTCCCCTGAAAGAAATATATTTTTAAAAAATGCTTGCTTATTTTCCTAAGGATATTTATTTTCTACTTTCATTTAAATTAGTGACAAAACTAATGGCTAAAATAAAATAAATAAGTAACGAAAATAAATAATCTTAATAAAATAAAAGGAATCTAGAATGAAACGTACAAATCTGCTACTGTTATTGTTCCGCATAGTTTTCGCATTGCCAAAAGCTTCTAAAAGAGGATTAGATTCCAAAATGACGTTTTTTACTTTTTGCACGTGTGTACCACCACCACTAATCTTCGCGATGTATGACATAATGTATTTTGCTGAAACTGTTTTACCAGCACCTGATTCTCCACTGTAAAATCGAAATAAATAAAATAATTTGATTACGCATTATTTTCTGCCGACTACAAACATTATTGTTTATTTAGTATTGCGAGGGTAAAATTGCCAGACTTTCGAAGAATACGTCGAAGTACATATTGTATGTACACGAGTACAGTGCACAGTTACATACATTATTATACGTACATAGCACTATCTCTGTATCTGCTGCTTTGTATCAGCGAGGATGATTTGAATATCATGGTGATTTATTCTGTGAAAATACGAACCATTTATAAAGCTTGAAAATACCTAAGCTATCTCTTCTTAACGATAATTTCTAATCGTACGACAGATTTTTAACAAGAAGTTGTCTTATTTCTCGTTACGTTCAGCAAATCTAGCAATCCTTACGACCTACGAAACAGATTGACTTTCTATGTATAATTATTTTGTATACTTACTCTCTAAACTCTAGAAGCAATTAACACCGATACTTTTATAATATACTAAGAAATTTTATTTTAACGTGTCACGAATCGGAAAGTATACTAGTTTTGATAAAAGACAACTTACAATTTGTCAGGAAGAAAAAGGCAAAAATTATATAGTGAAATTACAAAATTATTAATATTAATCGTAGCAGATATAAAGGCCGTATTGAACTTAAGAAACAAAGAAGACAACCACTTTTTTGCCAAAAATCTATTCTACGTGCGATTAAACGTTATTCTTATTAACGAATTATTTATGTATTTCCAAGCTGTGATAAATGATTCGTATTCTTGTAGGACCAATTTGTCTACTCGCAATATTATCAAAGGTACTTCTATCGTGAAATAGCTAAAACCTATGATTCACAACAATAATCTCATTCCACAGTATCAGTTTACATTTCGATAACAACATTCTGTGATGGAGCAAATAGGAAATAATCTTGAAGAAAGCAAGATATGCCTTTATAGATATTGGCCAAGGTTTTTTATATCGCGTTTGGCGCAAAGAATTACTTTATAAATTAAATATAGTCTCATATACAACTACTACCTACTACCTGCTACCTACTATACACCTGTATGCTACTGATATTTCGTTTAAGCGAAAGAGATTTTCATATCAATTACAATAGCAGATTGCAACAGTAAGTCGTAGCATATACAAGCTGGTGCGCTCCAAGCATTTTCGGACAGCAGATCTCCCTACGATCAATAACGCACTAATAGATCCTTCGTATATATATATAAACCATTACACATTAACGGAACATATAAATACATACATAAAACAATAAAAACGATATCTCCGTCTAAAGTAATAATACGTCCATTGTCTTTTTCATTTTATACAACATCTTTCTTCTCAAATTGTAGTTATTTTTAATTATTAAGCAGCTAAGGAAATTTAAGCACTTGGCATATTTTAAACCTCATAGAGCAAAATAATTATTTTAGAAGCACTATTTTCATGCAAGGACATATATTTTACCTGATGATAACACATTGATTTTCCTTATCGATTAACATATTTCTGTACATATTGTCTGCTAATCCATAAATATGTGGAGGATTTTCATATGGTACCTGAAACAGATGAAAATTGATTTAATCGCAAGTATCGTAAATTAAAATCTTTTCATACGATTATGACGTTTATAATTTATATACTACATAAATTACGTACGCTTGTTACTTACCGCACCCTGGTAAATTTCTATTTCCCTATCTCCAAAATATGGCATTTGCTTAAAAGGATTAATCGATACTAATACAGGACCAATACATGTCTAATAGCTATTAAGGAAATTAATATGATCTTATTTGCAACATCAAAATCAGAAGCGTAACATAATAACATAGATCGTTTTATGACGTTTTCAGCAACGAAAAGGTTAATTTACTATTTTCTAGTTTATTATACAAATCTTTCTTATACAGATTTGCCGTTGAAAGTATCATCGCTTAAAAATAGTATCTCTTCCTTTAACATTTTAATCTTTTACACTATTAATCTTTTGTACTTCCTTAAACCAAAAGTTTACATATCTGATGTTGATAATGTATTCTTAAAACCATAAATTTCTTCTCGGTCATCTTATTCCGTAAATATCCAGGAGCTTCGGTGTATTATACACGTGTACATTATTAAATTTCTTACCGTAATCTTAATATATCTTAATATAATATTCTTTAATACATATATATTAAACATTACATTATATTAGATATTTCAATTATACATATAATACGTATAACGATATATTCCTTAGAATAAAGAATTATTGCTGTTGTAACAATTATTTAAGGATACGAATATATAGTCATCCATGTATCTCTTTCGAAGATTTTCGGTAATAGCATCCTCGGTAATTTTCGGGAGCAAAACCATATCATCCACTCCGGAAACTTTAACATTTTGACTCTGCCAATGATACATCTGAAACAAAAATAATATTTTCTGCATTGGCCATATGTCTGAAAATTTGTTGTGTCTTATTTATGCTACTCCTTGTAAAATTTATTAAACGATCAGTGGAAATCGCGCTCTGTATCATCATCAATCTATAAGTCGTCTGATACTTGCTTATTTTGAGCAAAAAGATTGCTACAATGTAGAAACGATGAATAATTCGGAGACATCCCGCATATATGTATGTAACCGTTCTTTAACTTTAGTTTTAAGAACGTTATATGAAATATTTTTAATGTTCTATATACGCATAAATACAATACTATCCACAGAAGCATTTGCAGTTCGTAAGTATATTTGAGTAGGCTTGTTTCAATAATTCAAATAATCAAAGGAGAAATACAGTTGAACTTCGTTTATCCGAACATGTGAAGGGACAAATCGTTCGAATAATAGGCTTAATTATGAGTTCATATAACTGAACAGTATAGCTAAACAAAGACTGGTTTGCATAAAGTATAAACGAGGTGCGGATAAGCAAAGTTCCACTGTACATAACGAGCACGATACGTGAAAACCTAACGTAAACATAACGCGACGCATCGATGACGGCTCACCTATGCATAGCAGCCATCGACATCTACATTTCACGATACGTGTTACAATGTATACAAATCTGTATCGACGAATGAAATCAGGATCAACTTGTATCGACGCAGAAAACAGGATTCCCTTCGGACGTCGTTTCAGCGTTGCTTCTATTCGCTCAAAATTACATACATCTGCATTTACGGCAATTTGTCCAACCCAGACTTAATCTTTGTCTTTTGTTTATATCTATAATTTATATAGCCAGTATCTGTATACATTTACCGAGTTGACGTTTTTATTGCAACATATGCATACGTGAGATTATGATTATTATTAGGATACTGACCTTGATAACATATGTATGTATATCAAAATCGTTGGAATCGATGAGACCTGCCTTTTCTATATATATACGCAATTGTTCTCCTTTTCTTTCTGTCAGAACAAAATCTATGAAAAGTGTTTTTATCGAAGATATCTTTCGGGAGAATATTCCAGTAACCGCGTATAATAAAGAACGAACGGACTCCATATATTCTTACATAGCAAAGTAACGTTAACAGCGACAATTATTTCTTTCAAGGCATATTCCACCTCGTCCAATTTATTGAGTTCAAGGTAACAAATTATACCGTGCTAAACACAGATAACCGGCTTTTCAATGTTGTCAATATTTCTTCAAGAGTTATGTTCGTCATCGTTTTAAACATTGCATGTGAAGCTAAAAAAAATATGCATATATATATATTATATATACATATAAATTCATATATTCAAATATAAAATTCTTATTTATTTTAATCTAATAAGAATAAAAATTTTAATAATTTTTCATTAGAATAATCAAAATAAGATCCTGTTTTGATATAGAAAGTAAAAAAGCATTTATCTATATTAGGAAACTTAAACGATTTAATCATGACTGCAAAGTCTTATTAAACTTCGCTTTTATATAACTTATTTTTAATGAAATTTAATGAATTTAAATTAAATTACGGGTATCGTTTATTACTACTTTTTTTTTTAATAATATGCCTCGAATAAAAGCCGATATTTTTATTCAAAATAAGCAGATATACTTTATATTCTTCTATTAACTAAAATCTTTTGCATACTATTTTATTCCCTTAGGGAAAAAGTCTTTTGTACTGTTTACTTTAAATTTTCCCGAACAATTATAACATCTGGATCATACATGCAATAATATGCATATATATAGGTGCAATATATATTGTTTATATAATGATTGCATTATAGAAATATTAATCTAGTCTATATTTAATCGAATGAAATTCAATAGAATTATCTGTAAGAAGACAACAAAAAACCGTAAAAAAACAACCAAGTAATAAATTACAATTTATAAATAATTATCTGCATGAAAGTTCTAGGAGCATACAAGCAGTGTGTTTACCCTACCTTTATGTATATTATAGATTGTTTTTATTAAATATTTTATTAAAAATCTTGTTTATTTATTTCCCTATCCGTTATGAGGTATGCAATGAGAAAAAACAATTGGCAAAAAATATATTATACAGATTACATGTAATTGTTTATTTACAATCTATTTGACTTTTCAATGATATAATATAATCAATTCTAATGATATAAATATACCTCTTTATATAACTGTTATATATAATATATTGATATAACTAATAAGAGTACGATGTCTTGTATAAGATCCAGTCCTAACCATACAAAATAAATTTGAATTAATTTGGACTTGATCAAATATGATATAATTATGAATTAAATATTTCAATCCAATAATTGTTAGAATTGAAATCTAAAAAGTAAATAACAATCATTATACATAAAACAAACTATTTTAATAATTAAGAGACACATCTCCTTTATTAATGTTTCAATACATTAAACTTAAAACTCATTCAAAACTGGAAATATAATGGATACTATATATAATTTATACATACTTATAAATATGTAAGAAATTACTTCCTTATGTAGTAAATGCATAGTTTCTACCAAACTATGGTAAAGGCAATCACAATACAAATGGGGTATAATCTTATCAAGGCAAAGTTATCTTATCGTACAAATAGATATCTTATAAACTTTAATAACTGAAAAAGTTTATGCTATAATTTTTGTATAGAATCTACTAACTGATTAGTTAACAAGAAACTAAAATCTTGCTCTATTTATTCCTCTGACAATGAATAAGTGAAATCATTTTGAAGTATATATTTACTAAACTCTTGAACAACATAAATCATTTATAACATAATAAAGGTACTTATGTACGAGTTTGTATGAGTTCTATTAATATATTGCCCCAGAGTTCCAATTATCTTATTCACAATTCATCCATATTATTTATATCATTTTCAACTGTATATACATGTATGTATAATATCATTTTAAGTATTTAATATTTGTGATAAAATAGATAGCCTGAAATAAAGTTATTTAGACAAATTGATTTTAACTTTGTTTGCAAAAAAGAAACATAAATGTCCATAATCATTTTATATTTGAAATGCCACTATATTGCAACTGTTAGTTAAAAATCATTAGTACTGATCATTAAAACAATAACTTATAACTTACAAGAGCATAATAGAATGTTTCACTGCAATTGTATGCTTTAATGGATCGTACTCTTATTCTTTTTAAATTCTCTTCTTTGTAACTCCCTATCGCTTCTTTAAAATAAGAAAGAGAAATGATCTAACTTCTAAACTCAGGGATAAACTAAATAGATAAATATAATAGTACCTTAAAAATAGTATTTCTACTTGTGGTATTATTTCAATCATTTACTATTAGAGAGCTTATAGGCCTAGCATACGTGCTTAGACTTGTGTATGATATAAAAATGGAGAAAGTTTATCGGTGATAATTTAGAATATCAAGGAAATAAATCGTTGTTTTTTACCATTGTTTTTTACCATTTATGCTTAATCTTCTTTTTACATTATAACAAACAATTAATCCTTTTCTGTAGAAATACATAAATCTATTTTATATTTGGTTTATTATCCTATTATAACCTTAGATAATAGGAAAATTTATTTTCATTAATAACATTTTATTTATTATTAATACTAATATAAACACCAATAGTGATTAAAAATGTCTACATAATTTTACCTTCACTCAGCAAAATCCTGTGTCCATATTTATTTGATTATTAACAAAATGTTTAGACGAAATGAATAAACAATTATAATGCATTTGATTATACAATGTACACGATTATCAAGGTTGAAAAAGTAAACATGAATTGTTTTCGACACTTACCGCGCTTGGTAAATGATAAACACCTGCTTGTTTCTTCTTTACAACTATTTGGATATAAGAAAATATACAAAAGAAGCACTCACATAAATACAATAAATAATTTCACTAGCATCATATTATACAAATACAGGCACAAATATCACAATATATCATCACGAGACATAAATTTCAACATTTAAAGTTTACAATCGCGAAACAGACCCGATCGTATCACGGTCTGACAAATACTAGTTGGTTAGCCGGTGAGTCAGTGCGCCTGTCACAGAACTGCTATGATAGCATGATACGTCAGACTTACTCAGAACCACGCTCTTCGTTTGTAATCGTTCAAGAATGCTTCTCATTGCGTATTTTATACGAATGCTACAGCTTTTCTATTATATCTTTAATTCGTATGCCTCGTTTATTTAGATACTTATAATATTAATTGAGATACTTTTGACATGAATACACCGTTTGACTGTAAGAGTAGGTATCTGAAGGAATCGATGAATGAATAGTTTTAACAGTAAAGATGTAGGCACGTGAGCTCGTAGCCAATGTCATCGTTTCTAACGGTGTCACGCCGATAAAGTCAGTAACAGGTGGCATTTTTACACTCTGTTACACTTAACGCGCTGAAAACGATGCAGCAATTGTGAGATTTTTCATCTGCAAAGTAAATACATACCTACATCAACTTAGACGCTCATTTGTAGTAGTAGAAAGTAGAGAGTCGTAAACTTTCATTCGTAGATATTTCAAATATTTCCAATAATTACAAGAACTGTGCTAAAAACACATATACATAATATAAAACGTGAATCTTGAAAAATTTCATTTAACAAAATTAATCGGTATTTATCTATAATTCGTAAAAATGTTTAATTGTACTTTGCTTTAACGAATCAGAATTACTTTTTCAATTAAATCAAATGTTGGAAATTAATTCATAAGATTGAAAATACATTTGTGATAACTAGACAGCGGATGTTCATGTATTAATGGGAAATCTTTATGCAGATGTTCCGTTTCTTTAGTAACTTAGTACCAAAAATATGAAATTGTATCAAAATCTGCAGTCTAGTGTTGTTCGTTTCTGCAAAATAGCGATATACCGATATGATTGCAATTAATTAATCGTTTTTATTCTTACAAATTGTTTCATCTATTTACAAGTATAATTTGAATAATCTTGTACATAAATAATTTCAGTGACGAAGGAAATACAATTTAACTCGACTATGTTGCGTTTGCGTCAAAATCCCATACAAATCAGACGTAAGTATCGTTTATTTCTCTGTGGCTTTTGTTTTACGGTTCGAAGAATACTTGCACTGAAATTTTCGAATCTATTCTTTTCGTAGCATCGAATGAATCACTTACAAGCAATAGTTAGATCATAAGATGAAGTTAATCGAGACGTTCAGCAAATATCGGCGTGACTTAGAGTTACTGAAATCAGAGAAAATGCGGCTAAATAGTAAAAGTCACATGCTCGGACTCAAACGATAGACAGGTGGTGAAACAGATTAAACTATTATACTGTTATTTTGCCGAAAAGATTTATTTTCATCTTTGCTTACGACATCTATCCGTCATTTCTGCAATTGAGAGAGAATTTTCATCGATTAATAAAATATGATAACAGACGGAACTTAGCGTTTGATAGTTTTTACATTGCTGTCGTTAAGGAAGCAGAAAGAAAATCTAAAAAATGATATCAGGGCTAAATGAACAAAGATAAGTAGTTTATCATGGCGATAAGTGGTAACTACAATAAACATATATAACACGGAGAAACTAGAAATAAGTTATTGAGTGACACACTGAGTGACACGATGTTTGGAAAGTTAAGTGCACGCTTGATCATGATGTTCTTGGTCTCGATGCTGTTAGTCATGGGCATTGCTGTGCCAGGAACCCTTGCCAGAGATGGATTTCCTTACTATGATCAGACCCAGTTGAACGCAACTATTGCAGCATTGGTACACAGCAATGGACCTGTGACACAAGTCAGTGAGACACTCGATCATTCGAGTTTCTCGATTAGATTTGCCAACGACTTGCATATCCAACTTCCATGCGATTTTGGCCGCCATTATTATAAAAATGTCAACACTTGTGTGTCGACGTCCAAAATGGTGATAATTTACGATCATTGCCAGGTAATATTGTTTTCTATATTTTTTAATGCTTTATACTTCACAAAGGCGTTAAATTACGTATTACATGAATATGAAATGTATCGTTTTCAATATCGTTCATTTCTAGTGCCTTAATTTAGAGAAGCAAAGTTTATAAAGCGCTATAATTATATGTATTATCCTTGTACCCAGTTTCCAACGATATCAATTAAACCATCTCCGATCGCTAAATCGAATTTTAACATTTTTCCTCTTTGAATTTTAGTAGGTCGAGCAATAAATAGACTGTTTTCAATAATAGTAGAATTAATTAGAAGTACGGTAAATGGGAATATTATAAATTTCGCTATACGTAGATATATTTCGAAAATGTGCGGTAAATTGTATTTTTGTTCGTGTTTTAAATACCCATATCGCTACTTACGATTCTTTGCTAGATTTTTTTATGTTCTTGAAACACCTTTCAAGATTTTATACTGTCTGTGTTCGCGAAAAATAACATTTCCCTAAGAAAACGAAAAAACGAATAATCGGAATAGATTTAATATACAGTGTAGGATAATAGATAAGATGTTACAACGATAGAAACTATTAATATAAAATATTTTATTAATTTCCACTTAATCTACTATATATTTGTTATTGAGAATACGTCTTCTTTCAATTACCTCTACAACTAATCATATTTTTGTAACGTTTAATAATTATTTGTACCGAGTGTGAAAAGATATATACCTTTCATAGCATATCTAATCTTCTCTATTTCAAAACATCAAACTTACGACTAAACTAATAAAGTATTCCGTTTACACACATAATCGTGTTTGCAGTGTTTCATTTGAGGAAATCTCTCGGGAATCAAGCTAATCGAGTCTTCTTTTTACTAATTTCTTAATTTCATTATGCTCGTACGCAATTAATATTTTTACTTCTTAAGAAATGAACGACTTACTTCCACAAGTTCATTCACGTGCAAAAAATTAGCCTAAATAATAGAAAATTTTAAGGTAAAGTTGTAAGATGTAATATAAATTGTTAATTCGTATTTTATGCTAAAATAACTCTTCGTATTTTAATGGTTGTACGATATAATATTCACAATTCGAGCATTTATTTAGACATTAAAAGTGTCGTTCTAACCTTTTACTTGGAGGTTAAAAATATTATTCTAAACTGTTTTGAGATACGGTTCATTTATTGCAAAATTACCATATAAATTTTATATTTATAAGATGTATTTAATTTACCTTTACGATTCTAATTACTTGTTTTTCTGTGTCTATAGTTTTCAATGCGGCCAGATTGCTGGAACGAGATGCCTTTCTGCTTCCTCGACAGCACAAAGAACGATGTCTATGGCGAAGATAACTGCCTGCCCTATTTTAAACTCAACAAAGACCTATGCCGGTGTGAACTCAAGAAATGATAATCATCATCATCATCATACGTGTTCTAACATAGATATAATGTCAAACAGATAGCTAATTTATGAGGATAATGAAATATAATAAACTCCTTTATCGTATTACAGAATACAAGTTCCATTTCATTCGTTACACTTCTCGCAAACAACGTTAAAAATTGCATCTTATTTATTATATCCACGTTATTTTTAGTATTTACGAATTTACAATATCCATTTGGTATATTATTTCGCGAGATTCGGGTTGGGTTCGGGTTCGAGTGCTACGACCACCAGTATGACCGGAAGAAAAAGCTATTACTTTAAATATTCTATAAAGGGCATTGGCCCAGATAATTTTATCCTTAAATTTAACGAATAATTTGAGAAAATAATTGACTAGACGAGTAGGTACACGGAGATTTGTTTCAAGAGAGTCTTGAAAAACATGTGCTGCAAAACTAAAAGAGTCACGCCGGGACCTTGAGGACAAGGGGAGTCGTCACTTCCCGGGAGAGGACGCCGGGTAGTGTCGGATTCGTACCGGCTAAAACCTCCATGGTGATCGTCCTGACGATTGGTAGGACAATCCAGAGGCCATCTATCTTTATTCGTAGTACTCCTTCGTCTTCTCCCTGATGGAGTAATCAGGGAGTCATCCTGTTGATTGGTCCTGTAGGAAGTGTAGTTGGAGCTAGATGAAAAGAGAATTCGTGTTTCGTCCCGGGACTACCGGTGGACTCGTCAGTAAGGCTATACCCGCTAGTCCCTGACTTAGACGTAGAAGGAGTCTCGCTAGGTGCGGTATTTGTATCGTGACATCGTATATTCGACCGCTAGCGAGACAGACAGACTCGTTGTCGTCGTAGTAGTCCTCTGGTGTTGGCGGTTGGTACCCGCGGATCGCCCGGGAGGTGCTACGACCGCGTTGATGCCTCGACCTGTCAGCGTCCTGTTGGTACCAATCCGCCACAGACCGTTAGGGGAGACCACTCCTCCTGAAGATACATAGAAAGACTGTGGCCAAATTGTTTGTAATCGCTTATTTCCATCTTCACCGTGGAAATACCTGTTTCTTGGATAATCTTCCCGCGTTTTTTCATGTTTGTATCGAAGGCTGCGTCTCATAGGTGATAAGTAGTTGAAATGAAAATAATTCTAAAGATCTAATATCATGTTATCGTTCAAATCTGCATAAAAAAAATGGACACGTACGATGGAACTAGTATTCCAGTAATTATACGTTATTACGTATTAATTATTTATTATCGAATTACATATTAAGGATTTGTTTCAGAATATAGAGTTAGTCCCTTGCATACGAGGATCATGATCTCATAACGATCTTACACAGGTGACACTGCGATTTGGGAAGTATAGACGTGTTTCTAAAACGAAAATTTTTACTTTTTTTTTTGCGCATCAAACAGTATGTATAAAAATTGTGAACAAGTTGATATTTATTTTCTAAAATAAGAAATATTACTATTGCAGATTTCCACCATTTCAAATGTATATTTCGCTCTTAAAAGCTGCCTTTACTGCCAAATTCGGTTTTAAGAACGGTATCTTTACTTTCTTACTTTAATTATACTATGTTCTATAAAATTATCCATAAAAATTAAAAATAAAGGTAAAAATTAAACCTAAACATGTAAGCTTTGCTTATTATCATTCCAAGTACCATATCAATTCACATATTACATAATTCCAGTTGTATGGAAAGGCTGTATAATAAATATTATAAAAATGTTTTATGTTTTGTCTTAGTGCTTTATTTCTTTTTATTTATCGAGTACTACTGTGTTTTGACATGCTATACATTTGACTTTTCACATAAAATAATTTACAAGTTAATTAATTTTTTTCCATATTATATTGGCAAGAATTGTCATTGCTTTTATAACTTTAATATATTGTAGTCAGTATTTTTTAATAGTAACGAATAAAATAAATTAAATTTACTTTAGTACAACATTACATAACAATACAAATATGAAAACGTTTTTATGTTGGAACATATATACAAAGTATCTCGAAATTAAGCAACGAATATAATTATAATAATTTGATTAAAGGTATATTGCACTTAATTTAATATAAGTACAAAAAGAGAAAGAAAGAGAGAGAGAATTTCATAACATTGAAACTTCATTTCTTAACACATTGCGTACGGGTTACGAGATATCTCAATGTTTTCATGTTTTCATGTTTTTCGACTGAATCGATGACTTAGCAACCAGAGGCAAATGTTTTTGTTATGTTACCAGTATAACGAAGCCTTGCGTTCTTGTGACAAATAATTAGCAAAAAAACTGAATGTTAACATTCTAAGCATGTAAAAACAATCAGTCAGTATAGCCAGTACATCAGTAGATCTGTGCCGATAAAAAATGTGTGCGCTAAGGGAGCCTGAGAGCGCGTTAAGCACGCAGAGCGCCGTACGCAATGTGTTAACTTAATTTAGATATTTCACTGTTCCAATTTTATATTTTAAAATAAACATATACACTGTACTAATTTAATTATATCAATCGTCTTAAGAATATGTTATTTATTAAACTATTAATTCAATATTGTTTAAATAATTATTACGAGATACGCTGCATATTCACAACTCTATGTGGTACATACACATGTCTTATAATTATTAATCTTGTATATACACAATTTACCGCTCTCACGTACAGATATAAATATTTGCAGACATTGAAATAATAAATTATTGCTACATTAGTCATAGAAATCGGACATTTTCTGTTATGATATTCGATAAATTAGTACTAAAATAGATACAGCGAAGTAAAGAAAATTTAACAGTCACTTTTCAATATTGCAGTTCGATATTTTTCGGTACGTTTTGTGTTATATATATGTCCTAACAATTACCAAGAATATTGAAAAATTTTCATTATTTTAAAATATTGTAAAGCTTTATTATGTACAATAACATTCACTATATAAGGATTAGAAACGCATGAAAGATAACAAAAACGATTCTTAGCTTATTTAAAATTTTTTCATTATCTTTTATATGTTATTACTGAAATCAAATGTGTATGCTTTGCACACATATTAACATTAAAAGTAAAATTCAGTACTTTTTTACCACCAAACTGAATTTATGGAACATGAAGTACAATCTATTTTGTATGTGCATATTTCATGAAAGCATTGCTTTCTATGTATTTGATGATCGATTATGGCAGTTACATTGAGTATGATATGCCTGCACCAATCCCATTATATTATGTTAACTAAGTTTTATTAGCTTAGATTTCTTTACTTTGTAAAGTAACAGTTGCTTAGTACTTTTTGAGTATTATTTTTATATGTATATCATAAAATTGTTAAATAAAAATAAATTTTACATTGCAAGGCAAAAGAATTATATGCACATTGCATACTTATTCTTTACTTATTCTCTGATGTTACAGTTTCTTAGTAGCCATATTAATGACATTAATGAAAAATTAATTATAGAAATTCTTTTAGAAAATTAATTAAATAAATCCGTTTTATCACATGTGTGTGTATATATATATATGTATACAGGGCAGGGCTGGAGGAACTATTAAGTAGATAGAAGGTGATTTTTTATGTAAAAATAAATCAAAAATGTAGAATAAAATTACATTAATTGTCAAGAAAATTCATTTTGATACTATAGTTCCTATTGTTTCTATATAAACTGTCTGCGTGATTTTGCACATATTATTAGATTCAAGATAGGAATTAAATCTTGAATAAAAAGGTTCTATTCAACATTTTCGATTTATTTTTATATAAGGAATAACTTTCTACCAGTTGATGCAATGCTTTCGGTCACACTGTGTATATGTAGCAGATTACTAAGTATAAACATAAAATTTCGTATCTAGTTTTGAAACATAAACGAATATACAATTGAGATAAGCTGTCTCCTCTATGATTAAGAAGAGCTGTTTAATCTATGATTAAGAAACTTAGAACAATTGAAAATAAAAACTCATATTAAAAAAGAAAATAGAATGATACTAAAAAATATCATATATTTCTACATTATTTATATGTACTTTTATACATTTGTACACTTGAAAAGTGCAATTATGCCCTTTTATATAGCATTTTATACCTTATGGATATCAATCTAATTTATCTTTATAAAAAAATATTCAGTTAATTATGTTCCAAGGGTTTAGTTTAAAAATTATTTCAATTTTCAATTTTCTTTATTATATTTTCTGTATATATCAGATGTAGTAATATGCCATTTTTATGTATCAATAAACATGAACCAATTGTTCATATTGAACATTATAAAATATTTTTTCACAAAGTAATCAATGAGATAGTTGAGCTGTTTCCTATAATAGCAGTGTTATGATACACAAAAATATTCAATAAACATAAAATTGAAATAATATTTAAACTAATAGATTTAGGACATAAATACTTTCGTTCATTTGAGATCAGGATCTTATTATAAAATGATCCTCAAAATCTTCGGATCCCTCCAGCACATTTTGAAACACTACTGACCCAGTCTATAAGTTACGTGGTTTTTATCTTTAAATCAATGTCAATTTTAACGTTTAAGCAATTTACCTCTATATAATATTATTTCTTCAATTTTTTGGACGCTCATTAATAAATCCTTTTTCCAATGCATATTCAATATAACCAACTTTTGCTATCATAATATGTTCCTGAAAAACATAATTTATTATAATGTACAAGACAATTGCATTACAAGACAACAGAATTCCATCTTGAAAAGCACTTTTCAAGTAGACTAACTTATTAAGGCAATATAGAAATATTTGCAGCATCTAACAGAGTATTTAATTTTCGTTTATAACATACTCTTTCATGTTCCTCTGTTTTAAGAATACAGCTTGTCCCAGTTGTGTAAGATACCCTGTATATACACATAAAATACATTGCTAAAATTACGTGTTACGTAATCAAAGCTATAGATAAATGGAATATGTATATTAATTGTCCTATGTTTGTCCTTAAGTTTGTGAATGAATTATGAATTTTTGGCAATTTAATTTTTGGTTATTTTATTTAACATTAATTAAAATATCAATGAATCTGGAAAAGCATATTTAATAGAAATAAAATTTTGAAATAATAATTATTGCATAATTCATTTCATTACTTTTGAGAAAAAGAAATATACGATAATATTTTATACATGCATGAATGTACAAAATTAATTAGGCCTCATATATCATTAATATGGAACCCAGGAATTAATAATGAATATGATACTCTCTATGCATAATTGCATATTACACAATGCTAAAATGACAAATATTTTATAGGCAAATAAACGATTACTTGAATAAAAAAATTAGGATATTTTTATATGGCACAAAATAGACATAATCCATTAAAATCTTTCACAAAATTTTCCATACTATTTTGTAATAACTAATTTCTTTCTTCTTCCTCAAGTGACATATGTATCTTTATATGTAACTTTTTAAGCAACTTATGTAATATTTAATACTGCTTAATTGCAGATATGACATTATATGTTGCAGCATTTCTTTTTATATTCTTTCGTCACTTATCGAGATTCAAGCACCTTCTTTTAGCAGTTTCCTACGTACCGTATTTTTCTACTATTGCCTTTATAAGACATTAGAATCATAAATGAATCGAACTATAACCAAAATTCATTTTTTCTAGCAACATATTCTTTTTACATATAATCTTTGCAACCTCGTAATAGGCTTCATTGATCTTATGTATTTCTTCGACGGACCAGTTTTTATTTTGAACCTAAAACTACTACAAAATGTAGCATTTTGTTTATGCAGTACTTAATGAATTTGTATAAATATAAAACACGGATTGTGTACAACTTGTATACAGTTCATAGTATAAAATAAGTTTTTAAATATTAATGTTATACAGATTATAAAATTCTCGATTTTATCTTTGAGAAAAATTTTATTATGTGTTTTCTTTGGCAACCCCACAGCAAAACGAATCGTACCTAAAATTATTTTTAGTTAAAGATCATTTAACTTTTGTTTGGGAAAGATTTTGTATTATTCATTTTTTAATTAAAAAATGTCTGTAATATTTAAGAATACTCACTTGTCACTTTCGTCGTATTGACAGGAATAAAATTACTCTTTCATTGTATCATACAATTTTTATTTCTTTGAGCTAATCCAGCTCTAGATAAGTTTCGCTCTATTTCGTCATCATCTTCAATACTAAAATATAATAATAATAAAACAAAATGTAACATAACATTCACAGAAAGAACAATCCATAAAATCAGCTTTTAATGTTTATTAATTATATTATACTTATTATATTATGTAATTTCAATAAAATTTAAATATAAATTAACCTTCTATACTTACGCTCTTTCTTGTGTATCAAGATGATGAACTAATTCATCTCTTTTATTTACTATTGAAACTAATTCTTCTAAAAGTAAATTTTCTCTCATTTTTTGTTCAGGAGTTTTTCTCCACTCTTCTACTGCTAATATGCTTCTCAATTCACGGTTTAACAATTCAAAACGTCGTTCTAGATCATCTTCTTTTTCTCTAAAGTATATTACAAATGATAAAAGAACAATACAACAAATATCTAAACAGTATTCAAGATGATTAATAAAATACCAAACACATAATTACTTACAATATATTCAATTGCATTTGCCTTCTCAATAATGCATTTTTTTTATTGACAAGCGTAAACCAAAGAGACATTAGTCTTTCTGTTTCATCCTCATTATCGCTTTCCATTGCAGCTCGAAGTTGTTTCTCAAGTTTACCAGCTTGAATATCTATTTGAGTTTGTTCTCTTTCTAATGCTTCTAATTCATTTTGAATATATGATGTCATATCTTTTCCCAGCTACATATGAAATGATTCATAAGATATTTGATTCTAACTTAATTCCAAATAAATTAATTTAAACCATACCCCTCTGAGTGTATATGAAGTACCATCAGGGCTAGTTTTATCTGGTGAAATTCTCTCTATTATCTTAGAGAATGAGAATAGAGGAGAACCAGTTTTTTTCTCTGCATCTATTACATTCGAAGTTCCTAGAGTGTTTCCATTATACTCAGACTGAAATATTTATTGTATATAAATTTATATCTCTTATAATGAATATTAAAAATTGTGCTTTGTCATAAGTGATGTAAAGAACATAAATTTCTATTCATTGATGGAGTAAGAGCATTAACATTCAAATCATTTAATATCAGAAATAAAAAACACACCTTTTTTTTTACTAATGTAGAGTTAAGCTACTCTAAGAAACTACTAAGATGGTATAAATATAATAGTAATTTTGTAATGATATTTTGTTATAATATTAATTTTACAGTGTTCCGCGAATCATTGCTTAACTGCATTTAGGACTGAGAAGCTATAATATTCCAGAGTAAGGGAAGTTATGTAGGGCTAGATGTATATATTAAGGATATGGGGGTACTCAAATGTTCGGGATCTAAAATTTATAACAGCAGATACAATTGCGCGATTAAAAAAAAAAAGAGAAAGAAGCCATGCTCTTTCACAGTGGCAGACATAGTTTTCTCTAGGGTGCACACTTTGGGAATCATTGCTTTAATAGATGTAATAATAGCATTTGTAACAAAAAAAAAAAGCATCTGTTGGTACTAACAGACTAGTATTTGGATATTAGAGGTTCGAGTACAGGAGTTTTTACTCTATACATACATATTTAAATATAGAAATATTCAATTTTGAACAAAATAATTACCTACCTTTGTACTAAATTTGTCACCTGGAGTAGACGGTGTGATACTACGTCTTGGACTATTATTCTGATCATCTATGGATCGTCTCTCACTATTATTGTCATCATTAATTTGATTTGAAGTAACATTAACACCCATTTTTACTTCCGCTATTAAACGTCTTGCTCTTTCACGTAATTGTTGCTGTCTTTCATCATCATTTTGGCTCTATAAATTAAAAGTTATAAAATAAAATATTTCTTAATGCAAAGGACAATCTGGTTAGAAATGACAAAGTTAGTGTAAAAAGTATGAAACTAAATGAATGTACACAACTATTCTACACAAAATAATAACACTGAAAAAAAAACAAAACCTCAATAGGATAAGCAGCAGTGGAAATAAGGCCAGTTGACTTTGTATGATTCCTAGCCTGTTCTAATAGTTGCCTGGCACGTTCTCTTAATTCGTCATGTCGACTGACTAATGGCTAATATAAAAAAAAAAAAAAAAAAAAGAAAGAAAAATAGTAAATTAGTTATGACACTACAAAAAAAGTTGGTAAGTATGAAGAAAGTAATTACATGTTGAGAACGTTGTTCTCCTTGCGGTGATGATACACTCTGATATTCAGTACGATTACCCCTTTCACAAACATTGACTGAATCCTATAAAAAGAAGATAAATAAAGTTAGTTCAATTACTAAACTATCGAAAATTTATCCTATATTAAATGTTACGATTTACATTAAGAATATAATCTGCATAATCAACATTCACATACAATATGCATGTATATATACATATATACATATATATATGTAATTTATTATAAATACTAAATATGTAAATTTTTCATACCTGTGTATTTGAATGCAAAATATACATGCAAAATATATATATAAACATATGTGAACATAAAATATGTTGTGCAAATAGTAAATGCATAGCATAAATAAATACATTTTGATGTGTGGACATTTTTCGTACTTTGGTATGAATATTAAGTGCAATTTACTGGAAATGCAAATGAGCAGATGGAAATATGACCATCTTTCATGAACTTCTGTCTAACAATAATTAACTTTATAAGTTATTGTGATCTTTGTAAATCTTTAGCATAATATGTGATTACGCAGGTATTGTGATTCTTAAATGAGTGGACATAATACCGTCGAAAAATATCCTCGCCATATTGCATAAGCGAAATTTACACATTTATATCAAAGCATAAAATGTCATTAACCAGAGCCACTAGTATTTTATATTATTTAAAGCGGTTGTTAGTTTTTGGCAGTTGTTAATCGTTTTATTAAAGTATTATAATTAAAATATTTTGAAATGAATAAACATCTCAAAACAAGAATTTATACTACATCTATACCATTTTCTATACTCACTATATTCACATTTATACTAATTTAAAAAAAAAGCAGTACAAGTGTGGACACGTGAATTCAAATACTGCTTTAAAATTATAGATAAGATATCTTTGAAACTATTTCCAAAGAAAAGTAGTTTCATACTTTTTCATTAAAAATTTTGTACACCAATCAGTGTATGAAAAGATTGACGATTCCATTAAAAAATAAAGTTACTCATAAAATCTTTGAAACATCTCCAATTTCAAAACAGACTTTTGTGCTATACGACGTATTGAACTATGATTTATTACTGAAAGTCATCAATTCTATTACTTCCAACTATTTCAAAGCTGTAACTCTATCCCGCCGTACAGAAAACCTGATATATTACATCTAAATATCTCTCCTCTTATGTATAAAAATACGACAGTATTACACACAAAGCTTTTATTTTTAAGATCAAACTAAAAATTTCGAAACAGTTTTTGCATTTGATATACGTTATAAGAAGTTGTTGGGAAGTCCTAATACTTTGAGATTACATAAAAAAATAAACAGAGATGAATTGCTAATGTAGTGTATAAGGAGATAATATAAACTCAATTACATAGCTATATAAAATTCAAATATTTAAACAATTCAAAAATACTAACATTATACATTGGCGTTTCTGATTTGTTAATTGAGATTGATTGAGACCACTTTTCATCAATTATTTGAATATTTTCCTCTTCTTCATCAGATCCGAAAGGATCTGTTAATTGTCGACGAGTCATTAATATAGGGCGTTGCTGTGCTTGTGATATTCTTGGCGGAGATTTACTCTGTGTATATAATTAATAATAAAATAATGTCAGTCACAAAATACCTCCTTATCACTCATTTAAAAATAGCTATTTATAACCGTGACACTATAAATGTAACATAACAATACATAGAAGTTATTTATCCATTATAAATTTACTTATATACCTTTTCTCTAGATGAGTACTTTTCTTTAGTTGGTGACAATACTTTCTCCAGAATACTTTTTGAACTAGCTAGTATAATATCTTTAACATCCTTAACACTTGATGGTGATTTATCCTTATTGCATTGATCATGATCTTGATTTTCCATATTCAAACTTAGATGCAACTTATTTTTTAAGGAATCAATATTAATGTCCTCTTTCTTATTATCAAATGGATTTGATCTAGAGAAAAATGTTGTATCTTTATTGTCTTTTCTAATATTTCAAAAAAATTAAAAATATTAATAATATAATAAAAACATACCGTCTGTTGCTATCAGTTTTATTATTTTTATGTTCCATTTGATCTTTTTTACGTAAATTAATTATTTCCTGACCAAACAGTTGCACGCTTACATCTGAATTATTGTCTGTATTAAATCTTCCAATCATGTAAGATGATTCATCTGTAGTTTTACCTATCTGATGTACCTGAAAATATGAAATAACTTTTTTTTCTGAAAAAGTGTACTATAGTTTTTATATTGTACATATCACTTTCTAGATATTTAATAAATTATATGTGTAACTTGATCACAAATGCATAGTATACTTTGTGTACAGGAAATTAATATAATAAATAAATGCATACATATGTGTGTGTGTGTGTGAAAATGTTTTTTATTTTATGAATTTATAAGTGTAATTATATGAAAAACCATGATAGGGTAACATTACATTTGCTAACTTTATATTTGCTCAATAAAAAAGTAATTTTAAATACAAAATGAGAGATCAAGATTAATGTATGTATTGGAGACAGAATTGAAGAGAGCTCCTTGTCATTCAGTACATTAAAGAGTATTTACAGAATTAAATGTTGTTATTTTATTCAGAATGAATAAATTTGATTTTATGTAATTTTTCTATAAAATGGACAACAAAACAAATAAAAAAACAAGTAATAGTAAAGATGGTAATTTAATTCTGTAAAAAAAGAAGAAAGAAAAAATACTATAAGAGATATCGAGTGCAGAATTAAATTCAAATGGACATTCTTAAAAAGACCGTAAAAGGCTCAAATTAAATCCCTGTAGAAAGGGATTTAAATTTCTGTTTAGTACAATTGAACTGATCATATCTTTTTTTGACAGATTGTTTCATATTAAAATCAAATGAGATATATATAAACAACTACTCCTTTGGATTTATGGATAATATAATTAAAAAAGTTAATTCTAGATACAGAAAAGTAAGACATCAATGAAATTTGTTAAATACCTCTAATTCATGACCAGTAAAATGTGCTCTCAATTGGTACAAGTAAGTCATTACAGCTAATTTATCAGGTACAGTTAGTATATCCATATCTGCTGGTTCTATTACTCTAGGTATACCAAGAGCTTCTCCAGCATCAAATGCTTTCTTACAGTTACCCTTTACATCATGTGGTAATAGTGAATCTATGTCTCTGAAAATTATTATTAAAATACTTATTACAAAACGGTGTAGTATTATTTTTATTAAAATTAAAAATAAATAATTTACAATAAAATGTAATTTTGAGCTATACATTTGTGAAAAATCATTCTATTGATCTTTAATATTATTAAGCCATTTTATATTTTTGTATTATTATATTTAATATTATTAAGATATTTCGAGATGCGTTTTCTAATACATACATAAGATCTGGTCTGAAATGGTGTATTATTGAACAAAATGCCATTCCATTCCTCCAAGATGTTGTAAGATTGGTAACTTTTACGCCAGTATAATCTTTAGTTACTTCTTTGCACCATTCCAATAAATCCTGACCCGGAGTAATTTCTTTTAATCTAGGAATATTGGCATCATTCTTTTTTAGTTCTAGTGGTTGTAATGGTAATCTTACTAGTGCACTATGTTCGATATTTTTACTGCAATAGTAATGAAAAGTATTTTATTAAAAATATTAAATTGTGGAACAATGAATCTTAATTTTCCTGATCAATTATTAACATACTTGTTTTCAACAGTAATGGTATCCTTTAAGGGTGATTTTTCTTTGAAAGAATCGCCAATACCTGATAGACTAACATCACGCATGATGTGATCGCCATCATTTACAGGAGTAGTATCATCTTTTGATAAACTTGCCACTGCAAAATGTGCATTATGATAAAGATATGAATTAATGATACATTGCGTACATTGTGCAAAGTTGAAAAGATTACTAGGAGAATGCTAGAAGAATAAAGGAGATACTGCTCTCTATCATTCACTGTCAAGCATTGATACATTGTTTTATTTGTATAAGTGACATTTTCAGCCAATATAAGAGCTTATTCATATGTCGGAGAAGCGTCAAGAATAAGGTTGTGGGCGTTTGATAAATCTTCATTGGAATCGGCCATCGTCGTATTATAACGAAGGTACGGTCTGTTAATACGAGTATGGATGCTACCGACTCGACAATCAACCGCAGCGGTTGGACACTCGCGATACTAGTGTGAGTGGCAGGTTCAATAACGAATCCGCGGTCAACGGGATGATAGATGTACATGCTCACAAAAATCTAAGTTGGACTCTTTGCGAAAACGTAGAATATCCACCGAGCGTACAGACTAAGTAACTCGCTAATACGACCTCACGAGAGAATGACTCTCCATTCGCGATGATGCTAGAGGAAAACTATGATGGGGTGTGTCTGAGGACACGAGATCATCAGATTCGTCGAGTTAGCCAGAAGGTGAGGGAATTTGGCGTTCTGCTAATTGGTCAATCTCCATATCGGTGGTTAGAAAAGATGCTAGCGCCCTCGAGGAAAGTTGCTAGTGGGAGACGCCGTTCGTTGAAAAATAGGTCTGCTTCTATCTTCCCGTAGCTGGTACAAAGACTGTTTGTTTGAAGGACTTTATCAGCTAAATCCCTAAGATTTATGACGGACCCCTCAGGCTAGCTGAACATGTACTCCGGAGACGCATCGACATCTTTAATCATCTTGCTCGGGAATAGGGTCTGCGTGTGGCGAGCCACGGGACAGAAACCGTTGGAATGTTTACTGTCGGCGTGCACACAAATATTTCTTAAGGAGAGCTATAGAATTACTCCATACCTTTGTTGACAAAACGTTCATCCCGACCGCGGCTACGTTCGGCACTGGCTGTCGCCTCCTAAGCTCATATTACAACTCTCGCGAACAATTACAATTGGATTGAATAACTACAATTGTTTAATTACAGCTATAGTAGACTCTAGATTACAATGTTGCGGGATTATCCAAAATTCCAAAGGCTCCGGTGTTCTTTTATCTCCGACACATATAATTGGGTCTATCAGAAACAACCAATCAGACTCGCATTCCTTTGACTAGTCATCTTTTCTCTGCACAAAACAAGTAATTAATATTTAATTCATACCACTTATTGGAGTACTAGGTAATTCACTTTCAGTAAGACTACTTGTCATTAAGTCAAGCTGAGCAGAGATATCTAAAATTTCATCAATGTTTTTTCCTGATACTTCTTCAACATCTTCCGGTATATCTTCATTATCAAAATCATCTAAAGGTGCAATATCGCTATTGTTATTAACTGACATCAAACTAGCCATACTCTGCATATCTTCATCCCTGATTGAAAATTATAATGAATATTAAATTTAATTAACTATAAATCAAAGCTTAAAAAACATTTTCTTACGTTGCTTTTCCTTCTCTTAAGAAAACACAAGATAAAGTACATTCTAGTGCAGCACTAACAATTTTTTTTGATGTTGGCTTTAAATCCAATTTAAGCTGTTGTTGACTAGATTCTAATGTCGCATATTTTTTCATATTTATATTTGTCGCAGCTACATGTCGTCTTTTACCAGTAGAAGAAACCTAGTTGTATTATATTAATGTATTAATCCATATTTAACATAATAATATTTGCAAATGTCTGTATCTATTCTTTCTTACATCTTCGATGACAAATGTCCAATCTTTATCTTCCAATTCATGGGTCCTTGGATCTTTAAACAAAGTTACAGAAACTGTATGATTATCAGGAACTGCCCAACTAATAACACCTTTTAGTGGATCACTTAAGCTAGGTTCCCAATCTAGTGGTTCTGAACTAACTCTTCTACTACGCCTTGTCCATACAACACTTAGTTTGTTTGGCTTCCTATATAATGTTACAATATAGTTTCTGGTGTATTTATGTATGTTTATGTAATATAAAATAGTTTCTAATAATATTTGTATGCATCACATATCTTATATACAAAACAGCTAAAATATGTTATATACATAAATATGCTATAGAGGTAAAGTTATAATTAATGATAAGAGTTACATTTTATCAATTATTCTTTCACATTGTTGTTTACTATAAATATTGTCACAGAGTCATAAGTATTTATTTATTTGTAATGGATATTTAATATCTTAAACCAGTTATATTGTGTAAGTACCTATGCTTGTGTGAAATGACAGAATGTTACTCTTTTTCTGCAATGTTCTAATTTAGTATAATAATTCCTTTTCAAATTGATTTGTAAATACATGTATATACAAAGTTTTGAATAATAATATATTAATAGCATTTTATGTAATAATGAAATGTTTCGTGTACGTGTTCCTTACGATATATTAAGCACAAAAAGAATCACTTACGATAAATATTGATTCGCGTTAATAATGTTGAAAAAATACATATATATCACTCACCATTTTGTTGTCGTTTCTAAACTGACTTCATGATACGACACGGTGAATTGAAATTTCGCGGCTCTCTTGTTTACCCGTTGTAATCGTTTCCAGACGGAACTCATTTTTTATTGAACTATTTTTTCAATGATCTTTACAGTATTTCCAACTTATAATGATTTACGAACGATTCGGCTATGACACATCATCTTTCGTTGAAATTATGAAAATTGAGAAATCAGTCACTCTCTCTCTTGCAAAATATACGAATCAATTTTTATTTCTTTGAAGTTATTAAAGTATTAAATTAGTAAGATACTCTAATCATTCATATATATGTGACATTTTCACTAATGTAATATGAACAGGAGCATATATTTCCTTATTCATTAATTCATGAATTTTTCAAAATATTACGCATTTCATTATTGTGTTATAGACGCAGCGTTACCTACGCACAAAACAATATATTTTGATAGCACACTGATTAACAACACCTACAACCACGAGATTAAAAACTTTCTGAATCAACTCGATCTCATACTCTGACGAAAGTTTCGTCACGAAACCTTCCAACTTATTGATCTCATACTATACGACTCTATGATAAGAAACTTGGTTATAATAAACTGAATAGATTTTGTTTAATAATAATTTTTAAATTCACATAGTTTCAAGAGGATCGAATCATAATCTTAATAAATTTTGTTAAATATATATAAAGTTAACAATTAGAATTGTTTTATATAAGAGACTAATTTTATTCTATTAATATTAATCTTTCTATTAATATTAAGTAAAATTAATATTAACTATATATAATAACGACATGCATTATAAATAAATAATCTAATATATAAATAACACATTAATCTAAATAATTCATACATTAATGTCGTTGTAATTGTAGAACTTAGAGGTTGTTACTAACTTCGTGTCATAATTCGACCGAAACATCCTCTCTAACCTTTATTTATTCTATGAATTTGCGCATGCTTGTTCGCTTAAAATCAAATTTAAAAATTACAATTCTGTACTTTAAATATTGACTCCCTAGTTAATAGAAAAGACAGTATTGTTTTGATAATGCTTAAGATACGTGACATTTTATTCGGGAGAGTCCACGAAATTTTTTCATCTTAATAGCAATTCGATAGCTGCTATTGTTTACTATCAAAGCACAAACATTGCATAAACAAAGCAAAAACATCTCTAGAGTTGAAAATTTGCTATTTTTTTCATTCTAAGTTTAATATTCTATAACTGTTTATTATATATTTAAAACATTTTTAACAAATAAGGATAAAAAATTACTTTTCTATAATGATGGATGAACATACTAAACCAACTTAGTTTGAATTATTTTAAACAACAGTTGATTCGAATCAACCATTGTTACCGACGTATTTGAAATTATGCGGTTTCGAATGAAATATCTACATGTGTGTTCAACTATAGCACGATCACATAAATCTATATGATCGTAGACTATAATTTAATACTTCCAATTAGTCGACAGAATTTGGGAACCCCGTTGGTTTAAGTACGAATAGATGTTTATTAATAAGGTAACAGTTAAATGAACGTCTATAAAAATTATAAATTAGAGAGGAGAAGAAAAACAATTCTATTTTTCGTTGGAACATATTTTCTTACCCTTAGCGTTAAACAAAAAAAACTCGTCGGTAACGTCGAGCGTGTACTGTTACAAGTCGACAAATTTCTGGAAAAGATGTTTTCAATAGTGACCTTATTGTCTTTCAAATAAAGAAATAATATCAGACTGACCGGGGAGATGCGAATAGAATGTAACACGCGTCATCTGATTCAATATATTTCGATAAATTACGACGAACAAAATGTATTGAAAACGTAGATACCTGCGTTTAGTAGTTTTATTTGATTAAAGAAAATATATCAATATATAGGGCACCTAATGGTGATACAATTTTAGATTGAAATAAAATAATATTTTTGCTCGGAAAATTTTAATTATATTAGGTCATCCCATAAGTTCGTGCCGTTTTTCGAGCGGTTATATATGTTAAGATTGTTTACATACCTTTCAGTTTCATGAAAAAATGTAATCCCCCTCTCGTTGTACAACTTCTTCCCATTTTTCTGGTAGGGCCATTATTCCGTCTCGATAAAAGTTCTCACGTTTTTTTTAAATAATTTTCTAAGCTATTTTTGAGAATGTCAATGTTCTCAAATTTTTTACCTACTAAAAAGTGTTGTAATGCTCTGAACAGGTGGTAATCAGATGGGGCAATGTCTGGGGAATATGGGGATGTGGTAAAATTTCCCAATTGAATTCAGAAATTTTTTGTAACGCTTTTCAAACATGCGGTCTAGCGTTGTCGTGATGGAAGATAACGCCATTTTTCCTATTCACTAAACCTGGTCGTTTTTCAGCTAGTGCTTTCCCTTAATTTTTCATACAGAACTTCCTTTCCGAAATTCATATAACACGAGATGTCGAAAATGGATACGCATTTCACTCATGATTTTTTACTGTTAGAAGTCACTGTGTTCACTATATTACGATCTTATACCCATGGAAATCTGCTCTAGCCTGTTCTCGATCAGCTAAGCTCAAGTGCATTGGTCCCTTATCGCCGTACGTTTATAAATCGACACATGAAATGTATACACAAAAGTCGGCACGAATTTATGGGATGACCTAATATTATGATAAAGAAGAGAAGGGAGGAGAAATGTCAAGAGCAAAAAGAAATAAGAAAAGGGGGAGAGAGCCAATTAGATCCATATCTTTCCTTTACAATTTTTCTGGGAATACATTTGGCAGATTATTGTAGTTGTTGAGATTTGTAGCACGTGAATGGTCATCTCTATTGAAATTTCTTTTTGATGAGATTTGGCAGCTTGATAGTTCGCAATACAATAGTATAATTTCTTAAATTGCAACATTTTTTGTGTGAGAATTTTTGTATCATATCGATGAGATTTTTCCGATTAAATTAAAATTAAACATGACAATTTGGAGGTATGCAGTGTTTCTTATGGTGGTAATTTAGCAGACCAGGCAAAATTAAGGTAGATTTCTGCTGTTTCGCGTAGTGAGAGAGTATTAGATTTTAGATATCGACTGTTGCTATAATCCCGTGCACTGTACCGTGAAGTGGCGTCGTTGCGGGCAATCTGCGAAGCTGGTTGAGAGGCTGCCACAGATTTATGTGACATAGGCCATACGCAGCAACTAACGATGAGCGACAACGCGGTAACAGTGAGCGGCAGAGAGGGGACCAATGTTTGTCGTTCTGTCTTCTACTATTATGTTTGTTATTTTAGTAGCTATCCAAACAGCAAATAAGTAGTAATAATGAGTACGAAGAATTATTTTGATATCGAATGTTTAATAACTGAAGTGCAATGTAGGCCGATTTTATGGCAAGATAATCATAAAGATTATAAAAATAAGTCTATCACAGACCTGGTATGGGAAGATGTAGGAAAGCAGTGTAATTGTTCAGGTAAAATGTTTATTCTATTCTTATATTGTTACGTAATTAAATTAGCAACATAATTATTAATGGATACACTTGTAGATTAATAATTTCTTAACCGATTTCGACGATTCTTAAGTATATTGTGAAAATCGACATTTTGAATAACTTTTTCCTCGTAGGAAAATGTCGCACTCATTTAGTTTTCTAGATATTCGTAAAAAACTGCCAGTACTAGCGAATTGAATTCTGTCCATATGTGTGAATCTGACACATTTACAAATATAACCAAACGTTCACCGTTCCGTTTGCCGCTTGGCGATCTGTTTACATCTACTAGCCATTGATCTGTTTATCTTTATATCATACTTTACGAACCTAAATAAATGATTTCTATGAAAATCTCGTTTACGACTGCATATACGAGTCTTCTGACTTGCTATTCAATGCAAAGCGAATAATGCAGAATATACATTTTTAGTTGTTTTATACATTTGTTACTGCTACTACTACTAAGGCTACTACTTCAGACGAGCCATTTGCGGCAAATCGCCGCAGCGGCAGGACAGGTTGGAACAACAAGAAAATACCTGTGTATGTATTCTTCTTTTGTGAGACAGAAGGACTTTATTTCTCTGTTCTTTTAACGCAGCGCAACGGTGTCGTACGATAAAATGTTACTCGTCTACACCGAGCCATATGAAATAAGCAATACAGCGAATGAGCGGCAGTGCGTCGCCGCGTTAAGCCGTGTATGACTTATTTCATATAACGAATTATTTCAGTGCGATTAAACCTATGTCTGTCTATGAGTTTGATTTATTTTCTGCCGTCTTGTCGTCACTCCTTTGACCGTTCCTGCCACTCGCCACTTTCTGTACGATCGAGGTCAAGGGTTCTAACAGTAATCGAGTCTAAATGCAGATGGCGTTTACTGGACTCGTTTTCTAGGTAATAAACAATTGATGGTGGCGTACAAAAGGCGTGAGCTTTTTTGAGTAGCTTTGAAAAAAGGCACGTACAAAGATATCAACTGTACTGACATAAATTGTAATATTTATAGTTTTTCTTTCATTCGTATACATATATCGAATTGGGTATATAAAGTGGACAGGGATATCTTCTAAATTAAGTGTTCTACTGAAGACAAATAATTGTGAAACTCACATAAGAATTCCTATAAGATATCTTAATTAATACATATAATATACATGTATATATTTTTAAATCAAATGTAAAGAAATATGAAGTGGAGAAGACGAAGGAGCAAAAGATTGAAAATTGTATCTTATACTACAACATTTCGATAGTTACTAGTATATATCGGTTCTATTTAAATAGACTGCATCTACCATCATCCGGTACAGGATTATCATTACCATTTCCTACATTTAACTTTGTTGTTACTCGAATGTAGTCTAAATCACTATCTCTGTCTCTTTCTCGGATAAAATTGTGTAATATACAAACACATTTGATGAAAATGATTGCTTTATGCAGTGAAGTTTCTATATCCTTAGCCAAAAGACAGGATATACTATAGAGAATACGCATTATCGTTACCCGATGTACATCACAAGCACACAAAAAGACATTTTCCACAAATACTACTACTAGTATGGCATTGCCGAAACACAAGATCGCAGTCTTTTGATGTTTTGAAAATAGTCAATCCGTTTTCAAAATAGTTTCCAAAATAGTCACTTTTAGGTAATATCTAACACAGAAGATTTCAAAGTCACTGCAAGGTCAAATACATAAATTTGTCCCATATGACATTGTATGTTTTCAATACGATCGTGCATACAGTTGATTGATTTATTCGAAAAACGAATGCCAAATAACGAAAGACTGATCACAATTGCTAAATACCTGTTATTGGCAAAAATAATAAATATATAATACGATGTTCGAAAAGTAAATGCAAATTTTTGTGCTTTCAGGAGCTGTTGCAAAACTGAAATGGAAGAATTTAAAAGATAGCTATAGGAAAAACATACAGAAGCTTCCCCCTTTGAAATCTGACTCGAAAGCAACGACCCCATGTAAGGTCAAATGGCCTTATTTCGAAATGATGGGATTCATCAAGGAGTATGTAGCTCATACTCGCGGTGGAAGTAATTTGCCAGATAATTCGTTCATTAGCGATGATAATATCGAGGAACAACCTGATGAAGTTTCTAATGATAACGTCAAAGATACATATGATTTTGCAAGTACTTTGAATTGTACGCAGGAACATTCCACTTCCGCACCTATCCAATTTTTAGATCCAGGATTTCACTCAAATTCAAAATGTTCACAAAAATCTAAATACAAATACAAAAAGCAGCGGAGGGATGTAGATATCGAATTTTTAAAGCTAGAGGAACAGCGGCTAGAGTTATTAAAAAAAGACATAAGCAACAAAAGCGAAGAAAACTCAGATCTTCAGTTTTTTAAAAGTTTACTTCCTTTTATGGAATTGTTATCTCCAATCGAAAAATTGGAAGTAAGAGGAGAGATACAGAATGTTATTATTAATAAACTACGATTTAGGCAACAAGTCTAGATGGTATACTGGTAATATCCGAAAATTCAGACGTCACACATATCTATACAGAAAAATCAACAGCAAACTCGAATATATTTTTTTTACGTAAATTCAAACTTTAGTGTAAGAATTAGGGCAAGGATTATTAATTATATACATACAGTATCATTATCATACATCATATCATTACATACATTATCTATATTATGTATAGAAAAATCGATTTTGTAAATTCATGCTGCTTTTCTAATCTTATCAAATTTCTTTTGTCCGTACGTACGCATGTACGTACACAATTTTGAGTGAATGTAGCAGTAATAATATAATAATAGGATTTAAGTAATAATGAAACGTTTCGCGTACGGGTTCGGTATAATACATTAAGCGTAAATAATTTCACGTAAATAATTTTCCAAAAATATATATAACACAACGCTTTATTATCGTTCCTAAACTGATTTTATGATATGATACAGTGAATTGCAATTTTACGGCTCTCTTGTTTACCTGTTGCAATCGTTTCCGGACGGTTCTAATTTTTTATGAAAGTGTTTTTTTCAGACCATGTGTCCAACTTATAATTATTTACGTACGTCTTAGTCATGACACATCATTTTTCGTTGGATTTACAAGAGATTCGTATCATATTGCTGATAAATTATCGAGCGTTTTGTTAAATATTTATAACGTTGATAATTACAACTGTTTCATATAAAAGACTAATTTTATTCTACATTAGATATATCTGCATTTAAATTTAATTATATATGTACATACATGCGATATACACGCGTGTATTATAAATAAATCAGCCGATGTATAACTAATATGTAAATAATGACTCTATGCAATTGTAACTGGACAACTTTAAAGCATGTCTTACTACTAACTTATTGTCATGGATGTCACGATGCCAGGTTTCAGTTGAAACATCTCTTTAGCGGGTATTTATTTTACGAGTCTTCCTGTGATTCTTCGTTCAAATTAGAAAATTGCCGTACTATATCTTAGTGAGTATATATAGCAATCAATGGAAATAGCTAACTAGGTCTATGTCTAACTAACTCCCGTAAGTGTAATTGTCTATGAAACGAAATGTAAAGTTCTATTAGAAATTCATACAAAATTACCATTATTGCTACTATATGAATATCGATTGTGAAAATTGTTAAAGGAAAGCGTAATTTTAGAAAATATGATTAGGGGCATTAGGTTTGTGACATCATCGAGATAATTACCAGAAATTGATGAGAATTGTTGAATCATATGTATGATACATTACATTCTATTTCTTATATAATACGTGCAACATGTATTTATGTTAACTATTACTTTAGAAGTTCTATATAACATGAAACACAGCTTCCTTTTTAATACAAGTTCGTACACCTAGGTAGAGTAAAGTAAGGCGTTCAACGATACGAACGTAGAAATTGTTTTATATCATTATTCGTCATAAAGTGTGATTCTTCCTTGAAAGTAACGTACAAGGTTGGAACGAATTTATTAGGAATTTTTTTTGAGTATTCTTTTTAGTATGTATTGTTATTTGTAAGATAATAATTTATCTATTTATAACTTTGTATAAAAGATTGTTTAATTAGAATTAAATCGCGTTATAATATTGTATATATAATAAATATATTTCAACATATTGAAGCAATCGAAAGAATTTGTTAAATCTTCTAAACACGATAGAATATAAATAATACACTGATGAAAGAAATTCGGATTTTGTTGAACTTAATGTTTGCATTTGCGTTACAGACAATCAAGCATAATGTTATTAGCTACGTGGTTAATATCAGATATTTTGGCTATTTCAAGCGTTATAATTGCCGGATGGTACATCTATTACAAACTACATATCTTTAAATTTTGGCAGAAAAGAGGAGTATTTTATGTCGAACCTACCTTCCCTACTGGTAATATAATGCCAATTGTAATTGGCAAACGATCACAAGGTAAGATCACTGTGAATAAATATAAAGCTAATGTCAATCATTTTACTCTAAAATTCGACTCAGCAAATCGAGAAAATGCTGGTATTAACCTTTAAATTAAAAAGTCATTTTATTTGAAAGTTGTTATTAGTTGCATACAGTTGTTTACTGGAATTTTATTAACATCAAATCATATTGGAATACAAATCGTTAAAGAAGTGTGAAAATTGACAAGACAATCACTGTGAAAATTGTTTCGTATTAGTATCGTAGTCGTATTTTACAATTAATTCTTTCGATTTCGTACAATTAAATTGTACAAAAGCTGCATATTAGTTAACTTGGATCGGTCAATAATCGAACGAGATCATATACATATCACAGACATATCTCATGCGGTATCCTATAAAAATGTCAACTACTGTTAAATGAAACAGTAAAAAAGGCAATGTATGCTGTAAACGAAATGTTATGAAAGTGTTTTCACATTACGTGCTCGAATAATACGAAACCATTATCAATATGTTAGATATAATATCCATTGCTACACGCGGCAATTCAGGCTACGTGTTTATCAGAGCATACGGTGCTCGAAGCGTTAACACGACTCCAATGCCTGCACCTTCTAAAAATTATCGGCTTTTGAGAAATGCACCGTGGCGGCATCTCATCTTCGTCTTTCACATAGACGTAATAAGATTGTTGGTAAAGAAAAGTCGTTGTTGACCCAGCAGAGTATCAAGAGTATATTTAACGACTTAGGATAGCCAATGTCTGTAAACTTTAATATAATCGATTGCAGTTTGGTAACAATCGACTGGAACACGATGTTTTCAGTGATTGTTTCCCAGTTTGTACAGTTAATACGATTTGTTGGTCTCATTTTGAAGGAGATGTGAAAAGACGTTAAAAACACGCGCGTTATTCATAATTTACGAGTAGCTACGTATATGTGTCTATCATCAAGGTTTTATTTCGTAGCCGAGTTTTTCGGAGATATTTATCATCGATATAAACAGCATCCTCTTGTTGGTATATATATGCTTCACAAACCATTTTTGATTATAAACGATCTTGATTTAATTCGAGACGTACTGGCGAAACAGTTTACAAATTTCCACGATCGTGGGTTTTTTTGTAACGAAAAAACGGATCCGCTGTCCGGACATTTATTTCAATTACCTGGAAAAAAGTGGAGGAATTTGAGAGTAAAATTGACACCAACTTTTACTGCGGGGAAACTTAAACAGATGTTTCCGATTATGAAAGACATTGGAAATACCTTAGCGACATATTTGGAAGAAAAGGCACAGACAAGATCGACGATCGACGTAAAAGACGTATTTTCGAGGTATGCGTTTCTCGCGTATCATATATCGACCGATGGTTTGACAACAAATAGACTTGTAGATAGTAGATCACTTGTATTCGTGAACATAAACGCATGCTTGTAAATCAATACCTGCTTTTTCAGATATGCCGTCGACATTATCATGTCAGCAGCATTTGGAATAACGTGCGATAGCTTGGAGAATCCGGACAACGAATTTCGCTATTGGGGAAAGAAGATATTTGATCCGAAGCCTCTTTGGAACGCTCTTATCGTATGGGCCCCGCAGGTTTTTGATTTCTTTTCCATACCATATACCGACAAAGATGTCACAAACTTTTTTATAAACGTGTTTAAAGAAACTGTGGAATACAGAGAATCGAATAACATCGAGCGAAAAGATTTCTTGAATTTATTGATGCAGTTAATGAGAAATGGATATGTGGAAGCAGACGATAACTCGGAAGCAGCAACTCTTGCAAGTAGTTATCCTTTCGTTTAAATAACTTTTCGTATTGATAAATATTTCGATATTAAGGACAACGATAATACAAAATTATTATTTTGCCGTGGTACAAATAGAAAATAAATTGACAATGACGGAGGCTGCTGCACAAGCTTACGTCTTCTACTTGGCTGGTTTTGAAACATCTTCGACTACAGTTACATTCTGCCTGTATGAATTAGCGATGCATCAAGATATACAGAACAAAGTACGCGAAGAAATTCAAACACAGCTGGAGAAGCACGGTGGTGATCTGACATACGATGCTGTGAACGAAATGACTTATCTCCATAAGGTGATCTCTGGTATGTATGTGACTGCACTATAACGACAAGCAACGTTAAATTTAAAACATTAAAACGTTTCTAAGGTATTGTATAACTGAATTGTGAACTTTTATGCAAATCTCTGTTACTGAGAATATAATAAACAACGTAGCATCTCGATAGAAAATTGATTGAAAACCTTTATCTATCAACTAATTATAGAAAGCACTATATTTTGAAAATCTGTCGAATATTTGATTATTTTGAATTAATTTTATATTTTTATCGATTCGTTTCAGAAACATTACGGAAATATCCTCCGGTTACTGTCCTAAACCGTATCTGCACAAACGAAACGACGATGGAGGGAACAAAATTTGTCATACCTAAAGGAATTGCTGTGACAATACCCGTTTTTGGTATTCACCGAGATGCCAACATATACCCAAACCCGGATAAATTTGATCCAGAACGATTCTCCGAAGAAAATATAAAAACTAGACATCCCTATGCGTATTTACCATTTGGCGAAGGACCAAGAATATGTATTGGTAAATATATTTTTCAAAGTATTTGCTCACGTAAATATACCTACTCAATTTATGATAACGATAGAAAATTCTATCTCGTCAAATTAAAACGTAACTCGACAATGATATTTTCAATTAGTAATAAATTAAAAAATTTTGATCGTAATAAATCACTTTGTTTTTGACGAATCATGGTACTAAACAGGTTGTTTCTACATTTTAGGATTAAGATTTGGCCTTATACAAACAAAGGTTGCTGTAATAAATGCTTTGTTAAAAAATAAAATGACATTCGCACCAGACACACCAACTACTTTGGATTATGAACCGGGATCTCTTATATTAATACCAAAGGGTGGTGTACACTTGACCATCGAGCCATTAAAGTGACTGCATCGTTAAGAATATTAACAATAACGACGTGTTTATGTTACACGTTTACAAGTAATTTTTACACACTTTCTACGGATTATTTTTTATAGAAAAAATTCTGCAGTTGTCGAAAAATAAAATTATACGAAATATGAGAAAAATGTTTATTTTTATGGTTTTTAAGATAAATTATAATAATAAATCAAAAAAAGACACGAAGGAGGAAAAGTATGGAAAGTAAAATTTTAGTTTACGTTAATTCTTTATTTCTTGTTTTATACATCTCTAGATTTGGAAATAAAGTAACGGAGATTGTTATTGTCCAATATTCTTAAATCTATGTCGTGTTTTATTTCGAAAAACTTGATAACATTTATATTTTCATACTATTTCGGGGGGAGGGGCGGAGAAGCAGACGAAAGGAAATCAATTAGTTAGAGATTTAAAAGGACAAAGATGAAGAGGTCAGGCAGAAGATATTTGACGTTTCAACAATATTTTATTTCACAGTCTGACACATGGAACATAATATTTCGTTATTCCTGAATGAAGACGGTAACAAGTACTAGATTCGTCTAAAATGTCCAATCCGAAGGAATCTAGTATCGATAACCTTTAATATCGTAACTATCGGTAGGTAAAGCATTGGCTAGGCTAAGCAACTCCGAGCGATGAAGACCGCTTGGAGATTGAAGTGCTGGGCCAGCTTCGTGAAGCAGGCTGGACGCGCGAAGAGCGGCTTCCTGGAGCGCGGCAGCTTCATGAAGTCCGGAGGAAAGACGGAGAGCTTCCGCTTGGTGAAGCGCAGCAGGTGAACGGAGAGCGTCAGCTTGGTGGAGCGCGCCTGGTGCGAGAAGGGCGCTGGGTTCGTGAAGACCTGCATCGAGAACGGCAGGAGCACCGTGCCGAGGTGGAGGAAGTTTCGGCAGCGGAGAGGGATTGATCGGCTGGTGAGCCAAAAGCGCAGAATCAGCGGCAGCATCGGCAACGTGTGCAGCGGCAGCGGCAGCGTTATTCTGCGCGGCTGCGGCTGCGCTCGCAGCTTTCTCAGCGGCCGCTTGAGTGGTTTCGTAATCGAGGCGAGCAGCAGTGAGTTGCTCGTCCACCGACTCCGCTCTTGCCTTCGCCTGACCAAGCATGGTGGTTTGCGCCGCCAACTCGGCCGCCGATTCCGCGGCAGCTTGCGCTGCGCGGTCAGCCGTCGCCTGTGCCGCGTTTAAGGCCGCTGTAACCACTTGCAACTGCTGCATCGCTTGTTTGGCGGTGGTCCTCGCTGCGTTTGCGGCACGTTCCGCTTGTTGCAGTTGCAGGTTCTCCCCGTCTACCGCTACGTGGGCATCTCTCGATTGTTGCTCCAGCCCTTGGACCACGATCTGTTTGCCAGCGAGTGCCGCAGCCGCGGTAGCCGCTGACTGCGAAGCAGCTTGCGCTAAGGTGTTCTTCGCGACGAACGCGGCTTGTCCGGCCGCGGAATGTTGATTATTTAACTGCGTGTGGGCTTGTTCTGCCGCGCCTTTCGCGATATTAGCTAAAGGACCACCAACGCTGAACCCGGGATGAGGCAGTCCACGGCCATGAGCGAGTGGACCTGCAGCTACTAGGGGGCCAGATAGCGCAGATTCCTGAGCGTATTCGTATTCGTAACCTTGAGCTTGTTGCTCGCGAGTGTGCTTTCTTCCTGCACCACATTCTGCCAAACAAATGCACGCGAATAGCAGCAGGAGCGTCTTCATTCTTGGTTTCAAATTATCTTTCTCGTAGGTTTAATCTGTAAGAAGACAATTTTATTTCCATACATAAACACAATACATATTGCTATATGTATAATAAAATCAAAGTGTATAATTCCGAAAATGACAAATCGACAATGATAAAAGATTATGGTGAAAGCGATAAATATTATTCGACAATTTTGCATAATAAAAGATAAATATTTTATTCTATTATTTTTCTCATTTATTCGTTACGTTTATACCACGTACATTGATTTAGATATAAAAGTATGATTAATTGAATATAGCGGTGGGAAATTCTCGTGACAATTCTCCGATCTCTGAATTTGACAACAGCAGAATATTGCGTAGAGATGACGATAGAAAACGATACTACAAAATACGAAGTACTATAAAAGTAACTATTCGATTAACGACACTGCCTATAAAACTTAAATACTCCTTCGTAGAAAATTATTTACCCTCTCAAACTTTGACACAGAAGTATTTTGTTTTAATCGTTTAAAAAAATGTAGCAAACTGATTCATCGATGATCACTGTGACAATCGACGTGTTAACGATATTTAGAAAGATTTATGTTTTACATTTACCGTGCCAATTTCGAACTTTTAATTAGTTTCTTTATGCGACATAGCCGGGAGATTTTGTAAAATTAAAAAAGCAATCTACATATCAGAGAACGAAACACGGTAGGAGATATATTTAATCGAAAAATAATTCTTACAATTTCATCGATGTGTAGTTGAAATTATTCGCGGGAATAACAACAAATATAACTAATTTCCCCTTAAAAAATAATGCTACTATGCCACTGAGTTTCGCTGGTTAAACTAGTGCATTTGTCTCGGGTTCAAAGCTGCTACACTTGCGTATGTACCTTTTTTTGGACACTCCCACTGGAAACCTTTGTGCCTTTCACATTTTAGCGTGTATTAGTCATAGAAGATTGGTAGCACGGCTTTGCCGCGGCGATAGTGCATAATGCAGGGTAACTTTTTTGCTAGATCAATATATTTCCATGGGTCTTATAAATCGAGTTTCACACAAATATTCCGCATCGTAAATATCATATGTTTGATACTTTCATTAATAATTATTCCATTGCTATGCAATAAAGCCAGAATCAGTAAAGAGTAAGAATATAACTATGTACTAAGAGCGAATAAGTTACAATAAGTAGATTATTACAATATATATATAATAATATACAGGGTGGTATAAAGGGGGTGATTCTACGCGAAAAAAGAAGTCGAAAATATAGAATGAAAATTTTTTTTTTTAATTCTTCCATCGAGACAACGATCTACAGTGAGATCCGTTATAACGAGGCGCGATAAAGTGCACGCGTACCGAGCCAAAATTCAAAGTCGATTTTCTCGAAAACAAAGCCTCGAACGAAAAATTTTTATTCTACATTTTCGACTTCTTTTTTCGCGTAGAATCGTCCCCTTTCCGCTTGTACCACCAGTTACCAACCACCCTGTATAATAATGGTAATAATATAATTATTATAAATTATTCGCTCTTAGTACAACTTGAAATTCAAACATCTCATCGAATAATTGACTTGCATAGTCATTGATAGGAGTAGTAAGAGAAAACAATGATTTAAACGCACTCGATTATGGAAGAAGAGCGTTTGTTAAGAGCGTTTGTTGCACTATGCTAGTAATTTATTGGACACAAATCGAATAAAACTGAAAATACAAAGAATAATACAAATAAAATATAGAGCATCCGAATATGAAGATTACAGTAGAAGTAAATACCATCGATGGGAGGAAAATTATTTTCCTGACAAAGTCAAATAACAAATATCTGAATTTCAAATAAAATAACAAATACCACTTAACTTAACTTATGTTCCAAATACATCTTTACTTAAGTAACATCATTTAGTATAGAATAATAGAGTAAATAAATAGAATACATATTTTAAAAAGTTTGTTTCGATAACGACTAGCCTTTGATGTAGAGGGCGTTATTGAATAAATTTTCATTTAAATAATTATTTAAGCAATCGTTATCTGAGAGTTCAAATAAAACATAGAAATAAATTATTTCTTATTTGGACAAATTTGTTTCCACAGAAGCAGACATAACAACTTTCTCAGAGAGATTGCTGTAAATTGCAATTTGTAATTTTTAATAGCGTTAACCACGTGTTAATTAACGTTAGCTATGACGAATACGCCAAAATCACATCAATTTTCGGACAATTTGTTCCAGAAGCGAGTAATTTTGGAAGCAAGCACGAACTGCGCTCTGTTTATCGACAAGTAATCATATTAGCTCCACGATTTATTTACACATACGTCCTGTTTTGCGACCAAGTTTTTCAGGACAGAAAAAAAATAAAAAAAAAGGCTTAAACCCAAAAACTGCATCATACAACAAAAAATGTAAAGCGCAAATGTAAAGCACATAATACAGCATGGCTATGTCGTACCGCCGCGTATCGGTACCTTTGCCTAACATACCATTACAAAAATTCATGTTTATTGTGAATAATGTACTTAAAATCTGTATTTTCTGGACTCAATAAACTCCTTTGTAAAAAAAAAAAAAAGTTGTAAAATTTATTTACACATCTTCGTTAATTCCTAATTCTAACGACTAAAGTATTATTTTAATTTGCTATTTATTATCTAATAGTTTTTATTTTATTTAACTTTATAAGACGTAAGTATACTAATGGTAAAATTTCATTCGACAGTAGAATGTATTTAAAGGACAACTTATCTCCGCTATATTTTAATTATGATCAATGTAAATTCAATCTTTACGATGTATCAATGAAATCCTTTTACGATATTTCGGATTAACGTTAATTTTATTCATGACGTACGTCCCATTTTTTTTTGTGCAACTCTGTTGCAAGTCACGGCGGTTCAAAATTGAATGTCTAGTTCCGTTACGCTCTAAAAAGCACTGCGTGTACGTATGTATGCGCATAAGTGCATAATTAAATCAATGAGAAGCGGACCTTATCTGTATGTGATCGTAAGAACTTTGAATGACGTTCGTTCAAGCTGAAAAAATGTACTATGAGTACATTTAGATATTTACAAATACTCAGATTGTACATTCTATGAGATATGAGAAAATACTCAAATTGTACATTCTAGATGCTTGTAAATAGTAAGAAAGCAGCGATATTTATTAAACGCCCGTATCAAATGTAACAAAAAAGAGATAAGATTTATGCGGTTAAAATTATTTTTTAACGAATTAGGAAAAAGATTTTTAACCGTACGTTATCATCGTTGATAAATATGTATTCGACGAGTAAAATTACAAATTTTCAATAGCGATGTGATAAGATGGTATAATAAGTTACTGCGAATAATATCAGGACGAACATTTTGGAAAAGTTTTGTCAATAAATCGAAAGAGAAGATTACTAAACGTTAATGAACGTAATAGCTTTAGAAACAAAGGTTTTTAATACATAGAAAAATATTTATATAACGATAATTAAATAGTTATGTTAATTAAATGGAAATATTTGTATTAGATTTGAGATAGAATCGAAGGTGTACTTAATGTTAAGTTATTATACAACTCATCCGTGGCCGTGAGAATAATTCTACCAAGAATGTTTAAAAATTGCGAAAATATGTCAAGGAAGGATACCGGTGGTACAAGTTTGAAACACAACGCAACAATGATATCAATTAATCGATTCTGCTGCATTTGAAATGAAGCTTAATTATAATTTTCTACGCACAGTATCCCTCACTTTTATCTTCGTCACTTATGCGATGTGTTTATGCAAATTCGCGCTTTCGACAAAATGACAAAAAACAAGAAAAAAAAAATTAAACCTAAATAGAAATTTGTACGCTGTTGTACCTTTAAGTTTCCCATAAGAGCATACACATCCGCAGTCTACTTCTGAGAATTGATATTTGCAACATTTACAAAATTTCTCGAATAAATTTTTGTAAAATCTTGGTATTTTAATATTTTAATATTTACCTTTATTTTACTTTTATTCCAACTGTTTATATTTAAAAACAGTTAAATCAAGTATTATTTTCACATAAATTCTGGATGCATATACATAGTGAGATATACAAAATGTAATTTACATTGGACCTAAATCTCAGAAGATATGCGACATAGTTCTGCATATGAATAAACGAAGGTACACCGTGTAAAAGAAATTTTAAAATTGTTTTAAAATTTGTGGTAAAGCTGATTAATACGAGGACAAAGATTACAAATTATTCACAAGATACGTATAAAAATATATAGAATATTTTATGAATTACAGAAAATGAGGACGAGTACAGAATATCTGTACGTCGAATGCATTTTATCTACGAAATTAATTAATTACTAATTTTGAATAACTTTTCGATTTTCTAATTTTTCCCCATTATTTCATCCACCGTAATATCATTTTACAATCACATATCGAATACAAATCTTGTCGAAGACTATTATTCAAAAATATATTAAATTTGCAGGATAATAGCACACGCAATAGCTACAAGTTAATAATTGAAGGAAATGTTTGAAAAAGGAAGCTTTTCGATCAATTCTAATCCCAAGCTATTTATGTTCGAGTGAAATGCTTGCTGAGGAACGAAATGTTGAAAAAGTGAAATTATTAGAAACTTTCTCTCGTTACCTGGACAACTACAAACGTAAATAAATGATAAATTGTCAACAAACTTTTAGTACTCACAAAATTCAAGACTGGTCAAACGGTCAAACGTTTACAGAATCCTTGCTGTTGCAGCTCGAAGAAACAACTATAAACTGATACCACTTACTTGGTTATCGTAGCTCTTATAGGCCTGTACCATGAGCTAATGGTAATACGGTAGTTACGGAAGGGGTTCAGGATATCGAGAATAACGGCGCACAATGACTTTTCTTTAAAGAAATAACGTAGCTCAAATTTGTAGTAAACCGCGTTTTCTTTTTATTTTGAAATCAGCTTGTTACAAAATAAGTAACGTATTTATATATCACTGGTACGTTTTAAGTCGTTGTAATCTAAATTCCAAATATATAGCAGACATATAACGTACAACAACTCGAAAAGGAAGAAAGAAATAGCATCGTACATTAATAATTAAGCTGTGGATATTTATGCACTCGCGAGAGATTGACAAGCACAGAGATACACGGAATACGTTTATACAAAAATATAGTGTCTACGACGAAAAGGGTCGCTGATTAGGTTCCATGTGTCTAATTCCGATCATACAAATATGAATTTGCATGAATATCGGCAGTCTATTTATGATATCGTTATCAAAAATTAGGTGGGCTAACCGTACTCGATATACGCTCGATAATTGTACTTTGTCCAAGTTTTTGGAATATCATCTACCAGTTTTCATGTTACCTTGATTTGAAACAAATTCTTTTGGCACTTTTTTATTTCTTGAACAAGACAGAGTTTAAAAAAAGTATGCGAGGGATGAGAAATTGCTTGAAATTACCAGTCGAAAACCACTATACCAGTATACACAGGTGTAAAAGATATTCGACCTTGGTAACGAACATTTATTTCAATACCGTTGAATTTACAATGTCCAAAGTGGTTCATTTCAAGTTTCTACCTATGTAATTTTTACAAAGAAGATAATAACTGTGTTTCTTTTAATAATTAAAAAGTGAAACGAAGAATATCCGATGATATATCGCAGGTACGCTACATCTACTACTGCAACTATTCATCCTTCTTCGATATGCAAATCCGATACTTCGATACAATCGCGTTTCATTCGTTTCTCTCGTCAATGTGCTTTCACACGTCGTACTAATTCGAAATAAATAATTTTATACTCTGATATATGATGATTTGTACGAATTACAATCCGGCATTTGCCTAAATTTTTTCTTTCCAGAATGTACATCTTTTACGTTCTTTACATCGGTGAGTACTGTTACGAGAACGTCTGGCTGTTATTTTCTAACCAAGTAAACGCAATATTTTAGTACTGCTGACGTTCGAATATTTTGACTGTGGAAGGGTGCATAAGATTCCAGTTGCCTTAGTAAGCCTAATGATACTTTTTATTAGTCACTTACTACACTTACACTCGGTTCAGCCATTCCTTTGCGCAGTTGTATTCTAATGAAAATTCATTTAATAACCTTCGGTGAAAACCTTCGCGTCGCATATTCCGATAAATTTATTTCGCGTAATTTTTATTCGCTACATACACCACAGTGTAATTTACGAATAACGTGGAATTCATAAGAAAAATTTCTTTTTACAAGAAATATTACGGTACATAGAAGTAACGTTATGTGTGTAACTTGTGACAAACGAGTAACGCGTGGCACGTTATTACGTTTCCAAATTATTCTGAAAGATGGATTGACTTTTAACGGCACTCGCATGTAATTAACGTAACCGCTGGTGATTAATGGCAGTCGCATTTCTCCGATAGAACCAAAGAGAAATTCGTTACGCCGATGACCCAACTTGTTCACGCAATCCGAACAATCCAAACAATTCGAAGAAAACTCCGGAGAAAAGTAGTAACATCGCGCAGAAAGCTGCACAGGAAGCTAAGGCTGCTTCGGAAGCGCAGAATATCGCTGGTCAGCAAGCCGCTCGTCAAGTACTTACTTTTCTTCAAATACGCGTTTACATTTCATTTAGTCGAGCAGACGATTCGTCGTTTAATATCCGAAGCTTCTGAAAAGCTTACAGCGCTCGGATACTCGAACTCTGCCAAAGACCTCTTTCGTATGTATTCGATACGAAACATTCGGAAATCTCGTAAACGATGAAACGAGACACGACAGTCTTGATTATATCGGTGCAACTTGAAACAAATTTTTGGAAGCATACGTGAGAAAAAAAATGATCACAAAATGATTCGCTAAAATGATTCAAGAACTTGGTATATTCGTTAAATTAACGAACCACGATATTTAAGCGAGAGAGTATCTTTAACGCCAATCCTATGTTTCAGACTATTTATGATGTGTATGGAACTTCGATGTGCGTTTTTAGATTCATTTTATTATTATAATCGCGATAGTCGTGTCTTTTATTGGCAGACTGCGAATTTGCAAACAAAATGCGAAGAGAATCGCACGTAACGCGCAAGAACATATGAAACATTCAAATTAAAATGTTCATTGCGATATTCGGTAGATGAAACGAATTCCAATGTAGCTTTGGTTTTTTTAGCTGTATTAATAAAAATGTAAAAATACATAGTATATTCATAAAAGAATTCCGTGGTAAGTGTTCGAAGTGTGCGACAACCAAATATGCGATAATTTGCTTTATTTCAGAGAACAAGCGCGATCCATTTGTCAAGTTTTCATTACCTTTTTCCGTGTTTCTTGAAACAGCATCTCGTTAGACGTAAAAAGAAGATCTATATTGCGCCAAGCCTCGAATCGAATCTCGTCTCTAACGAATCCAATTACGTCAGATTTGTTTCTCACACGTGGGATGCGCATATTCTATGAACGTTCGCATTATTCTCTCTTGCGAAAACATACTGGCCGTGTGAGTGAACTCGCGTTTTCTACGAAATCGCTCAACTATAATTCCCACATAACAACTAAAAATAACATCTGTGAAAGTAATTGTGTTACACGTAGTCTGTAACGTTTCCTAGGCGTGCATTACTGCGGCACCGGCAACCAATGGAAAAATAGCGCGAGTTTGATTCTGTCGTCGTTTCGTTATTTGCTAGAATCGGAATTAGAACATGTATACAAATGTATTGTAATACACAGGTAAAGACACAACTCGCTGAAAAAGCGGTACAGGCTGCAAAAGCAGCGGAGGAAGCGCTCACAGGCAAGAAAGTCGTAGTGGATCAGTTACAAGAAGAAGTGAGAGAAGCGCAATCGGTTGTTCAAGAGGAATCCTCATCCTTGGAACAGGAACAGGCTAATGTTAACGCAGCTTTACAAGCAGCGCGTCAGTCGCAAGATCAGGTGATATACTTGAATTTAATACGCTTGAGAAATATCTTGGTAAATTGGAATCCGAGCAAATAGATAGTTTTATTTTCTATATTCTTATTTACAATACTAGAACGATATGAAAAAAGTACGATTAAATCGGAAAAAACCTTAAGCGAAACGGAATAGATATACACAGGTCGTATAGAACGCAAGTCTATTTACGTTACGTTGAAACGCAGTAAATCATAGAAGGTACATTCACGGAGAAAGATCCTTTCGTATAATTTTAATTCGATTTATTTACGGTAATTTATTCGACTGGATCATTTTCTCGAAAATGCTGTCGAATATTTGAAAAAGATCGTAAAGAGTGCGACGTACGTATGTATTTTATAACGCGAATGCAACGTATTTAGCAACATGTTCTACGTACACGCGTAAACGTATGTATATACGCGTGTACTTACGTCCAGCCTCTCTCTTCTCCGAAGTAACTTAGTTTTCTACCTACGTGCGTACACCAGTCGTTGTATCCTTATTGCAAATGGCGCACAGTCTTACGATCCTCCGACTTCTCTATCCGGGATGACTAAGAAATACTTTCAACGTGCCGTAAAAATGAGAACGGGGCAGCCTGATTAAAGAAGCTAGCTTACTTTGATCCTACGCAGTTAAAGACGCTGACGCACGCAGTACAAACGGCTAAGGCGAACGCGGCCAATGCCCAGGCTGCTGCGAATGGAGCTCAAAAAACTTTACGAGACAAGGAAGAATTGGTGGACGCGGCGAAACGACGGGTCGAGGAACTGTCGAATCAGCTGAGAGCCGCTAAACAGGAACTCGCCAACACGAATCGAGCAGCTGCTAAAGCAAATGCCGCCGCTAACGAGGCGAAAGCCAACGCCAGTAGGAACAAAAGGCGACTGGAAAACATTCGCAGGATGAGGATCATGAAAAGGTAACTGAGTCTTCTTCCTAGGCACGATACTGGTCTCCAGATATTGCGCGATTTACGTTTAATTCTAGCTCGTAATAAGAAATCCTAAACTACTATCGCGTACGTATATACAGAGAAAATATTCGAAAGTACAGCACTTATATAGGGTGTATCATAAGAGTCGCCGGAGGGTCCTTTACGCGAGGAGAGGTAACCCGCACTCTCACTCCTACTCGCCGCCACTCTCGATGCGATCGTAAAGTAAGCTCGCGTCACGTCACACACATACAAATAACATTATATCGCTATATGGCAGTGACAGTGGCAATCCCGATCGTAATTCGGCAATGGACAGGAGGCACGAAAACGATGAAAAAAGTTCGCGCGAACTATCTGACCTTCTATCGAAGTTATAGCCAGTTCTGTGTTTCGATGGTCGCAGTTGTTTCATACCTATTCGTAAAAGGTGTTCAAAATGGTCTGTATGCGAGCTTGCAGTAGTCGTGTCAAAGAATTTCACAGACTTTTCGAATATCGAATGCTCGTACGAATCTTTTTGAAACGTTTTTGAAGCGGGTTCACGAAGGGCAATATGCTCTATGATACAATGCTCTGTATATCCGCGTATTTACGGCGTAGTAGATTTTGAAATTTCATTAACACCGTTATGAGAGCCGATTATCGTGATTGTATTAATGCACAAATCTGAATCGATTAGAAATAAATCTGAAAATATATGTAGATGTTACAAGATATTTGGGGCAAGTATACAGGGTGGTTGGTAACTGGTGGTACAAGCGGAAGGGGGGTGATTCTACGCGAAAAAAGAAGTCGAAAATATAGAATAAACATTTTTCGTTCGAGGCTTTTTTTTCGAGAAAATCGATTTTGAATTTTGGCTCGGTACGCGTGCACTTTATCGCGTCTCGTTATAACGGATCTCACTGTAGATCGTTGGCTCGATTGACGTTTTTTTTATTCTATAAATTTTGATTCTATATTTTTTATTCTACATTTTCGACTTCTTTTTGCGCTTGTACCGCCAGTTACCAACCACCCTGTATATCTCCCAGAGATCGTCAAAAGAATGAAAACTTGAACTATCCATTGTGCTAATAAGCCTGGATATTCAGTAGGGTCATCTTTAACATTTACTATATGTTTAAGGTGGCCATGCATTCTGTATACTACTTTTCTTGCTAAACGTATGTTTGTGATAAATATCTCGCAATTTTTATATACATTTGCAGCCTGTTCCCAAAGTTTACCAATATAATCACGACAACGACGAGTCGTGTCTCTTATTACAGTGCTCATGAAACTTTAAAACGTTTCATGTAACACGCATAATGTACACGTTTCTGTTTTCTATGGTAAGTGTTCAAATACTTTCGTAAACGAGCGTATATACGTATGCTGTACAGTAATGTCCGGATAAATGGCCGCCAATCGGGAAAGTGCTTGGCCATGTGTCCGGAGAGGTGACTTTCCGAGAACTGACCCACATTATCCGACTCCTGCTCGCTCTGCCTTGCGTGCATCAAGGGTAAGAGTGAAAAGTAGGTAGTCGAGCGAGACAGGATAGGTACAGAGTAGTAGAGTCAGGCAATTTCTTACTCCTAGATATAATACATATTTCTTTCGTTTAGCTAAACATTGTTGGTCGAGTATAGTCGCGGCTTTCGTATCATCTTGATCGTACGAGTTTCGTTATTCCGACCAAACCCATCTCCTAACTGAATAATAAAAACTAAAAAGAATTACATTTTTCTTATTTCGACGATTCGATATCGGGTTGAATTGCATCGATGCGGATGCTAGACGCAGAGACATACCCCGAGCTCCACGAGTTCCAGGAAATTGGTGGAGATCACCCATATGTCCTCTGTTACACGTTCGTCGCTCAGCGTGATTCGGCTAAGTTTCCTGCGGGGCCCAAATCCGACCGCCGGTACCCAGAACGTAAATAGAGAGACAAGCGGGCATTCATTGTTTATCGCCTTCGATTCATCGTAAAGAAAAGATTATTTAGTTCTGAAATGGAGAAAGCGATAGGCTTGCCAGCTAGAGTATTCCGAGGGATCTCATGGCAGATATCTCGAGTCTTCCATTTAGTCGAGAAGCATACTTGTGAGACGTACATCGGTGATTTTTTCATCCTCAAAATGTTCAGTAAATAGCGTGAAAATATATTTGAAAGCGAGGAGAGTAGCGATGACGGAGTCTACGACTATCGTTCGAAGTGCCGAAAATCAGCCCAAATGTGTTTGGAACGTTTTAACAAATACCACGCGATATAGGATAATGTAATATATTATGCAGAATATAAATTAATACAAAGTATGGTATAATGTGTTTTTAATATTTTTATGTTGTATATCCTATATATAATATCGTATATTTAATTAACTCGAACAAGAAGAACGTCACCCATAATTTGTGACGGGGCCCCCACGGAAGTATACCCGTCACATAGATATGTGCGACGTGGCGACGAACGTGTTAAAGACATATAAACCAGGAGTATATGTTTGTAAATATAAGAAATTTATAGACTTCTTGTAACGTAATGTAAGAATTAGTCGTAGTATTCTGTTTACGTTATACGTACGTGTGTTCTAACTGCGTTCTTTGTATTCTTTGCATTCTTTCAAAAATCATACAATAACGTTATATTTTTCTTTGTTTGTAGATGCTCGCATGGTTCAAGAGGAAGCTAACGGAATAACAACTTCGGAGAAATTTATAAACATATAAATATTATATCGATTAATTAGATATAAGTGAGTTTATGCTAAACTATAATGTTTTGAGTCAAATAGCGAGCATAGAATTAATATCTTTTAACATCGACATACGTAAAACAATGTATCAACAAAGTAGGGGAAATAATTGACTTATTTTATTACAACTTATTTTTATAAGGCTGTTTTACAAATGAAAGCAATGCTAATTACAATTACGCGAGCCTTCTTTTTTAAATTATTCAAAATTGATGCCGATTTGTGATTCTCAATAGCTTTATCTCTCACAGAACATTTACTTTATATTTACATTAACTACGTTTATTTTACATTACATTTACATTAAAAATTTATAATGCGAATATCGAAATAAATACGAATGAGTAAAAGTGGCGCCGCTCTAGATATTTTTAAAAATTATTTCCATCTTATGATAGTTTATCGTTTACAGACACTTGGCAGCAAAGACGAAGCTCCTGCTCTCACCTCTCCGAGTTCATTTTTTTCGAGGATGCTTTCGTACCAAAAAAAAACGTAGTAGGAGGGTGGAGGAAGATGGATCTTTCCTGGAAAATTCTACAAAATCAAACGTGTCCAAGAAATACGATAAAATTGTTTTTAAAATTGGAAACATCGTGAATACAAAGATTAAATCCTCGAGAGTTTTTCAGATTTTATAAAATGTCCAACGAAAGATCCATCTTCGCTCTTTCTATACTATGGAGAAGAAAATGCACGAGACTTTGTTCAAAAAGTCAAAGCATTTCAAAGATCGAAGCGAAAATTTTCAGTTCAGTGAAAATTTAACGATTCTCTAATGTTGCTACTGAATATAACATTAAGACAAACAATTAATTAATTAATATAATATAAGACAAATAATATTTCGCTGGCAGATAATTTGATTCCAAACCAATAAGTTTTACCAAACTTATCACGCTGACGCAAAGATTGTAAAATATCATACGTTAATAAACTCAGCTATCTGAAAATCATTTGGGTACTTTCTCTCGTTTGATGTACATTTTTATTTGAAAAAATTATATATACAGGGTGGTTGGTAACTTGTGGTACAAGCTGAGAGGGGGTGATTCTACGCGAAAAAAGAAGTTGAAAATATAGAATACAAATTTTTCGTTCGAGGCTTTGTTCTCGAGAAAATCGACTTTGAATTTTGGCTCGGTACGCGTGCACTTTATCGCGTCTCGTTATAACGGATCTCACTGTAGATCGTTGTCTCGATGGAAAAATTTAAAAAAAAAATTTTCATTCTATATTTTCGACTTCTTTTTTCGCGTAGAATCACCCCCTTTCCGCTCGTACCATCAGTTACCAACCACCCTGTATATTGTAAAAGTACATGTAAAAATGAAATGTATCGATTGTGTAACATTTTTCATTATTTTGAAGATTTTAATTATTAAAATTTTGAGTTTCGCCGAATATTTCAAGATAAACACGAGTAACTGAAGAATACAAACTTTTCCTATTACTTTTTGATCTTTTACTGTCGGATAACTTTTAGAATACGAATATTATAATTCATTGCCCGAAGCTTCCCCCAAACTGCTTCTACTTTTTGTTGCCTCACAGCGGTCTATTACGTCAATAATCTTTTATCACGAATACTTTTTAGTTCCGATCGCTGACATTTACATTGAAATCGTGATTTACTTATACAAACGTACCGTCACGCATCAGCGAACTAAATCCTTTCTAGCGCAAAGCGCAATGACGTATTTGTATGGTGATTACACTAAACTTTGTAATGAAACGAATGCTTTTTACATGATTTGCAATATCCTAGAAATATACTCTTTGGAAATTAAGACATACCGGGTGCCTCGTTTCAATCGATCCACGTAAATATCTCCTAAATTATACATTATTCGAGAAAGTATTTCATATAAAAATTACCTTGTTTCGAGAAGGACGCATCTTGCGATGGTCACAGACGTTATTTAACGGACGCTATTTCGAGATTCAAGGAGACCTTCGTTCCTTTAACTGGAAATATAAATCGAATAAAAAATTCGATGTATTTTTAATTGTCTACGGAAAAGTATCGAGGTAGCCACGTGCGTTTTTCTTGAAAAACCCGAAAGCGAAATCTAAAACGTAACAAAGACAAAATGTCCCGCGAATAATTTCGCATCACGAGCAATTCCGTTGGATTTTCCGTGTCGTATCGGTCCGCGATCGACTCTTCCGTTCCGCGTTACGAGGGAATTCTCGTCTCGTCGCACATTATCGTTGTATTTTATATTTTTATCCAACAACATCATCTATATTCGTCATCTGTAAATGTACGCATTCTTCCATCACATGTTATCCCGTGTTCGTGTGCAATAAAAATTCTACATGTTAAAACTTAAAACAAGGTCGTGATCAAATTCTACCCCCACTCGTACAAACCCCCTGTACCCTTGCCAGGCTAGTACCAGCTAACTACAGTTCACTACCTGAACAATTACTCAATTTCAAAATATTTGTTTTCACTACATGTATGTACGTACAAATTTTATAATATTTTTTGTATTATTTGGTTCACTGTTTTAGATTTAAATTAGAATATAAAATATTATAAGAATACAATTTAATTTTATAATCAATAAAATATTTTAGTAAAAATATTAATATTCAATATGTAAGAGCATGAACTACTTCTACGTTAGATGATGGACTGTTTCATTGAATTTGATAATCACTGTACACCCCGCCACTTAAATTGCCCTAAATCCACACATGTATAGAAATTAGTCTAATTGGAGGAATATTCTGATCAATTTTTAAATATAATATCAAAGCCTCAAAAAAAATTTTCCGTTCTTCATTTTCGTTTTATCTTGAATCGGCTCCCTTTTATCAGAAAAAGCTCAAAAGATCATCGATAATAGTTTTAAGAATATTTAATTGAAAATATATACACTTAACTGATACAGTTAATAATAACGAGGAGAAAGGTCAAATTTAATATTCCATAAAATATTCGTCATGTATCAGGATTTGAAAACGTGTTTGTGTCCATAGCAAGCTGATGTTAAGTCTGTGTAGGTCTAAAATGAGATCGTACATAGGTGAACGAACTTGATGTCTTAGAGAAGGGAAGAGAAATCTAGGAATGAGAAATTAGACTATAGCTTGTCTTCGTCATTTGCGTAAGACATGTTTTTAAATATATAATCAAAATGATTGCACGCGAATAAACTAAAATTATAAATGTGGTCTTGGAATAAAATTTTAGAAATTCCATTAATTGTAAATATTGCAAAGTTGACTGGAGAAAATATAACTGTACTTACTATATTAGTTAAAATACAGACATATACATCTAGCATATATTTTATTCATTTAACAAAGACATAATTAACGTCTTTTTAAGTGTTTTCTTCTACTTTCACTGTTTCCGCTACACATTTTTTATACCATGTTTATATTACAAAGAATAAAACATAAGTAATAGGCAACAATAAACAAATACACTGATATTCAAAGTGATATTTAAAGTCCATATAAATACGAACCTTATCTTTTTGCATTAAACTTACACTAAGATTGCATAATTGTGCAACTGTTGTAACACGTTACAACTATTATAACGTGAAGCTAGAAACACAACATGAACGTTTAATTGGCGTGTAAATTATGGAAACTTTAGCAATTTCCATTTACGATAGGACTAATTATTTGTATTTCCATAGTTATGCAAGTATTTAATTAGATATCTATTAGATTCTTATGGAAAATTCAATGCGATACATATACAGTGAGTCTGGTTTATCTAGAACCGCAGAAATATTTGAAAGAACCTGAATGATATAGAAAAAGATCAAGGTATTTGACCTTTCCGTGACATTGAAACGTTCGAAGCGATTCCTACGAAAGATTTAAATTAATTAAAATTTTTAAACAGGTACCTCCATTTTTCTGTTATATATTCTTCTAGCTGATACTTGGAAATTTTCAAAACGCTACGAACTCGTGTCCAACTTTAAAATTCTTAAACCAAAATTCAGACGTTAATGCTCCGATGAATCAATGAACTGAAGATTCTTGAACTCAAAATCGTTTGAAGGTTATAGTATCATAGATCTGGATTTGAGCTCGTCTGGATATCAGCTACGAAAATCAGTTATGAAAAATAGTGTACACCATCTCTACTTTCGCGAGCCGCTGTATGTATAAACAACAATGAAAACTCGAATAGAAACATCTGCGTCTGTTCGTTTACTTCCTAGTTTCACTAGAATGCGGTAATTCTTTTCGAATCTGGTACAATGAACAGTTCTCGTCAGCATCTTTTTATTTAGCGACATGCTCCATACATTTGAATAATTATTACGACTCTTTATCTCAAACGAAATTGCTTTCTTGTTTCTATTTAGTAAAATTTACAATAAATTACACTTTAAGATTGCAATCGTTAGTCGGAGAAATTATTTCAAAAGCAAAACTTGCGTATAATTATTAATTTCATTCCTTCTTAACTTAATTCTTTTCTTCGAGTTAATTTCGATCTTTTCCACCACTTGTTGTCATCGGTAAGGATAATGAAAAAATTCATTTTTATAGAGTATGGGAAAACAGTTTAAAAATATGATTGGGTATAATAATTCTTGAAAGAACAAAACTGCAGATGCTCGAGTTTCGTAACAGTCTATGTGCTACATTACGTTTTATCTCACGGTTAAGAGATCACGACTCGCATGAGATATGTGTAGTCACGAACTCGGGATAACTATTAATTTTCTAGTATGTCAATGATGCTATCGATAAAGTTGTTCGCTTATTCCTTGGTCTTCCTCTGTTTAACGCCATCTTTTGTTTCCCTGCCTTACTTTATTTGCCGCGCTTTTGTCTTTCTAACCTCTTCTCCTCTAGTTTTCTAATTCGTACCTCTCTCTCGTTCCAGACTTCTTTTCGCTTTTCTTTCACTTTCTCCTCGTATTCCCACCCTTTATTTTCCCTTCTTCGTGTCACTTTGTATTTCCTTCTCCTTTTTCTCTTCGCACTTCCCCTTTTCTCCAGAGCTCTCCGTCCGCGCGTTACCTTCGCCCCGAACCCTGTTCGCTTATTATCGATATATATAATATTATTCATCTGATCAAACTAGAAGACTACTGTGGCGGCACTCGACACTAACTAGTACCGAACAACGGCAGCGCAGTTGTTAGCGCCTTAAGTTACGAACGTTCGGGACCCGGGTTCAAATCCCGACGCCCGTAGTTCCGATTTTTCTTCCACGTCTAAATAAGAAAAAAATACAGCAGTACCCCTGCAACGACATCTACACCCGCAGCAGAACCTATCTCGGCTTCCACACACCAGCAAAATAAGCTTTCACACCTATCACGACCTATACACCTCACTACGAAGAAAACGTTCGATCGATCTCCTACTCTGATTATCTATGAATTTATCGCAATTTCCATGAAACGTAAATAACACAATTGCATTTATGCAATTATTACCAACGTTTCTTCGGTGGAATAAATGTATACGTGCTACAGTTGCAACATCGTTAAATCAATTTATCGAACGGTCACGTATGAACAGAACTTATAAGACTCAAGGATAATATACGGAAAAAGGAAAAGAAATTTAAAATAAGAACTTGCAATAAATCAAAGAGCCTGAAGACTCTTTACGCGCTGCGCTACTTGACTATCATAGCTCGTTTGACCATTATATAAAATTACCAATGGTTGGATCAGACTACTTGAATAATTGGTTTCTTACTTTACAGTTACGGATCATTATGAAATCGAATTTGCGTATCAGTTTCCATGAATACCTTTCACGGAAAAATCGCCACACCGTGGGAAATAGCAAAGTAAGAGGAGAACAGCAATGCAGAGCGATACACATCTTTCTTCGACATTGTGAAGGTATGGATTGTGCACGATGCGAAAGGATGATTCATATTAGTACGCCTCCGCTTGATGCTTTTATCGATAACGAATTAACGATGAAGTTATCGCAACGATAGTTTATGGGACAATTAACTATAACAGATGCTTGCTTCGAGTAAAACTTAATTATATTTCTGTACTTTGGTGCAACAGGTGCAAATACCCTATATAAAAAATGACAATTTCGTATTCTATATAAAAATGACTATATTTTGAAAAAGTACCAAAGTCAACGTAAAACAGGCCAATAATTCTTTCTTTTCGTATTAGAAAAGAAATTTGAAACAGCAGGAACTTCTGTGTTAGAAGTTATTCGACCATGAATTTTTTAACACATCTATAACTTTATTAATATTGACGTTGGTACCTTTTGCACCAAGCCACAAATTTTATTAAGTTTGTATTTCGTTAAAATACGGTTAGATGTGCGTGTATAACATTTATATCATTATATAAGTAGTATTTACGTAAATTTGTATTGTTAATTACATATCTACATCTTCTGTTATATATAATATTTCTATATAATATTCTATATAATATTTCTATTGCTAATTACATAGAACATAGAAGAATAATGTGTACGTATAATATGTACTTGTAATGTATCGTCTTGAAAATTAATTAGTATCTTATTTTAAGCTATTATTCTGCTATGAAAGCTATCATTATAATGTTGTTTACTATTGCATAATAATATCATACCGTTACTATTGTTGAAAATTGTGAATCTTTGAAGCCGAAATAATGTTATAGGAACACTAAATTTATACTGAGGATTAATATTAAAATAATGAAATATTTATTTCATGAACGATTCCTTATATATTCATCGATATACACTTGCACGCGTCTCAGCACTTTCTTCTATACCCGACTCTTAACCGACTCTTAACCGACTGAACAGTTTACATTTCTTTGTTTTCGAAACGCTTCGGACACACATACTTCCACACTGATAATCACATACAAGTATCTCTACTACGCATTTAACCCAGTCCAGCACAGAAAATTATATCTCAACAACTATAATATATTGTTTCATATTTACTTTATTACTGAAAATTCTCAACGCGAGAATTGATTGTAATTTTAATAAATAAATAAATAAAAAAAAATTTACTTTAATCTAAGGTTACATTAATAATTTGCACGAATTAATACATTATATTATTATTGCGTTATCGTTATTACGTTATTCCTCCTCTTTCCTTTAGTAAAATAAATTCCAACGAGAAACTATCTATTTACGAGGACAACCAGCTAGTCGATCGTCATTGACCCAGGATATCGATCACCGCAGCGTCGATCATCTCCGTTTCAGGCTGTTGAGCCCGTGAGTGTGAGAAAGAAGCGAATTAGGAAGAAGAGAAAGAAGAGGAACAAGCTGCAGAACTATTATAGTCTAGCAGTGAAAGTACTTTGAACTCGAATCACGTGCTTCAGTTCTCTCAGGTATATCATCAGGTGAACTCTTACAAGCGAGTTCAGTATCATCTTCACAACCCTTCGAATTCTTCGTTCAGCCTCTTCGTCTCTTCGTCGATTGCTGCAGTGTACATATGAAAGTTGTGGTGTATGCATCGGTTCGACAATTTAATTCACAAAGTATTGCACTTGATCACGTAATCACGATATCGTTTTTAGTTTTCGACAAACTGTTTTGTGTATTACTACATGTTGTTCTTCATGGTGAAGTTTCCAAAGATCAAACTAAATAACCGGTAAATGCACTTCCAAGATTTTACCGACAGTTTCTATATTTGGTTTGTACTGACTCTTCTTTTTCATGTTTACAAATAAATAAATAAATAAATAAGTTATAGTTAAGCGGTTCAGCAGCCATATTGTCCAACTCTATAACTTTTACTTATGCTATCTTGTCACGATCGATGTACCTATAGAAATAAGTCATTTGTTTCTCGAGAATCGAATGTCAATCGCACTACTTATCTAGTGAGATTAAAAAATTAACGAAAAGTAGAGTTAATCAATTTGTCTTCTGAAGAGACTCGATTACGAGTCAAATAAAAATTTGAAGTGTAGTTTTTTTTTTCTTTTTTTTTTAAATAATATGTATTCTCAACGCGAGAATTGATTGTAATTTTAATAAATAAATAAAAAAAAATAATATATATAAACTACTCGTATACTATGCGTATTACCATAAGCTCGGAAGAAAAGTATAAAGAAACACGCAGAGCCCGGATGTTGGCTCTATACCGTGTTATATACTTGATAAGATTCCTACGTAACATTATGCTGTTTCCTAGTTCCGTTCAACTGGGATACAATGACTTAGATTAGGTAACGAGACAATGAAGAACGTTCTAAAGCAAAATATAAGTATATTTGCTGTAATTATGACTGTTCTGTAAAGTACCGATATTTCGACATTAAAAAATTCAGAAAACAAAGTATCCACCGAATAACATCAGGATATATAGAATGTTCGCGATAAAGCGTGACAGTTTTCAGTTGACAGCGAAAAGTTTTTCACGTGTCAAATGGATCACAGTGTGTGATTACCTTCTCGAGTAAAAGAAATTTTTAAATTGAGTTTTCTATGCATGGAAACGATGCCATCCCTATTTTGTCAAATGGAACTGCATATTAACTTTCATTACTCGAAACATTTTTCCCCTATTCTGTGCAACTAAAAAGTTGTGAAGAATATTTTCTAAAAAGTAACTTTAAAGAGTAGAGGGGGCGGGGGGAGATAAAAAAGAAACAGTATTTATGGTCGAAATTAATCATTCATTCCCAAGCATTTATTCGTTCCTTTTACGTTTCTAGCGTTTTTTATCCTTCTCTTTGTATTCTCTCCTAACACGATTGGCTTAATTTTAAATTGATCATCAATTGATTCGCGCGTACGATGAATAACAAAAACGTAAAACTATTAATATGATAGGATAAACTTGAATCTTTATGAAAAATACATATAGTACAACATCATACGATGTACATATTGCTTATTGCAATGTTTAACAATTTGCTATTTCATTCACTTTCGAACATTGAGAAGCGATGGTATTTCGTAATTAATTAAAGCAATACGCGACCTTAATAGCGTTAAAGACGAAGCTACTTTCACTAACTCGACCAAAAATACAAAATCATCCGTTCAATCGAAATGAAGACTTTCTCTAGCATACAATATTCCTTGATAAATTAGAAAAATATTGCGGGTACGTTCATGAACAATATAAACGAAGAAAATGACGTTTAGGTGATATCACAGTGCGATCTATGAAGAATATGATGATTTGTACAAAGCAGTGGCCAGATGTTAAAAATCGGTAGTATTTATTTATAAGTTTATCCTCTATCGCATGGCCTATGCGACATTTTGAAATTTTAAAAACTGTAAAAGTTAATTATGCATAAAGGAAAAGAGTTCTATTTTTTATAATGCCATCGTTAAATTTTATAAAAATTGCATAGAATAATATCATATCATTGAAAAATAAATTAAATCGAACAATGTTCATCTAATTACAGGCATCAATAATCGTTGAATCTCAAGATTCCAAAATTTGCTAAGGATTATTATCGAAAGTTCGATAGTTGACCTCTCGATATTTAAAAGAGGAAAACTGAATTTATTTCTTTTAACAAACTTTGCACGTGGTCATTTCGTTGCGCAAATCGAACATATACGCGTCTATACGCCTAGAGTGCCTACATTAAATAACCATACATTGCACATATTGGAAAACATAATAAAGCAAAATGTATAAGGATTATATGTGTGTAGTTTTTCGATTTTGCTGTTCCTCGTCTTATTTTTGATTGGTCTTCAAATTTCTTTGTGTCAACTTCGTTCAAGGTGCAATTGATAAAAGATAAGAATATCACGTTGTGAACGAAACTTTCACCTTTTTTTTGCTTCCTGCAGCTGATCCAGTTCCCAAGTGCAAAAGTAATTCAATTATTCTTCAACTCTGTAGCAAGAAATCCACTACAATGTACCAGAGCAATATTCAATTCCTTCACTTTGCATCGAATTACTATCTTCTGTAGCCAAAATAATTACAGTAGAACCTCCCATATTCGAACTAATAATAATAGGAGGACAAACTGTTTGGATAATCGAATTTCTATTACACGAGTAATGAAATATAAAGAAATTACGTCGCATTCTGAAAAACTTGTTGATTATATACTTAATGCGTAGCTAATGTACATTGGCTAAGCTATTTACGACTTGCACGCTTAGCGAGCGTGGTAGCTAGTGTATAGGAAACTCTAGAACGTCTCCAGAATATAGTCAGAAAACGTCTAGAAAGAAACCATGTTACTACAAATTGTGCGAAGAAATGACAAGTGCACGTTGTACCCATTTCGCTTTGCTCTCGTTCTCACCAATAAAAACTCCTTAACCTCTTCCCGTACTTTAGCGAGTCAGACTCGCGATGAAGATTTTGGCCCAAACATGAATATCGCCAGTCTGACTCGAAACCAGATACTCGGGCCAAACGTAAACATAACAAGCCGAGCTCGCGGACTGTTTTTTTGCCCGTTACGATCGTCACTGAATGTTAGTTTCTGTTTACAAGCATCAGTCTGGTCTGTTTAGCGCGCGTCGATGTCTACCGCTTGGGCCCGAGTTTCGTCGAACTAAATGGCACGGGCAGGGGTTAATCCGCTACTCGTCTATGCTTAATTCAATTCTAATTTTGTTGGCTTTCCGATATGTTGTAGACAAGAGGGTCCCGAGTAACGTGCGCTTTGTCCGAGACGTGCGCGTAAGACGATTATGGCGCAGAAGTTGGGAATCGCAATCCTATGCAAATGCAGATTTAATTTCAAATCGAAGTAAATGTACGTAACAAGTACCATTTCCCGTTTGTCGTAACTTTTGAACCATGATTATCCCACGCTTCGAACAATGAAATATGTCACTCGTGCCCTTCCCCTCTACCATGTATATTTCAAGCTCAAGGCCGTTAGAATCGAGGCTTCTTTCGCGTAATTACCTCGTGCATTGTTCGAGGCTCAATTTCGTTTAATTTAACAAATTTTTCAGTCTTCTATCATTTTAGTGTCGCGTTTATCCTATTAGTTTGGCAACTAAGTGATAGCTGATTTTGTCGTTAGGTGGTAATGACAATCACTTAGTTGTCAACCCAATATATGATAGTAAATTATAGTTTATTATGTTTTCTATGAGAAAGAATAATATAAAATTTGCGCACGATCGATCTTGGATATTTGCAACAATCTAGCAAATAGAAAATTTAATCTTCGTCAGCATTGTCGATTATCTATGCCATTAGAGTGAAAGTCATTCTCTAACCACGAATATCGTTCCGAGCAATCGGTTATCTCTTATGTAAAACTTTCTTCTTCCATAAGCACGCATTTCGTAATGTTTCTTCATTGAAAGTTTAAGTTTTCTCTAAAATTCAAGTTTAATAACAACCACGTTTAATAACAACCATACCTAACTAAATTTAAATTCTGTTAAACGTACGTGTAAGGGTATCTTACGATGCTCTTTGAAACAAACATTACGCGCTAAATTCCCGTACCATTTAGTTCGACGAAACAGACCAGACCGATGCTCGTAAACATTCAGTGACGATCGTAACGGGCAAAAAAACAGTCCGCGAGCTCGGCTTGTTATGTTTACGTTTGGCCCAAGTACCTGGTCGCGAGTCAGACTGGCGATATTCATGTTTGGGCAAAAATCTTCATCGCGAGTCTGACTCGTTAAAGTACGGGAAGGGGTTAAATTGAAAATTTCTCAACAATGAATATATGACTCGTACTTGTGTGTAGCAAGTGTGACGTCAATCGTTCGTAGAAATGTATTGAAGCGGATGGTAATCATATCGAAAACTCATATCGAAATATTTCAATTTCTGTTAATATAAAATAATATATTTTATTATTATTTATTTATTATGTATTTTAATAAAATAATACTTGCTGTTTACTATCGGGTTTACTACAGGTTGATTAATACTACAGGATATTCAAGATATGTTTACAGACTTTAGCACGAATATAGAGCATCGTGTAGCATAATCGTAAAGTATTATCGCGTGCACGATTTTATACTTAGTTTAAATTTTATAGAATCATTGTATTTTGATCTACGGATATTGGAAACAGTGGAAAGAATCTTTTCCCTCAAGGTCGTCTAATTCTATGTTTTTCTAATTATCAATTAACGCGATTTTCTATTTTCCATACAACAGTATCAAGGCACTTGTGTCTGAAGACGCTTAGTTTATGCTTGGTTTAAAGGATATCTTAACTTTAATTTTGTAACTTGGCGTACCACAGACAAAGAGAAATGCAAAGTGATGCTTTTGCGTTTATGTCTTGCCTGCCTTTCACCCGCTACATTTCATGAAGTTAAGATCGAAATATCTTTTAAACTACGCACTTTCCAGCGTAAGTACCTTGCTACTTTTGTATAGAGAACAGAAAATCACATCTACCGAACAAGCAAATACGTAGATCTCTATTTTAGAAATAAAACCGATGACCTTGAAATCTTCTAAAAGAAACGAACTTGAGGAAACATTCTTTTCATCGATTTACGTGTCCCTCAAAGTAGCGTAGCTTTGTCTTGAGAAGTTTTTACACGCATCATTACACAAGGTAGATAGTTGGATAATCCTTTTTAGCTTAGGCATCCTCTATACCTACTAATACATTTACTTCTACTGCATGTGTGATGTAATTTTTGATGACTTTCATAAAATGATACAATTTTGTTATCAAAGTAATACATACCAATACCTGAAATGGCCGTGTACTCGACTATAATTAAGTAACAAGTAGAGTTTCATAATTATGTATCGATAAAAAAAATGTTTTTTTTTAATATTTTAGGAAATTGAATCGAATGTTTCTGATTATGTAAAAAATCAACCAATTTTCCATTAGAATGAAGACAATAATCGAGAAAGAAAATTGGTTTCGTTTAATACTTACTGCCACGTTTCTAATGATATGCGTTGTTGCAGAAAAGGTAAGATACACAGACACGATATTAGTTTTAATTACAAATGGTAATATAACTAGTCTATCGGTAATCGTATATTACTCTTGGTATTTATACTACAAATATTAGAAAATATTACAAACGTACATAAAACTTTCTTTTATAAAAATGTTGTATCAGTCGAATACTTGTTTAATGTATAAATATATTGCTCTAAAGACGATCACAAACTAACCTTATAGTAACATCGTTTATATTTAAATTGTATATTTCACGGCGTAATTTTGAAGTAAAATATCTTAGAAACGATATTTTTGTAATATTAATATGCAAACAAATTTTTATGATTACAGCGGAAAAGACAAATATTTAGAGAACAAGTCTTACCAGCATTAGGAGGTAAAATTCCAGAAGAAGCTTTTAGGACTGATCGTTTAGCGTTAAATCGATTAAACAAAGAAGGTATTACAGTACCTGATGGAGTGGTCTTGGATGCCCGAGGCGTGCACAAACATACTCAGCATGTTCAAGCGATGCCAGAAGTAATAAAAGTATGTACAAGTTAATAAACACAATGTAGGTTAAGCACTTTCCAAGTCAATGGTATTTTTGACATTTTAAATAAATTTGAATGGCCTTTACACTCTACTATATGCTAAATATTATACACACTGCTTTATTTTAATCGAGATAATCCACGCAAATATCTTCTAAATTATACAGTAATCGGAAAAATGTTTCAAACAAAACATGTTCTGTTTCGAGGGAAATGTCTTACGATGACTACCAGATTTGTCTAGGTAGAGACGTTTCGAGATCTTCGTTTTTCTAAATGAAACTGTACACTTTTTTATATACTGTTTGATGCACTTTTTAATTCTTTATAAAACAAGTATTATAATACTTGGAGTTTAGTTTAAAAATGCTTAGTTTAACCCTTTCGCTTCGGGTGCCACTTACAGGCGACGCGCGCGAGATGTCCTGTGGGTACGAGCGCCGCATGTAGGCGGCGACCACACGACGAATCCTGAGTTCGGCACCCCATATATCGGGTATACACCAATGCCATCTGTAGCCAATAATATATTTTTTCGTTATCGGCAGAACATTTTCTGTTGATTTTATTGATGTATTGGATTAATCACTTCTTAAAAGTTACTCATTGTTGAAACAACAATAACAAAATTATACTGTTTCGTATACTGTTACAGTCGTATACTGTTTCGTACTAAAAAATATGTTAAACCCATTGATAGTGAAACGATATTTCATATACGGTTTTTGCAAAAATTATTGTTATTTAAGACTTAGGAAAACGTATATACAGCAACCATGCACACTGTGTGCATTTCTGGTACGCGCTTCTGTTCTGTGACAGTATTTCGGTGGACTGGACTGCCGAAGCGAAAAGGTTAAGAAAGTTTGAAAAATTTTGAAGAATGAATCGGGAGAGACTCGTATTATTGTGCCTTGGAATATCAACATTGTTTTGGTTTGCCAGATTCGGAGGTAAACGAACTCCGGACAAAATATTATCGTCGTTACTTGTAATCATCAATCAGAGTCACGTTCGAACTTCTTATAATGACACTGGTCGATACAAATAGACGAACGCGCTCTCTAGAAAAGTCATTATAGCGAATCAGATAGTAGAGTACGTACGAGCGAACGTACAGTTGAACAGTAATATTGAGCGAGCGACGATTACGACCGGCATACATTATCTCTGTACTTGTGCTTAAAGTGATTAATATAATTGACTATTACAATTTTATCACTCGTCTCTTTAATAAACCAACCAATATTCACCTCGCTAATTAAATGGAAATTAATTGAAGAGCATCGTTCTGTCTTTGCAGGTGTACCTGACACCGGATGGACGATACGTTCCACCCGAAGGCAGATTTCATTACAACCGTGCGAAAGCGATTGACACAACTTACGTTATTCGTACGCCATACTCGCGATTTAATGGTCACGAATACACGAACAATCGCTTTAACAAGCATCGGGATTTTTCTAAATCACAAACTTATACGAGCTTCAGACAATTTGTACCTATAGTACCACCATTGAAACCTGGAATTTATAAACCTATCGTAACACCTTTGGTACTTCCTGCTGATGCCAATTTATTAGAAGAAACTTTTACACCAACTTGGAATATTCGCTACGAGTGGGATTCTATTTACCAACCATTCGACGATTATATTCTCAACAACATAGCGCTTTTCAACTCTCACCAGGTATATATTCTATGCGTCTACTTCTACGTATAGTTGGTCATACCATTATTCCAACACAGCGCTATCTCTGTACCTGTTGCTTCGTATAAGCGAGCACGATTGAAATATTATATTGCTTATTCTACGGTAATTATGCAGAAAAAGAGATCTCAATTTCCAGCCACCCATGGAATCTAATTTGGATTAACTTAACCGTATCTTACACTATTACTATCGCAATCCTGTGCAAATGCGTATGCAATTTCATTTTTAACAGTTTATATTGAACTAAATGTGATCTAACAAGTATCATTTTTTTCCTGTAATGTGTCATAATTTTTTAACCATGATCACCCTGCATCTCGGACAAAATGCATGTTACTCGGAACCCTCTCCTCTACAACGTATTCCAAATTTAACAAAATCGGAGTTGAGGCCCTCTTTTGTGCATAATTATCTATTCTACGAAAATACGAGACATCTATTAAAATTTAGACATTTGTGTACGTTCTGCCATCTACCAATTGTTAGAGGTAGTTCGTACTGCGAAAGAGATTTATTTTGTATAATTAATACCAGGAGAGAAATTACGATGGAACTTCGTTTGCCTGGATTTGTCGGGGAACAAATAGTTTATTAATAGGAGCTCAGCGATTGTCCCCACTAAGTATCTGTTATTGTTCACATAATAGGAGCTCGCGTTCAAATAAATGAATTCAACTAGCAATAGTTTAGTCAGATCACGTCAAGTCAGGTACGGGTTAAGAGATTTTCACTTCACTTGACTGAACCTACTGTGGATATTCTCATTGGCATACGTGTAAGCGATTTTCATCGGTGCTAAACTAAACTTTTGCTGGTTCAAATCATTTATTTGAACGTGAACTCCTATTGTGTGAACGAAAAGTAACAGGTAGTGGGGACAATAGACGAGCTTCTGTTATGCGAATCGTCCCTCGATCGGTCATTGACTAAAATTTCGTTCAGATAGACGCGGTTCATATAAATCCAGTTCTACCGTAATACCAATATTTCGACGATACGTTAAAATATCCAATATATTACGTAAAGAAAAGAGGTAAAGGTGATCGTAAAATTAATTGCACAGGTTTTCAAAAAGCCCAAACTTTTAAATGTCTTACATGATTTCCCTGCATAATTTGATAAACGATTGAATTCATATTAAAAATGGCAAATTGAAGTTAGTCAGCGTTTATGCGTTCTAACATGGAATAAAATGAGAGATCGTAAAATTCATAATGGTCACCTATAGGCTGTATAAGACGTATATGTGTGCGTGTGTGATATATCTTTTTTGACCAACTCGAGTGCAAAACCACAATCTGTGAAAGAAGAACGCATATCGACACACGAGATTCTAGTTTGCCTACTTCGTTGAAACCAACCACAATTTTCTAGGATTACCTGCTACGAGAAGATAGATCATCTAGTTATCTTGGATTTGAAACGCGAATGAAACTGTAGTCGGGAGGTACATTCGCTGGTGCACGCTCACCTGCACTCGCGGTATGCAAATTACGAGCGAAGCACCAATAACATACTATTACACCTCTTCCTTTCTTAACAGATTTCAAGCAAGAATCTCATGAGCATCTTTCACAGTAACAGCAGTTAAGTCACCTTACTCTCACTCGCGTTGTATATATCGATATGTCTAAAACGCTCTCTCTTACGTAATTTCCTCTTCTACTCGTAATAGAGTTAAACGTACAGGGTGGCTAATAAACGCATGTTCATATATCACGAGATGAATGTACACATTAAAAGGACTAAGAAACGTTATATCAACGTATTGCTCGTTTAGCGCAAGAACGAGGTAAATTAAAAAATCATGATTTTAGGGAAAACGAGTTTGAACGTTTAGAATTACAATTTTTAGAATAATAATTATAATTTTGTCAAAACGTCACATTGAAAGTTCACTTGTTCAGTTCAATAAATTCACATGTATCCTTAAAGCTACCTCCATTCTGAGCTATGACTCTCAATGATCAAGATTTATTTAACGTTATGTCGTTATTGTTTAAAATAATTTTAACAGTAGATACGAGTATTGTTTCATCGATAAGGTTATAAATTGAAATAGCACGTTATTAACGATAAAAGAGAAGAAAGAAGCCCTCCTTATCTTCACAGCAATATCGTGACAGTATAAGATGCGACACTCTTTTTGAAACCAAAACAATAGGAGCAAACGTAAAAACTCAATAGCAACACAAGTCTTCTTATGTGACAAGTTTTGATAGCTCACTTATAGGGCTCGACTCAACGCAACGATTGTTGACTAAAGAAACTGTTCAAAGTGTCTGTCATATCTCATATTCATAAACTCGTAATTTCTTCCCAGATGGATATCAGACAACGTTTCAACGGCGAAAATGTACAAAAAACTGTCTCTTTATTTTCAGATCATTGCTGATTATCAGGGATTTTTGAATAAGTTTCATGAGCGATCTTCGAGACACGCCGGATCTCATGCTGCAAATAGAAACCAAAACTTTTCTCCTCGTATTCGAAAGCAGGAATTGCAAAACATCGAAATAAATCCGAAAGCGACATCGTACCAAAATGTCAAACTGAACACTGACGATACAGTTTCTCGCTACACGAATCTTACCAAAATTCCAGAAACTGGTTTCACGTGCAGTGGTAGGAGAGGCATGTTTGCCGATGTTGAAACTAAGTGTCAAGTGAGTACATAGCTCATTACGCTTTTCGTTTCGAAAATTTCCTTTCCAGGTTAAGGTTTAACCCCTTCCCGTACTTTATCGAGTCAGACTCGCGATGAAATTTTTGGCCCAAACATGAATATCGCCAGTCTGACTCGCGACCAGATACTTGGGCCAAACGTAAACATAACAAGCCGAGCTCGCGGACTGTTTTTTTGCTCGTTACGATCGTCACTGAATGTTAGTTTCTGTTTACAAACATCAGTCTGGTCTGTTTAGCGCGCGTCGATGTCTACCGCTTGGGCCCGAGTTTCGTCGAACTAAATGGTACGGGAAGGGATCAATAGATTTCGCTGTTATGAAAGCATAAGAAGATAATACATTTTCTTGCAAAATTAATTTGAACATTTATCCTTTCGTTACATTTAATCTTTATTAAAAAACATTTTTTATTCCTTGTGAGATGCTCTTAAATGTCCTGCAAGAATATCTCGTTCACAGGCGGTTCCAAAAATGACAATTTTTTTACATTCTCCTTTTAAACTCGATTTTCTCTCAAAAATAAGCTTCAGAAAAGAAAATGTTGTTCTATATCTGTCCCTTATTTCTTTATAAAGAGTCATCTGGTACTCGTATGTATCTTTTCATTACTCGGATTACTGTACATTATTCTGATGATTCTTTGTTTCTAGGTTTTCCACAACTGCTCTGGTTGGTCGAAAACTTCCTCGCTTTGTCCATCGGGAACAGCATTTAGTAACGTAAAGAAACGTTGTGAATGGTGGAATACAGTAGAGTGTAAATAATTCATTTAATTCTATCGAAATTTCAATAATATTAGAATAGTAATATAGATATAAATGAATTAAAAGTAATGATAACTTAGATGTCCATTATAAATCGTTATAATTAGACTGTGGATTTTTACGCATTTATGAGAAATTTAAGGGGCGCCGGAATGCACAGAATGCGCGTAATACGCAAAAATATGTGAAACGTCCAAAATATAGCACTTACTATAATACCTAGTAGCTGAAACAAATTTCGGCTTTCCAGGTCCCATTTCTTTAACGGCTTTCATAAAAATATATATTTGCATAAATATCCGCAGTCCGGTTATGATTAATATGCGAAACTAATACGATGAAGAAAATGTAGATATACCATCTCTATTACGAACGTCCAAATTATGTTCACTGTTACATAGAATGAGGAAATATAAGAACAGTTTAAGAATGTACATGTTACGGTAAACGAAAAGTTCTTTTAAAATCATCTTCAAAGTCTTCTCGATGTTACCGACAGTTCTTTACATGTATATTACCATTCACTCTTTTAAAATACAGTGTCCTGATCGACGTCAAAACGAGTTTAATGATCTACAACCTACGATATCACGATATGGAAATAATAGTGTAAGATGCGCAAAAAGATATGTATAGTTTAGAACACAGCAAGATCAATTCAAGCTGAATCATCATACTGCTCAGAGCAGTCATTCGTATCATATTCTGACTTGTCTTTTCGTTTATATTTTGTATTATTTTTCGAAAACTTTAATATCGAATGTGACGAAACGTTAGCCGAGAGTGAAATAAAAACAATTGTAATATTAAAGATAGGAAAGTGTTTCTTTTAAAAAATTTTACGCGTTTCACATAATTATAGGAAAATAATTTACAGTCTACTAAAAATCTTGGAAACGTATGTATGGTGTAACAAAGAACACTAAACCGATAATTACTCATAAAGGACCTAAAGCGATAATTATTCGTGACAAATTTTGGAAGATGTCTCGTACTTCACCGTTTTCTCGTTTGCATTAGAAAAATCTCTATAGTAAAATACAAGAAAACGTCGCATAGCCATACTAATTATATTTATGAGAAACATTTTTCTACTGAAAGCTGTAAATCATGCAGCAGAGATTTAGTAATTCTTTGTACAACTGGCACGCTTTAAATTATATTTAGAATATAGATTAGAAATTTTAATACACGACGATTCTCATATTCTGCTTCCGAATTATCTCCTTTCTTTCTTCCGGTATATAAGGGTTCTTCAAAGGGTCTAAATTTAATCTAAAACAAATAAAATGAAAAATGTGAATAATAAAAATTAAAATATTGCAAACAATAAATGTAATATTATATAAGAATTATTGACAAAATGATAAAATGAATTATTAAACATCGAGACTGTGAAACATTTAATTTCGACATTTTTTCCGCATTTTTGGTACGACGAGAGATTCCTACGATTTATTTGGCGTTGATTGGCATTTGTCAGGATCATAGATTTTTGGAAAATACAAAATTTCGCGGAATTCCAGTTAACATCAATTCCGTTTCAGAGGACAGGAACAGAGGATACTTCGACTGCTCTTTTTTACAAAGATAACGCATCGAAGATACGAAAGAAGTGAAAATGACAATCCTCCGAAGAATACAGCATTATACTTTTCATACTTTTTCAAATCAGAATAAATTATAAGCAGTCAGTCAATTTGACTAAGCCTCGCTTTAAGCTGCATTTTCCTTCGCTGAATGCTCAAGAATGGTCAATATTTCGATCTCTGCTCGTTTCACATTAATGTAAATATCTATAATGTTTACCGTCACATATATATTTATTAGAATAAATATAAGATTATACCTATACAAAGCTGGCGCATCAGCACAATTCACGTTATACCACCAATCACAAGCAAACTCCCGTTGATTGAAAAGAGTTCCATTAGTACAGAGGAAAGATGCACCTTGATGACCTTCGCGACCATCGTGACAAATATGATATGCCTAAAACGTAAATAAAGTTTCTTAGCGTTTCTCGTATTATAGTGTAGTATATAATACAAACGTATCATTTGAGTTATCATGTTACAAAGATAAAATATTATAACCTATTAGTTGGAATAAGCGAAGTTCTACCACAGGCAAGATATGCCTAAGAGTTTTACACGTAAAATTTCATAATTCTTTTTTAAATCTAACTATCCAATTATATTTCCTTTCTGATATCTACTAATATTTCATGCATTTTTTAACATACGCACTGGTAATAGTAACTTCAGTTTGAACGAACAAAAGGATGATGTCACGTACGATCGAGATAACATAAAATATTGGGTTCAACGGAAATATTACAATATTCGTTCCGTTTTTAGGGCTAAACTAAAAGACATGTTTCTTTCTTGCACAAGAAAGAAATTTTAGTTGATTACATATAAGGCAAGGCTAAAAAGTGAATGCATAGCTAGATAGAAACGATAGAATTGCCTTGAGGGTAACTGTTGCAGGAACTACATATTGCGGTCAAAAGTGACTTTTAACAAGATACATTAGCGAATAAGAAGTACAAAGAAAAAAGAACAAATAGATAATTGAACAATTTGTTAGATGACTTTAATCATCAATTTTACACATAAAAACTCTTGAGACACACTGCACAATTATCCAATCCAGCTAATATATTATACAAATCACTTTTTTATTCATTGAAAACGTTCGTACGTATAAAACCTTTTATATTATCAATTATGATATACTGAAAAAACCTATTTATATGTATGTACGTATGTATATGTGGATAGTAGGTCATTTTAAATTCTTTAACTGATTCGAATCGATTTTATTATTCGCAAGATTTATACTTTGTACGACTGATCGTTTATGTGCACTTGGGCGAAACATAAGAGCGCAAAAAATGTAAAAAATATATTGAACGTAAAATATTTGTCATAATATTAGTGTGTGAAATAAATGTGTATTTGAATTCCACTTTGTTAGTAAGTTGGTAAAAATGTGAAATTGCATAAATATCCGCGGTTCATTGATCACAGTACCACGACTTACAACTATATCAAATTTGGCTAAAATATCGATAAAACCATCTCTTCTACGATCTCTTCGCCAAAGAAAGTTACTTTATTCCTTAGATATGCTTTTTGCAACAGTAATTCCTCTGTCTTACTTAAAGTCACTATACATATATACACAGTATACAGAGTGTGTTACGTAACGCGAGTCACTTTTCTGCTATCTGCCGGCATGTGACAAGAAATGTTTTGTACTTTAAGCGTGTCGAGTATACGTTCGACGATGAGAAAAGATCCGAAAATGCTCTGTTTTCATAGCCGTCTATGATCTAACGAAAAAAGACAATATATGGTCCTAGTTATGTTACCCAAGGTGAGCCTGGCTTTGTTATGGAAAGCCTACTGACCCTCGCGTTGCGCGGGCACTGTATTGTAGTATCGTGAACGAGGGGCCTGGAGGGGAGTCGCGCGAATTACAAACAAACGGTTGCTGAGCATGTGCATGATGGGACTTAAATGAGAGTGCGGATTGCGTTGTTGAGATAGTGTTGTTAGCGTTATTGAGAGAGAGTTGAATCTACGTTGACGAGAGTTGTTAATTAATTATAATACATTGTTACGATTAGTTCATGTTAAATAACCATTGTTTTCTGTTTAATTCATTTATTATTAATAAACTAATTATTGTATTTACGATACTACAGTATACATAATGTGTTATACATATATGTGTGTATATAAATATTTCAATGATCAATTGTAAAACGATTGATGAAATTAAATAAATTACCTGACAACCGGTTTCCACGTTCGCGTACATTCCTGGTACGAATGGAACGTGCGCGCAGGAAAAACTTGTCTGAGGTACGGTATGGTACAAAGGAAAGTCTACGCCCGGAATACCAGGAATTTTGCTAAAATCTTGTTGGTTCTTTGGCTTTTCAAAAGCCTTCACGACAATTGGTCTGTCAAACTTTACCGTTGGTTGGAAATTTTGGTGTTCATTATAATGATTGTAATCGAGATCTTCAACCACTATCCGATGCTAAACAGATATAACAGAATTGTTATAAAAATAATTCGTCGTGCTTGCTTTTTCCTCATTTATGTAATAAAAATATACAATAATATATACGACATGATATCGATAAAACTATGTATTAAAAAATCATTTAATATATGTATATTGTAATGATATTTTTATAAATATGTAGAATATTTTTTTTCTATTTAACAAAACACATGGTAATGTTTTGGCACAATTAGTAAATAGAATTAAAATAAATTAAATTTCTTCGATAAAATGTAGTTACGTTACGTGCTAAACGTTTGTACACGAATTCAGGACTTGTTTCCCGTCATAAAATTAATCGAAAACGAATCACTGATTGCTTTATGCATTTTTCCATAATGGCCCAAACATACAACTATATCTTTATTCACAACTTTTTACTTTTAAATTTGGTTTACCAAATTTGGTTCACTCACTTTATACAATATACGAAAAATAGACAAATACGAATATTTTTGTATAAGATTCAAATTTTTCACTGATAAAAGTTACTAAGTAAATTAACTTGCTATGCTTTTAAACAGATATTATTGCTTTAACACATAAATACTATAATGCACCACTTTTTATGTACAATTGAAAATCTTTATAGTTATTTCTTAATGCTACGTACATCTGTGTCAAACAAAAAAATAATCGTCCGAATCTGTGTCGAATAATTTGACTAAAAACATCTCAATTCGCTAGTAGTGTAAACAAGTAAGAGATAAAAGAATAATTTTTACCTGTAGAGAAGTGGTGTACGTTGTTACCAAAAGAATGGCCAACAGCAGTGTAGTAAAGTTGCAACAGATTCTTGACATGTCTGTACTGTACGTAATAATAAACGAAACTACTCCAGTTTTCAATGTGCGGTTCAGTTCCGACTCTCCAACTGCTCAAAAGATTATGTCACAGGTAGAGAGAGAAAGTCCTGCAGCACATAACTCGAGCAAGGACTATTCTGATTTTACATGTACACATAGCGTTTAATTGCTATACGAAATGCTGTTTTATGTACACTTTCACAAATCCACTGTGCTGTTCTATTTTGACTTTCCATCTTGAATGAAGTATGAATAACGTTAGCCAAATCAAACAAGAGACCAAGAAACAGTTGTCAAACGCTTCAATATGACCAGTATAAAAGCAAATGTATAGTGTTTTATGAAAGTATTCGAACGTTTCTAAAAGTTTTCTATGTACGATACAAAATATTTTGAAACTTCAGCGGCACTGTAACAAAACACGACTATCGAGTTATACAGGGTGGTTGGTAACTGGTGGTACAAACGGAAAGGGGGTGATTCTACGCGAAAAAATAAGTCGAAAATATAGAATAACAATTTTTCGTTCGAGGCTTTGTTTTCGAGAAAATCGACTTTGAATTTTGGCTCGGTACGCGTGCACTTTATCGCGTCTCGTTATAACGGATCTCACTGTAGATCGTTGTCTCGATGGAAAAATTAAAAAAAAATTAAAAAAAAAATTAAAAAAAATTTTTAGTAAATTTGTATTAGTAAAATTTGGAATGGCTCTGAAAATGTATATGCTAGTTGCAAATATTTATTGAAAGGAGATACTTCGCAAAGATTGTCAAAAACGATCAGTAATAAGCCATCTTAACCATCTTAGAACCATCTTAAACATTAACTGTACGTTTAAGACTGCTATCCATGCTGTATACTAATTTTTCATTAAGCGTATATTCGCAACAAATGTCTCGTAACTTCTACATACATTTACGGACTGGTCCCAAGTTTTCTATGATAATCACGATAGTCGTTCGTATAATGTACGTAATATATTCATAAAAATATTCGAGCAATCTAATCCTACGTGATCCGTAATAAATATCTTCTAGATGACGTTTAAATGGATACTCAAGGCTTCAGATTAAACCAATTCAACTCCTAATGTTACATGCTGTACATTTGTTAAATGAAACTACCCTGATTTTTTAGTAAGGGAAAAGAAGCGTAAAATAGAGAAATGAAAATCAGCAGCTGATTACAAGTGGAGGAAAGAAATTAAAAATTATAACAAATTTCGTATGTTATAATGAATGAAGAGGAAATAAATATTACGAAGAAGAAGAGAAGATGCACTTCCTTCAAAGTGTTTCCTACGAGTGTTCATCTCTACAAATGACGAAGATATCAATATCTACAGCTTGAAAACTAATTTTACAATGATTTTATCTTTAAATCTTTCAATGAATAAATAATTTCACTACTTATCAATTTTCTGCTTAAAAATGATTATTATAGGAAGAATAGGAACATTTGATGTAATAACAACAGGGTAATAGAAGGATAGAAGATATGTCATACATGGCAGAGCAAAATTTCTGAATTATTTTATTCAGTAAAAATCTAATATATACAAGTATAATAAGTATAAATTAAAATGATTCGACTCAGCACCGTCGCACATACCGCCTGCAAATGACATCGCGTACAAGGGCATTCTAGGGTGTACTCGTTTGCGCCATAAAAATGTATCAACGATATATATATGTGTATGTGTGTGTGTATTTACTTTTCGAGAGCTTTGATACAATTTGACCGTTCGTCTTGATCAACGCTACGTATAAAATTTACATTTCAAGAGTTCAACTTGATTGTTAACGAATTTTAAACTGTGAATGATGTGTTAGGAAAAATTCAAGATACATTTCATTCGTTTTAGTCATGCTCGAAGCAATTGCATATGCATAAGACTGGAAAAGACACCGAAAACAGAATGTAGATTGAGAAACACGAAGAACTGTTCACGCTGCATCTAGAAATGAAATTATCGCTAGGTTTTAAATTTAATTTTACAGTTCTTACTTCGAACTGTTCATCAGTTAATATATTTCATTGGGTTGGCGAAAAAGTTTCCTCGCTTTTGTCAGTAGGTGACATTAACGTTGCTTTAAGTATCAAGACCTAGTTGTGTTTTAGCAAATGCATACATAACTTAAAAGCTTACATATTAATATGTCCTATAAAAGAAAGTATTGTTTCTTGATAAAAGTAAATTCGATGAATAATTTCAGTACTATCCAATTACGACTCAAGTTTATAACTTTTACTACGTTATAAAATCAAAGACGAAAGATAAACTGTAAGAACAGTATTTAAACTACATGCCGCATTATCCTGGACTTACAACGCAACGACAAGGAAAAGCCACGTTTCAACGAAATTATTCTTCGTGTTTGAGCGCAGGTTGTCTCGTGCCGAAAGCCGGCTCGAGAGGTACCAAGTAAGTAACTTTCTCGCCTAAATCACCTTCCTTCTCACTATGCTTCAGAATCGGCCTATTTTTTCTAACGAGCTTGCGTGGACGTTGAATCACCTCTTCATAGGTGACGTATTCAGACCTTGTAAGAGGAGCTTTTTGTTTCTTCGTATAATACGGGTTATTACCCGCAGATGTATTGTCGGTTGCGTAAATTTGTTGAATAGTTTTGGCAGGTTGCGTCACAGGAGTAACGGTGTATCCTGCGTTAATCAATGCTGACAAGTCTTCTTCCGTCAAAGCGTGTGCCTTGGCTGCGGGTGACGGTTGAGCACCGATTTGATCCGGCTGGGCGGTTACTTCTTCGATGGTTACCGACTTAATTGGTGACTTTTTTAGCAAACCCGATTCGGATACGTAAACCGACTGGGAAGACGAAGGGAGCTTCAACTTATGGGTTTGCCGTGGTTGCGTAATAACAGGTTGCACGTGGGCTGACGCTGCTTCGATAACGGGACTCGCGTCATCGGATTTTGGGACTGATCTAGGAACGTAAGAAGAACCAGATGTTTGGTATTTTTGCAATTGATCATTGGTGAAATAACTGTTGTGAAGGAAAGGAAGGGCGGTAGTGGTTGAAAGAGTATAATGATACACGGATGAGTCTGGATCAACTTTCTTTCCTTGCACTTGGCCCTTGGAGATCGCCAAAATTTCGCCTTTAACCTGATTCCGAGCTTGAAGCTGGGACTTGTAAAGAGCTTCAGCTTGGGCTTGCGCTATAGCCTGAGCGCGCGCTTGATTCTTCTCGAAATTCAGAGCATAATTATGAACCTCTTCCTGCACCTTCAGATGAGCTTGCTGCTGAGCTTCGAGTTTGCGAATAGCGTCAGCGTGTGCCTTAAATTCCTGCGCTTGCTGCAATTTCCTTGCCTCGGCTGCCTCCGCGGCTATCTGCGCTTTCAACTTCGCCCTATAAGCAGCCTCTGCACCTTTTGGATGCAATTGTTCTTGCAAGTGACTACGTCCAGCATCGCTCACTTGGGCACCTTGCTGGATCTGTTCTAGAGCAGACTGTTGCCTGTAACGTTCGTTCGTGAGCCTCATATGCGCCAACGCATCTTGGTGATGCTTTTTGTAAGCAGCCTGCGCGATTTTCTGGAAAGACAACGCTTGTGCCTCCGCCTGAGCTTGAGCCTGAGCTTGGGCCTGTTCAAGGGCTTTCCGATATGAATCGTCATCGATATAATCGTATTGTGGCGACTGATTGTAAGCTTCGGCAGGCTGAGCTGCTTGATAGTGAACAGGCTCTTCGACCGATTGATAAGCAGGTGCCGGTTGTGGCTGTGGTTGTGGTTGTGGCCGTGGTTGATGATAACGCGGTGGAGAAGTTTCAATATGGTACTGCTCGGGCAATTGAGCTGCTGCCACGGTTGGTTTCGCGTATTGAGCCGGATAGCTTACTAATTGCTGGGAATATGCGGATGTGCTTCCTTTAGGTTGCGTTGGAAGAAGTTTAAATTCTTGGGCTTGATTAGCCGAGACTAGTTGCAGTAATTCTTGCTCGAACGTTCCCAATTTTGGTTGGGCATAGGATGTTTGATATACCGGAACCTCGGAAGCTTTCGATCCCAAACGGGCCGTGCGAATGGCGTCTGTGCGAGTTTGAGCTTCGACTTGAGCTTGGATGTCAGCAGTTAATTCGGCTTGAGCCAGAGCCTGAGGGTGAAGTTGAGGACGAGGACGAGGCGGCACTACTGTTGGCTTTCGGTAGTTGTAATAAGCTTGTTGCAATGCTTGCTGTTGTTTCGCGTATGCTGGCTGCACTCTCCGTGGAGGTGGTGGCGCTTGGTGTTGCGGCCCTTCCTGCGCGTATTGTTGTAGTACAGATAAATACTCCGGTGGTAGCTAAAAATTCACACATTTTCTCATGTAATCGTCGTTAATAGAAGATTCGATAGTTCAATTGCACTTTATTGAAATTTAAAATGCTTTATAAAAACAAAATACATATATATCTTCTACATTAAAATGCTACTTTATAATTATAATTATCTAACAATTAAAAAATCATATTCCGGGTTAAACGAATCAAACGATCATGGGTATTTACCGGGTCATTAAATTTTTAATAGGAAAATAAAATTAATTAATTAAAATAAGAACAACAAAAGAGACAGATATGAATAACTTGAAAATTTTAAATATCAGGATACCTTGACCGATTTGTAGTAACAGTATATAAATTCTATCAAAGTAAAGATACATAAAAACTATTATATTTGCTACTTAAACATCACTGACTACTACTCAATCTGATACCTAATTTAAAGAATTAAAAAATCTGAAGATAACGAGTTTGTCAAGCAACAGAATAATTTTATAATATTTACAATCTATGTATAATCTGTTAAAAGAGTTAGGATAACAGTTACAAAAAAGATTTGATAAACAGATGATCTCTATGTATTCGCAAGCAAGTACCATAATCAATGAATCTCATATTAAATTGAAAATCGACACTGACATATCGCTGAAAATATTTCTATGAATGAAACAGATGATGATCGTAGATGAGTCGATAACCCGTAGGAGCGTGAAGATTCATTCAACGTAACTTATAGCGGCAATGGCATACAAGGCCATGCAACGTACATAGAGCGTGTCTACCGGCTGCAAGACTTATAGACGGATATACTCTCGATCGTTGGGTGTGGTATTACCGGTTTTGTCTGGTCGGACCGATTAGAAGGTAAAAGTTATGCAAGAGAGCATGATCGCGTTTAGCACGACGAAACGATCGCGAACGAGTGTAGGTGTCGAGGAGATTTAAAATTCCCTTCTCAACTAAGACGTTATACGTCGATGATTCATTTTCTTCGTTCCCACTTCCTCGTGCTTCTCTTTTATCTTTCCATTAAGAAAATGTACTGTGAATCATTCTGGTGCATCCGTGATTATACTTTTCGCTTATTCTTTCATATCAAATATTTGGAAATTTCCCTACTTGCGCGAAACCTGCTTAACGTTCCAGTTAGCACTTGATATCGTCCCTATCGAGAAGATGAGTAGAATTAGCAACTATGAAGTATATACTTTACGTGTAATTTATTTAACTACGTAGTGAATCGAAGTATACGTGATACATTAACGTTACGTCAGAATCGATTTCATTTAATTAACTTAGAAACGTACCACAATGTAGAAAACCTTGGCAATAGTCCTCGATTAATGGCTACACGGATTTACGAGTCCGTGGAAACATATGGTTGCAAAAGTTATACATAAAGTTACCATATCTGTAATGATCTTTCTAAGAAGTGGATGATTCTACGCGTCTAGGATACGCGGCTGATTCAACAAAAGACGAAAAGGACAGTCGCTAGTGACGACATTAATGGAATTAGATCGATCGCAATTGTTGGTTGCAACACAATATATCTAGTTCGTGAAGGCGGACCCACCGTTCTAATGGAAAAGAAAAATGTGTACTGTCCGTGCCTATGCACTGTGTAGCCGCTCACCACGTTCGTCGGTGATTGGCGGCCAATAGTCACGGTTGACCGAGAGCAATGATGTTGCCCGTTTCCAGGAACATTTATTCTTTTAGGATAACAAAGACAGACACGTCGGTATTATTTAATGTGATTGTTCACGAGGTGAAATTCTTGAATGGGTTTACTATATTTCAACATTCGCACGCTATAGGTGCTTCCATTTCCTTTCTACTTCTTCTTAATATATTTTGACGCTTGTCTTCTCTCTTCTCTCATTGTGTCTGAGGTATAAGTCTGTTAGGTGAGAGCCTTACCGAAGAGTCCATATTAGCAGATCTTGGACGAAACACTCGCTATATTTTGACGCTTGTCCGTAAAAAGAGCTAGCAAAATATCAAGGATAATCTTTCGCGTAACACTTGACCAGTGTCCTTAACTGGCGTACTATGCATCGATGTATCTGGCATAATTAGATAAGTAGGCATGAAACATTGGAACTATTCGCAATACTTCGCGAAACACTACTTAAAACATGAATTATGAAATGGTCAATCGTTACCTCTTGCGTATCATCGGCTGATTGAAGAATGTACTGATTGGCTGGAGCACCATATTCGGCAGTGGCTGTAATCGGCGATCTCTTCACAGGCTCCTTGACATCGATTTCCAACATGACAATGTCGCCTGCATTGTCAGAGGAGGTTTTCGCTTTTTCAGCTGCGTTTGAAATCGCCTCCTCGGCCCCGGAAACCGTTAAAAGACCTATCAAAAAGCAATGAATTGCAGTTTCTAAATAACGAAATAAGAATGTTGTTTTAGCAGGTACAGTACTGTACAAAATTCTTGGACCACACATTCGATCAAAAGAAACTGTTTTATTACTTTATTGTTTAATTAATTAACATAACGCTACATGCTTTTATCTCCTACACGATCTAATCGTTGTTTCTTCAATAACTTCTTAGATTTGTTTTAAGAAATTAAGCTGATCGATCAAAGTATTTGTCGTTGATTTCTATGATTTTAAGTCTACAATTTTTAAGTTTCGGGTGATTTAGGCGAGCGACGAATTCCATCACGGACAAATGGCGTGACTTTGGACAAGTTCCAATCGTCAGGACACTGACAAATGAGAACGTTCTGTGAAATTGCCGCGTGACAACGTTAGACCACGCACTGCTTCTGTGACAAAAGACATCATAATGAGTCCTGTGTGGGACGTCTTGCAGCAGGTAACTTACTCTAGACATTACTACGGTGAATTACTACCTGTTCCGATCGATGCAACACTTGTAACACGCCTTATCCTATACCCACTTCTAATTAGCGAGCGAGGTACAAAAATGACTCGACGAGTGGATCTTGTCTAAGAACACAGTATTTTTCCACGATGGAATTTATTACTTGCTTGATAAACGGCATAACGTTTTAGAAAAGCAGGGCGAAAGTTTCGACCGAATAACTTGCTGTATTTTTCATTAAATAAATTCCGAAGAATGCGAGTTATTCGCTTGTACATCTAATATTTTAAGTAAAATATATCATATTTTAAGTAAAAAATATTTTAAGTAAAAAGAATTTTTAAGACAGATATTGAGATCAATTTGGAATAGTCGATGTCTCGCACGGTCTTATTTTAATATCTCGATAGGCTATTTTGAAGAAATTATCAAACTCGTTTTATATTTTGTACCACTTTATTCTCAACAAATTAAAAAGCTGACTTCTCTTCTAACTTTCATTCTTTTTCTCGATACTTTTCTTATATCTATATATAGACTTGTGGTGAACTAGGTTCTAACATTTAGGTCACAGCTGTATTTATCATAGAATGCACAAATCCGCGAACGAGGTAGAACAACGAACAAGCATCGGGAAAAATAAAATATGCAGTATTATACAGGATGGTCGGTAACTGGTGGTACGCGAAAAAAAAAGTCGAAAGTATAGAATAAACATTTTTTTTTTAATTTTTCCACCGAGACAACGATCTACAGTGAGATCCGTTATAACGAGACGCGATAAAGTGCACGCGTACCGAGCCAAAATTCAAAGTCGGTTTTCTCGAAAACAAAGCCTCGAACGAAAAATTTTTATTCTATATTTTCGGCTTCTTTTTCCGCGTAGAATCACCCCCTTTCCGCTTGTACCACCAGTTACCAACCACCCTGTATAATTATGGGTAATAACACGATCCAAGATTTTCACACGGTGCTGTGGATAAGTGGAATCATTGAATTAGTATTATAGTCCGAAATAATGTGGTTTTGATTGGAAAAGTAGGACAGCGGTATACGATAATATTCTTTTCCCTCAGAAAACTGCGTTTTAGAAGAAATCGATATTGAAAGTTCGTTTACTATGTGCGCCTTTCCGTGACCTCATTTACGCCTTGGTTCAACAAATATTGCTTCAAATTATTTGCCTTTGCCACATTAAATAACGAAGAACGAACAGTGGGACAAGAACGTTTATTGCTAAAAAATTGTAATATGTAAATTAATGGAAATGACTTGGTTTTCTGCCAGCGTAATTCCACCTTTACTTTCTAATATATATTTTGTATTCGTAAGTGTTCGATTGTAGAAGCTCGAACATTTGAATTCAGTACCTTAATTATAATGTATAATTATAATTTCCTTGTGGCACATAACAGAGATTTAGTGTAACTGCGTAAATAAAAATACATTAATTTAATTAAAAGGGGATTTTCGTGTAACAACAATAAAATCAAATCTTCGTTTGATTATTTGTTTATAATATTCTTTCAAACGATATAGACCCAATTTATCTGCCGAGAAAAATAGATTTTTCTTTAAAACCTTAGAACTTTCTAATTTTTCATGTCTTTCTTTCCTCAAAAATAGGTACAATCCTACTTTTAAAAAGCTTCTCAACTTTTGCCTACAACGATAACTACATTGTCAAAGATGATCGCAAGACTTTTACGATATACAATAAACAATAACATACATTTGTCCTCTAAGGCTATCTATTTACATCCCAAAAAGGTCAATATAATAATAACGCAACAAGGACACGTTGAGAATAAGGTACTAAAGAATTATTAGATAATAATGATAAGCTGTTAAACATAATATTTTGTAAAGTTATATACAAAGTAGGTAAAAATTATTTGACCTACTTGTAATACGATTCAATAGAATTGCGGAAGACGAATTCGCAGGTGACTTTTATGTCGTTCCGCTTGACTGAGAATGTATAGTCTGAAGGCGGAAAGGAGTTGGGAAAGCAGTCTAACGCAGAGAAAGTTACGCGGTCTTGAGAAACTTTTCCCACGAGATTCACTTTCGACGTCTTTAATAAAACCTTTCATCATTGTTAATTTAATCAAAAACTCTAGGCTAATTAAAATATTAACAAGCCGAGCATCCCAGTGTTTTGTTTCGACTCTACGAATTATTTTTTTGTGCTTTATATTCTGTGCATATCATCGATCGATCTAAAAATATAATATTAAAGATATTCTCATTGTATCATGCATACAATGATAAATTTATAAATCAATATAATGTACGTTATTATAATATTGATATATTAAAATATTTCAACAGAAAGTCTGGAACAATTTAATGGTGTAAAAATATTTCAATTATTTATGATGAACTTGCACGTTACTTATTCTGTAAATTAAATAAATTCTATATCAACGTTGTAATTTATGACACAAGAAAATGTACATTTTTAGTTCAATTTCCGCTAATTGAATTCATAACAAAATGTAACAATCAACAAACATTTTTCTTAATTGTACGTAGTACAGTAATCGTTCAATTATTTAGTGCTTACGAAACAAATATTCAATATAATACATTGTATGTGTATAGCATAATGTAATAAAATATAGTATAAACATAATATATATGTAGTAAAGAGAAATATCAAATTATTTCGAATAATTGAAACACTGATGGACTTTTAGTAAAAAAATACGATCAAAAATATCTTCCAATCAGCGATCTTGAGATCCTTCAAACTTTCACAATCCGGATATCGTTGCTTTTTCCTTCGAATAACAAATTGCTTCCGACGTACGTACATCTGCTGTTATAATATTATGTAGGATTAAAGTAATCCTAATAATACATTGGAAAATATATCCAAGAAGCGATAATCGAAATTCATTGATCTTGAACATTTTCTCCAATCAAACGAAAGAAGATTGAATTTTACCATTTTTAATAAATGAAGTAATTTTCTAATAAAAATCGTACGAGCATTAATCTTACATCTTTTTCACACAAGGTAGAAAGTTCTATCTTGAATTGAATTTCTAAAAAGACAATATATATACAGGGTGGTTGGTAACTGATGGTGCAAGCGGAAAGCGGGTGATTCTACGCGAAAAAAGAAGTCGAAAATGTAGAATAAACATTTTTCGTTCGAGGCTTTGTTTTCGAGAAAATCGACTTTGAATTTTGGCTCGGTACGCGTGCACTTTATCGCGTCTCGTTATAACGGATCTCACTGTAGATCGTTGTCTCGATGGAAAAATAAAAAAAAATTTTTATTCTATATTTTCGACTTCTTTCTTCACGTAGAATCACCCCCTTTCCCCTTGTACCACCAGTTACCAACCACCCTGTATATAAATATATTAGAACAACAATCTACAACATCCTCGCATCGATTATCTTATACCTGCCTGTTCCAGATAAAATTCCATCAAAAATAGTACGCAGATGTCACAAAGCGTATAATTTTTGAAAAGAGAATAGGATTATACGAAGATTGTAATTATCTGGTCATGTTCCAGACTTTCGAACCAAGTTGATTTAAAACTATTTAATAAATCTTCCCGTTGAACCGTATTTAGTCTGTCTGTAATAATTTTAAAACACGCGCTACAAACTGTACAGGCGTTTTTTGTCTGTCCAAGGTTCAGGTTCTAAATATCAGGTCAAAATTTTCTTCACCATTCCTGTACTAGGTATGCTCTATTAATTCTTCAAGCATTCACATTCTTAACATTCAGTCTTCAGTCATCCAAGCTTTCCAACGTAACGCAATCTACAAATCCAGTCGTTTCCACGTAGGTATACGTATCTCACGATCTTTTACTTCCTTTGAAAGGTAACTCGAACGTTACTGTCACTTAAACATAATATAGGTCGTGCACAAAGAGGTTGAGTCCGCTTTTTAAAATTTTAGTGCCAATGCACTTGACTGATGCTTATCTTATATAAGTTCTCAATTTTCTCTTCTGTTTGTTTTGCCGAGCTGACCAATTTCACAAACGAACGACTCATATGCTTCCTACTCAATACGTTTCAGTTACACATTTGTTTTGCTGAATTCGCTATCCAACATCAATTTCCTCTTCCATTTCTGGGTTGTAAAATAGCTAATATTTTTGCGCGAAGGCTTCGAAAAATTTACCAACTACTGAATATGAAATAATAGAATTTATGACTGTTTGTAAGAGAATTCGTTAATTTAATTTTATAAGTTTACTATTTTTTACAGTTTTTTTACTTTCCTATTCGCGTCTAATGACCTTGCTAATGAAAAACTTCTATCGTTAGATTAGTCAAATGTATAAAATGCTTCTTAATAAAATAATCTAATTATAGACAAAATATTTTACAAATACAAATGATACACATAACGAACAAATTTACAAAAACAGATAATATGTCAGTAAGAAAAATAAATATATAATATCATGATTGAAGATATAGCCAAACATGTCTCGAATTATTTCGGAGCAAATAAAATAGTTGTTACGTTTGAATAGTCATTACATGAAAAACAATGACCTTGCTTCTGACGACCAGTGTCAAACAATCGTTACCGTGAAAGTGAATTTGCAGGAAGTTTCTCTTAGATCCTTTTTCTTTGTCGAAGTATGTAATGATAATAATCTTATGATACACCTATAAACCGGTCTTTATTTTTCTAAATACATACTATGAAAAATTAGAAACAATTATATCGATTACAGCATAGAGTAATTGCAGCTATACAGTATACAGGGTGGCCCACACGAGGTGATCAAGTATGATAGAGATTCTGCGTGGGAAAATGTAGAGCAGAATTTTTTTGTCCATGGATTCGTTTTCGAGAAAATCGAGTTTAAGCGAGTCTAGTTAAAAATTGATCTACTGCAGTGAATTTTCAAATTTATCCTTCTCATGTACAAAGCATCTTATAAAAAAATTCTATTGCACATGTTCCACTCTTTTTCACACGTAGAATAACCTCCTGTCGGTTATTGACTGTTGTTTGGTCATCTGGAATTGGCCGTATTCAAATTTACTTGATGAATTTTCGAAATCAATTTTCTCGAGAACAATGCCTCGAACAACAAAATTTTATCTTACATTTTCGACTTATTTCTTCACGTAGAAGCGTCTCCCAGTCGGTTGACCGTGTTATGCGAAACACGCTGTATATATGTTGTTGTTACAAACATGCGATTAAAAGACAAAAGCAGAGAAATGAAATTGTAGAAACGAAATGAGGTGTTATCATTGGAATCGGCCAGATTATAAGCAAATTATAAAAAATAAAAAGATAAGATAAAAGATCTATACTCAGGAATTGTAGTTCCAAAAGTTTCAAGAAATTTCTAAATATCGTAAAATCACCGCCATCTGTAGATTGGCAGTGTGCGTAAAACGCAAAGGTTTAGAAACTGTTTAACTATGCTAAACATGAAAATTGAGAATAATTAAAAATAAAAGAATCGTTAGATAAAAATGATAAGTAAATAACACGAGTAAGAGATAAGATATTCGGGAACATACCTCAGCCGACATTCAAAGGAAAAGGATCTTCAATTCTGTAGGAAACGCGATTAATGTGATAAAGTCCTGTATTCTAATCAAACAATTTTTGTTATTTGGAACTGCTATATTATTTTACTGTATCTGCTATATTCGCTATAATTGACTTGGCAAAATTATCGATCCTCCGCGTGCCAAGGAGGAGAGTAGGATACCTGCTATTTAGTCCCATAATGGACTTAATAATTTTATTTTGCATAGTTCGTGCGCATAGAACGCAAAGCTTTAGAAACTGTTCGACTATGCTAATTGTAAGAGTCTAATTTTTATTATTTTTATTACGCAAATAACGCTATGCGCCTTATCTAAACTTTTCACTTAATAATAAATAATTTCCCTCTTTAAATCACACGTATTAATTCTTAGTCGAAAAAGCGCAAAAGAATGGGTAATACACGTCTTTTCACTTCTAGAAATATCAGTTTTTACAATCAACTTTCTCTGCGTATCGAATCACAAGGACGATGTACGATACGAATTTAAAACTGGAAAGTATACTATTGCACTTAATCGTACATATATATATATATATATAATGTATATATATATATATATATATACACATATATAATTGACCGATACATGTATAGAACAGAAGCGAATATCATTAACTGGCACGTGCCTTGAAAATTACATTTCATTCCTGTTGGTAAATATAGTTCGTACGTAGGAAGCATCTACGATAATAGACAAAATCAAAAGATTGACCAGACATATGGAATGGTAACGTTAGAATGCACTTTCATTATCGTTTAATAGTAAAATCAACTTTGAGATTCCTATTGAGTGGTGTTCTTCTAAAATAAAATGCTTTTAAAACAAAACAAAGAATTATTGATTAAAATACTATCTCTACAAATGCATTTTATTTTAGAAACACTTGAAGACTGATTTTACTCTGGTTTTTAGAAGACTTTGGTTTAGACTGGTTTTTATGAAGAATAGGAAAGTTTCAAGTTAAGTTAAGTCCAAGTGTAAGATGTAATGGACAACAGGAAGTCGTGTAAAATCGAAAAGCGTGAACAATAAGGAATAAAGGGGAATACATTTTACAGAAGATAAAATGGCATTGGGAAAAGTAAATTTCATTATTTCTGTTGAGATATGTATAATTTTCTGTGCTGGACTGGGTTAAATGCACTGGTACAGGTACTTGCATGTGGGTACCAGGGTAAAAGTGTGTGGAGCTATGTGTGTGCGCGGCGTCTCGAAAACAGATGAATGTAAACTATTCAGTCGGTTAACAGTCGAGTATAGAAGAAAGTGCCGAGACGCGTGCAAAAGTGTATCGATGAATATATAAGAAATCGTCCATGAAATAAATATATTACTATTTTAATATTAATCCTCAGTATAAATTTAGCGTTCCTATAACATTATTTCGGCTTCAAAGATCCACAATTCTCAACAATTTCATTTTGATATAAGGATGGATAATAAAAAGTTAAACTACAAAGTCTAATCTTGCTTTTGTCTTATTCGCTAATTATTTCGCACAAAGTTGTGAACATAGTCAGAGATAGAGGACTGTGAACCTAGTCATCCAGGCTGGGAAAAGATTGCTAAACTGTTTCCATAGTTTGTCTACAGCCGAGATCGATCTTAACGTTTTTCTCTCTGGAAAATCTTTGTTTGAAGTAACTAAGAATGAAAAAGGAAACCTGAGCATTGACTCTTGTTTTCCTTTGTTATTACGCAAGAAATTACGCGGATGCGAGCAATTTGTTCGCGTTGAGTAATGAGCCGAGTGTCTTCAACTGAAAGACAGTTAAGTAACAACCTCCGGTTAACAAATCTTATTTAATTAACGCCTTGTATTTCCACAGCCCTGCAAATTTCAACGAACACGCTGACTGTTTGCGTTCAATATGCAATATTTAAGTACGAGCAGCCTAAGTTTAAGTACAAACTCGATCTATTGGAAAGGATCATTTAAATAAGCAAATTATTGCGACAGGATGTCGCGAATAGTTATAAATACTTTTAATTCTACTTTAAAGCTACCTAAACTTAATCTCAATCTGAAGTTTTACGTCAGGCAAGTGATCGCTCTGTTATCCGAAAATTCTATTATCCGAACTGTATCAAGATATACCCGATGTAAAGAAATTTCAAGCATATATATGACTGACGTAAATCTGCCTAATAAAAATGTTGTAAGAAGTGACTTGATGAAGATTTCTTTCTTTAAGTTCAATGAAGAAACATGCTCACGACGATAATTGTTGACAGATGATAAAAATCCGTCTTACGTCTAAAGTCTTGCAGTCCTTTCTTAAACACCCTGTATATTTTGAGGAAACATCCTTACAAATTGAACTGTCCGCATCTACGCGTCCTTAAACAAATCATTCAAGAAGACACTATACTGTCCTCCCTGCGAGCGATAACTTCAACGAAATCACAAACATTTCAAATATTTCTGGGACATGACCTTGCTCGAACAAAGAGTTGCTTGTAAGATTTTTGCACCGTTGGATAAACGAAAGGAACTCTCGGTTTTTCCGTAGAAGGAGCATTTGCAACTGTTGTGGTCACTTTCAAAAGTGTACATTTTTTGTACTATACAGTGAAGAAGAAACACAAGCGGACTTATGAAAAGATTATTTACTTTTTCTTCTCTGTAATTTGCTTTGCTTCGTATGACACGATCACTTGTTTTTAATAGAAAAGGGCAAGTTATTCTCAGCAAACTTAGAATTGGACACGATAAACTGACATGTTTTCGTCTTATAACTAAAAATGAGCCAAAAATGTGCAATCGCTATAACTTTATTCTATCTGTAGATCATCGTCTTAATCGTAGTAACGTTCTCCAACAGAAAATTAAATTCGCTCTTTCAAATGAAATTCAGATATGTCTGTATCGTAAAGGGTATTGTAAAATTTATTTTCTCAAAGATATTAATTTATATCGCCAATTACCATGTTGTCAATCTATCGATTTAATTCTAACATATACTGTATCATATTACTGTTAACCATACTGTATCGTATTGTAATCGTACTGCATATGATACGTATGTACGTATGTTCAAAATGTACGAATGCTATTATTTAACAATGTTTGCAACTTGTATTGCCTTATCGTATTTTACACGTCTTATTTTTGTATGCATTTTCTTAATCGCGGTAGCTAGTGACCATAAAAAATGATTGACCTGACCTTAAATAGAATAAATAATAATAATAGTATTCGATTAATTATGAACAGATTCATCGTCCTTAAAAATTCTCCTTAAGCTGGAAATTAAATTTACATAGATATAAAAATAACCAAGGAGCATAGTAATCTTACATAAATCTTGCAAAGCCTTTACCGGAAGTCAATGCAATCAAATGATGACTTAGAAAGTCAATGAAACCTGTCGATCCAAGATAGTTCGTACATCCTTGCGTCTCATTATGATGACTAATTGACTCTATACTCATTCATCATTTAGAAACCTCAAAATGAAATTGCAAACTGCGAGATATAATATTACAATCTTTCCATAATTTCTTCTAATAAGACATTTATATTTTTGTTCTTTCGTCTGCAAAAGAAATGACAAAATTATGTTCTACGGATTGTTTTCTGCGAAAAATAGTTTTCAAATATCCTATATTTTATTATAATTATATGTATATTAATTGCAGTTTCTTCTTTGTGAACGATAAACAAATACCAATGATCATATAATGTTGTTTAATTAAATTTTCACTCTACAAAAACATATCTGTCTCTTCATGGCTTTTTAAATGTTTATAATTTACTCTAATATTATAATAATACAATGTACATAATATGTGTGTTATAATTAATTTTTGACAGTAATCTGTAATTTTTTGTTCTATCATCTCATAAAGAATAAACACGTATTCATCTTTATAGAGAAAACTATATTTCTTGTCCAATACAATAATCATAAAATGACTGTTATCAGTTTTTAAATTAACAAATCTTTCACACTCGATGCTTTTAAATAATTTAATATTAGATATTTTTATCCTTCCGTTCTATAATTACTTCACTCCATATATCGTATCGCACACAAACACAGAAGTAAACACTTATTTGGCCTTAGTTCTGAGATGTATGAATCGATGGTGATAAATTCTACAAAATTACGACTTTTGTCCAAATATAGAATGTAAAATGTAAAATATAGAATGTGGAATGTTTGTGTCCAATTTTAATTACATTGTTACTATATTTAAAATTCACTATACTGCATTTATTAGACAATTTATACTAAATTTACTGTATTACTATAATTAAAATTTGTTTGTTACAAAGCATATAGTACATTGATATTGAATATTTATATCAGAATAATTTAGAGAAGGTAATTAGTAACAAGAAATGCGATATATCGCGGAATAAAATAGGATAATTTAATATGCTGCATTATTTTATTTATACCAAGATAATTCGCTGTATTCCTTATTAGATTTTCAACTAGTTTTCTCACGAAATGATCGAAATAGAAAGTGTCATTATGATTGATTGCTTCAGACGCAAGGTGGTGGACATTTACGAGCGAATGCGATTTAAAAGATATTTATTATATGTTTTCATAAGACTTAAGTTCGAATCTCAATGTGAAAGTAAAAGACCAATGGAATTTTCAATAGAATTGCGCAAAATAATGTCAGACGCACTAATTTGTATGTATAATAAATATGTTTTTTTATATTTCTATGACCTCTTCTCCAACTAAGTGATTTTATTAAAAAATATATCACGGAAAGCAAAAAATTATTTCTACTTTTGCATTAATTGTTCAATAAATGTACACCAATTCTATGTATAATACAAATCAAGCAACTGATTATTATGTTTGTACAAAAATAAAAATTGTTTTCCATTAGTTTATCAGTCAGTATTTCTATATATTAACTAACAAGAATAAGGGATTAATTAAAAATTTGGATTAAGCGTATGCACGTTTTAAAGCTTTTCACACGAGCCGTAACTCGTTAATTAGATTCACACGCATAACAATAATGTCATCTTACCTAAATTATTCCCACGGCGTACATTATTTCACTAACTTCGAATCTGATCTGAACATTTTCAGAAAATTGAAAGTAATATCTTATTTTTTACAGTTACGTAACAAATAATCTATTTTTGGAAACAGTTTAAGTATGCTATGAAGTGTTGCGTACAAAAATTACATTTATTTATTTGAAGTAGAATATAAAAGTATAGCGATATAGGTGTGAAATATTTTTCAACCCTCTTGAATAAAAATTGACACTGTTATTTTAAGACGTATAACACAATTATCACTGGTAGACTGTCGGATTTTGCACCGCGTAATAATCGGTCGATTAATCATAACGTCGCTTCATAGGATGAATTATTTATTAGTTGGTTTCGATCGAAATAATCGTTTCCCAATACTTTCTTTTTTTCCAAATTTATTTAATAGCAAGTAACGAAAGAGCTACGTGAAATAAAGATAAATTGAATGGCATAAATGGCAAATCGTCGCTAATCGAGACTCGAATGTAGACTGTGTCCACGTTCACTGGAAATTACACATATGTACAGGTTGACCGGTCTTAATCTGTAAACGCAAATTACTCGTACACTATGTGTTGTATAAAAAAATTGTTCAGATAAGTAGTGAATGGTTTCAAAGTGACAATCTAGTGTAAATAACTTTTTATAGACGAACACGTAGAAATTATATGGAGGTGATATACGTTTCTTTAAAGCTCGGTACTCTCTATAAAAAGATATATAATTTAACTTTAATTCGTTAAATTTAACGCACGAAAGAGAAAGAAAAATACGATGCAATATTCAAGCGTTAAATTTGACGAATCAAAGCTAAAATATTTGCGATTAATTATAGGCAGAGTACTTTTTCTAAGGAGAACAACGAGCTGTATCGATTATTGCATTAAAAAATATATAATACCATTTTAAAAAAAAGTATTTTATGTTCATATGACCTCTACGCGTCCGTGTACGGAAAAGGTACTTACACCAAACTGTGGCTTCCTCGGAGCCATTCGCTTCTTATTTAAATTACCATTTTGCGCAGCACACAGTGTACCAGTAATTTGCATTTAAAGATTAGAAGAGTCAAACGACATCGTATCATTTAACCCCGATGTAATATAGTACCTAGTAGATCCAGCTTACACCCGGAAGTCTCGAACAACAAAAGTTTGGTAAATACGTACGGTAAAAGTTTCACTACGGTTGGATAGTAATTATTAATCCGCGGAGTTATATGTATTTATGGGAGATTTAAAAATACAAAAATGTCTAGAAAGCTCATAATATGTAAAAGTACGTGAAACACTCAAAGTATAGTACTCTTTAGGATATTTAATGGATAAGATCTAGCCGAGTTCCCATTTTCTTTTTTCTTTAATATTATATTCATAAGAATATAAATTTACGCAAATGCTCGTAGTCTAGTGTTAAATTAATTGCTTTCCACTTAACTTAACGATTTTGACTTATTATCCAAAAATCGTATCGAATGTTATTTCGAAAACAATTTTTTAATTTCCCGTTAAGAAATAACATCATGCCATTTCTTGAAACCAAACAATTTCCTAATTTATTACTGTCACAAACGTTCGATCAATTTTTAATTCTTCTAATTAAGACACATAACAAAAAAGACGCGACATTAATTAAAATACATTAATCGTGAAACAATCGAGTAGCATTGCTTAAAATTTGTATTTATTGTAAAAGAAATAACTTATTTTAAAAGAAATATTTCAAATGAATCTCGTTCAGGTCTGTGTCGAATATAATTACTATGTAGGTATGTCACGGTAAACGCGTGCATGCACACGTAGAGAAAGTATACAAATACCTATATTCATACACGATCAAATTTTCGTACCAAAATGATACAATTGTTACACATATATATCATTTAAAATATTCACAATTATAATAACGAAATAAAAGATTTTTGTAGAAAAAGAGGATTAAGGTTCAAAATTAGACCTGCGACAAATCTCTGATTAATTAATTAAATTAATTATAATAATGGTTATATATTAATCTCATAACAACCAAGACTATTAACAGTTGTTTAAACGACATTATAATGTTTTTGCTTTTCCGTAATAAACCATAATAAACCATTCGTGATCATATCAAATAAATTTAATATCATTCGTATGATACAATGTTAGATTTTATAAGACGCTGTTAGGAATTTACGACAATCATTAAAAACAAATTGTTAATTTTCTAGATGGATTTATTTAGAAACGTTATGTCCAAAGACTAGTATGCAGGAAATAAAATTTTTGATCTCTCTATGCGGTCAACATTCTACACATTTGTATAAGTTGAAACGCGAAAGTAACCGAGTTGTTCGGGAAGCAAGTTTCTAATACGAATGCACTACCGTACGTGCGCAGTTTATCCGGAGAATCAAGGAAAGTGTTGCTGCCTGCTCCAAATTTTAACGAACAGTCCCAACTGATATAACTTGATGCAACTTTTGCTCAAGATACAAATTATACGAGTAAAAAGGGCATCATTAAAGAGAAATATATACTTGAATCACGATCATCTATGCTTCATTAATGATATCAAATGATAAAGAGTGAGAAAAGTGAGACACTGTCACAAAATCCTCATAAATAAACCTGCCTTGTTAAATTTTCGTCTAGAATTACTTGTATATTCTATATCGATATCTTATCGCAAGATTTGATTTAAAATTTGTGCAATGAAAATATTGAGAAAGTAATTTTCGAAGATAACAAATTTGTCGAACGTGTTCGAAATAAAAGTATTTACCACGCGTTGAAACGTCAAACGCACTTACATGTACCCAAGAAATTTAATATTCATAAAATCACACATGATTAAATATATCAATCTCGTAGCACGCACTGTTCTCCCTTACTTTTGTTTCTTTTCTTTCGACCGATCTTTTAAATAGTCTGCACAAATAACGTACTAATAGTCACAAGTTAGAATGAGCACCAAAATACTCGTCCTTGTCCCATGAAATGCATGACGTAGCATACTCACCTGCGAGGATAAGCAGCCACATGGTGAACAAATGAGTGACGAAGCGCCGAGTGAATGTTCGGCAGAAGTAGATTCCTAGTGGCTTTATAGACGAAGGGGAAAGGCCGCACCCGAGCAAACCAGGTGGGGTTGTTACCACTTTTCTGCGACGAACTGTTTCTAGGTGCACATCGCCGGTACACGAACCTCAGGAAACAAAGACATTAATGCACGTCGATTTTATAGACATTGTTACTTATTTTACTGCTAACAATGAATTCTGCATACTGACTTGCAGATGCAGCTACTTCATATTCATAGCATTTGAAAGTTACAGTGTGAAAACGAAACTGCGATAAGATTATTGAATACAGATCAGAATTCAAAGGAATTTTAACAGTGCGATATACCACAGTATAAATAGCCCACGGATGTTTACTTTTATCGACACTAAAGAAATGGAAATTTGTTCGGCTACTGGGTATTATAAATTATAAGAAGTATTTTACTTTCTTACTTTGCGTATATATATATGAGTCTTATAATAGCCAAGATCATTAACAGCTGTTTAACCGACGTTATAAACTTCAATTTAATTTGTATCCTTTTGTAGCGTGTTTTTCCTTTTCTATTTTTCCATTCATCTCTTTATATCTCTACAATTTCGTATAATTTCTACTATTCATAATCATATCGAGTAAGTTTAATATCGTTTGCACGATACGACAGGACAATGATGGATTATATAAGACGCTCTTAAGAATTTACCATAATAATTAGAAACAAATAGAAATTACATCTGCATAAATAATTTTAAGCACTTTCAAGACGGATTTATTCAAAAATGTTATATCCAGAAATTAGTATGCAGAAAGACATTGCGCACTAATAATTAGTTGTACTGACTGATAATGATTTGTTCATTTCATCCAACAAACAAAATAAGTTCTTATCTGAATTATTTACTACGAGTAACAAATAGGCTCTTAATACAGGATAAAGTTAACAAATCAAATCGTAGTAAAATATAATACAAAATTAATCTGTGTGACTGTCTCAAACAACAGTTATATGAGCAAACAGCTCAATTGATTGGAAATGTAGAATTATTATTTTTACAATTGCGATTAATTATATCGTGATTCTCTGAGGGGATCCTTTTTGAAAATTGATTGTAAAATTAATGTAAACATAAATTAGTAATATAAGATACATGGTATATAGCAAAGAAGTTGATCGAAAGGAAAGCACGACGTTCCGTACGCTTAGGTGAGCGCAATACGGTGAATGTAAGAAATTCGAGAGCAAATCACCGGGTACTAAAATCTACTAAACTTGGGACACTGTTTAAAAATATAAGTAAACTTGAATAAACGTGAATAAACAACCAAGATTAACCGCAGAAGCGACTGGACCAGACATGTAAGATATATTAGATTATTTTATATATCCCTATTTAGATGTACGTACGTATTTAATTTGATTTTAATAAGCCCACTTATTACATTAATATATATCCACGTAAATATAATCGTAAGTATTATTTGAGTGGTCCAAAATAATGGCGGTGTAACTCCCACTAATGTTGCATATATTTAATGTACAAGTATATCATCTTGTTTAATATGGTAAAAATAATATATATGGAGATACTTAATTGTTATACCGATACTTTTTAATTGTCTTGAACATGTATGTGGTATGATTTTGATTTTAATAAAATTGGAGATACGCCGCTATTATTATTCTGACTGACACATTTGAGAATTTAAAAATGTATAAATGTCCCAATAAATAAATATTGCCAATAAAATAGTTAATATTACTGTGCCATTATTAGTTACTATTATTACAAATAATTACATAAGAAGATAAAATAACTTCCTAGAGGATATTATGCAAATTTAAATTTTCGTGTACGTCATTAAAAAAATGGGACCTAAATAAAAATTCTCTTCATCCCCTAACTGCTATAAAAAGTACCTTACTTTGCATATTTCATATATTCTTGCACATTACAGATATTTTATACATTTTCGCACATTTCAATGTTTATATCCATATATATATATATATATCATATCAGCATATATCTATATCCATATAGTAAATAGAAAAATAGATTTATAAAATTAAAACAGATCATGACAATTATTTTTAATTGTACTTTTATGTTACGCATATTATTAAGTAACATTAAAAAATGTATAGACAATTGTGGTCATTGGTTCTACGAGTATTCGAAGACTAACAGTGAATGTTATCAAAGTCAAGGGTAATATTGTAATCAAGTACAATATCACAAATTCAAGTACATTATAAAGCTAATCTAATAATGAACTTGTATCATTTTTGTTCCCACAATATATCATATTACAAGGGTACGTGTGTAAAACATTGAAAAGGCATGTACTCGCTATCAGAATTGCTAAGTTGGCAGATATGTGAATATATTTAATTACATAAATAGATCTGCACAAATTAAACGAAACTCGTTGATTCGAATGGAAAGAAACGCGTGCGCGCATCCTAATAAACATTATTTCATCGATTTAATCGTGTATAGAGATTCTACAGGTTTGATTTTCAAACTGGATCAGTGGCGATGTTTCATGATTGCAACAGACAATCGCCCTCGCAATGAGAATTTCTCATAGTGAACCGTATGTTAAAGTTTGCCCGTGTATGTGCACGCTCGCCTGTGACTAAATGCGCACGACAGACTGTAATATAAACGCGGTTATGTTCCTGTAAGCCGCCGTGGGAAAGGTAATCGGTCAGAAGAAAAGCAGACTAGGCGTATACATGTGTACAGGGCGGCACTCGCTTTCAATGTCCTGTTATACGATCTAAATAATTTTGTAACGAGCAGTGAGAACTTTACCTTAAAATTTTCCTATAATGATGATTTGATCGATTCTTCTAATGATTTAGAATATAACAATAGATCAAAAAAGTATTCAAACACATTTAGACCCTTTACGTGTAAATCGTACAAACTATTTTGATATCTGATTAGCACTATAACGAAACTAAACTAGCACTATAACAAGAATCATCAAAGTAAATGAACAGTCAATTGTTCACTATATTAATAAGCAATATTTACCATGAGACCATTTTTACAACTAATTCTATGCTTAAGACTGCTATTCGTGTTGTATACTAAGTTCCACTAAGTGTATGTTTACAAAAAGTGTCTTGCAACTTGTGCATTTCGGATTTCAAATTTTATTATTATTATCACGATAATTATATCCCATCACAGTGCTTGCAAATTGCAATATACAAAATTTCCAAAAAATTTTTCCTTCGATAAAATATCAAGGTCATACTGAAATTTCTATATGACACACAAAAAATCGCTAGTCTACACCATAAAAACTCATATTCATCTATCCACAGAATATTATGTTACGAAGGTTGTTGGATCTAAAATGATTCAAAGAACGCAATAGGATTAAATGATCGTTCCCTGTGAAGCGTCAACGTATTAAAAACTAATAATAAATCTTTTAAAAAAATATGATATTCGTTTGGAGCCAAGTCTAGGGTGTACCTACCTGTTATAAGCCAAGTGTAGGCACGATCCTTCAATACCTTCCATTTAAAATGTTGGAAAGGTTGACGAACGTTTTCAGTATTTAAAAAGATCGCACTCTACTATCGGCGAGATTTTCAATTCTCATCGCTATTTTGAACGTATGAAACAACAACGATGTTAATTATTTAAACACAAAATTTCGTATGGTTTACAGTTACTTACAAAACTGAGCGCACACCTATGTTGGTAATGAAAATTGGCGGGAAATTGAATACAAACATATATATTCAATAACAGATATATATACTTTATTCGTATATGTTAAAGAATGATCCTCCTCCATATAATGCATCCCCGTAACATAAAAGATCCTTCTCCGTGGTTGATTATTGGGCATACAACTTGTTTCTTCCTATCTCGTTCAAATAAGTTAATTTCAGTTTCATCGGAAATGATCGCAGATTCATTTCCAAAAACTATGATCACGATTTATAAACGCTTTTGCAAATTCTATACGTTTCTGTCCATTTACCTTAAAGGTCGATTTCTTTCGTGCAACTCTACCATTATATTCTTCTTTTCTTAGTGTCCTGCAAACTGTTCCGTTCGAAATTTCTTTCTGAGGGCAAATAACTTTCTGACATCAATTTCCTTCCAATTCCCACATTTTTCTTCGGATTTACTTTGATTTGTCGCTAAATAAGTCCTTTATTGTGATTTCCGACAATATTTGGATTTTTACTTTTTATAAATATATGTGCTTATATATAATATTCATTCCCTGGCATTATCGCAACATGGATGTACTTTCATTGAATAAGGACGGGGTAGACATGACATTAGATGGGACTTTATGCAGCTTTGTGTTTCAGGTCCTGACATACCGATCTGGAAAAAAATTAGTGTTTCTTGCGCCTTCCGCAATTTGTTGCGGCGAACATAGGAATTATATTCAACGATACAGTGTCGCCACATGTAAACACAATATTAATCCGCCATATTGAAATTTATAATCTCATCAACAAGTATGCGAATTGTATTTAATAAACGAATCTTATTTAAGGACCAATAAATGTACATGTAATAAATAATAAAGTTGATGAAAAAATTTTGTCATGAACGTTATTTTGCGCGTTTATGCTCGAACCAATAAGCAATGCGGCCCCAAAGTACCACATGACCTTGTTTTCCGCTCTCGTAAGTAGCTTCATACTTCGCAACTGTCCGTGAAGTTTATGGTCGGTTCATACGATATCCCTATGTCCATCATATAAATGGGTTGTGACACTCACTAGGGAAAACACAACAAAATTCTCGTTTTTGCGAGACAGATAGAGGTGGGTAGAGAATCCTGTCTCTGTTTAAAACATTCATAGCATATCACGCATGCGCAGAATGTGAACTTCTTGTCTTCCATGTTGATTGTTCGCGACTCAATTTTCGGACGGCTTCTTTTATACTTTCGATATATGAGCAACTTTTATTTACGTAATATTTATATTAGGTATCTGATATTAGGAATCATATATTACTTACATAAGTAATATATATTTTTTACATACATATAGGTATTACCTTAAAATTTTCTTTCTGGATTGAGATTATTATTGCAGCAATTATTCGTTTCTATTTATTGAATGCTACACAAATTATTATTTAACAAGTAATTTTTTCATATTTCTAATAATTATTACTACAAATGTATTGTTTAATGAAACGACGGAACTAACGATTCAATTTTATTTTTTCATTATACAAAAGATATAGATAAATATATTATGCTATATTACCGAGTAAAAATTTTGTTTACATTTACATATATTACTTTGTAAAAAGGACTGAAACTGTACTAGATATATCTATTCGTCGTGATATTAGAGTATGTAAGATACCTATCTCTGTACTTAGTTACACTTACAATAGAATCATCTCTCCATTTATTAGTCTGTGGATTTAATAAATATCGAAATGCATATGTATTGTGATTGATGATATTATCTTGTGATTTGAATAAAAGTGAATAAATATGGAATATAACATCTTGATATTTCTTTTGTAATAAAGAAAATAACTTTTAGTAAAAATCATATCTTTTTTTTGTCAAATTTGTTATGGAATTAATTTGTGGTTACATAAAATTATATTCGTATAATAAAATCGATGTAAATGTATGTAACAAGTAATGTAATAATAATGATAGAACATTTTTAATACTCGAGTCTGGCTAGATTTTATACTTTAACAGAAATGAGTCAAATACAACTAAGACGACGCTATCTTTTTTACTTCTATGACTAAAGAAATTATCCGCCATTATCGTATATGGTGTATAATGTGCATCAATGGTTATGAAGAAGCAAAAATACATTTAAAAAATGTGAAAGCAATAAAAACGGATTTCGTTCTACATTCATTGTGTTACGTACATTATAAATGAAACGTGTATTATTATCAAAATGAATTGCATGACTTAACATCGAAGTGCTAAATGAAGCTGAGTAGTAGAATAGAAATGTATGTAGATATTTTATATTAATAAACGAAAGAATTAGAACTTATATAATTTCTTTTACGTTGGTGAGTGAAAGCAAAATTTCATATTAAATCATTTTTACATCTAATGAAAATAATTTATTGAATCCCACTATTTTACTAAAAGATGACACATATCTGTATTAAACTATAAAGTTCTAGTAATGTTCTTTCAGTTATCGATTTTTGCTACTTTCCATTATAATTAATAATTTTGTATTATTTTTTTCAGTTGAAGATGTCAATAGAATATAGTAGGAGTGTTTTAAAAATGGTGGTTGCTCAAATTTGTCAAACGATTGGATGGCATTCAATCAATTCTACACCATTAGAATTTATGGTTGATCTTATGCAAGAATATATTTTACAAATTTCAAGACTTGCTCATCAATATGCAGAAATCTGTAAGTATTTTTAAAATATTACAGAGATTTAATTGAAGTTTTAAACAATATCAAGATAGTTCTATTGGCTTTATAAATAATTACGCAGTATATAAAAGTTAAATCATAGTAGTTTCATTTTAAATATAATATTAAATGTTTTTTCAGTGGGAAGAACAGAAGCAAATCTTGATGATTTAGGTTTAGCATTTCGACATATGAATATTGATATACAAGAGTTAACAGAATATATAAAAAATGTAGATTCTGTCCCATGTCCTGTAACAGTACCAAAATTTCCGGTGCAACGAGAAAATCATCTAAATTTTTTGAAACCTGGAAGCCGGGAAGTTGTAACAAGGCCCGTACATGTACATGAACATTTACCAGCCATGTTTCCTGATACTGAAGGTAAATTATTACTCGCATATAAATACACATATAATGTTTTAAAACTGAATAACAAAATATTTTATATTCATATTAATGTCATTGTTTAACCCCAGATAAGGCTCCTAATAAAGTATTTCTGAAATGCAGGATAACCTTTTAAAAACACAACAAGTTATTTCAACCACATGTATTGATTGTACCAAAGAAAGCTTTTAAGTAAAGATAAAGCATTGAAATGAACATAAAGAAATTTATTTTGCTTATATATTGGGTTGTAACATAAGTAAGTTTGGTTAAATTCAATATTTTTCTTTATTTGATCAAAATTATTTATGTTATTTATTACTATTACTATTATTTACTATACTATTTACAACCCAATGTTTCAAATGTTTTGCTTTTTAGATATGAAAATTGGAAAGAATTTCATCAAAACTGTCAAATTTTGCATAAATGTAGATTGTAATTCTTCGTACAATCTATCTTGATAAAATATATCTTATTTTGCTGTTACAATGATGAATAACTTAAGCAATATAAGAAATATTTAGATTCTTATATATATAATATGACAGACTTTTTTCTTATTACATAAAATTTTATTTTTATTTGAGATCATCATAATGTAATGGAAATATAAGGATAAAATATTATTTTAGTCTACATTGCTTTATTAGAAAAGTTAGTATATCTATAAACAATTGTCGTGATCAATAATCTATGAAGTAATTGTTCATGTAAAAAGAGATTTTGTCAAATTTGTATGTATATTAAGATATGCTTACACCTAACATGCAAACTATTGCTAATAAAAATATTGAATATTTAGTATCTCAACTTCTTGTAGAAAAATAAATATCAATTTAATTAATGATCTCAAATAATTTTAATAAACAGGAAATTATACAATTAGAGTGAAATTTTATTAATTTACATATTGTTCACATTATTTTACAGAAGAATATATAGCAGAGAAAGCAGAAAATTTATTAAATGGAACATCCGACTTAACATTGAATAGTGGTACATCAAGTAACAGTTCTATAAATGTATCTCCTCATAGGATGTCACCACAAGTAGTATTTAAGCGACCAGGAGATCCTGTCTCATTTGAAAGTCCTATAACAAAGCGTGTAAAAGTACTGGAAGAAGGTAGACCATTACGTGAAATTCATAGTGTCATGATGACTACTTCAGGTTTTTTATCGCCTGCTCGAGAAGGAAAACTACCTGAAGCAAGAACCCCCCATCAAACTTGTTCAGATTCGTCACAACCTAGTTCTTATCCTATGGTACCCCCCGAACTAAAGTATGATAAAAAACCGAAAAAGATTGTAAAGAAAGGATTAGAAGATTGTAAACTTGATAAAGAAAATAAGAAAAAGAATCGTGCTAAGGAATTATTTAAACCAGATAAGATAGACGATAATAAAATTAAAAAGTTGGCTGGTATGAAAGAATTAGCTAAATTAAAACCTTTAAAGTCAGTAGGTGGGAAATTACAAAGTACTATGCCAAGCTCATCAAGCAGACCATCTACTCCTAAATTAGTATCACCTAAAACAGCTATTAGCCCAAAATTACAAAAAAGTACACAACCAAAGACAAAACCAGAAAAATTAGTCGACGTTACTGGTAGATCTCCACCATCTAATGAAAAAAAAGAAGACACTATTGATAAACTTCCATCAGAGCCAGATAAGCAAAAATTGAACATTTTTAAAAAGATTTCAAAACCACGAGAGGATAAAGAAAAAGACATATCAGACATACAACATAAATACAAAGAACTTGATTCAAGAGAAAGTTCACCTGGTTTAGTTATTGATGAAAATATTGATAAACAAGCATTGCGTAATGATAGTGATGTGAAACGAGAAGAAAAAAAGACTCCACATACGCCAGACGTCCACCTTCAACCAGATGGAGGAGAATTAATTGGTTTACAAAGTCCAGGATCAGATGTTTACATGTTTGATGATATGTCACCACCAGGAACTCCCAGTACACCAAGAACTCCGGAATTGAACATGCCCACAACACCTACAGATCATAAAAAGAAGAGAAAAGAAAAGATTAATAAAAAAAAGGAATTAAAATCAAGAAGCCCAAAACATTGCGTTAGTCCAAAAAAGGTAGGTTGACTTTTATTTAAAAATAGCATTATATGATATTAACACAAGTGCACGCGTGCGTATACGTGTATGCGAGCACTATTAATTGCTTGAAGAAGACGCTGAAAGACATCGCCGATATGCGATTACCGTTTTTCAGACAAAGATTATCAACGATGCGCCAGAACAGGATATACTAGATCGACCGAAAACACCACAGGCACCTGAACCTCAGATTTCCAAAGAACCAAGTTTTCCACCGACACTTCCATTTCCTTTTTTCCCCACATTTCCTCCAGCACCTGGTTTAATACCGCATCCAATGTTTCCTAGATTTCCATTACCTATAGGAAGAGGTAGTAGTGGCGCTCATCCAACAATGTCAAATTTACCATTACCACCTCGCTTTTTAAATTTACCACCAAAATCTGAAGATTTCTCCACTTTACAAAGAACCAAATCTCTCGATCGGGAAAAGCTTCCTTCAACACCTTCCTCTACTGAAGCAATGCCTTCAATGACAAAATACGAAAAAACGGAGAGAGAAAAAGGAGATAAATCAAAGGCGGTCAAACAGGACAAAGAGATACCTCCACCAGTTCCTACGAGTACCGTTGCACCGCCTTTATCATCTGCACTTGCAGCACCAAATATGTACCCTAAACCAGTACCTATTGTGCCGTTATTATCTTCAAAAAGTCCCAAAATTGAAAAACAGGATAAAAATGATAAGGTAATTTTTTATTTTACTAGTTACTTAAATTTTTTCAGCTTTAACAATTATCGCAATGTTAACATATAAAAGTTAATGTGTTTACTATTTATACATTTGTAATATATATAAATATTCATATAAATGACATTTGGAAAATTAGGAGGTTGATTTTTTAATCATTTTGATTTCAAATTTGATAAGTCGCAGGGGTTTTTTAATGCATTAGCTCAAAAATTTACATGGAAAAAAGATGTTAACAAGATATTTTCCAACCAGTTTAACTCCTAGTGGAATAAATCAAATCTAACACATATTTGACCCTTTGCACTCGGCTGTCCCCGTTTGAAGGAACATCGTAAGTTTAACAAGTTCAGATGTCCGCTCTAAGAGGACACAAAGAGATTATAGGTGATTTATATAGCAGTACATTACACAAATTCCAAATTTTCTAAAAATATGTGTTTTTTTGAAGTTCAGTCTTCACATTGTACGAGAAAACAAGTAAAGAAATAAAAGATATGCCTAGATACGCAGATTACAAAGAGCTAAAACAAGAATAATTCAAATTTATCAAACAGATTTCAGTATATTAAGCCGTTTTTAGTTATGTGAATCACATATCTGTATGTATAATTATGAGTTATATTAAAATCATTGATTCAACCAAGAAAGGGGAAGAACAAAGTATAAGTTATTTTATAACACATTATGTTTATGACACATGCAAAATTAATACTCGATTTAAAGCATGATTTTAAACATAAATTATTATCAAAACTTAATAATTAAGGAGATATTGTTTATAAAAGTTGTAATTTTTACTAATTTTGATGTATTTGTATTGTATACAATTCCATCTCCTATTTTACTAATTTTATGGATAATTGTTTTTTATTTTATTCAGAAGAGTTTAAAGCTACTAAGTAATTTTTATATCGTATTGTTATATTTGTAAATGAGTTTACAGAATGAAGATATAAATTTGCTTATTTTATTTGAGTTAAAAATTTTTAATACTTTATTGAGATGTTAATTTCCAAATTAACTTTATGCATAAAATATGTATGTTGTAAAAAAATGTCAAAGAATATAATAATTTCTCTAGACTAAAGATAAAGGAAGAGAATTGCAAGATTTATTTGAAATTTTCGAATGAAAAAAATAAGTTCTTATAGCGGTAAAACTAAATTATATTTAGAATCAAACTCTCTGAATACAATAAAGAACAATGATATGTGCGATTAAGATTTAAAGGAAAGATTTTTCAAAATAACTTCTAATTATTGAATAGTCGAACTTTCGATTAAAAAAACAAATACATAAGTTAAAATAAATGATACTCGAAGTCATTTGAGGTCTAATGAACATTTTTAAAATTACTCAAATATAATATGATCAGGTATGAATTCATTTCAATTGATGGAATTTCACCAATTATACACTTTATTGTATAATAATTTCTATTAAAAATAATTCGAATAGAAATAAGATGTTCGATTTAATGTTTGAAATGATAATTTTGTTTTTTTGGTTTCAAACGGTTAAATTCAGGAAATTCCAAAAATCAAAATTTAGTACAAAGTTTTGAATATCGATTTAACAGACTTATTTAGATAATCAAAATCAAAATTTTATTGGAAGTAAACTGATAATGTGAAATATTAAAACTTAAAATAACATTTTCCCCAAATAATTTATAAAAATGTATATGTATATCAGTTTTATTATTAAATAATTATTACATATAAATTTTATTTTCAGAAATCAAAGGAACATAAGAAAGAAAAGAAAGATAAATTAAAAAAGAAGAAAGATAAGAAAGAAAAGCACAAAGAGAAAGGGGAGAAAATAAAAGAAAAAAAGGATAAAATGGATAAAAAGGAAAAGGTGGATAAAATTAAAGAAAAGAAAGAAAAGAAAGATAAGCGAAAAGAGAAAGAGGTAGAAGAGTCACTTTTTATAAATATTTCTACTGCCTTCTTTTCTATTATTTTTTGTGAGATTATTTGAAATTAAGAGACTAATGTTTTAACTTCTTTTTATTATAGAAAGAAGATAAAATTTCAGAAGCTGTACCAAAAATAACACTAAAATTAGGTACAGCTTCTCCAAGACCTCCAACGCCTGATGCTGCTCCGATGAAGAAAATGTAAGTTCACAGATAATTTTAATTTTCTTCTTTTAGTTTCAATAAGTTTTTTTGTGATGATTTCAATTCATGTGTTTTGTTTTCTTATTGTGCTATTATAAGGATTTCTGTTGTGTTTGTTTTCTTGTTGTACGAAGAATCGTATTATGCGTTAATGTTGAACACACGCATTGTATTTAATAACGCATACATTATTATTAGGGAAATGTGTTATAGAACTATAAAGACATTGCTGAAGAAACCAGAGGATGAGACGAAACGAGAACCAAGTCCTGAGTTGGCGAAAATATCAGCATTAGTAACGCGGCCGCCAAAGCAAAAGTCGGCAAGTAAGAAAACAGAGGAGGGAACATTAGATGGAAGCCCTGCTCTTCCTACAGATACTTTCTCTGCCAATCTTACTAGTGTGCCACTTGCAACAGTTCCTCGAGCAAAGAAATCTCTCTTCAAAGCCTTACCTCAAAGAGAGACTCCTCCATCTCAATTTGATCCTGCTCCTAAGCTCCCACCTCCTCTGACGCAACAACAACCACCACCGTATTATTTTGTAAGTACATTTTTATATGATAATCATATACTTCAAATATATAAAAATGTTATATTTTTAAGTATAACATTTAATTAGGTTTTCAAATATTTCAGAATATTTCAAATATGTTAAGAATCAGATACCTTTTTATAAAATTACAATTGAATCATAATAGGGCTGTCATAACTTACACATTCAAAAGAAATAATATTATAATCATTTTTAATCATTATTTTCTTAAATTTTTATGATCGATTTTAACATATCTTTTCTCGTTTATAGTTGAAATAGTTGAGATATAAATCGTGTTTTCCTCCTTTTTATTAATATAAATTTTATTAAATAATATAATTTTATATATATATATTAAATAATATAATATAATTTATTAAATAATATAATATAATTTTATTAAATGTGTCAATAAAAATAGTTATATTTTTTATTAAATTCATTGCTTCTTATATACATACAAATTAATCCTTTGCGGACGGTACGGTTCGAAGTCAACCGTACCGTGGGGCCGAGCTGCTGCCGCGATAGTCATTTAAAATTGTCAGTGCTCATTTCTGCTTAGACGCGCTTTTCGTTCATAAATGTCAAATTCTAGACATATGTACATATACAAATTCTCCACAGGATAAATAAAATGACACACATATGAGTCTTTTAGTTCTATCAATTGTTTTCGCCGAACGCGTTTACGCGGGACATATATATGAGTCGTTCGGCTCTATCAGTTGTTTTCGTCAAACGCATACATGAGTTACTCGTCCAAATTGATGGTTTACGCAGAACGCACATATGCAGTGGTAGTCCGCAAGGGGTTAAGATATTTGTTATGGCATATATTAAAATATAAAATATATGTGTTACATAAGGATGTAGCATACTATAAAATAGTATATGTACATACACAGAAAAACGATTTGAATTAATGATAAACAATGGCACAGATGAGAAAAAAATTTTATTTTATAATAAATCTCGTATAGTAAGCTGAGATGACAGCCCTCCTTCATTAAATTGATTATTTATTAATTATAATCATTCATAGTTTTGTTTAGATTAATATTGCTATAATATTTAAACATTCTTGCGTTTTTATACATACTTCAAATGAGAATATATCAGATAATTTATTTAAATTTCAATCAAACATTTCATGTAGATATAAAATGTCTCAATCATTTTTTACGTATATAGCTGATTATTTTTTATGCAAAGATTAACTCAATTCATTGATACCATTTTCACTCCATCCAACAACCCTGCTTCCCAATATTTCATTTTTTACTTTCTATGCATTCATGACTTGCGGTGACGGTATAATTTTCATTTGGCCTGCTTTGTTGTATAGATTCATTTGTCTCTAAAGTGTGTATGTAGAACAACTTTATAGCCTACATTAGAATTGTTACGTATTTCATGTTGTGATTACCAATATACTTGATTATTTCAAATTTTAGCACTTCTATCACATTCAATTAGGTGGAATCTTTTGTATTGAAAGAAGTCTCAGAACTTAATTCCATTAGATATTTTGAGAATATCCATTTTCATTTTTTCAATGATAAAATATTTTAATAATAAGTATTATTAAATAGCCACAAATTTTATAAATGACTAATTTAAAGAAAACTAAGTTCTAAGACCTTTCTGATCTTACACTGCTATTGAAATGGATTTTTAAACTTTCTTTTTTTTTTTCTTTTAGTATTTTCTTCTGTAATGCAAATGCACATATGGTATATTTCATGTAGCTTAAATAGATTGATCTTAATGGAGAAAGGAATATTCTTGTATAACTTCATAAAGATGGATTCAAAAGTTTCTATCTAAAAACATGGTAAAATTTAATTTAAAAAAAATCGTTAGATTGTTCTAAATGGAATATCCAATTTTGTTTCAAATGCAATAATCTATAGATTAGGTTTGGACATTCTATTAAACTTTATTTACAATTAAGAGTTTGAGAAATTATTTTAACAAATATTGGGTGTTATATTAGGGAAAATAAAATATAAAATATATTGCAAATGTATCTTTTTTAGGATAGTACAGATTCTAAAAGCTTTTTTGAGTAAGTGTATTAATATTTTCCATAAACTACCAAAAAATAAGTGCATGGCATTTTTATTGGTACAAGTAATTTTATTGAACAATTATATCATATTAATAATAAGCATATAGATACTTGTCTTTTAACTTTTTTCAAAAAAGTTTTTTGCTAAAAGTAATTTGTAAATAACGTAAAAATTTTTATTGATAAAATGTTATTACTTTTTATGAATATTTTATAAATAAGCACATAGCTTATTTTTATAAAAAGTAAATTTGAATAAAATATTAGTTATTTTATATTTAGTGAAACATAATTGTTTAAAAGCTTTATACAATATTTTCCATAAGAAGTTGATTTATTATGTTTTATTAAATTTATATGTTATTACATGTTATCAAATATAATAATTTCAGACCTTATGTGTAACATTCAAAAAGTATAATATACAAAGTTTTTCAACCTTCCTTCTTAATCTTTTAAGATGGAAGATTTAATATATTTACAAATATATATTTCCAGTAATCTTTTTGCTCAGCATTTTCTATAAGAAAAAGAAAATATTAAACATAGTATTCTAGGTTTTTTTAAGGTGAGTGTCTAGGAGCATTCTATATATGACCAGTAATAATAAAATACATTATGCTTTACTTTTTAAATTTTAATATCTTATTTATATACATAATGTACAGGGATAATTTTAAGATATTGATTACTGAAGAAAGTTAACATAGGTGCTTATGAATTTTTTTGAAATTTTTTATAAATTTATATACATGGCATTAAAAATATAATCAATTTAAAAAAAAGATTATTATAAAATATTAAATCAATACACACACACACACACACACATTGATATATATATTAATATATATAATATGTTATATATGTCGGAGATGGAAGGACAGCAGGATTTCCCCGTGGACCGTGGATTCGTTATCGAACCTGAATTCATTGTCACATCTCGAACATCCTATTGCCATTACTCATAGCCTCTTGTAGTGCCCACATTTGTGCTGATAAATATTAGCTACATTCGCGACGGTAAAATAAGTAAAGGTTCATAGAACGCTCCAAAATGCCAACCTGACTCCGACATATATTATATATAACTAAACATTTTTAATTCAGTAATTCTTTTGCTCTTTCAATATAAAGTAGATATTTTATATTGCATTTGAAAGAATTGATATTAGATACAATTGGCCAAATTTATTCTTTTCTTTTCTTTTTTTGTTTTCTTTAAATAATTACAGGCAAAAAAGAAAAAAAATACTTTTAATTTAATTTTTTGGTAGTTCATATCTATGTATGCATTATATTATAATATGTGTTATCCTACATTAGAACATTTAAAATACACTAAATTAACAGAAATATTGTAATATAATTCAGTTACAGTTTTTATATGACATGCAATGTTAAAACATCTAAAGATGTAAAAGTAGTATTATACTTCCTTGCATAAAAGTCGATAAAATAAGTGATATGGAGACAATACACTTGATGCAATATATAATAATGAATAAAATGAGTAAATAATTGACAATATTATATTAATCTCCTATTTTTAAAGAAATACAGGGGCCAGTAAATTATAAATGAATTTATTATTTGCACAAAAGTAAAATGTAATTTAAAATTACAAAAAGCCCAGTATTTAATATATTTACTGTTATTTTTTATTCTTATTTATTCCTTTTCTTTCATTAGAGAAATAATAATGTATAACTTAACTATATATAACTCTAGAATTTTTAAAAAATAGATAATATACTCATGATTTTAATTTAATTTGCTAAAATTTTAAAAAATATATAAATACCTTTTTATGAACAAATTTAATTGAAGCATTTACTTAAAGATAACAATCTTTAAATAGATAATAAAAAGTTTCTATTATAAGAAATTTAATTTTAGAAGGGAATAAGTACACTAATAAACAATATACTTTATAGTTTCTTAAAACTGAATGAATAACTATTATAATACAGAAAGGGGGAAATATGAAATAGTTTACAAAATAGCAAAGGATTGGTTGATTGCATGCAACTTGCATGTCGTTATTAAGCATAGCATGCAGAACAATTAGGAATATAACGAACGGTTTTAACGGCACAGAGACGAAAGCAGATGCAGCTCTTAAAAAGGATGATGCTAAGGAAGACAAAGAAAATGGCAGGATTGCGCTGCCCCCAACACCAACCACTACTGTGGTGAGTACATTCCCATTCTAAACAAAAGTCATTAGATACTCCTTGTAAAGTATCATCTATTTTCTATCTGTGTCAATTTTATCGAAATATGGGTTTGTGCGTTGTCTTTAGCTTCTGCCTGAATCTATCATGGTTATGATATTAGAAAAGTTTTCAACTTTTAATGTGAAAACATTTACTGTTCTTAAATTCCTATTATAAAATTTCTTGAAACTGCCTTTAATAACAATTACAACTTATGTAACTATATACATAGATAAATGAACATAAAAAGAACATATATTTATAATATAAAAAACTTCGTATATATTTTATAACAATAATATATGTGATTTAAACATATTAATATATATATAATTCATAATTTTATTTATATACACATATTTAATTTATAATTTTCATGTTTAAATATAATGACAATTGAGTGTGAAAAAAGCATTTGAATTAAATTTAAAAACTTGATAAATAAAGCTTTAACTGGATAAATGAAAGTTTATTAAAAATTATTTTATGTAAAATTATTTTATATTGAAAATAGAATAATTTTTCTCTTACATTACAGATTATATATGCTAATCAAACTTATATAATAATAAAATATTGTTTTTCTTCTTTTCTCATTCTCTCTCTATATCTATCTATCTATTTATTTATATATTTATCTGTGCCTCTATAAAAGAAAGCTTTTTAATATTTATAAACAAATAAATATTACAGCTGATATTAATATATATGGATATTTATACATTTAGATAACTTTACGTAAAACTATATGAAGGAAGATAGAAATATGTAACTATTACAAATTAAATTATATAAAACAATAATACACACAAGATTTCTATTTGTATGGAAACCAATATATACAGTAACTTTACTTATTGAAATTATCAGTTTAGAATATTTTAAATGAGTCTTCATTATCTTTTACTTAGATTAATTTATGTAATAAGAGTCTGATGCAACCAATATATTAATAACATATAATAAACATGAAAATATTATTTTTATATATAATTATATTATATGCTAATAAGGTTAAATAATTATAACATACAACATATATCTTGATGTTTATACATTGCATCGTCTTATACAAGATGAGTTATCTAACATAAAAATTTAAAATTTCTCCTATATTTTTAGTGTTAGAAAGAAAATGTTTCAGATAGAAGAGTTTGTTATGAAAAAACAAATATTATCATAAAAAATCATAATGTCGATGTTTAGGTCATTTAGAGAATGGGTTATGGGGAATGTTTGGGTTATTAGAGAATAATTTTTAAAAAATACAATCTAAAGTAGAAACAGTGTGTGTAGATATTAAGAAATTTTTCATATTAATAACTGAAATATTATTGAAAATCATATTTAGCTCATACAATTTTCTGGTGTTCTATGTTTAATATTTATTCATCTATTTCAGTAAGTCCAATTTTTAAGATATGAAAATTATCTTAGAAGAGACATACATTATGTTTCTACATTATAAATTATCTTTTATAAAAATTAAAAATTATATATGAATGAATTTTTCTTTCTATCAACTTCAATGTTGTAGAAACAAAAATATATCATATCATTTAAAACATTGTTAGTGGCTTTAAAATCTTAAAAACCATAGCTTTAAAAAAAATTTCTATCATAATATTTAGTCTTCTGTAACAAATATTTCCTTACTTAAATATTTTCATATCATTAAAGACAATAGAGAAATTTTTGGTCCTAAAGTTAGGTGATTCACTTTGTATGTGCATTGTTCATATTTGACTTCTTATTTATTGTCTATTATAGGTACTACTTTTAAATATAGAAACAAAAAATTATTATTAAATAGATTAGATTCAAATAAGGGTAGACATGCAAATATTGTATCTGACAATAAGCATTTTGAATATAATTAAACTTTCAGTACTAAATATGATAAATATCTAATTCTAATAAAATATATACACCTGAAATATTAAATAATTTTTTTCTAAATTAATGATAACTTGGTTCTTGGATAATTGAAATATAAATTGCAAATGAGCATTTATTATAAAACATATTTGTGGGCCAAGTGAAAATTTGTTTAATTACCGCAGACCAGCACCTTAACTTTTGTGTAAATGTGTTATTCCTTCCCTACTTATATTCATGTTCATTACATGCATACATTATTCATAATTCATCATAATTCATCAGCATACATTATTCTTTTAAATCATAAGTTGCATTTAATGATAGATATAAATATATGTATGTGGTATGGTAATTACATAAATTCTGTATTATTTTCAAGGTATTGGTTTTGTTATGAAAAATTTTAATTAACTTTTGTAACAGATATTTCATTAGTTTATAAATGTTAATAATCATAATTATGTATCTACTTTAATTCAGAAATATTTCAGTTTCATTCAACTTTGATCTCTTTTCATTTATATCTCAGCTTACTAAAGATATTATGTATTTACATATATAACATTATAAAATTATATATAAATGCGTATATATGTATACATACATAACATCAATATTGTTATTCAGATTATAATAAGTATTATATACAATTGTTATATTATATTTTTTATTTTATATATATATAAATTATATAAAAAGTGTTCATTAATTTTGGACTATAACAATTTTATCATCTACTGAGTACCTTTGGTCACATATTTTTTATCAGTTCTTCAATTTTCTAATTATAGTATAAACAGTAAGATACAATTCTTAAATATGTTAAGAGTTTAATGTACATTACATATCTTTTTAGTAACATATTATTAACATGTTAACAAAATACAAAAGATGGGTTGGTTTATCCAAACATATCATAAAAGAGAAGTATGTTGTATTTTTATCGTCATATGAGTTTTTCAGGATCAAGGTGGTCATAAAGTTTGGTTCTGTCCTGCATGTGGTAACCAAGATGATGGATCACCTATGGTTGGTTGTGATGATTGTGATGCATGGTATCATTGGTAAGTAAATGTTGATAAAACAATAATTATTTGGAGCTATACCATAAATTTTTAAGAAAGGCTGTTTTCTAATATAAATGAACATATCTTTACCTTTCTTTTTACAAATTGACTAAAACACTTAAAAATATAAACAATTCTAATATTATGTATCTTTTAACACTTCTTCTTATATTATAAAAATGTTATGTAAATTGAAATACAAAAAACCATAGCAGATTACTTTTTTAGAGAACATATTAAAAATAGAAAAATTACACATCCACTAGAAATAAAAAATTTTAATTATTAAATTATTTTTTTAACTACAACTTAAATATGAGTTTTTAATATCACTATATTTACACTATATTATTTTAACTTCTTTTTTTTATTACTTTTTTTACCTTTTGTTCCTCCAATAAATTCCGCTTTTTTCCTCACATTTTATCTTGTTAATACTTTGTTATTTTCTTTCTTTATCCTTTGCTTTTTAAAAAACATAACAAAGTACAATTACCTTTACAATATAGACGATGATGAAATGACATAATTAAAACTTAAGAATTCTTTTTTGCCTCGAGATTTAGTTGATTTATGTTTTCTGTGTGTGTGTTTAATTTACATATTCTCAATCATATAGGGTGTGTGTTGGTATGCAAGTACCACCAGCTGACAATGAGGATTGGTACTGTCGCACCTGTATAGCCAAAAAACAAGAACTTCATCATGATAAAAAGAAGAAAAAGAGGAAGAAAAAAGTGAAAGTTGCTGCCTAGTACAAGCTACCCGGGTCTTGTATAAGATCCGGTATAGGGATTCAAACTACTACCAAAGTTAAAAAAGACAGCAAGCTTGGTGTAAAGAGTATAAAAAGCAAAAAATTATCAAAAGCAGAAGTGAAGTTACAAATGAAATCATTAAAAGAAAAATCTCTACCAATCAAGGGAAAGTCTGGGAAGACTATTATGAAGGTTAAGACTGTAAAGAAACAGAGCAAAAAGATGAAAGATAGTGCAATCCAGTTGACTTAGAAAATGTTATCTTTTGTGATCATCAATATAAATTTATGGTTTAATCTTAACACGTTGATAGCTAATTGAAAAAGTGACAAGATCGTATAATATTAATTGTTTGCAACAGTTATATTCTTTTTATGATGAAAGAAATATACAATATGTATATTACACTAGTGGAATATACAATGTAATACATGTACAGCTACAATTAATTTGATACAATTTCAAAATGATACAAATTATAGAATAATAATTCAATTTTTGAACAAATTTAAACTTGTAGTAAAATAAATTTTCATTCAGTTTATTTCTGAACCTATCTGTTGTATTCTAAAATAATTAATAAGTGATATTTTCAATACGTTTCATATAAACAATTGAAATTATGTTAAATATATTTTCTTGCGATCAATATGTCCAAGTTTGTTCAGATTTTTTTTGATCTTTTTATTTTAGGAAAAGATACAAAATTTAGATATTATTACAAATATTTATTATAATTCATTTATATCTATATTAATTTAATTAATTATTAAAAAAAACAACTGAACTTAATAAATGTCTAAGCAAAATATGTTAGACGGATTTCATTTTACATTTTCTTTTTCTTCATATATTCATTCATAATTTTTAGCAAAAATATTCTTAAAGATATCTTTGATCTTATATAGTTTGATATTGATTGTGGTTTTCATAGTAGTCCATCTGTTATTTAGATAATTAGATAAATGACGTTTCCACTTTTTGAATTTCGTATATTTTTATGTACAATATATAAAATCGTTATGTGCAGAATGAGTTAATTAAATCATATATCAATAAGATGCTTAATTATAGCTCTTTACAAGAATTATTTATATATTTATATCATGTTTACAAATTTCCTGAAAATTTAGAAAAAAGAATATGTTTCTTCTCAAGCACTAAAATTATAAACTTAATAGCATGAAAAATTAATATGAAAACAGTAAAAATACAAATAACATATTACAAAAATACAAATAATAGATAATATATTTTATGTATAGCAATCAACGTGTTAAAACTGATAATGTAACATTTAAAAATCAGTCACGAAGATTCTATTCTCTTTTATTAAAGCAGAAAAGTCTGCATAATATATTGTGTACATTTTTTCATCTATACATATTTACTGAATTCAGATCATCCCATAACTATGAACCACAATAACTGTAATTGTAAAAGAATTTGCTAATTGTTTTGCACTTATAATATTAACCCTTACAACTCTGACTATTTTTACAACTTGTCTTTTGCTTTGTAAATAAGAAATTTTATGTGTTTATTGTTTCTAAATAATTGTACAACTTATGATGCATGATGTACAATATAAAATATATTTTTTATAGAAATAAATGGCATTGCTTACCACATTGATACCTACATGGATAGATTTACTCATTTTATAGACTGATAAAAATCATTAAAGTGAGTAAATCTATCTGTTCAGTTGACAATAAAAATATTGATAAATATATATGTATCATACAATTTAATTTCTATCACCTATAACGATTATTTGCATTAGAATTTAATTATACATAAAGATGGTATTACAAAATATAATTGCATGGTTGGGTCTCAATGTGATAAGAACAAAAACTTAGTCAAATAAAATATTACGATTTAAGTATTATATTCATTATTTATTGTTCCAAATGTATATGACTAAGTTAAATTCTATCTCATTGCTATCTAATTCTCTTTTTATTCAAATATTAAATGATAAATTCAGAAGTTTTTATAGGTGAGTAACAGAAAACTTTAGAAGTTGTTAGGGTTAATTTTAATATCATATGAAAAAAAATATAAAGAATAATATATTGAACATTGTTATTCATAATTCAAATATATTTTTTCTTTTGTTATTAGATTGAACATTATAGATATGATAGAAATGGACTTTGAAGTCAAGATTAGGATCAATTACAAAAGTAATTACATAATATATTGTACTTTATAGTTTTATATTAATATTTAATTAAGAAACGAGTAATGATGTAATAATAATAATAATGTATTTGTAATACAATGAACAGATTTCCAAGTAAATGAACTGTAATTGAGAAAAACATAAAATTATACTGTATTAAAACATTTTTTAAAGTTACAAAAAATTAAAATTCATCTTGCAAAAAATCAATGTATATAAATTTTTGTACATGATAATTATATAATTCATGCAAATCATTTTTACTGTATTATAGAAGCAATGCTTATCAAAAATTGAATAAAGTATGTTATATACTTAAAAGTCTATAGAATGAATATTAACCAAGATTTAAATTTGACAGTCCTCTATATTAATCTTGTTACTGTAAACAAGTAGGTAAGAACATTAAATACAAAGTTGAAAAATTACAAAATTAGTTTTGATTTACTCATAATTAGTTTACTTGTATTAAAATCCTCTGTGTTATACATACATATATAATTTTTGCAATCTTACAAATATTCTATATATTTATATATATATATGTTTTACTATTAAGTTGTTTGTTATCTTTTACATACATTATAAAATAAAATTATGTTTACATTTAAAATTATGTTTCTTAACGTTACGGATTGAATGTTTTTTTGTTAAAATAATTAAATCTAAATAGAGTAACTTATATAAATTTTAGTTTAATTAAAAACAATTAGTAATTGCTATATCCTTAATTACATTAAGCATACAACCATATACAAAGATAAAGAGAATATCATTAGATATTGATAATTAATTATATTTTTAGCAGCTATATTGCTATTTATGATTATATTAAATCAATATTCACTAACTTATAAAACTAGAGAGGATATATAAAACATATCAGCATCGCCATCGAACATGTAATTCTAAGGATAGCTGTCGATTAACAGGAAAATGGTGACTTACCTAAATATATACTTACCAGATGTACTTATTACTAGTGGCAACTAGTTTAATTTTAAATTTTAGTCTGAAGTAGAAATGGCAAGATATGTACACATCTTTTTCTTTATTCACATTTAGAGGAGTGAAATGTTTAATAGTAATTAATTAATTATTTTGATGAACGTTTATTTTACTGAAATATAAATGTATATAATATTTATAATCTTTTGCGACAAAAAAGTTTAGAAGAAAATATTTCTTATTCCAAGTTATTTCTTCCCAATATTTTTTATTTCAAAAGAAAATATTGTACAATTCGTTGTGTAATTATATTTTATTATAGTTTTTCTTCTTTTTTTTTATTTAAACTTCTATATCATATAATACAACATATTATCGACATTCCTACGTCTTATTTCAAAATTTATACCAATCTTTAGTGGAAATAATTATCGGTTTAGATTAAAAACAACAAAATTATAACTTGATAAAATTCAAATTATTTAAATATAAAAATGATTTTTAATTTGCCGGTAAGACCATATATTCATAACAAACGTGAATTATTTCAAAATGCAGGCAGTATTTTATATTCAGATGCTGATTATTATACAATGTAAGTGAGAATTATGGGCAATATATAGTTCTTTATAATCAAAAAATTACAGAGAAAATAAGATTGGGGATCGAAGATTCCAATGAATAAAAATGTTCATAGTACCTCTATATCTACTGGTCTTACCCCTACTCTTTATCCGATTTCAGACGAATAGAATAAGGTCTATTCAAAAGGCGGCTAAGAAGTATCCAATCAAATGTTGCGTAGTATCGTTATGTTCAGGACGTCGCTCACAGAACCAAGATGGCATCCGAAACTGGTGCAAGTATCGTGTCAAACGAACGATGTGATGTAAATAATACGATTCAGCAAGTATTTGACCCATTACAAGCGGAAACAAACAGTGTGAAAGTGTCAAGAACAACGTGGAATAGTGTTATCAAAGAGACAAACGAATTTTCGGACGATTTCGCTCTACATTCAATTAGGACGCCCACGATTTTCTCTACAGCGTCATCGTTTAATACAAACACGGAAGGGAACGAATTACGAAGAAACGTGAATTTCATGAGCTCTTCTGGTGATGTGGAGGAACGTATTAGTTTTAAAATTCCCATTAATACTGAATTACGTACGCCTTCCTTGGAATCGCACAGCATGTCCAATCAAAGGAATGATCTGGATACTGTTACCTGTATTTCTGAACAACCAGACGGTAATATCATATTTAACTTTATTTGATGTTATACAAATACATGAACTGATATATTGATTTTATTTAAAAAATTGATATACTAAAAAGGGTCGTGTGATGTAAAAATCGTGTTGATATTTATATCAGTGAAACTATTGTTTATAGTTATTTTAATAGGTTATTACGACAGTATAAAAAAAAGAGTAAATATTTATATATAACTGTAATTGATTTAATAATATTTATTAATAAGTATTAGATACTAAAGATACATTTTTGTTGTATGACATAAAATATATTTTTATTATACTTTATGAAAACAAAACGTTTATTTTTCTACATGAAAGATAAACATAAATGTGTTAAATTATTAATCAAATTAGAAGACTAAGTTTATATTATAAAATAAATATTATGCGTATGTGTGTATTATAGGGAATCCAGATCATTGCAACAATGAATTAGTGAAAACTTTAATTGAACCAGTTCAGCATGCTATTCATGTATGTGTATTTGTTTATATTTATGAAATTTGTACGGAAGTAATAAATAACAAAGCTTTTTGAGTTGTTATTAATCAGAATTTATAATTATTTATTAGGTTGACTTAGCATGTAGTAAAGATACAACAGTATCTGGTGGACTACACACATTGTCAACAAAATTAGAAGGATGCGTAAATTTTGAACATGGTAATACACCTCAGTTAGGGGAAAGCCCTCAAAGTAATGGTGAAGTGATCAGTAGCCCAAGAAGTCCAGACTATCCTCCAAGAGTTTCTGATAGCCCAAATAGTCCAAATACAACACTTCCTAGTAGTATGACATCGCCAGTTATGACCTCAACTGTTGTAATGGATACAGCAAAGTATGACTCGGAGAACAGAAGTAATTTAACTGCTAAAGTTTGTAAAAATCTTTCTTACTCATTTTGTGGACAATTGGAGAAAGTTGAAGAAGTTCCTGTTACGCAAATAAAATCAATCAAAAAAGAGAAAACAGATAATGAGATGGATACAATTCACAGGGATGTAAAATTAGAGCTTATTGAAGTAAAAACAGAATTGACAGATTCTCAAGAGCAATTAGGCATAATTAAATCAGATTGGACTGATGATAGCATAGCTACAACAATAGTTGGTCGAACAGATGTTGCATTGTCTCATGATAAATCAGTAAATTGTATTGGCACTACTTCTTCGAGTTCCCATTCTAAATCATACTCATCTTCAAGAGAGAAACGAAGTAAAGAACATAGTGAACGACGTTATTGCTCACGATGTTATAAACGTAGTAAAATAAAACGAGCAAATATTGGGGTACAATGTAAACGAGATCGTAGTATAGTTTCATTAAGCAGTAAACCAATGTCTCATCCATTTTCAAAATCTACAAATGAAAATCTCAGGTTAAATTTGCAAACAAAAAATTATAAAATGCTTCACAATACACCAGTTAAAAGTGAGTTATTAGAAGGCCTAAAGTACAAGAAATTCATTCACATAGAGACTTATCCTAATGGTGGTGCAACTGTTGTGCATATGTATCAAGATGAAATTGATACATTATCTCATGAACAACTAGAGGAATTAGCTCAAGAATATTTTAAAGTACGTAATATAAATATAAGTTAAAAAGTTATATTAATAATAATTGAAAGTTGCTAATATAAATTAATATAATTGTCTAAAATAATTGCATTTTAATATTACTTCAATAAAATAACATATGATTGGTTAATATGGTCTATTAAAATTGATTTTAAATGATGCAGAAAATATGAACTAATATAAGTTGTACGTTATATAATGTAACAAAATGTAAATAAAAGAATTCAATATTATAGGTAGTTTTTGGAGAGGATGAAAATGGTAATGCGTATCATGTTATGGGAATAGTGCACAATGCTGCAGCATATCTTCCTGATCTTTTGGATTACATGGCAGATAATTATCCTACATTGACTGTTAAAAATGGTGTATTAGGGAGAAGCAGTGATATAGAAACTACAACTATGGTACAGTACAAAGAACAAGTGTGTAAAGCTTATAGTAATGGTACTGTTAGATATGGACCTCTCCACCAAATAAGTCTTGTAGGAACTGTTCATGAAGAAGTTGGCGGATATTTCCCAGATCTTCTACAGAAATTAGAAGAGAATACATTTTTAAAATTGGTAAGTATTGGTTCCATATTTTAAACGAAATAAATAATTAGATTTATTAAAGAAATAGAATATATATTTTTTTATTGTTTACATATGTAGTTTTTGGAAAACATGGTTTCAAATATAAAATTACTAACTTTATTCTTATGTTATTCCATATAAAGTTATGTTGTATAACATTGATATTATAATTATTTTACAATAATCTGTACAGCAATTACGAGTATACTGATATATTTTTGATATATGATTATATTGGTAATCTGTGATCTGTATGAAGCTGTGATCTGTTATAGATAGTTATAGATAGTTATAAATAAGTCAATGATACAAAGATGAAAACATTTATTGATTATTTTAATTTTTCTTTAAAAGCATTGGTCATTATCCGTGAATTTATAAACTAGTAGAAAAAGCAATTTTTGATTCTTTACTAGATGTATGTAAAAATGTAAATGTATAAAATTTTAAATGTGTCTAATATCCCCAATATACATTAGTACATGCTCACAAATTTTTATTGATTTAATGATACATATTTTTATTAAATGTAGGCTATAGATACATAGCATGGGATATTTGATTCTGAAATATTAGTTTGTTTCTTTCTATATTGTACATTATAATATAAATTTAAAAATATCCTCAAAATTTTGACGTATCAACATAATGGAGTACCAATATACTTTATTTGTAGGGACACATTAAAATAATTATTTATTTCAGCTTATATTGGAGAAAGAATAAATCATATAAATATACATACAATTAAGCCAAGAGATAAAATTTTCATTTAAAAAAAGCTAGAAATCTGAAAAATTATAATATATAATAACTTACATTATAGATTAAATGTAGTAGGAACTATTTACAACAATTCTCAATGAAGCATTGATAGATATTACTCAATTATAGAATAGCCAAAAAAGAATATTTTGTTAGAAAAGAAAAGACAAGAAATGCATATTTCCACAAAAAATGAATTTATGTTTACATACATAACTTATTAAGTCTTTACCTTTTTATTTTAGACTATGCCTTGGGGTCCATTATCTATTGTAAAGATGGATACTCCTGAAGAATCAAATGATGGTCCAATTTTATGGATCAGACCAGGTGAACAGTTGGTTCCAACAGCCGATATAAATAAAAGTCCTTATAAACGGCGCAGAACGGGCATTAATGAGTTACGAAATCTACAGTATTTGCCACGCCTTAGTGAAGCTCGTGAATATATGTTTGAAGACCGCACCAAGGCACATGCTGATCATGTTGGTCATGGATTAGATAGGATGACAACAGCAGCAGTTGGTATATTGAAAGCTGTTCATGGTGGACAACCATCGGAATATAATAGAATTACGAAAGATGTTGTAGCTTTCTACGCTGGCGATTTTCCTGAACTAGTCGAAAAATTGCAATTAGATCTTCATGAACCACCAATATCACAATGTGTACAATGGGTTGAAGACGCCAAATTAAATCAATTACGTAGACAGGGTATTCGTTATGCTAGAATAAATTTGTATGATAATGATATTTACTTTTTACCGCGTAATATAATTCATCAGTTTAGAACGGTTTCCGCAGTTTCAAGTATAGCATGGCACGTTAGATTAAAACAGTATTATCAAGAATCACAACACAATTCAAGTGTTAGGCATGGACGTGTTGGACACGAGCACCGTATAAAGGAGAAGAAGCCACTGGAAACTGTGAATATAGGAGACGAACAAAAAGAAAATACAAATCGTCAACGTGTAGAACAAAAACATTCTGTTGATTCGCTGGAAGAGAAAAAAGCAAAGGAAAGAGCTGCTGAATATCAAGGGAATTTAAAGAAATCAGATCATCATGGAAAACGTAAAGAAGATCGTAAGAGCAGAGACCATACAAGACATTCTTCCATTTCAAGTAAGAGGAAAGATTCTATAGAGAATAATGATAATTGTTCCAATCTTTTTAATAATAAGCCTGCAAAAACTAGTACAATAGAACAAAAACAAAACAATGGAAAGAGAGATGATAAGAGATCTGAAAGGAGACACGAAGATCGTCGTCGATCTAATGAAAAATCCAGTCATCATTCACACAGTAGTGGCAGTAGCAGCAGTAGCAGCAGCAGTAGCAGTAGTCATTGTGGGGAGAAGAAAAAATATGATTGTAGTAGTCATAAGTTAGATCATAATCGAAGTCATCACAGTCGATCCAGCACTAATACTACATCGAATAAGGAAAGCATTTCAAATATCACAGAATCTAAATCGGCGAATAAATTCAATATTTCGGGATCTTCGTCGAAAGAAGGTAAGAGACGATTGTGCCCGCCAGATGTTTGTTTGGAACATGAAAATTCTGATTGTAACACCGTTATTCTCGAGCCAACTGTGTTAACGCAACGACAGTTAATAGCGACAACTTACGCAACAGAAGTTGTTGACAAAGCTTTAGAAATTGCGATATATAAATCAAAGACTGACGTAGAGGAAGTCTGTCAATCTTTACGGACTGGTGTTGCAGAAGCTTCCAAAGAAATTCTGGAAAAAATTCATAAGGAAAGTTTTGAAATCGCTGAACAGAAGTACAAAGATGATAAGACAAAAATAGAACTATATTGTCAGTTGTTGGAGATGGAAACTACATTGGCATTCACATCGAAAATGGAATGTGCAACTGAAAATGCAATAAAAGCGCTAATCGAAACGGCTGAAGATGAAGCAAAGGAAAGATCAAAAAATGAAAAAGTTTGTATATTAACTAGTGGTAACACGTGTGAAGAAAATTCATTACCAACGGCGAAAATAACAAATTCTTCCTCAATAATCTCTACGTCTCCATTAACAGAAACCGAAAGGCACAATAATAGGAACGTTAGCAGCGATGAAAATCCATCTAAATTAGCACCCGAGGCGCATGCAGCATACCCAGAATCTAGAAGAAAGCATAGAGATGATAAAAGTTCTAGAAATCAGCGGCATAAAGACAGAAGAGATCGAGATAGGCGTGACAGAGATCACAAGAGACATCATCATCGAAGTCCTTCGTGCAATAAATCGGAGAATAAAGCAGCAGAAACTACTAGCAAAGAAGATTCATTGAAAATTATCTCACTGCCCAAAGATTGTAACATTTCTAGTAAAAGTACCGACCGAACGGATAGTAAAGACGACGATAGGAAATTGGAAAAAAGGAGGGACGGGCACCACAGTCATGGAAGGGATGGACAGAAAAGATCATCCAGCAGTCGTTCATCGAAGGATGATGCAGCATCGAGTCGTTCTCATTCATCGAGTTCAAATCACAAAAGAAAGTCGAGTTCGTCCGAAGAACATAAGGAGCTAAAAAAAGCGTGTATAGAAAAAGACGTTGTCACAACAGCAACGACAGAGGAGAGTACTCTAGGCACAACATTAAGTCTGATAACAGTGACAACAGTGGCTCAGACAACAACGACAAATACCGTCGTATCGACGTGAAAAGGTGAAAATTATCTTAAGCTATAGTACAATCTGCTTACTAGACATAACAGTCCGCACGGTCGAGCTCATATGCCGATAATATTATGTGTGTGGATTCTAACTGATTTGGGTATAGTATATTTGTATTGTACGACCGGATTTACAGAAATATGAGACGCTTACCAAAATAAGAAGTATCATAAAAATATGTCAGACGTCATCAAAGTAGAAATAATTGCTACATTTTACGCGAAGACCAGTTAGAACTATTACTAATTGAAAATTTGCTACGTCATCATTTCCATGCAATTCTACACGCCTTAGCCCTAGCAAGAAAATTGAAACTGTAAAAGTAGTATTATCGTCTAAAAGCACTTTCCAAAATTGAATCGCAAAAATTATTTTACTATAAAATCCTTGAGCGTCTCATATACTGTTGAGAGTGAAAAGAAGATTAAATAAATATTTATAGAATAGGTGACCAATATGATATATGTACAAAAGAAATTTGTACAAATTTGTGATCAGAAATTCGATCGGTACGTTAGTGCCGTACATTGTACATAGATTAATACATTGCTCTATTCGAAGATTTGTGCAACAAATCTTATCTGAACTGTAAACATATGTACATATAAATGTATGTACGTATGCGCGTGTGAGGACTACGCGCATGTTTGTGTGTGGGTGTGTGTATGTGTATGATTTTGTGCATGTTATATGCACATACTGCATGTACAGTTGCTTGCGCTTATATGCGTGCATACATGTATATGTGTATGTGCGGGCGCGTACGTGCGTGTGTATATGTATATATGAATAGTTGGAAAAGAAGATAGAAATGTAAATTATTTATAGTTACATTGAACATTCTCCACAAGTTGAAGATATTGATTTACTTTAAAATTTTACTTTCCTTGTTTAAACAGATATACTAAAGAGTGAAACTTGATAACCGGTCTAAGGAAAGGATTGTTCTAACTTGTAAATTACTTAAAATTCATTTTAATGATAAAAAGAGAAACTATATCTTATGTAGTGGTTATTAAATGAAAAAAATATAACGTTCTACCAAAAGCTGTACATTAACAAAATTACACGCGTATTTTTATGTCTCTGTCACGATAAGTCTAATTATCGTAATATATTGCCGGCGAAACTATGTTAAGTGCTACTAGTTTGTGAAACTAGTTTTTTATATTTAAAGAATTTTTATTTATGCGACAAACTCGACGAAGATGAGCTTGGATAACATGCTCGATGTGTATGTATAAAGTAGTCTTACTGTGTCATATACATACAAATAATATTTAGTTTAATGATTAACAATTGATACAGGGAACTGTTGCAACAACAAATCATAATATACTTTCCGCACTCGGTTAAATGTATACAAAAAAGAACTTGCCTTTCTGGGTAAAGTGCCGGTAAATGACCGTGTAGATTTGTGCATACAGAACATTATTTAACAGTAGAAACTGTTGTAAGAAATCAATATTCGTATAAGTTAATATATTCTGTTCTACAAAAATTATAATTGGCCTATTTAACTTTATTTATGTCTAAAATTAAAAATTATTTATATAGATATTAACTTTTGGAAAATTTCAGTTTACACTTAGTACTGATAAAGCAGTAGAAAACAAAAGAACGTTCGTATGATATGTATATTGTTCTCGGATAAAGAAATTCTTTTCATTAAAATAATAAATTTTCTACAAAATAGCATTCTACTTTAACAAATTTTACAATCATTATTGCTACAAGTATAACGTATAAGTATAAATTCAATGATCATGTTTGCACATCCTTTTGTTTTATTTAATTTTGAATTTTCTCTAAGTTTCAAAGAAGTATTCTATTTAATCGTTGAATACTCGCAGAATTTTCGATCGCTACTTTCATTTGCAAACTTTATTTTCCAGTAAAACATAAAAAAAGAACAATATTATGCAATATATTTTACCAGTGTTTCTTTAAATAATTTTAAATGCATTGTCTGGAATTGGGTTGTAATACTTATGAAACAAAATCTATCGAATAAAAACTTAAAATTTCAAATACATCATATTTTATGAAATATCTAGAGTAGTTTGTGTATATGTTATCTTTAAGATACTTTACACTATAAAGAGTCTGCCGTTTATGATAAACATATTATTTTGTAATATTCCTTTATATTCTTTCTCGTTCTTTTATTTTTCACATATCAGTGTGTACAGTACTGATTATGTTATTATTTCAAAGCTACATATTGCGAATATTTTCTTTAATTTTAAGTTATTTGATATCATCTTACATGTATTGCAGTATGAATAATAATATTAGTAACATTTACACATCGGTTATTATTAAGAATATCACATTAAGTTATATATATATATATATTTATATAATATGCTAAATTCATACACGTAATATTAATGTACTAGTTTGTTTTCAAAAAATCTCAGATTTTAAGATCCTCAGACTCTAACATTAAAAATATTTTTTACATGCTTGTGTCATGTGGTGATTTCTTTGTTGTATTCTTATTTAAGTTTAATATCGAACGATTTCTATTGTTTTGCAAAGCACCTATGTCGAGTCACAATTATAATATATAACAATAAATTTTGATGTTACAAAACATCTAATAGTTCTCTAGTGTTGAATTACAGCAGCATTTAGTCATGTTTTTTATATTACGTTTTACAAACAGTATTTATTAATGCTTTAGAGATACATCAATAATGTTTTTCAAACCCTACTTACTGATGACTTCTTTAAATAATTTTATTAGAATAATATTATAGATAAGAAAGACGTAACAAACATAAAAGACACAAGTCAGAAGAAGTAAATAGTTCCATCGACTTTATAATATTTTGTTCTTTCCCAATTAGTCGTAAATGAAATTATTTTATTTACAGATATATAGAATAACTTGTGATTAACATTATATTTCTTCTCATTTCTTTTCATGCTTTAATTTATGTAAATGTATCTAAGTATCTATACCACTGACAGGCATATAAAAAGTAATTTATAGTAATTATTATCAAAAGAATGACTACAAAACATTCTATTGATTCCACACTAATTAAATTTCCATAAATAAAATTTATGGAAGAATTTTGAGAATCTGTATTCTATACAAGGTATTACAGAACATGTGGGGGCCACTTTGGGAGCTGATCGTACACCTAAAAGAAAAAGAAACCCGTGCGGACATACGAACTATCTGTCTTTCTTTATCAGTTAGAACGAACTTTATTTTGATTTTGTGTTATCTAATTACCTTTATAGAAGATGCTGAAAATCAGCACCTTGCATTTCAAGGCAAGCCAGTAGACGTCTTGTCATGGATTTGGATGCACTCTGAATGGTTCCTGATGCTTTTTCCAATTTGTTGAGAAGCTTAGTGCTGAACTCTAGTATTTCAACATTTTTAATAGAGTTTACTCTGGTTACAAAATTCGTTCCATCTTATAAACAAAGACAGACGGAGCATACATATATATGAATGTTTTTCATTGTTTTCACATGTATAATCGGTTCTTGAAGTGGGTCCTGCACGTTCTGTACCACTCTGTATATTATCAACATAATAATTGGACCGAAAAGAAACTGAAAACAAATTATTGTTCGTTTGCTATGCTTTATGTTATTACACGTACTAAAGGAAAACTTGTTAAAGGCGTACTTAATCTATAGTCGTCTTTCAAATTGGACCAAATTGAAATAACAACAAAATATTTACTTCACTCTGTCATAAATTATTAGATATTTGTAAATAATCGCAAAAGTCTTCTCACTTGTATGTATTATAGCGATTTCGTTGCACTGAAAGTACTTTATTGTATCGACGACTACATTTTTGCATTTATAAGAACGAAATATTTACAAATATAGAAAGTGCACATTATCGAGATAATTATAATTTAGATTAATTTAAACTTTGGTGCAGAGTAACTACAAAAGGATGAGGATGCGATGTTTGTTTAAGAGGTACGTTACATTTCATTATTGAATTATTTTTAAAATACAGGTTCTTGTATTAACATGATTTATCAATAACAGTTAAATTTAAATACTTTCATATATAGTTTTAGATAATGTATAATCATGTATATACTACTATATGATATACATATATATAAATAATAATTATTTTCACAAAAAGCACTTTAAAGTTTATATCTATTAGTTTATATTTTATAAACACTCGTTAATAATCAAGTCTTATTTCGTTTCGGGCAAAGATTTTCATGTTTCGTGAAATATATAACAAGATTTATACGTATAGCGTCGAATTGATGCATGTACTTACAATAACGATATACATGTATGTATTTGGTTTTGCAAAAGCGAGAAGACTTTTACGATTGTGTCCAAATGAAGAAGCTTCGTATAAAATGAAACGACACAGGTGCTAAACATAAAATATTGTCGACTTTGAGGTGCCTTTAGTCTATTCGTCATAAATCACTATGATTAACCAATTTATAGACGTTACGATTATTTTCACTAGGTACAGGATAAATATAGGATACACAGCTCTGATCCCATTTAATTGCACTTAATTTTGTTTCTGAATTGACTTTATTTTGAGAACGAGTGGATGGAGAAGGTAACCGGAAATACATACGTATAAATGATTCTCTTTATGTCGATATATGTACAGCAATCATCATCGATGTAAATACACGTAAGAGAGAAACACGATATCCAAGTTTGTTTTATACGGAAGGAGTTGCTTGTAAGATCAAGCTATCCATAGTATATTTATCGATAAATTTGTATTACATTACAATAATACAGATACAATGTTGAAAAAGTACGAAGTAAAATAAATGTTGATACTTAACAGAGAGAAATATAGTTTATTTTAATATTTAAATATTATTAAAAATTAGTTCGATAAAACACTGAATTGAGATGCGATAGGATGTTAGTTATTTCTTTTAAGAAGAAAATAATAGAAATCGAATACACTGAGGTATTATAGCCTACATTGTTCAATCTCTTATTTTATCTAAGATGTAATGTACTGATTGTGAGATTATTAGGGTGTCGTCAGACAATCGATAATATCGTCAACATTAGAAGGTTCTCAAGGAAAATGCGGTTTGTTAATAAATATTGACAATATTGTATTGGCAATATAATATATATATATATATATATATATATATATATATATATATACTGATCCTTTTAGTCGAGAACCTTGAAATATTGACAGTATGCATACATATACGTATACATATTGATAGACTAACGGCACCCTTATGGGATTATCAAGTATAGTCAAAAAGTTTAATCGAGTGTTATTTCAATTATAATTCAATATTTATAAGTTTCTAATCATTCTTCTTTCAAATATTTCTTCCTTAACGTTATTACTTCTCTTCTGAATACAATATTGAATAAGTTGATACTCTATTATCTATATTCGCTATTTATCTGGAACAAAAGATTTCATGATGTACACGTAATTATACAGCGTATAGTGTATGTATATGTAGGTAAATATGTAGGTTCTATTTCATTGCCCTCTTAATACATACGTGTACGATATACATTGTATAAACATAATTATCTAGGATGGTATCATTATTTTTGATCAATTTCATTTACCTATAATTTCCAAAATGTACATTTGAAATTGAAATTTGCTATTTTCATTTGTCTGATCTACCTATCTGTTACAAAGGCATTATTAATTCCCTTTTAACCGTAAGTTATTACGGGAAACCAATTGGTCGTTAAAATCAATGAATATTAAAATCTGTAGTCATTTCTTTTCATAAACGTGTTTCAGTTTCTTGGATGCATGATTTCTACTACATTATATACTAGGAAATTCTTTAATTGTTAAAAGATATACTAAGACACGATGGCTCGTTCTCGCGAAACGAACACACATACATACATATATCTCTTATTATACAAATTATAAAGATGCACATAATGGCAGCTAAAAGGATTGATCGAAAGGTCTGAGAATATACGGAATTGAATTAATCTGTATATGTGTAAATATCTAATGACTTTTACGTGACATAAATACATGTATGGTTAAAGAACGATATAAGAGTTAAAGATACACACTTGCAAAGAAATCGGTACAGGGGATATACACAATAGTTAACTAAACACGCTATTATACACAATATAATTATATTATGTTAATCATGTAAAAACTGTACAAAATTATGAATATAGTAGTATGTAGTTTTACATATTATACTTATCATATATGTAGAATTCATTTCACATCGAGTTTTTAAGGAAGAAAAATAAATTACTTTTGGTCAACCATACTGCGATTTATTATTTGAAAAATACGGTATGCCTTGTTCAGCTGGAAACGCTCAAATATCTCGAAAAATATGAATGATACGAAACAATGTTTCAGACAGAAGCCCCGCAGCTTAGGTTGACCTCCTCTTGCTCGTGTAAGGAGGTTTGCTCGTGTGCAGGGTCATTTTGGACGATTTTTAATTGTTAATAACTAAAAAATAAAGCTGAAAACGCAATTTTTAATTCTTGATTTTCGTCTCATAAATATCCTGACACCTGTAGCCGACCACCCTGTATAGTAATAATATAATAATAATTTCTGTCTTTCAATTAATGAACTAATGAAAAAAAGTTAACCTTTTTTTTCTTAGTTTCTACGATTTTATGTTAGGAAAACATGATATCATAGGAGATGGCACAATTTCAGTGTGAAATTCTTGGCCCGTCCAAAATATTTTTCGACCGACTTTGCGAGTTTGTATCAGGAGAACATAACAGCACGAAAGGTGGCACAATTTCGGTTCTTGAAAATGATCTCATATTCCAGGTATCACCAAAATTTCAAGAAAGGACGTCATATTGCTATACCTGCCAAAATTTCAAGAAATGTCCTCAAATTCTCAGAATTTTTGAGTGTTTACATACATTGGCTTTTTTATTTACATTTTCGAAATTTTTTAATTTTTTGACGTTTCCCTTATTTTAACTTGTGAAAATAATAAGAGAGCAAAATGAAGCGGGATGAACGAAGTTAAGGATCAATGATAAGACATTCGAATTCGCTTTAAAAAATCTGTTTATTCATTGAATTTAAAAAATTATACAATAATCTTGACAATTACTATTAATTCAATAGTGACTAACGTACCTAACTATCTGCATTACGTAGAACATATTAAGAAATACAGCTTAATTCTGGTTTTAATCACGTATAATTTATACTTATTTTTACAATATAATTATTGTGCAAGCATGTCTTTATACTTATAAATTAATAGTTGCGTTTCATGTCATATTTCAGGAATTAATAATTTATAGCACTTGTTATAATATAAATACAATTGTAAATCCAAAACATAGTTACAAAACACGGAATGTAACGAAGTATAACTAATTACAATTATTTAGAATTAACTACAACTACTTTTATCGACGTGATAAAAGTTCTGTGCTTTCTGTTGTAGTTTCCTGATGTTACAGCAAAAGTAAACCTGCAACACACAAAAGAAATATTAATTTCATTTATCTTACAGTATAAAAAATTAAATGTAAGAATACGATAATCATTTTTGGATAATATTAATTAAAAATAAATTCATTTGACGCTATAAAGACTGCTGAAAGTATTTAACAGATTCACCTATACCAGTTAATCAAGGTACTCCTCGATCGCATGCAATTTAATGAAAAATAAAAGATATCGACTGGTAGCTATAGGTTTCAATTTGGTTTAAATGTCGCGTACTTTAGTTTATCCAAGATATTAAGGATCGTAGTTGACGAAAAGATTCGAATAAAATCTCGAATAAAATAAAAATTCGAATAATCTAAATTATTGCAAGACAATTTTCAATTTGAAACGCGTGGAAACGTATGTAAACGAGAGAATGCGGGCGGGAAGCGAGCGAACACTTGTCTGAATTAATTTTTACAGTAAACTTTAATTTAACGTTAATTGGTAAAAGCATTCTATGTAAAAATGTTACGTATAAGCAATTAAATTTAAAAAAATATGATATATGTTTTAGATCTTTAAAAATGTTTTATGTACATACACAATTGCGAAGAGTTCTACCAGACAGCCACGCTGCAACCCGCTTACCGACTAAGCATATATGTATACATAGATTTATCGACATAATACAGTAGTATTGCAAGTTGTAGACACAAGATTGCGCTGCGTTACAAATCCTAACAAGTGGATCAAGGCGCTTACTATGAACAAATTGATCAATATCGTTCGGTTATTAAGCCTCCCCGCAGGAGAAGTTATCAGACCTGTGAATAATACATATATACGACTGTGCTTCATAGGTCTGTACGAAATGACATTCGTGTAGTCGCAACGTTCGTGTGTGGATTGGTGCATGCGCTGGTGTACGAACCGGTGTTCGTTTGGTTGTGGGTAATAACAGACGTCGTACCAACACTCGTGTGATCCCAGCTTTAAAAATGTGTTATTCTAGCTCAATATTTACACTGGAGCCTCGACTTCGTACCGAACCTTTTAATATTACAATTAATGCTGCTATTATTTGATATTAAACGTATAGTTCGGATACTTTTGCGACCTATGATTTGCCATTAGATCTAATAAAATCTTTCTAACTCGAATTTGTGTTAGATTTTTTAGATGTTGATTTTAATAGAATTATCCTTACTTGTTGTTCATTTATAATAAATACAGCAATTTTAAAAATGCAAACTTAATTTAAGATAAAAGATATAAATAAGGATTAATTTACAACAAATATTTCGTTAATATATAATATTTTAATAACAAATAATAAGGAACCAAAAATAATTTATCTCTCATGTTGTTAAATTTCTTAAATTTGGTATTAATATAACTTCCAGAAAACATGCTATAGTCTCAATGTGTCACGTGATAATGCAGCCATGCGTCTTTTATGCAACATGGCGGCCGGCAAAGGACTTGCAATCGTTCTCCGACCAAAAACTATTAATTTATTCAGCAACAGTAAATTAAATAAATTTCCATGCGGTATTGTGCAAAGATGTAGCACGTGTCACCGATCTGTTACAACAATAGCATTGAGTGTCGGTAGTTGGAGCTCAAAAAAATCAGGAAAATGTAATTATACGTCTGATCACGAATATTACGCAGATTACATCACACTTTATTCATAATACGTATTTTATTTCGAATTTGTTGACATATTAGATATATCTTGGTATTTTGAAAAAATTTTCTATTTTTAATTATATATAATATCATGAATGCCTTGTCTTCTTACTTACAATTTTAATGAGTAAACTTTCAAAGTAAAATATAACCTGAAACTTCACAACACATGCTTTTCGTTTTAACTCCTAACAATTGTTTATAGTAGTATCTCAGATAGACTTTTATTCTTTAAATTTTGTTCTAACATATTAATATAAATATCTGTTAATTTTATGCTAACGTGTCAAAGTTATTAACTATGTTAACAAAATTTTAAAGTAAATAAATTATCTTATATAGGGTGTATAGAAAAGCTGGAGTAAATCTTTAAAAGCATATAGTACTCGTCAAAACAAACAAAAATATCTTAATAATTATTGGTCCAAAAACCATTAATTTTGGAGTTATAAAATGTTTTTGTCAATAAGACATTAACTCAACAGCATATATTCAATATATCTTCCATTTATTTCAACACACACTATGGCATGTTTTATCATATCATGCACAGTTTGATATTTGACATTTCACGATTCATTGTATCAACTCATTTAATACAGGACCTGATTTACTATATATTGTACTTCTATACATTAAATATCTTATAACTCCAACACTAATGGATTTTGAACCAATCTTTATTAAGATCTTTTTAATTAATTTGAGTACATTACACGTTCCTAAACTTTTTGCCCAACTTTTTTATATACCCTGTTTATTATAAATCATATTCTACTTGTAATCCTTTGCATTCTTTAACCTTTCTACCTTTGATTCTAAGACTGATAGAATTCTAAGACAATTCTATTACTTGCTTATTATATGATTTATTTTATTAATTATATAAATTTACTAAAAATATATTTTATAATTTTTAATTAGTTCATTAATATTTTATTTAGAGAAATAATTTCAATGAAAAATAGGTATACATGCATTAACAATATGTTTGTGTGTGTATCTTTTTCACTATTATTATTATTATTGTTATTATATTTAGAAAAATTTTTTCTAACATAAAATATTATTTATTAAATATAATTGCAGATATGATAGAAAATTTGTCCAAAGTTCAAAGAGGAATACATACAACAAGCAAACTATTAAAACGTAATTATTATGAAATATTGGGTGTATCTAAGAACGCTGCTGCAAAGGATATTAAAAAGGCTTACTATCAGCTTGCTAAAAAGTATCACCCTGATACAAATAAAGGAGATCCAGATGCAAGTAGAAAGTTTCAGGAAGTTTCAGAAGCATATGAAGTACTAAGCGATGATCAGAAAAGAAAAGAGTATGACACGTGGGGAGCCACATCAGAACAAATGGGGATGGGACAGGGCCATGGTGGTGGTGGTGGTGGTGGCCATGCTGGAGATTTTACTGAAGGTTGGCAATTCAGATCATCCATCAACCCGGAGGAATTATTTAGAAAGATATTTGGAGAAGGTGGATTTCAAAGTAATATCTTTAATGATTTTGAAGATTATCAAGAATCAAAGTATGGTTTTGGAGCAGCTCAAGAGGTACTTTTATATGTAGAGTAAAGCTACCGTATTTGGACTAATAGAGACACAAAACCGTTTAGATAATGGAATTTTTGGATAATAGATCAATCACTTTCCTAATATGAAATTTTATTTATTCAAATACAGACTGAGATTAATTTCTTAGTTTCTTTAACTATTTGTAGATCCTATATCTTTCTGACTGCTAAATCACATAATTTTTTCAACATAAATAACTGCATAGAGTTACATTCTTCCTATATGTCAAGTCGTTAAAGCCCCTTTTCAAACATTACAAATGTTTCAGCATGAGAAGGCATCTCTTCATCACCACTTTTGTTTCTATGATCATTTGTGTAAAATCATCATTATTATCGTGTTTATTGCGATGAAATCATTTCATTACATTAGTATATTTAAGATTTTTCTTTGAATAATTTTTAATATCATGTTTTTGATTTTTAATGTTTGTGACTGTGGCTTTTTCAACAACATGTATTTTTGCTAGATCTGTTGCACTTACACCACTTTCGAGTTATTTAATTATGTCGTATTTTGTTTCGATAGTTAGAATGTTATTAGCTGCATACTAAATTCTTGTAATCAGAATTCACTCGACTGAATAAAAAAAAGAATTCATTATATATGAACTAGTGACTAATAAAATATGTACATATTTGAAACAAAAAGAGGTATCCGTTACTGGAAAATATTACATTTGGATATTAGGGTATTCGGATTATGGGTGTTCTACTGTATATATGTATATATATACAGAGTGTCTCAGAATTATAAGTTTAATTTTTTAATGTTGCTGAAGTAAAATAAGCAATGAATATCTCACAACAAATGAACCGGATTCATTGCATATATCACCTTTTTTGATTCAGAATGACCAGAGTGGTCAAATATCCTGATAAAGTTGTTTCTTTGTGGGATACTATTATGTTATACATTTTGGTATATTAATTATTTGCAAGTTTTATTTCTCTGATTTTTAGGTTGTTATGAATTTAACATTTTCTCAAGCTGCCAGAGGAGTGAATAAAGAGGTTCAGTTAAATGTAGTAGATAAGTGTCCAAAATGTTCAGGGTCGCGATGTGAACCAGGAACGAAAGCAGTTAAGTGCCACTATTGTAACGGAACTGGAATGGAAACGATTAGTACTGGCCCGTTTGTAATGAGATCTACTTGTCGTTATTGTCATGGTAGCAGAATGTTCATTAAATATCCATGCACGGAATGTCAAGCAAAAGGACAAACGGTACAAATACATTTTTGTGTTAATTAAAATTAAATAAATTTTTTTTTAAATAAATATTTCTGTATGTCATAATTGTTTTACAATAAAATATTTTAATAGGTGCAACGCAAGAAAATAACAGTCCCTGTACCAGCTGGTGTTGAAGATGGTCAAACTATTCGGATGGCTATTGGTGATAAAGAAATATTTATAACATTCCGTGTGGAAAAATCGAAATACTTTCGAAGAGATGGTGCAGACATACATACGGATGCTGAAATTTCATTATCACAAGCAGTACTGGGTGGTACAATAAGAATAGAAGGCGTTTATGAAGATCATACTATACAAATTCGGCCTGGCACTTCGTCCCATACTAAAATTCGACTTAATAGTAAAGGAATGAAAAAAGTAAATGGCACAGGACATGGAGACCATTATGTACACATTAAAATTGTTGTACCTACAAAATTAACTGATAAACAATTGGCATTACTCCAAGCTTATGCTGAACTTGAAGATGATACACCTGGAACTATATATAGCATAACATATAAAACAGATGGTAAGGATAAACATGATGAATCATGATACTGAGAACAGTACATTACAAAAGTAGAGAAAAGTTAACAAAATTTTTGTCTTCTTTTTTCTTCTTTATATAATAAATTAAACTTAGTAACAATTTTGAAGTTATGAATATTCCGAATAGAATTTTTTCAATAATTTTTGTTCCTCGTAAAATCAAGTATAAGATTAGATTTGTGTGTCGCTTGAGTTTCCTCATGTGTACCTGGCCTTGCTAATTCAATAAATGATGTAAAAATTTATATATGCGTTTCATTAGCGTTTCATATTAATAAAATATGTTTTTGAAGAAAGAATGTTAACAGACTGCATAACAAATAACGTAATAGTCAAACAAGTTTTATATATATCCGTAATTTCTTTACTGTACAAGATCTTTTATCTTGAGAGTTTACATACTTTTTTGGCAGGTCCAAAGGTAAAAACTCAAGCGAGACAGAATACACAAAGTGAACCAAATGATGAAAATGATGGTCTCCTTAATAAAATCAAGAAAGCAATATTTGGGTAAAACTTGGGTGAGTGAATCTTTAGTAGGAAACGCAAAAATTATTTTTTTCTGTATAATTTATCTGTATGATTAATAAGTTCATGATAAAGCGTGATCTTTTAATATAGATTATGCTGAAAAATTCTACTTTATTACATTTGTTTTATCCACAGGAACTAAACAAAGTTATGCTGGTCCTTTGGATTTGTTGGAATCCATACGAATAGCATTAGGTGACAAGGATATTTCTCATAGAAAATCTGGGTCTTCTAACTGCGAAGGTCGAGAAGATAAATCTGAAGATAATGGAATGAAAAGCAGTAGCTCGGTAAATGAAGATGTTGACACAATGAGAAGACGAAAAGTATCTTAAATTCAATGACTAAAAAATTATTTGCAGTATCACTAGAAGCAATTAAACAAGAGATATAAAAGTAAAAGTTATTATCATGTAAAAGATTCTGATGCATCGATGTTATAAATATTACTTAAATTACAAACAAATTGACTGTAATCCACTTTTTCAAACGCAATTATATATTGGGGACATTGTTTATTTGATTAACATAGTTTGTTAATGTACTTGTGCAAATGTATTCATACAAAGATTAATAGTTACCGAAGTATCAGAATTAATAGATAATTATAGTTATATTACTTGTGTAATAAACTATACAAACTGTCATATTTCTACTTATGTTTTATCGCTATATCCTTCATTCCATACCATACTATCCAAAACAAATTTATATGTTTAACATTTTATTATTAATTTTAATATCTTGAATTTCATTTCACTACGTTTGGTATAAATTAATCTAGCGCAAATGAAACAAAACTATAAAGTATAAATTTAATTTATTAGTTTAACTACATTGATTACAAATGCAGAAGTATGTGTAAAATATAAACAATATATAATAATAGATCATAGATAGTGTCCATATTATGACTTTAAATCAGTATTTTACTTTAAATAATTTCTTCAGTAATCAAATGTTTAAGGTTCAAGTAATACAGATATATATACATATACATGATTTTTTAATTTGACAAATGTAGTATAGTCACATTAGAAAGTTACACGATAAATATGATTTTGTAAATATCAATATTGAATTTTTTGAATGTAAGTACAACAGAATGGAAGAAAATTTATTGATTGAAAAAGATAGATAGATATTCTTGTTAATCATTTTTAATGAAATGGTTTCTAACACATTTTATGTTTTCATATCAAAATTTTCATTATTCTTGTCATAGATTAATATTTACTGTATGTACAATGATATCTTTATGCATGTGAAAATAGAGTGTGTTAATACTCGTAGTAATTAAAGATTCTTACTAATTGATGCAGAATGTGTTTTATTACACCTGCTGCCTACGAAGAACGTTAATTTATTGAATATTCCTAACTAGGGATATTAAATATTTACATAATTTAAAAGTATTTATATAAATATTATATAAAATATTCATGAAATAATTTTATCGATTCTGGAGTTTATGACGTATGTAGTATTGTATATATGTATGTATATATTCAATTATTTTATTCATTTTATGCCGATATCGTGTTTCGTATTATCTTACGAATGCTAATAAATTATGATGTCATAGCTGAAGAATATTGTTATTTATAATATATACTTTATAATTAAAACATATGGTGTAAATGTGGAACATAGAATTCTATTGTGTTTTATATATTTATAATTTCTTATAAAATTTTATTCTGAAAATTATCGATCTTGAAATTACATTTTACTGATATGTATAGTTTAATGCAATTCAGTGAAATATGCATTACAACGAAACAGCTTTATGACAAATTATCTTTAAGATAGTTATATATTCGAAATATAAAACGTTTCTTGAAAATACTAAGCTTCGATTAATAAACCATATTTGAGACCAATATTGGTCAAGTTCTGAGTAGTTGATACACCCAAAACCGCAACCGCAATAGCAGCAATAGTGACTGCACCTTCCAAGTAAAGACCGTATAATACTCGCACATAGCCAACTATTGTTGAAAGACCACCGGCAGCAGTAAAATCTAAAGGAAATAGAACACTTGCTGCAATTGGCCTGGATCTAGCTACTCCAAAACACAAGACTCCCAGCAGATAGTAAGTGGCTGTAATTGAAAATAATGTATAGTTTTTAATTTAACATTAAATAAAATTAATAATTAAATTAACATTAATATTCGAACACAGTACTATCTCTGCGATAATAACGAGTTATTCTGAGTGGTAATTTTTATCGACCTTAATTTTATTTCACCCTGTACATGACATTATTTACTTAAAGTCATATTCTAAATCAATTGGCAAAGTTTTGCTTTTTTAACACGAAACATGCCTTTTATAAGGGCATATTTTTATCCTAATAAAAAAATAATACTTGAATCAGATTTTATGACTCCAAAGACCCCTAAAACAAGTCTCATTGAAATTATCGATGACATATTTACTGACACTAAATTTTATCAGCATTAGACTTGCCCAACATCGCAGTTGACCGACACCAGACTATATCAGCAACAGCTTCAACTTAATTATTATGTTTGGCAGTATGACTGTCAGTATCAGCACAGATAAATAAGAGCGGATTTTTATTTATCCATATCAGTTTATTGCTGCAGATAAAATCGGTGACCGATCGCCTTACAGCGGCCGGGTTAAAAATGCTAACCCAAACTTAACACAAACCACTTGATATTGATTTGTATTGAAATTACATTCAAACTTATCGTAAATTAATTGAAATTTACAAACGAAAACTTATTTAATTGCTAAGCAGATTGTGTTCGATATTTGGTTTGGATTAGTTCCTTAATCCGTACACCGTAAGGTGGCAGGCTATCAATCATCTATAGCATAAAATCTATCTAAGTAAAAGTCCTCTCTTATTCCCTTTTACTTTTGTGCTAATATTGCCAGTCAATCGAAGCTGTCGTCAGCAAAAGCTGTGGTCTATGAAATCTGGAGTCGGTCAAATTTGGTGTCAGTGAATAGTCATCGACGAAATCTGTGTCAATGCTTTCAATGGGATCCCCTAAAACTGTCCTGTTTGTAATTAATCGCGTAAAGTTAGCAGACATATAAATTTACTCCAGGTTTTTACTTTTTCAGATCACTAATCGCGATAACGTTATATTAACCAATCTCATAGAAAAATTATATGAATATTATAAGTGTATATACACGGGTATTATGATTTTATAATTACCTACACAAACGAAGGGCACTACCTTAACCCATTTTGGTACTGGCGGTGTATAACTTAGCTCTGTTTGCTCGTATCCTTCAAGTATCCTCGATATAGCATATCTTTGTAATCGTACTGCTAACAGAAGACCAAGATTCATAACTAAAAGAAAATGTGCAGGTATACCAATTGCTGCAAAAATAACAGTTACTGTTCGACCAGCTGTCGTTCGTGGAACCGGGGCACCAAAACCTAAGGGAAATAAAAGCATATTATAAACTGGCAAAAGTAAAAAAATATATGTGCCTATACGTAACTATGTTGCTTAAGCATCTAAAAACAGTATAGAATAAATAAAAGTAAGCGCCCAATCATATTTTTCGAAAGATTCGTTATCAGACTGCGTATTTTTATGAACTGTGCAAAATTATACAAAATATACATAGCACGAAAGACATGTAAACTATTCAATGTATAATGCTTTCCATAATATTTGTCAGGTAAAACAATTTTGTACCGAGGTTTAATTTCATCAATTATATTCTCAAAAATATAAATTTTCATAAAAATTCGCAGTCTATTCATTATGTTTCCTAAGTTTGCTAATGTTACATTTTACACTAATTATTTAAAGAAACGATACAATGTGCATATTAAAATCTTGCACTTGAAGCTAATACCGTTTGTATTTCTTCTTTTTTACATTTATCGCAATAATTAAGAAGCATTTATTTGCTACAGAAACAACATTTTAATTACCAAGAGTGGTGAGAAGTGAAAGCGCAAATAAGATACAACCCGGAAACGTCCAAAGTTGTCCACTATTTCCACTTTCGCCATATCCAGAACTAACTGCCATCAATAGCAACTTCTCGTGTTTTTCTACATATTGGTGCACTTTGTTACTCCAAAGCGGTTCTACGTCTTCTTCTTTTTCTGTACGCAACTGTCTCAATTCCGTCGCTAAGCCAACCGCTAAATCTTTCTGCATATCCTTCAATTTTACAACTTGCTCACGTTCCCGAGGGCCCTCAATGACGCAAAAAGCCACTGCACCAGCAATTGCCCAAATGGTAAGTAACCACGTCAATCCTATAATACGTAAACCACGTTTGTTAACTAAAAATAGTAAAAGCGAATTACACATTAAAATTGTTTGTCGATATGAGAATCATTTTTTTCAATAAATCACTGTACGTCCCGCTGCTTAGGTTCACCTCCTTTCGTTCGTATCAGGAGGTTTACTCGCGTGCAGGGATATTTTGGTCTATTTTTAATTATCAATAAAGACAAAGCCGAAAACGCAATTTTTTATTTCGGCGTCAAGAATCACCCCTTAAACTATGAAACATCTGTTGTTGGACACTCTGGACGGTGGCATATGAAAATATTCAAACACTCCTAAAAGCTTTGATTTGAAAAGCTTCGCTTCGAGAGCTCATTGTACATCTAAGGACAATGGAAAAAATCCATATATATATATATCTTCTATCTGTATTAGTTTATGCGATATAACGAATTTTCTGTTTTTATTTTGTGTTATCTAGTTATTAGAGGTGCACGGACACTCGATATTTCGAGTTCGGATGGAGTCGAGAATTCTACTCGAGATTGTGTCGTGATCCCTAAAGTTTGTAACGTTTGCGTACTCCCGATATTTCGTATTATTTCTTATGGTCAAATGTGGAAATCATTCTAAATCTAAAGATAGAAAATCCGATTGTAAAATTAAAAAAAAGCAGACCAGATCCAAGCCTCGGGTACCTGTATACTCCTACTAATTACCTTCACAGAAAAGGACCACGTTGTATTTAGAGGCAATCCTGTAAACGTCTTGTCATGCATCCGATTGCATTCTGAATGATTCCTGAATTTGCCGAAAAGCTTGTTCCATTCTGAACCTTAATATATTAACATCATCAATAGAGTTTTCACTGTTTGCAAAATTCCTTATATCTCATAGACAAAGATAGAGCATACGTTTATATGAACTTCTTTCATTGTTTTTAGATTTACAACCAACTCCTCAAGCGAGTCTCACACGTTCTGGTACACCCTGTATACTATGTGAAATATTTGAAAATCTCATTAGCACTGTAGCGAGACTCGACCTCGATTATTACTCCTACCTCGAGTCTGAAAATTGGATCTGAAAATGTAATAGAGGTTACAAGATATTTATTGGAAGCATACGTTTCGCAAAGATCAACAAAGTATTTCAACAGTCAATTGTGCGTTATATTCATAGAATACGGTATGTAGCGAGAACATCTTTAGCATTTGTACGAGTAGAACTTCGACTTTTAGTTTCTGCAATTGCTCTTGTTTGAAAACTCCTCTATAATTGCTCTTTCTATAATAGAAGTTCACCACTTTTCCCCAGTACTTATTATTCTTTGTTCACATAATAGAAGCTCTTCAAACAAGTGAATTCAACCAGTAAGAGTTCAGTTAATCGACTAAATTACTAACTTAACTGAAGTTTCGTTCCAATAGTTGGATTTCAGGTAAGTAGAGTTCTACTGTAACTGAATGTTTAAGACTACTAGTCGTGCTGTATACTAATTTCGCTCTAAATGTATGTTTGGTGATAAATGTCTTGTAACTTCTATATCCATTTTCGGATTGATTTCAAATTTTAGTATTATAAGCTTAGTTTTGTGGGGACAAAAACAATATTCATAAAAATATTGTGTGGTAAGTGTTCGAATACTTTCATGAGCCACTATATGTATACTTTATGGAAAGTATCTTCGATACACTATTTTTTATTAGCAATCATAAATTATGAGCGAAAGAAGAGATATCAATGTATTTTTACCAAACAACGAGAGTGATAATCTTCCTAGAAATCTAATATGTTTCCATATTTTCGAAAATCCTTTTACATTTGACGAAGCTACATCTTCTTCTTCGACGATATCTTTAACGGATGGTAAAACCCTGAGTCGCAATGGTAGTCCAACTGTTGTTTGAATAGCAATTGATTTCGTCGGTTTTTCGGAATTTGCGGTCGTTTTGTATCGCGGAGAGATGTCTTCCGAAACTGTTGTAGGTGTATCTAAGAATAATAGACTAAATTATTACTATACTTCCAAAGTATATAATTTTAATGCAACCTTTAAAAGTGATTTTCTTGCTTTATAATGTATCACGTAGATGATCAAAAATGATGATAAGAAGGAAATATATTTTCATTATTCAAGATCATTATAGTTAAATATAACATTGTCTCTAATAACGACGAGCCTCGCAAATCTTTAAGAATACAAGGTCTGGCACAATAACATGTACAGGTGGGCGTGAGGTGATTTCTTATGAAAAAATAAGAAGAAAATTTGACTAGCGTATAGTTGAACTTGGCTGATCACCGAGTGTGAGGAAATAATCAACAGGAAATTATCCTATACACGAAAATAAGTCGATAAGTGGAAACAATTTTTCACAAGATTCTTTGTTTCCGAGAAAAATAAATTTGAAAATATATCATGCGCGTGTACCAGGCCTGTTCTTAACTAAGCATATCGTTGCTTGGCATTGATAGTGGCATAACTCAACAAATTTTAAACTACATTATGTTTCTATTTTTATCGTGTAAAACAGTAAATATTTTCCATCGGTTTTGCGTCATAAGGAAAAATTATTACTTATGCTGTTATCAACCTGGCCTTAGTTTTACAACACTGGCTCATCTTCAGTCGTTTTGCGACAAGTAGAAGTTATACTGCTTTCGCGAATAGTCGCATAGCTTGTATCAAGTCAGCCTTATAATATCGTTGAAACGACTCGCGAAGATTTCTTTGTAAATTTGAAAAAAACTCTTCTCTAAAATATATATTTTTCGGGTTGTGCCACTATCAATGTTGTGCTAAGCAGCGACACTCAAACTTTAATTTCTTGGAAATGAAACCTTAAATGGAAAGTATTTTTACTTATTTTTGCACGTATAATAATCTCCTGTTGACTATTTACTCTTACCCAGTCGCTAATTAGTCACGATCAAGCGTCTTAGATAAATTTTCAAACTCGATTTTCTCAGAAATTAAGCTTCGAACGAAAAAATGTTATTCGATATTTTCTCTTTATTTTTTATAAGGAATTATCATATGCCCGCTTGTCTATAGCCTATACATACATGTTATTCGATTCGATCCTATATATGTACATAGATATGTTCCTGTAATGCATGAAATGTTATTACTTCGTTGAATTTATTGTGTATATTGTCAATATATTTCTTTAATTTGAATTACAATTATATAGTACAGTACAGTATATACGCATCTTGAGACTCATCTAAATTTTCTTAGGCTTAATTTCCAATTCTAAACTCTATAGTGCGTTCCGCTGTCCTACATTCGGTTTTTCCTTACGTATTGATTTAGTTCTTCTTAACGCGTTATTATTAATGAAACCAGAAATAGCATATACATCCAACCGGTGATACAGTCATCAAACTTATACTCCTGTACAATTCTGCAAATTATATAGTATTATTTAAAAGTATTGTATAGTATATATGAATATGTATACATATAAACGAGCTTGAAGGCAGAGAGATAAAGATAAAGATTTTGTCACAAAATAATTAAAGAAGCTTAGAAATATTTTAAAACTATCGCCAAAATAGATTGTTTTATTTTAATTTTACTTTCTCTTGCATTTATTATTTTATTCAGTATCGTTGCAAATTTATGGTTTGTGTGTTTTATATATTCATATAAACATTTGTATATGTCTTATGTAAAAAAATGTAAAATTTTAAGCTATCATAAAGAATGATTATACCTTAGGAATTATTATTATTATTATCTATCGTCGTTTAAATTCGGTTTGTCTCTAATAAATGACACTATTAAATATAAGTATAATTAGCTTCCATCTATTATTAAATAATCAATTAACGAGTAACTAAGTGTAGAGGTAGTAATAGTAGTAAACCTAAACGTACACATATCAAAAGAGCAAATGAATATTTCACAACATAATATAAAACTACGTGATTAGAACTAGATTTACTATTTCTCGTTTCATATACGCACATATATTGTAACTGGTTCGTAATTTAAATATCTTTTTGTGTTTTAACATACTTACATTGACATATCTTTGTCAAATTAAGTTAATATATCGACTTTTATAAGTTATTATATGAGGTGTATTTAAAACTGAAACTAAGAAGAAAACATAAAAAAATGTGAAGATCACAGGACCGTGAAGAGTTAAATTGTTATATAATTTATACAAGATACACGTCTCTACGTCTAAACATTCTGAAGAATTCATTTTGAAAATAGTATAGTTCCAATAACGTTTACTTGAATATGCAGGAATTGGAGAAAATAAAATATATGTATATATGCATGCATAATATCAATATGACGTGTAAGAGGTGTTTCCATTATTTTGTCCAACCCCTGTACACGATATGCTCGTATGATCAAATAATCTTGACAAACACTGTTAAAATTTAATCGATGATACAGAAATGTAAATATCTTTAATACGTTATCATACGATGTCAAAACACTTGACAAAAATTAGCCATACCTATTGCAAACACTACATCGTTGTCGTCTTCATTCTGGTTGTGCCTCTGCTGTTCGGTCATCGTTATGTGAAACTCGGTAACGCGACGTCCGATCTCGTCCTTCGATTTCGGATGTATTACGTTCCTATGGGCAGAATGTCGTATTTTGTGGATCTTGATCGCCCTGTGCATTTTCTTCCCGGCATGTTGTTTACGAGCGCATGTAACAGCAGACAGCGAAACAGGTGTCAACTTCGCAACGTCTATAACATCACTAACGGGCGTCGCAACACCCCCAAGGATTGGCGGTGCTGGGAAAAGGGGCACGTCCATTGACAAAGGTCAAGGTTCCTTTGCTTATGAAGTGCAATGCTATCATCGATAGCGATTTCTTTCTTTAACCTAGTCCTTTGTTGGTTCTACATCAATGTATCAAGGTAACGGAGGCATGTGTAACTTTTTTCTTTACACATATAACTAGTGCACTGGTGATGCAATCGTTTCCATTTCATAACTATTTATCCATGACCTTTCAGTATGCACAAATTTAATTTATAAAGAATATTTACCGAGGAACAAAGAAGTTTTGGGTTGAAACTGGTTCGTAAGAAATGTTTGTACAAGAGGAAACTGTTTGGTAGTAGCATTTTATATTTAATGGATTTAAATTCGAGCATCTTTTGATACTTTTGATATTTTCAAGTTTTATTTTTTATTTATTTCTAGTTGTATTTAAAAGAGATAATGATAGGAATGTTTGTTCCATTTCATGGCCATCGTTATATGTATTGCCTTTGTAAAATTTACGTATGAGTTACAGCTTATTTTATGTTTTTATTTCATATAATGTTATTATTATTTGTTTTTAACATCTTATTAATGCATGTAATATTAGAAAATTTTTTAATTCATTTATGATTTACAATTGCAACAACATCTGAAATAATGAAAACAAATTTCTGCGTTAGTTCAAAATATGAATAGTAACCATTTTGATTCTACTTATTTTCTTTATATATTTTATCTATATATTCTATTTATCTCCTCTAGTCGATCACTTACGAAAATTTAATTATTTAATCATGCTAGATAAAGTTACTTGAGGCGGTGCTAGGTCTAGATTACTGCACACCTAAGTATATAATACCAGGCAAAGCTCAGAGAGAAAGAGAAGGTTGGGGTTAGAGCAGGGGCAACAGCTTTGAGGTATGAAGAGAGTATAAGAAGAGGTGTAGGTGGATTATTAGGTAAAGAATGCGTAAAAGAAAAAGAAAGGGAAGTTAGAAGAACAAAAAGTATCAGAGCAAGAGAAGAATGGTTTTAGAGAAGTGATTGCAGCCAGCTAGGTGTAGAAAATCTAAGACAGCAGAAGATTGATATAATTAAGGTTCTGACAGAAAGGGACGAAGAGTTGCAAGGTCAAGATGCAATATAATAGAATTTGGAATGCCAAATATAATAGTAGGTACAAATATGTACATAAGAGTAGTGGGCAAAGCGAAATATCTGGAGAATGAAGGAAAAGGAGGCAGCCAGAGGCCTGTAGACTGGCAAATCGTTACTGGTCAGGAGAGAAAAAGAGAAAATGTATTTTATGTAGGTTAAAGATAGGCACTATAGATAGTGCTATAACAATTGCTAAAATATTGCTAAGTTTCCAGCGTACTAAGAGAGGAAGAGATAGGAGAATAGGGTTGTCATTTATAAAATTACCGGATTTTCAGAGGTCAATTTCACCCCCTTAAAGTGAATTTGAACAGGAGAACAAATTTGCTTAATACATTTCTGTGTTTTCTCCTCATATCCCCAAAGTTTCTTAATTTTTAGAATTTGCAGGTTGCGAATCTTCCGTTGTCGAATGAAAAAATCTCTCCACTACTTCGATAGCCTACTTCTTTACTACCCTATACTACCACTAGCCTCCCTCTTTCATCTTCAATTCAGTGGTTGGAATATTTGTTACTCTTTCCATTCCTGATATGTCACTATGACATACTTTTGTGCATAGTACGGAAACTAGAACCAACCACCCTATATATGTATAATCTTGACAATATATTTCAAGGGCATCAAAATCAGCAAGAAGGTAATCATTCGGCAACTTGGCCAAGTTTATTGATATTTATACTATAATCTTTTTCGGAAGAGCAAGATAACAAAACCTAATTTCTGTGTCACCCTGTATGATCGTAATAAAAGCTTATATAAGGTATTAATAGTAAGTATAATATAATGAAAAGTTTAGGATTTATTAAATTAATTTTCGATATTTAACTATCCGTTACAAACGATTTATTTCAGCATATTTTCTATCTGTAATTGTTGATATTATTTTTTCACATACATATTTCGTTGAGTAATCATGCGAAACAAATTTACAAAAATAAGAGTTATATTATTTATATGTTCTTTTACTTTTTAACTCTCACATAATGTATAGAATTGTTAACAAATGTATAGAATTATTTGTTCAATCTCTGTTTAAAGAATACTAAGTTCAAACCACTCGAATCTACTATAGGTCAGTCGTAGTATATCTACGATGCTCGATGCTTAAAAATTATAAACAATACTTATGTTTCTATTTTCCTAGATATCGAATGCATGCTCCTTTTCCTTCGCGTTTGTGATGTAAATGTAATCTCAAAGTAAACGTTTAAAAAGAGGAGCCGTGTGATAACAGGAAAACAAAGCTGATAAAGCTGCACTTAAAGGTCATATAATATTTGTGTGCGTATGTATCATACCGGTGATTATGTCTTCTTTAAATTTACTCATGTACTTACTATATACACGTACGACCATTGAATGAAAGTCCACGCATCAATATGTAGGCACGACCACACATAACAAACGCGGTTGGTACATCATAAATGAAAGGGAATGGAAGGAATATAAAGTTGAACTTGAAAATTACGATGTTTAGGAATCAAGACGAGGCGATCCGTATACTCCTCCGAACAATTTACAGACTACTGGCTTCGAATAGCATTTCGTAGATTTGGCGCATTGCATGCTACGGTGAAGGATGTAGTAACGTAAATGGTTCCCTATCGATACACTAAAATTAGAACACAACCTTGGAATAAATCACGAAGATATTAGCCAAATTTCATCGCACTTCTCGTTTTCTCCAGTAAGATACATCACGGTAGGTCATTATCGGATGTTGACCTAATGATATATGAATAATTTACAGTAGATACAGCGATTCATAACGCTTGTACAAAATTTTGATGTGTACGTTATACAAAACATTTTAATATTTCATTAGCACTCCCATAAAACACAACTATCGTGATTATATTGATAAAATTTGGAGCGGTATTTGAAACGATAAAATTTAGCGGAGACATTTAGACAGATTTAGGCCACGAGTCACTAGCGACAGAACTGTCGCTTTAATAGTTCTACAGGGTGAGTCACATGAATACCTGTTTTAATTTTTGAGATAAAGAGAAATGTCTGAAACAAAAATTGTTTGGTTCCAAAAGGGCCATCATATGGCTGTCAAAACGTTTTATCCGGTGAATGCGCTTAGAATATTTGAAGTTCGCCGTCATATGTTTAAGTGCAACTACATATTTTTGAACACCTGCCATTGTAACCACTCTCAAGGCGATTTCAACGACTACAGTCATTCAAGAACACAAAAGTACCTGTGTGAAAAATGAAAATTCATAAAGTATGCTTCTGAAACAGAACATTTTGTAATATGAAGGCAAACAGTTGTGGATTACTAAAATGGCTACTAACTTTGACACAAGGTCAGATAGGACACATATTGATACGAATTTTTTCCATTGTTTTTTCCTATTCACTTTTGAAGTATGTCCCATATATTACCCCGTATATTAATGATACACCCCGTATATTAAAATCGGTTTCCCACGTCTTATTGGCGATCAACGGCATGCAGCGAGTGAATATTTTTGTTTAGGTACGAGGCTGGTAAAACTGTGTTTTATTTTCTCATTGGATCGTTAGTGGCAACGTAAAGTAAACTACATTCCTAATACGATAATTCCAAAGGTAAACGTGAACGATTATCACCTAGCCAACCATCTATATCATACTTTAAAAGGAATTTCCACCTAGATAAGGTTTCAATTTGTGCACAATGAAATATCAGATATTTAATTCAGGATAAATTGTTAAATCTGTATTTGTGGGTAGGTCTACAGCCAACGGCATGGTCGTCTACATAGAGTTTTACTGGAAAGTTGCTCATTTTTAATGAGCCGCAAAAAGATGTTTCATCGCGATAATACCATAGCACAAACGCAATAATAACTTTAAATAGCTTACATATAATCCTATTAGCTATATTCTACGATATTACGAAGTACAATATAAATACATAGGTAGATACATCTCATAATATACGTATGTACACGTGCATGTACACAAACGTTTTTTCTATTGTACAACATCACACGTGTGTATATAAATTAATATAATAATTTTATTGCAATACCTATACCCATACAAATACATATAATGCAATACCCATAAAGAATGAAATGGTACAGTCCAGTCGTCGTTTTAGCTGCCATTTATTTTATAGTGGTTACTAAAAATTTGAGCCGAGTTTTTCTATGAATTTAAGCTGAAGTTTTTGTTTTCGTAGGTTTAAATTCTGGCGAATTGTATCGAAGGTAGGCACGCCTGCGCTGTATCGATCCAAAATTGACGGCCTCGTCTTGCCTGAACGGCAACAGCAGTGCCCAAGTACATCTCAGTTCAATGAATTTACCGCGTTTAGAACATGGAAAATCGTCTCTTTAACAACAATGCGTTGCTCTGGTCGAAAGTTCCTAATTTGGTTGAGTTTAATGTTCTTCTTTCTCCTGATTGGTCGTCTCTTGATCGATCGTGGATTCGATTTACCGATACTGGTGATCGGTACTAGCGATATCTTAATACCAAAGACTTATTCAAGTTTTCAGCAAGATGTACAGACTGGAGCACTTGCTTTCGTAGCCGGCATGTACATGGCAGGTCTGCAACCTAGGAACAGAAGTTTCTGCAGATGGTATCATGGCCTGCCGAATATGCTCTCGTATCCGGCATCCAAAGTCACCTGGAGTCCCGAAATCGGTGAGAAGAGCCCCTACAGAATTCTACCGTTTGTATTGCGCGGAACCGAGGAGAGGAACAAGCTGCCTCAGGTGACCCTCTGCACGCACGCCACTGCAGATCAAGTCTATGGAATCGTGGAATTAGCTCGGAGATGGGAGGGTCCATTAAGCCTGGCCGTTTTCACGCCTGGCCTCGACGCTGGTATCGCCGTTGCTCTCCTCGATCGGGCCTGTCGATGCGAACCTGAAATGTACAAGGTTTCCCTATGCACTCGCTCTCAAAACGGGTCGCTAGTAGTATGATTAAACTTCAGGCATTATATGCATACCGCATGTCTAAATCTATTCTCCATCGCGACTATCTCAATTTTCGTTCAATTTTAATTTAGTCATCGCCAACTACTTTTCTTGCGATACGAAAGCAACCGTATCTTAAAAAATGCAATCTGGGACAAAGATACGTGAATAGATAAAGAAAGTAGGTATCATCGAACTAGTGCCAGTATTACTTAGATTTTATTTGTTATATATCCTTATGGTATATAGATTATTTAGTTAGTTTAGTTAATTTGAAATTAACATTTACACTTTTGTGTAAACAAACTGTCTTTAAGGAAAATTCATTGATACCTATCTACACTGCCTGTCCATTTATTTCTGTCCCCTACTCTACGTAATTAACAGCACGCTATAATTTTCTACTGTCACGGTCTCAGAAATACTGCTAATCATGTTTTATAAAAATTATACTCTTTAAAGTGAAATGCAAGATTTTAAATTTCCTCTACCTTAAAAATTGTATGAAAAGAATAAAGTAAATTACATTGTTTCTAAATAATCTCTATAAAACACGTGAGTAAACATAAGTACATATAAGTGGTTTTTTTAATTACTAAAATACATCGCATCGTATCTATATAAGATTATATGGGTTAAATATAGAGATGAATACACACGTAAGTACACGGAAGTACTAACTACAGTTTTAACGTATGCCCTTTCACAGGTTTCTGTTCATTTGGTATTTCCGGCGAGTCGCCCACCAGCTTTAGGACATATTACTCGAATTCATGGTGACTGTGCGGCATCCGATCTTCAAAGAGGAGATAGAGGGACAGAAAGGAAACGAAGAAGCATGATTTATCCTATTAACGTAGCCAGAAATGTAGCCAGAATTCAAGCAAACACGACTCGTGTTCTAGTAACTGATATCGAATTATTACCTAGCCAAAGATTAGCATCCGGTTTTATGGAAATTGTCCGGGAAAAAACACCAAAAGGCAGAATCGTGTTCGTGGTACCAGTATTTGAGATAGAATCAAATGAAGTGCCACCATTGACAAAAAAGGAATTGCTTTCAGCAACGAAGGCTGGTCTAGCCGTTTATTTTCACAGGTTTGTAAAAATAATTCCAACTGTGCGAAAATGATTTTACAAAATTCATATCGGAGGGTTGTTTTAACTTTATATGTATTAACATGTGTTACGTTATATACACTGGCAACAAGAAAAAAAGAAAAAAGTATTTGTACACTACTGCGTTTGTTATAGTTAACTAGGTCCAATTATAATAAATTTTGTATCACTTAATGATATATATTTTCATATGATTGTCATCAAAGTTTGATATTATGTAAATGAAACGTAGAATTTAATAAAAGAACGTTTCATTAGGATATAAAAGTGTGTACAAATATTTCTTTCAGCCAGCGTATAACCATAAATGAGAAAATACAAAAGATTTTACAGAGAATTCCTGGTTTATAGATTTCTCTGTTCACACTGTCAAAGGTTCCCTGGACTTAGTAGATGGTTAATTAGACCTGATCCGGGTAAAGTGAAACCTCTTATTATTACGAAAAGGGAATATCCACATCATAGATGGGAGCCTGTATTCATAGGAACGCAAAATGATCCCTTTTATGCTGAAGAAATGTCTTGGGAAGGCAGACAAGATAAAATGAGTCAGGTATTGCGCGTATTCGACAGATTTACAGAAATAAAATACTAATAGAATTATACTTGTCCTATAAAATTTTATGCACATATGTATTAATAAAAATTAGTATAACATTCTATTTTAGAAGATCTACCATAATGAAAGGATATATTAAAATTAAATTTATTAAATTTAATTAATTAAATTTATAATGAATTTATAATTAATTTATATAAATTTATAACAATTTTACATGCATATAAATTTTAGTATTTACAGGTTATTTATAATAAAAATATACATAGTAACTACAGATTAACGATTAATCATAAAAAAATCGTTTTAAATTTCAATTAATCTCGTTAACTGTACTGTACATACTAGGATAGATACTAATTATTAAGAAAAAGATGAGCAATATAACACAATGTAAGGATACAATATAGTGTAAGAAACTAGGAATAAGAATGCAACAACCTGCTTGTAATAGGCTGTTGGCCTTAAGTGCAAATAAATTGTTATTGTTGTTATTGTTGTTGTTGTTATTATTACTACTATTATTGTTATTATGAGTAATTTCATAATGGTAGATTTTTAAAACAGAATATCATATGAATAATAAATTTTGTAAATAATAATAAATTGTGTAAGAAACGTGTTATATTAATTTTTAACATTTTCTTATAGATGTTCGAGATGTGTCTTTTACACTATCGACTAATTATACTTGATGGTGCCTTTTTAGTCCATACACCAGGTATTAAACGAAAAACAATAAAGATTGACAAAGCAAAACGAGAATTTTTAAAGCCTCACGAAAGAAAGAACGCTCGTATCTATCAACGTATAATTAGACGTTTATTGAAACAATATCCTGTTAATCGCAAATGCGCACAATAATATTTTTCGATAAAGGAAATCAGTATTCAGAGTAATCGCTTTTACTGTAGGAATAAAATAAACTTTGAAAGATACACGGAGTAGCTATATAAATGCTGTTTGTTTTCTAATAGTGTTATCTATATAAATGATACGTTGTATCTATACTACCATCCATTATAAAAGAGTGTTTTTATATTTATAAACCAGTAGAAATTAACTGAAAATATGTGCCTATTTAAAATACAAAACATAAAAAGTCTCGTAGCAGTAACTCCCTGAATAATGAATATATCACAATAGTTTATTATTACTTAGTAATAGTATAATATATTATTATTTTCATTTTTTTGTTCAACTGGACATTGAGGAACTTTGTTATTATACATAAAAAATATAAAGATACGTGTAAAGAATATAAATATATTCTCCCAGCTAAAGCGTTACTGCATTTGTTTGATAAAACAAATATAAAAGTTAAGGTTTTGTATAAAAAAATGTATTTACCTACGCATGTTTCGTACGTTTCAAAATTTTAAATTATCGAACGGAATTTTTTCTTAAATGTAAGTATTTACTTTAAATATTATACTTATCTACGAAATTAAGTAACCATGTTAGTTTATTTAATATTTTATATTTTATTATAGTTAGTTTATTTAATATTTAATATTTTTCAATTTTTTGCAATTATAAATAATTTATGCATAATTTTATTGAAACGACAATTAATATATAATAATGTATATTTAATACAAGAACTTGTAATTGTATTGTGTATGAACTTGTAATGTATCTAATTGTAAGTTTAAGTTTAAGGTATTAGTTTTCCTCAATACGGCACTGTGATAATGCGAAACTAACAATGAGTACAGATTAATTTTTAATGTTTGTTTTAAGTATTAAAATACATAATTTGATACAAATAGATTATAAAATTTCGTAAACAATACTTCGTATGCCAATCGTGATATGTACATATGTATATATGTAAGACCATAACAAGGTAAGGCATAAACAATTCATAAAAATATATATTATAATCTTAGTAATTTTTTTATTTTTTGTGACAAACTTTGATATTTCTTAAGAAAAATTAAAATCTTATATTCATTACTACTACTTTTCTGCTGGGATTAAAAACGAGGTTATCCATAAAATGTTTGTTATCAGAATGATTACACACACGTTTAATGTACATTTAGTATTCATAAATGATATTTGTGCAATGAAAATAGATATTAATTCGAATAATCGATTTTGAGTAAGAATTTTGTGGAAAAAAGATAATGATAAGTTATCTGTTTATTTGAAAATAAGAACAGAAATATGAGTCAAAAGGAAAACTAAGTTACGCGTGTATTGGAGATTGAAGCTACAGGCTCAATCTTCGAGCGGTGGCGTACAAGCACAGGAAGGTAGTTGAAGTTTGCTTTATTAAAGCAGATTAAGTATGTATTCCTTTAATTATTTCGGTTTTATAACATTTAGTGAATATTTATTGGAATTAAAATATAGATCATCAATTGCAGGAATTCTAATAATGGATATATTAAGGAATGTATCGTCGGCTTTTTGGTCAACTGATGTTTGGTTACCGCCTAATATAACGTGGGAAGATATCAAACCAAATTCAGATAATAAATATGCAGACTATCAACATTTAATTTATCCTCTGCCTATGGCATTTGTTCTTTTGATAATTAGATACGCCCTAGAAAGGTAATCACTTTATTCTTTTGTAATAATATATCAAATTTGTAATTGAACTGAGGTTATAGCGTATTTAAGTAAATATTTATATTTTATATCTTTTGAAATTCTTTATTATTGGAATTTCATTTTTTAAGTATTTCATTAAACTTTCAATGTAAGCTAAATTATAGTACACACATAATCTTTGACATGTTATAATAATGTGTATTACATAGAAAAAGATCACATGATACTATGCAAGGACATTCTAAACTCTTACATCAACTCAATTAATTGAAATTACATGCTTTATTAATCTTTTTGTAGGTACTGTTTTGCACCCATTGGTAAGTCCCTTGGTATAAAAAATACAAGAACAAAAAAAGCTACACCAAATGAAATACTAGAAAAAGCCTATCGTAGCAGAAAAATTAAACATAAACAGGTAAGCATGCATTAAATTAACTGGTTTCTTGATGTCATTAATAAAATTTCAATAAATAAAAATGAATCGTATTGTATTTGTTTATTGTATTGAGGCTTATGCCTATTATAATCTTTCTATATATGTGCATGCTTGATACAGTTTGTTTCTACCTTGGTTTTTTTCCTTAAAGCGAAATCTTAATTCACTATCTGTTTAAATATATTTATATCTTAATTTAATGTACAGATTACTACAAAACTTCTATGTGTCAGTCTTTGATATTTTGTTCTTGTTTTGATTGTTCTTCTTTGGTCTTTCTATTCATCTAAGCAGAAACCTTCTAACTTCGTGCTTCTCTTTATGAAGTTTGCTAATTCCCATATTTGCTTTTTTTGTTCCCATTGTTATTATTTATTATTCTTACTTCTCAACGTGATTTGTCTGATTTCTGTATACATTGTCATCTTCCTATAGTGTTTTGGATGTATTTTCTATTATTGTTTGTTGTATGTTGCTTTCCTCTGTTTCCTATAATGTGTCGTTATTTCCATGTCCAAATTGCTATAGTTTATGCCATAACTGGGTGATCTGCTTCCCCTTTTTGTCTGATACCTCTTTCTCCATTATCTTCAGTTTCTCACAGCATTTTCTCTGAAATCTATGTTCATCTGTGCTACCATGTCCCAGCAACTTTTCATTACCCCTAATTCAAAGTGTAATCTTTCTGTTTCTATTCTTGTCATGTAGTATGCATTATGTAATAATGTTGCTTTTATTACTGTGTCAAATATCTTTTGTGCTGGTTCTTATCCAAATAAAAATTTAATTGTAAACATGTTATTTCAATCTATTTTATTTGCATATTTTATTATAGAAATATTGATAACTATTTGAATAGTAAAATATAATTAATGAATATTTTGTTATTATCCATTTTACTCAGTTAATATATAAAGAGAAAAATAGTTTAGAAATATTTAATAAAAAGTTATGGTAAATAGCAATTATAGTAAATCAATGTTGATCTTCAATACTACAATACACCATGATATTAAACAACAATTATATTGGGAGCATAAAAAATTTGTTCAGTTCTAAATTGTGTGTTCAATATTAATTTCTTCAAACAGATTCATGTAATCTAAATCAAAGCAACTGAGAAATTAAATGTTATGGAGTTTTTTGTAATATGTGGATATATTTTAAGATCCTGGCACTGGCTAAACAATTAGATTGGTCTGAACGACAAGTAGAAAGATGGTTGCGATTAAGACGTACTCAGGATAAGCCATCAACACTTACAAAATTTTGTGAGAACAGGTTAGATTTTTAGAGTGAAATATAAAAAACGAAATATACTTCTCCATTTTTCGTTTATATAAAAGTTAATAATATGATAAAGTAAATTTTGCATTGAAATTCATACTATGTCTATATATATTTATCTTTAAATATTTAGTATAATCTATTCTTTTGTTACAGCTGGCGCTGCTTATATTACATATACTCATTTCTCTACGGACTAATTATTTTATGGGACAAGCCATGGTTGTGGGACATAAATCACTGTTATTATAATTATCCATATCATCCAGTTTCAAATGATATATGGTGGTACTATATGATATCAATGGCGTTTTACTGGTCTCTAAGTTTTTCTCAATTTTTTGATGTAAAAAGAAAAGATTTTTGGCAAATGTTCATTCATCATATAGCTACTATTGTATTAATGTGCTTTTCATGGGTTGGAAACCTAACCAGAATTGGTTCATTGGTGTTATTAGTGCATGATTGTGCAGATATTTTTCTAGAAGTAAGTATGCCTTATTTGAACTGCTGGTATGTAATATTGATATGACAAATTTGATATGTACATGGAAAATACATATATTTTTTTTAGGCTGCAAAAATGGCTAAATATGCTAACTACCAGAAATTATGTGATTGTATATTCGTCATTTTTACAGTCCTATGGATTGTCACACGTATTGGTGTTTATCCATTTTGGATAATTTATAGGTATGTTCTGATAATTTTAATTTCTAATATATTTCATTAATATATTACATTAAATGTTGCAGCACATCGATAAAGGCACCTAAAATAGTACCTATGTTCCCAGCATATTATATTTTCAATTCTTTGCTAATTTTATTGTTATTCCTTCACATGATCTGGACATATTTAATTCTTAAAATCGCATACAACGCTTTCTATGCCGGCCAAGTAAGTTTTACGCTTTTTGATACTATATAAATTAAATGTAATTGTGAAATGTTTCAGAATTTTAATTTATACTTGTAATTTTTCAGATGGAAGGTGATATTCGTAGTAGCAGCAGTGAAGATATTTCAGATAACTCCATTGATAGTACACCACTAAATAATTCCACAAATTATGTTACCAAGCAAAATTCCAGACAGAAGGTTCACTAACAAATAACTTTTTAGAAAAAAGGTTATTGCAACAGTAATAAGGCAAGAATTCAAATATTTAGCCGGGCGCCAATTAATTTCAGCGAATTTAATAAACCCTTGCATTTATCGTAGTATGATAATTAAAAACCTTAACTTCGATAAAGTTATTAAAAAGGTTATTGACCTTTAAAACATTCGCCTTCTTTAGTTATTATTTTTTTAAATAATTTAGCACTACAAAGAAGTCATTTAATTGTTTCATGAAACAATCACTCATTATTTTAATGTTTTTACGTGTGAAAGAGTGAATATTAAGAACTACGAATTATTCTTTTTATTATTACTCATACCATTTATTTATATACATTTTATTTAATAATTTAAGAAATCGTGTTTTTCTTCCTTTTTAAGTAAATTCTGATTACTTAGTCAAACAAATGATGGACCAAAGTTTAAAAACGTTCAATATTTGTAATTTCTAAATCTTCTTAAAGTTTAGTACTTCATTATGTTTAATAACGCTTATTTATTCTTATATGTTTTACAAATGATGTCCTAAATTTTTTAATTAAGGAAATTAATAATAATGTATTAAATAAGTTTAATCCACTTTTTCTTTAATTAACCTCCTTTATTATAGTTCTCTGAGGATATTTAATTAATTTAATTATTGTAATATTAGTGTTTCTTATATAAAAATAAATGTATTGTTCATTTTACTCTCCAAAATGTACATTGATATCTAGACTATAAAAGTTATCAAAGCACTATGAATAAAAATCTAGAAAGTATATAATATGCACTAATTTATTTACATATATGACAAGCAAGAGGAGAAATTTGTAAATAAATATTGATTGTAATATTCATCTTTAATGTATAATCTGTTTTGTTCTACATGTTTTAATTACTTTATCAGTATTGTGATTTGTATAATATAATTTACAAATATAGATGTAAATGTTAATAGTATACAATAATAATGATTACAATAATGATGAAAATTATCATATATATAAATTATGTATTATTATTTGTTGTTATTCTTCATAAATATTATAATTACATAGACTGCGGATAGACTGCACACAATATGAAAAATATATAGGTATAAAGTATCCAAAGTATATAGTACTTACATATAGTCCCTTCGGAAAGTAAGTTAACAATTTTAGATTTAAATTTTTGGCGGGAGCGTTAATTTACTTTGCGGGGTGTATATTAACCTATAACACTTGGCAAATAAGACAATTTTCCACTGCGATTTTACTGTTTTAATTATGTTCTCAAAAATATGAATTTACATACAAATTTGCAGTCGAATTATATTAAATACTTAGAAAATTTAAAGTAAGAAGAAATGATTTGGATCATTTCTAATATCATACATTATGCACTGTATAAAGAATGATAAAAATTTGAAATTAGCGCCAATTATAGTAAATTATTCGCCATATTTGATAGACATCGTTAAGTAGTAAAGCTTCCACTCTTAAAAGTCGTTTCATTGCAAGTACATTATCGTGTTTTCGTATAATCGTATTTTTTTTTGGCCGGTAGAGATTCGATCGATAGAATTGTACTGAGGGTCACCTTGAAGTGTTACTTGAATTTGAGTGAAGCATAAGGTCTCGATATACTTTAAGTTGATCGCTATTTATTTTCTAATAAATTTATTTAAAAAAGATAAATATGGGAGGAAAATGGTCAAGTATGGATCCTTCTGAAGTCGAAGTTCCAGAAATAAATGCTTTATTGGAAAGAGATCCATACCTAAAACCTTATGAAAATGAGATTCGCAAAAGGTATTATGTACATTTTTAAACATATGTAAATGTCTGTTTTGGACATGTATAGTTTTAGATACAATTAAGGTAATTCAGGATAAAATAATATCTAAATGACATCAAAAAGTGTTTATATGTACAATAATTTTTTTTACCAGATATGCTTTATTTAAAGACTATGTAGAAAAAGTGGAAACCGGCGATGGCACTTTGGATAAATTTTCAGAAGGTTATAAAACTTTTGGAATTCATATAAAAGAAGACAATAGTGTTATTGCAAAAGAATGGGCACCGGGTGCACAAGAATTATTTTTAATGGGAGATTTTAGTAAGTAGATTAAAACTATAAATTATGTAAAACTAATATAAAATTGCAAAAAGACAAATGTAACAGAAACAGCTTATTCAATTGTCCAATATAGAATATAATTAACACATTGAATATTATATAGGCCGCCAACAGTCCACTGATTGTAGTTATTTTGTATAAAAGGAAATTTGATTATGAAATGCTTTAGAATATAATCAATCGATGCATAATTATCATATATGATACAATTATAATACTGAAGCCTAGATGAAAAGTCATGTCAAAGTAATTGAACATTTAACATGTTAATTATTAAATACCACTGTATTCAATTGTGTCATTGTATTTATTTTAGAAGATATAGCATGATATATTTGTTTATGTATAACCCAGTGAATTAATGCATTTTTTATTTATTTATAATACTAACATAATTCTAATTAAAAAATGAGATTGGGAAGCAAATGTTTGTTAATATATTAATTTTTATAAAAATCAGAGAAAGTTTTGTACTATATGTATTATATATACATATTTCAAAATTGAATGTATGGTTCATTTAGAGGTCATTGGTCTTAAAATCTTAAAATATGTTTGCAAATTTTCTGTTTACAGATTTTCAGATATGGTTTATATCTATTATAAGTTCTAATATTTTTGTTTGGTATTAAATAATGTGAGAATTAGTTTGTCTTCTTTGGCAATTCACAATATAATACATAAATTCTTACGTAATAATATATAGCATAAGAGATGAAACAAAAGTATTTTAAAGATTATAATATTTTTATATTTTTATTTCCAGATGGTTGGAATAAGACAGCTAATTCATACAAAAAATTGGATTATGGTAAATGGGAATTACATTTACCTCCTAATGCTGATGGTAGTTGCCCTATAAAACATCTTTCAGAAGTCAAAATAATTGTAAAAGATCATAACAATGAATTATTGGAACGATTAAGCCCTTGGGCTACATATGTTACACAAAATCGAGCAGAAAGTGTTACATATAAACAACGTATATGGCACCCATCATCTGAAAATGTATATATATGTACATAAATATGTATATAATTACTTTATACAACTAGAAGTTTACATTATTTTCAATTAATTTCATAGTATATATTAAGACCTCAAAGTGACATATTTTTATTCAGGTTTATAAATTTAAATATTCCAAACCAAAAAAGCCAGAAAGTCTCAGAATATATGAATGTCATGTTGGTATTGCCACTGAAGAATTGAAAGTTGGCACATATTTAGAATTTGCGGAAAAAATAATTCCTCGCATTGTAAAACAAGGCTATAATGCTATTCAACTGATGGCTATTATGGAGCATGCCTATTATGCAAGTTTTGGATATCAGGTGTGTACCTATCATGGATAATCTTAAAAGGTTTGTTTATAAAACTAATGTAAGTGAATGTTAAATTTCATAACAATATATTTAATTAAATTTAATAAGGTGACTTCATTTTATGCTGCTTCATCTCGTTATGGTACACCAGAAGAATTAAAGCAGTTAATAGATACAGCACATCAACATGGTTTATATGTTTTATTGGATATGGTGCAGTCACACGCATCAAAAAATACATTGGATGGATTAAATATGTTTGATGGTACCGACTCTTGTTTCTTCCATGCTGGTAATCGTGGTCAACATCCGCTTTGGGACAGTAGACTTTTTAATTATGGAGAATACGAAGTGTTGCGATTTTTACTTTCCAACTTACGTTGGTACATTGAGGAATATAATTTTGACGGATTTAGGTATTTGTTTATACCTTAAATTAACTAAAATGTCATTTTATCATATAATATTTACATTGTAAATACTTATAATATTAAATTTTATAGATTTGATGGAGTTACATCAATGTTATATCATTCAAGAGGATTTGGACAAGGTTTTAGTGGCCACTATGACGAATATTATGGTCTTAATGTTGATGTTGAAGGTGTAGTATATTTAATGCTTGCAAATCATATGCTGCATTGTTTGTATCCAGAAATTGTTACAATAGCTGAAGATGTTAGTGGAATGCCTGGGGTTTGCAGGTATAAAATGTTTTAAGATTGCAATGTTAAATAAGTTTTTCTTTTAGCATAAATTTTTCGTAAGTTAATTACTAATTTTTTCTTTTTTCTATAAATATTAAAGGCCAATTCCTGAAGGCGGTATAGGATTTGATTATAGATTAGCTATGGCGATTCCTGATAAATGGATTAAACTTTTAAAAGAGGTGAGAGATGAAGATTGGAGTATTGGAGATATTTGTTGGGCACTAAGTAATCGAAGATGGATGGAAAAAACAGTGGCTTATTCAGAATCTCATGATCAAGCTCTTGTAGGTGATAAAACAATTGCATTTTGGCTTATGGACAAAGAAATGTACACACATATGAGTATAACGAGTCCACCTAACCCAATCATAAGTCGTGGAATTGCTCTTCATAATCTTATCACATTAATTACACACGGATTGGGAGGTGAAGGTTACTTAAATTTTATGGGTTAGTTTTAAAAACATATTTTTGTAATTGTAACTTCTAATAATTTAGAGTTATATATTTCTTAATATATAAACTGTTAGGTAATGAATTTGGACATCCGGAATGGTTGGATTTTCCACGAGCTGGTAATGCAGATAGTTACCATTATGCTAGGAGACAGTGGAATTTAGTAGATGATGAGTTACTAAAATACAAATTTATGAATAATTGGGATCGTGCTATAAATACTCTTGAAGAAAAATATGGATGGTTGCATGCAGGCCCTGTAAGGTTTAAATAAAAATATTTATGTATATTAACTCCAGTGATAAAATTTATATGCTTTTTATAGGCATATGTAAGTTGGAAACATGAAGAGGACAAAGTAATTGTTTTCGATCGAGCAGAACTTGTATTTGTGTTTAATTTTCATCCAATCAAATCATTTCCTGATTATACTATTGGAGTAAAAAATGCAGGAACTTATAAGGTTCTATTATGTAGTGATGATAAAGATTTTGGTGGGGAAAACCGTGTTGATACTAATGTACAACATTTTACCAAACCAGAACCATTTTCTAATTATTCAAATAATATGATGATTTACATTCCTTGTCGTACAGCTATTATTTATGTTCGAGGTAAGTCATTATAATATTAGTTATAGTAATGATAATTTACATATATCAATTTCTTAATTTCAGAAACTTAAGAGCTTTACAGAGGCATAGCCAGAAGAAGAATTGATTTTAGTGTTATATATAAATAAAAGTTACTATTTTTCCTACCAAAGTTTAGATCAATATGTAGTGTTAAGTAAGAGAAAACAAAATAACATATATTTAAAGCTTTGCAAAGAGTTCAGGAGGTGCAATTAATACAAAACAATTAAAAAAAGAAAAGTACAAACCAAAATACTCATGCCATTTTTTAAAGGAATAATTTTATTAAACAAAGGTTTACATATATATTTGACACATATACATACACATTGAAGTATGCATATTTACATTTGAAAATAATGTAGTCAAAAGACGCAAATTAAATAAGTTTACACTAATAATTATGTACAATATGTTAAAAGATGTTTTATATTTTGATATCAAATTTTAGTATTTATAAATATTTTTAATAAAGGATTGTGTTTTTCAATTTGTGTATTAATCATTAATATATAGAATTGTTTTCTGGTTTTAAGAGAGCAAGATAAAAATAAATTACTTAAATTTATGTTATTAAATGCAGAAACAAATAATAGTAAGATGCTATATTGTTGTACTGTTGGATTGTTTGTTATTGTAAATTCGTATTTTTATTTTTTCATAAAATAAATAACTTTTTTTCATTTTTATGTTTATTTATATTTTACATCACTAAATTGTGCTTCATTTACATCGTAATCTTTCATTTTATTCTCTAAGATCCACCATTTATCTAAAAATCCAATATCTACCACTCTTTGATAAAAGGTTAGATATTGTGTTTTTAAATAAGGACAAGCAACTTTGTACAAGGAACACATTTTGTCATAGTTATCTAACCAGATTAAACTAACTATACCTAAATCCAGCCGCCGCACAATTCCTTCATTATAAGATTGGCTTAACCATTGTAGATATTGTTCAGACTTTGGATTACGTATAGCTTCTCCCACTTGCATTACTTTTATAGTATTTTCTAATAAATGTTCTTTGAAGGAACGCTCATCTGGATTATGCCTGCGTAGATATATATAGGATCCTAAAACTAATTAAATAAAGTTTTTAATATAAACATATATTAAAAATTTTTATCCTTTATATTTATTTTATACTTTAATCTTTTACTAGTCTCTAGAACAAAAATATACACTAATAACTTTTTGTGCTTAGCCAATATTGTTAAAATTATTATTGTTCGTTAATGAAACATAAATGTACGCACGAGAAAAATAAATAGATGCTTTAATAGGATGTTCTTTTAAACTTTTAGCAATATCCAATGCTGTTTCTTTATAATCCATATAAATACTCGTCCAATAGTTTTCTGCAAATAAAGGTTTATTTCAATTAAAGCAATCTTGTTTTCCTGAAATTTCTTTCTCATAAACAATTACTCGTGGTAATATTCAGACACAGTACTACTTTCAGCATTTGTTTCTTTTAAAAATCATGTTGTTTATTCTATGAAAATATGTACCAGTTACTATATCTTCAAAATATATTCACAATTCTTTCTAAACAATAACATTTAATTATACAATAGACTTTTGACAAAAAAGAGGTTGTCCTCTTTGTTTCTTAAATTCAATGCAGTCTTGGTCTTTATGTCTTCTAATATCTGCTGCAATTAATACTAATAATTGTGCAACTTCTGCATAACTTTTATTCATTTCTCTATAATAAGTTACAAGTTATCTTTTATCACTTACTATTCTTTCCTTTTCATGACATGTTAAGTCTTCTGATATATTAAAAAATATTGATATTAATTTTTCCTGACGTTCATTATACAAAACAATTATACAAAATAAATCTATTTTGCATTCAAATTGTTTCCAAGAATTACCAGATTGCAGAATGTAAATAAATGTCAGAATGTTAGTATGATGTGAAAGTAAGACAATTTTTCATTAAAGACCTACTGTACTATTCAATATTATTTTTAGTAAGAAATGGTTTATGTATTTTCAAGCTACTATAAATGGTACATATTCTTGTAGAATAAGCAACAAGACATTAGATCATCCTCTCTAATACGAAGTAACAAATAAAGAGATAATATCCGAATATTAATGTAATTGTAGCATAAAAGAGCTACTCACTCCATCGTTGGAGAAGCGCTGCTCTCATTGCTGCTGACATTTTGAAAATTTTCTTTCTCATTACATTAGTAATATCAGATAATATAAATTGTTCGTCTTAAACTTGTAGCATGCTTGTAACATACTATTATGCTTGTAACATACTATTCTAGTTATTCTAGTTACTTACGTCACTTTACGCCTGAAGTTATCTGTTTATTATCTCTCTAGATTTTGTAGTAAGAAATGTTACTTCTTTTATAAATGAAGAAAAATTGATAATTAGGATTTATTATGAAGAAGAAGATTTAAAATGTTGTATTTAACATTTTGGAACGACTTTACATTAAATTTTGTTTATTTTAAAATCAAGTGCCGAATTAAATTTTGTTTGAACCAATCGGAATTAATAATTAGTACAAAGATTACGCCAAAAAGGAAATTTATACCTAAGTGAATGAAATAATTATGATTCGTATTTATTAAACTTGTAATATCAATGTTGAAATGAATATAGAATCATTCATAATATTTTTTCAGTTATAACCAGGTACGATGTTTATGTTGTATTAAAATTGGGGTTATCCACGTGGTTAAAATAGAAATTGAGAAATCTAGAGAACTAATATCTTTATCTTTCAATTTTTTGAAAATTCCGTGTTTGTACAAAGAATTCATTATATACGATTATTTACATTCAAAATAATAGTAACATTCTCATGCATTCAAATAAAATGAAGTAAATTTTAAACATTACGTAAATATAAAGGTAGTGATGGATAAAATTGAAACTATTGGTTTGAAATAATTAAGGAAACTTTATTGATCTTTGTCATTATCTTATAATTGATAATATTGTTTTAAATTTATTAAATCATTTATATTTCTAAATTTTAATGTATTAATGGGCTGGCAACTAAGCGATTGCGGATTTTGTCATTACCACGTAATGTCATTAAATTCATAAATATAATTAAACGTAATGCTAATTACGTGCACCAATTAATTACGACGATTTACGTAATTCTAATTTTTATCCAACGCCTCGTTTGATGTAGCTGTTACAAAGTTCAACTGTAACGATTATATATACATATAACGTGACAAAAGATTTTTAAAACAAACATGAGACAACTGCCAAATATGAAGCGTGAGGCAACTAATGTTAGATAAATTCTTCTCGTCAAAATTTTGAGAATCATTTTCTTGCAATATACATATGTACGGTGTTATCTATGTATTTGTTGCATTATATAAGAGAAGATGACTTAAATATCGTATCTTGAAAATACGTAAACAATTTCTTCTTAACAATGACATTTAACAGTACAGTAGATTTTTAACGAAAAACTTATCTAACTTTTACGTCACGCTAATATTCTGACACCTGTTTACATTATGCAATCTAGAAATTCTTAGAAATCATTTGAACCGCGAAACAGATTTATTTTCTGCAATTCTTTTGTATAATCGACGCCATAAGAAACTAACATTAATATTTTTTTAATACATCAAGAGATTTAACATATCACGGAAAGGAATGCATACTAGTCGATAATAGACAACTTGTATCTCATCATAGAGAAAAGATTGAAAGTTATCCTGAAATTGTGCAATTATTAGTATTAAATGCAGCAGATATTATTAGAAGGCATAAAGGAATAGACTGCATCGAATTTAAGAAACAAAGGTGACAACTTTTCTTTTTGTTAAGAATTTATTGTATAATTAACCATTATCGTTTAGGAAAGGAACTAATTACGTATTTTCGAGCCACGATAAATGGTATATATTGTCGTAGAATAAATAACACGATGTTTAAAGATTCCTTAATCGACTTAAACGTTATTTTTAGGCCCAATGTCCGCGAAGAGTCGCTTCATAGATGTACTAGACGCGTTGATGCTAAGAGCAAGTACTAAGTACGCTTCCATGCAGTGTTTATTGTGAAGTAATGTGCACCTGTCCATGAAACAGCAGCAAACGGTGTTCGTCGTTACATGTTTTCATCACGATGGCTGTCGCTAACATTGTCAGTAGCGAGGCGTACGTTACAGCTATAAACGAATGCAGCGATACAGGGTGAAAAAGGTTTTACTCGTCGCTCGATGTTTTAATAACGAATAACCAACAGACCACGGATTTCTGATTTAAATTCACATTTTCACGAATACGATAAAATACAGGATCTAGATAGAGATTTGTTTTATCCATTAAGTACTACAAGAAGTACTGTACATTGAATATCTTATATATTTTTACGTATTATGTGCATCCCATGCATTTTTGTATCTTCAAATTTCTCACAATTGCATAAAAAATCCGTAGTCTAATAACGAGGTAAAATGTACCTTGCTGTACGTTTCGTAGACTGAATATCGTCATGTTTAATAGACTATGCTTAGGCTTTTATGGAACAAAGCTTCGTGGACAGTGGATCTTGCAGTGCCCTCCTTAGAGCGCCAGACCACCAAGTATATTGTCAATATTTCAAGATTCTCAATTAAAAGGATCAATATGGATTGTCAATATTTATTGACAAACCTTATTTTCACTGAGAACTTTGATATATTGGCGATATTATTGATTGTCCGAGGGCACTCTTAGGAAGAAATTTTCATATCTAGGATATTTTCAAGCTACGACAAATGGTTCGTATTCTCGTAGAATAAACAACACGATACAAATCATGTTTTCTTACGCAAAATAATAAGTACAGCGACAGTACTATGTCCAAACATCATTGCGAGTAACTGTACATTGCCGAATGCGCGACTACGATATTCCATAATTTGACTGATAAAATTGGTAAGTGATTCCATTGGTAACGCCTTCTTCTTTTTCTTTTTACTTTCGCTCGTTTCTCGCCCTTTGAAGCCTGATACCTTTGCTTGTGTTATAGTATACGTATACGTCTGCCTCGACTGAATACATGCGCGTGTTACTCGGCAAGCAGGAGAACCCGTCGACGGGTTACTCACCGCGGGCGACGCTCCATCGATCGCGTCGCTTTGCGAGGGGTGGAATCGTGGCCAGAGACATTGCCGAAGCGAGAGAGAAATTAATATCAGAGTAGGAGAGAAGAGGCCAGCCAGGAGAGAGGGAGAAAGGGTGAGCGGAAGGGGAGACGAGGAGAAACGACGAGAGACGAGGAACAGTAGGGAAGCCGGGACTCCCCTATGTCGACGTTCAACTCTGCAATGTCGGCTCTTCGAGGGTGTATTTTATGGTGAAATAGGGGAAATGAGGAGCGACGAAGACAGGTTATACGTAAAAAGGAACGGAGCGTTGTAGACATAAAGAACGGAAAGGAGAGGCGTAGGGAAGGGGAGAGACAAGATAGAAAAAAATAGATAGGGGGTAACAGAGAGCGATGTGGTGGGAGAGAAACCAGAGATTATAAAAGCTATGAGAGAGGAGGATGAGCGCTGGTCGAGGATATAAGATATCCATGAGAGGATTGAAAAAGGAAAGAAGTGTAAGATGGTGGGAGGAAGGAAATTGTAATATCAAACGAGAGAATTTAAAAAGTTATTTTATATGTATTTCATCGATGGATGGTATGTAATTAATTGGACAATTGTATCTATCAGAAATACATATAAGAAATATAAGAATAAGAATATAAATATTTATTTATTTGTTATGTATTTTTTATTAATTTCAAACTCTTTACTTTACATGTTATATATGTTAATACATGTATATGCATTTGCAGAACCAATATTTTCGAGTTCAGATGTATCATGTACAGGCTGTTCCAAATCTCAACCGGTGAACCTTGTCAAAATGTTTGGGAGGTCATTTTGAGTAAAAGATCTTATATATTCCATGGGTCGATTCGTCTTCCTTTTCAAGGTATAAAGGGGAAAGTAGTATAAAATACGAGTAATCAGATGCATTCAAGCTATTCGATGATAATCATTTATTTCAAATTATTTTCTACACTGATTCATACTGGTTTACACAAATTGTTCAAAATCATCTTGTTTCCATGTACGAAGAAGTTAAGTAGCTCGAATGTGTCTGATTACTCTTTCTTTATACTTTCCTTTCTCATATCGAGTTTTACAAAATCAAAGTTAAAATATCTTTTTTTAACTAATCACATTTTGACCCAAGTACGTTAATACTTTCTCGCAGAGAATTAACAAATTGCATCGAACGATGTGTGGAAAGATATATAGTTCCATTTAAAAAAAGAAAACGAAGTTCACCTTGAAATCTCAGAGGCACGTCAACTAAGATAAGATTCGTGACATTACAAAAGTAAGTTTTATTTGAAACACTTTTTCGAATAATGTGCATTGCGAGATATTTGTGTGAGACGCTAAAAATGAAACACCCTGTATATGATCTCAGATATAGATTTTGGTTAGCAACAAAGGAGTTATCGATTGTTCGAATTTTTAGTAGATACTTTTATTAGGGAATATGCTTTACTGGATATATAACATACACAGACGCATAATTTCATATAAAAGTAAACATGTACAGCGGCATTTTATTCGTTGTATGTATAAGTATAGATTAATAAAAATCACCTCTTTAGAAAGTTTTCATTTTCCTTTTTTAAAGAAAGAAAGTTAAGAGTAGTTGTTATCAAGTTTATAAACTAGCAATAACAATTGAATCGTAAAGAAAGGAGAAATCATTTTCCTACTGAAAGATATTTCTACAGAAAGTTGTTCGTGGATAAACTTTAAACGATAATTTTGCGGAAACATTGTAGAGTTTGAAATACTTTTATTGCGCAATGAAATGTTATCGTAGTTTCGTATATTTTACAAAATTTCGCATATTATATGAGAAACACGAGTAAAGTAAACAATAGCGGAATACTAATAATAATACGGAAAATTATAGTACAAGATTATTTTTGCACAGGTCGAAAATGAAGAATTTCACACGTGATGTAAGAAGTATGAAATATTTTGAACAACATCGACGTAGAAGGTAACGCAGCCCAAGTCCATATCTACATATAATTAAGATCGCAAGAACCTGTAATAGAAATTGGGAATAGGAAAATAATCTGCACGTTAACCACATTTTTTTTTAGTAAAAATTTAATTTATATAATAATCGATATTATAAAACTAGTAGTGGTATAAGCGAGAAGATGACGAGTTTATCAAATTGCAGAGGTATGAAAGGGTCGATTAAACAATCGCGCAAAATCTTTCACAATTTAGTGGTTCAATATGCCGATCCTAAAGCATTATCATACGTTAATTAAAAGTTTTAAGCCTAGCTAACCGAACGTGTATAACAGTAGATTAAATCGATGCTTTATTATCAATTATCTCTCAGAGCAAATCACAAATCAAAATCACACTCGAGCGCTCTTTTCATACGAGCTTAACTTCTTGACGTACGATTTAATTGAGATTAACTTGTCATTATATACTTCGCGTACAATATTATTACCATTTCTTTCAAGATTCACTTCCAACATCTATTATCCAAATGTTCTACTATACGAACTTTTTGCTTGCGCTCATTACCATTATATTTTATCCTTTCTATACTTACATATTATTTTCCTACTACTTTAGTACAAAGCTACTGTTATACACGTTAATATTTTGTGTATAATGATACGAACGTCGAAACGAAAGGGAAGATACTTCAAAAGCTAAAGAAAGCTGTGGAAGCGTTATCTCTTATCGTCTATCTATACCATTATTTGCGTGTAATCTTGTGAACTTTCTTTTCACCGGTCTAGATTAAATTATATCATGTAGCAGAAAAAAACAATTTCTTATTGTATATTGTACTAAATTGTGGGAACAAAGGCTCTTTAGAAAAAAAATGCACTATAAGATTCAAAAGCAACAGTGACTGGACCTATGCATTTCTTTCCTTATATGAAATGTGAAACCAAAAAGATTTATTTTTATATTTTGCCATCGTGTCTTTGTGCATTTTAACCACTTTCTAGATATATGAATGAATATGTACAAATTTTATATTAAAGCTTTTTTACCTATTAAATCCTATTTTATGGTTGTGAAAATGTACTTAATTCGATGGATTGTATATATCCTGATTAACAAATATCTTTCCCAATAAAACTATATATTGATTTGTGAAGAGAATTGGTCGCTTAATCCTCAGAAAATCTTCAATTTTATGAATCTGCAATAGTCTTCAATAATTAATCTTCGATCGTTAATCGTCATAATCTTCCGCATATTGGGAAAATTTTATATGAAAAATTGATAAATTATGCATAGACTTAAATTATTCGTAAATGAAAGAACAAAAAGACAAATACGCATACGTATGGATATGTATATGTTATAATAACCCATTAAAAATGTACATAATATTATAACATATTCATTGTATTAATTCATTCTATACTTACGTTTTAATTTAATTCCTTCTCTTCTATTTTCGTCTCTTTCTCCTTTTAATATCTAATACTTTTTCATTTTTCGTTTCAGTATTTAATTAAAAACTTAATTTTATGGATAATTTTGTCTTCCTGATACTCGCAATGTATTTGCTTAGACTTCTTTATATTTTAATTCCATAAATTGAAAATGTATGTACTCCTAATACATCGCACGAGTTACGTATCTTATTGTTACAACCATACTTACAATCAGTATCTTGCAATAGTCACAATACCTGCAATAGAGAAATCGTGTAAAAAAAATATAAAATTATGTTTAAAAAAATAGAGATGTAACAAAATAAATGCAGTGCTGTTAAAAAAGAAAGATAATAACAGGTGTCAAATCTTTAAAATGCTCACCTTCTTTACTTTTTATCAATAATTCTTTCACTTATTATATATTATACATAACTAAATATTTAGTCGAGATTTAATTCTCTATGGAAAAATAAACAAGCACATTTACCTCGTCGATATGTTTTGAGTTTCTCCTAATAAATGGTAATAAGTAATAAATATAATAAAAAATTGTTTAAAATAAAAATTCCTCGATTTATTACCAATTAATGTTTTGTTTGTATATTTATTTAATGTATAATATTATAACTGGGTCCGCATAATGTTTTCGCTGTCCAAATGGATTCACGAATGGAAAATGTTTAAGAGACGCTGGAACAAGGCATGAAACGATACGATATTCTAAGCTTGAAATGATCCAATGAAAAAGAACAGGTTGGTGTTTTTGAAGCAAACAAAATACTTTATTGTTAGATATTATAGTACAGTACGTGTAGCCCGTGACACATTAAAACAGACCATTTAGTTACATTTTAAATAAATAGCCTCCTTACTCCATAACCAACCTTGATATGACCCAATTAGTCTTTCTTTCTTTCGTTCGCATTCTTTCATTCTTCTATTCTTATACATGCTTGCACACATACGCATACATATTCATCATTCGTTCATCCGTTCTTTCTGCTTTTATCCCCATTTCATTCTGTTGATCTGCCATCTTTCTTCTTTCTGTAACATTGTTTAAAAGCCAATTGTTAACAATATCAATTTCACATGCAACAGGGTAGAGGGAGAGTGAGACGACTTTTTATTAGAAAAAATAATTTTCGCTCAGCGTGTACTCTTTTTTTCTTCCCGTTTTTATTTTTTTAAAACTTCTCTCTCTCTCTCTCTCTCTTTCTCCTTCTCCTTTGCTCTCTATTTGCTCGCTATCTTTTATCTTTCCATCACTTTCTTTATCAACATTCCTTTTTCATATTGTTATTTAATATTCGCAGTAGCGTTTTTCGTTCCGTCGCTATTCTCGCAAGTAGGACGAAAGCATTACCGAATAGATTTTTCAAGAGAACACGTCTGATGAAACGATTCGTCTTCAAGGGTTATTCCCCGAAATTCACGTTTCCATTCGTTCTCTTGTGACGCACCGTTTCGAATTTTTATTGCCTCTTCTATTCGATATTGTGTCGTCTTGCTGTCGTCCGCAAAGCTGCAGTATGATTCCTGCGCAGATTAAACGGGTATTCATTTTAATCTGGGTCCAAAGAACGTTTTCGCATTTCCTTAAGAATGTAGTATACTCAAAATATATGTAAATGCGTGTGAAATTTTGTGGTGGAATTAAAAACATTACAAAACAACTTTTAAACCACGATCATCCCACGCCTCGGACGAAGTAAATACACGTCACTCAGGATCTTCCCTTTCATAATATATGTATATCTCAAGATCAAAGTTATTGGAGTTGAGATCCCCTTTTCTACATAAATATCCAGTTTCCCTTTAAAACAAAAATGAAAGTTGAAACATTTCATTTACGTTTCGCTCTTACATTTTGCTATTTTCCAATTTTTATTAACGATTCTGGCACAAGAGACGAAAACAATTCCACGAATTGAAAGTTACTGGAATAAGAACGTTGGAATCATGGTAAGTATAAAAAATGAACCTATCAACGTGATCTTTTTTTTAACCTTTTTATTCTTCATAAAGAAACTATTACCGATAGCAAGATTATTATAAAGAATTTGCGAGTCTTATCGAACTAAACAAATTAGCAAAATTACAGACTAGAATTTCCCATAATCGAAACAAAAAGCGTAAAAATCCACTTTTGATCCGATTTTAAACGATTACCCTTAAAAGTATCAGTAGAAACGAAAGGAAGTCTTTACAATTGGTTTCCTCGTTCGTATCCAAAATTCGTCATGCCAAATTTCTATTCACAAGCGAATTCACGGTGAAATATAAATAGTTGCAGCTGAAGTTGCCGGTCAGGAATCAGAAAATCATTAAATCGCCAAATCGTTGATCTGTTTCGAATAGATTTCAATTGTAACGTTTACTTTTACAGTTATCCTATGTTATTTTATCGTCGTTAAACAGAATATAACCTGTAAACTGGAATCTGAAATAAGAAAATATATTTCTTAATTAAAAAAATTACTGAATAGTAATTTTAACTTTTGATTTCATTAATTTCCCAATATCAAAGTTAATTGTAGTTCAAACAAACGTTTAGCGTTTTCATGATTTTTGACAGTCTTTCATTGGAATATTTCGCGACGGCACAAAAAGGTTGCACAACTTACGTACATGTATATAAACATATACATATTATATATATATATGCACGTACGCGTGATATCTATTTTTTTATGCGTGTACATACGTATAATAGCTACAAATATAGTCACAGGCCAACATTTCGTAGTACAACACAGCACAATCATTGTCGTATCATTATTTTTTCATGTCCGATAGGTTTCACATTATATTACGGTATCAAGTTTAAATAATATAATCGTAATAATATATAATATATATAATATATATAATATTAAAATTGACCGAATATATTCTATTGACTAGGCACACTTAGTTTATAACAAGAAAAAAATTGTTTCCCTTTCGTTCGCTCTCTCTCTCTCTCTCTTTCTCTCCCTCTTTCTTTCCACACTTGCATCCTTTCCTTCTCTCTCTCTCTCTCTCTCTCTTTCACTCTTCCATTCATTCCTATTCTTTCCTCTTACATTTCGTTTGTCCTTCGTACATATGCAACCCATTCTATAGGCTTGCAATTTAATGCCAATTTAGTGCATATTCTGTTCTCCCTTTCTTCGAGTTTTTTCCTCGTTCCATCGAGTGTTATTAATTAACAGACCGCGAATTTTTATGCAAATTCATATTTTTATAGACACAAATAAAAGGAACGGAATCTAAGCAGAGACCTATTTCACCTACTGAATATTATAACGAATACTATATTTTGAATATTTGTGTTTTATATGAATTCTGGGTACTTTTGTATCTTCAAATGCATAAAAATCCGCAATCTACTAATTGATAATATTAATTAATATCTATCGATATTACCAACAGCATTTAACATGCGGACAAGATAGCAAACAATTCATTCAATAGTCGTTAAACTTCATCATTAACTCCAATACTTTTCCTCCTCCTTTTCGTCTTAATTCACTCTTTCCATCTCCCTTCTTTTCTTATCCTTGCCCCTTTCGGACTCTTTCTCGCCATTTCTCATTCTTGTGCAGCTCCTGCATATTGCTCACATACTCACACGTACATACATATTTAATAGTAAATATTATCGTTCCTTACCATAGTATGAAAAAATAGAAACTTCTGACAATAAAAACCAAACAAACGTGAATTTGCGTTCAAAGGGGTAAACGTTTCGTGGATGCGCGAATGTAAAGTGCATAGGTCACTGGAAAATTTTCACTCGTCTACGATGTAGAAGAAAAGTTTTGTATTTTTCACTTACCCATATTTACCCAAATCTTATTCGTTTGTTCTGAGAATTTTGTAAAAGTCGATTCGTTTTAACGGCTGAAATCGCGCATCCGTCCATACCACTTTGACTCTCTCTTAATCGTTTACAATATCGTCGTTATTATTATATTACTCGTAACTTGCTCATCTCTTTGCGTTTCCGCAACCTTACACTATCTATCTCTTTCCCCTCCTCTGATTTCTTAGGCCTCCAGTCCACAAAACGTCGCTGCATAGGCTAAAGGCCTCTATACACGTTGAAACATGTTGCGACGCATGCACCGACACTGGCGACATCTAGGTATCATGAAATTTGCACCAGTTTCAGTTTACCATCGCGTTACCGATTTTCCAGAATTTATGGTGTGATGGTAACGTTGAAACAAGCGAGTCAAAATGCCTGATTGTTTTTCAACGTCCGGTATTATTATCGATAATAGGAGGTATGTTAATTATAAAAAAACGTTGGGATAAAGACAATAACGCCATCCAGCAATAAACAGTACACTTACGCGCTAGTGAACTCGTTAGATAGTTACTTTTAAGCGGTCAGCCAATAAAATATTCTTGTAAGAAACGCAACAGAAATAAAGCGATCAAAGATTACAGATGTACAAGTTCGATTAATCACTGTTCCATCAGTTTTGCCAGCAAAAGATAAAGAATTAAAGACTAAAAAGAAATGGGTAGAAAGATGGTTAATCGAGAGAAACAGATTCTGAGTCCACGTTATTAAAAGCATTAGCAACGTATGAATCGAGCGACTATAGAAATTATTTGCTTACGGACAGCTCTGCTTTTCAACGTCTATTGGAGATTCTACTGTAAACTACATTCGGTATCGGTGCCATCCTCTACGCGTTGGAACCTGCCTCTCCATCAGGCCTTGCTCACCAACTAAGACGGGATACCGAACTACATACATTGTAACCTAATATCATGAAACCTAAGCGTCGATGCCAGACGAATCCCTCAATTGAGGGAATACACGACGTCGCGTTACTTCCCACTGCCACTCTACAGTACGTCGTTTGTGCCACATGAAATGAGTTTCATCTGGGACGTTGTCTATAGTATGGCTCATAACGTCACGAGTCCACTAACAGCGGGAACTTTTCCCTTAATTCTCTCAATCTGGTAACGCTGGATGCGTGCATCGCAACATGTTTCAACGTATACAGGCGCTTTAACAGTAAGTACGCTTTCATGTGTATGGAAAATGTACCTTGCTGACAGAGCTACCAGACGGTTTTTTTAATCGTACCTGCCATTGCCACCTGTCACTGTTTACGTGATTTTTCGGTCAATACGCGACCTAACCTTTACGATTGTATCGAGAGTGGCAATGGGAGTAGGGGTAATCTGCCTGCTTGTTGTTCGCTTCGTAGACTAAACAAGGCGTAGACGTATCGTCGCGTCCAATAAACTACGGTTAGGTTTCTACGAAGCGACGCTTCGTGGACAGTGGGCCTTGGTTTTCGCCTTTCTCTATGTGTTCTATCTTCATCCCCTTTGCCCGTCTCAATCCCCTATTCCCGTTTATAGTCATAATTCAAATTTGATTCCTTGAAGTAGTCACGATCAACTTATACTCTACTCCTGCATTTGTTTTTGATACTATTGAATATACGTTACATATATTTTCATATATGTATTACATGTACGTGTATACGTGTATATATGTGCACGCGCACGCGTGTGTATGCGCACAATGTAATATATATACAAAAACACCTACGCACATCTGCACGCACACACACATATGCATATGTGTGCACGCACGAAAATGTATGCGTGTACTCGCGTGTTCTTCATATGTATATAGGTATATAAGTATCGTGTAAATACTTTATATAGTTTCATGTATGTATTAATGTTGTATATATGATTTTTCAGTGTAGCCTGCTCCCGCGTACGACAGCGGACAAAAGCAAGTTTAAATACAAGTGGTAGAAAAAAAATAGGATAATTTTACAAAAGAGAACTGGATTCGACGAAAGAAACGAATAAATATATAAGACGCGACTGTCAGCAAACAGTGTAGTGGAAAATATCTAACACAAAGGCTCCTAATACGTGCATACAGCAACATACTTCAACTTTCTTCTGTCCGCTACTGTAAGTTTCGCTTGTTTTTGATTATTTCCCGTTACTCGATCGATACATGGAATGCTCATAATCGATTAACAAACTAGGTAGTCTCAAAGAAACGACGAGATCACGAGAAATGTTTATAACGTATGTGTAAGTATCGTGTACCTGGTGTGTACGTGTGTGCTCGCAATTAGATTACTTGTTCCTGTGTATACAAAATAGGTTTATTCGCTTGATGGCGATCGTGTAGCGATGTGTGTGCATTTTTGGCCGATAATTTACGCTAAGAGACTTAACAACGTCAGATATACACGATACAAAAAGAATTGTCTGTGCTGTTGATTACCATGTCGCGGGATATCTTCGTCCCAATTAATACGGTTGTATACTATTTTCGATTGACAATGAATTGGTTTCAGTGCGCCCAGCAACAGCTGTGCATCTTTCTGTTCGTTAATCGGCAAAGTTTCACTTGCAATGGCTTTCTTCGTGCAACGTCAATCGTAACAAGTGCATCGCAGTTCTCGAAAACTATTCAAAACAATTCTGCGGTCCGCCTAAAGCTGCGAGATTGAGATTTTGAGGATGGACGTAGAACCTGTTTCTCCATTTTTCTTCTTCATTTCGCTTTAACGTGCCATTAAAAAATGGTACCCCGTAGAGGATGGTTCTCAGAGTTACTTTTTAACATCTTTTTCGAGTAGAAAACAATAAGCTTCTCGATAACGATCAACAGTAATTTTTTTTTTTTTCAGATTACGAAGCACAACGTTTTTGCGAGAACAGCGAATCCATATAGAAAAATAGAAAATCTTTTTACAAAACAAATGGCATCAAAATAATTACGTTTGATTATTCCTTTCAGTTTTTTTCAATATTATTATTCGTTTTATGTTATTATTGCTACATATTGTTCGATAAGTTTCTAAATATGTATATGTTTTTAGGGTCGATAAAATAAAAACCTCAAAGTTTAATATTAACAAATAAGACGGTCTTCTGTCGGTGTATGGTATATAAACGTAAAAAGTTCATCGTAACGATATTACGCACGCTCACGGGTTTTACGAATCATATTAGTAGGCCTAGGTGTGTTAATTGTGCAAGATTTTTTACGTTTATCTTCTTACGGTGTTTTATTATCAATGCTCCATAAAGGCGTTTTACAGTTTATTCTTGTAAGTGAAAAGCATAAAACAAGATAGTTGTGACTCGTGTCTTCAGCCATCTTTAAATCTTATTCTTTTTATTCGTTCGAAAGTATCATTGACTCGTGTAAATATCTTTTCATAGACTGTGAATTACGTTATTTGTTAAAAAGTTAGCGTTAGCGTTTTAGTTTAGTAGTTACTTTTCAATTAAATTTCGTGTATCACTCTTACGGATGGAAAAAGAATCATACAGGATTTCACCAAACCGTAAAAGACGTCGATGTATTCACTGAGAACCATAGTACTATAATAAGATTGGTTACGATATGTAGAAACAAATGGGATAAAGTCAATCGCGTCGGACGTCGTAAACAAAGCTCAACGCCCAAAAACTTTAATACGAGCCGAATAAATTCGATTTTAATCGAAGTTTGTGCAAACATAGTACAAGATATTTAATACGTGCCGTGTACGGAGATATCAATTAATAACTCGGCATTAAATACCCTATGCTCTAATCATACGCGTACGTTACAGTTAATTTTATTCAAACGTGATATCTTTAATTTTTACCACTCGCTTACTTTTCACAATCTTCTTTTTTTTTTTTTACATTTTTTTTCTCCTTTTTCGTTTTTCTTCTTAATAATACACGCGTTCGCGTCGAACGCTCGACAAATTAGGATCGATAAGAAAAATAGACTAGATACACATGGAGAAACGAGCAACGTAATTTCAACGTTAAAAAAATAACACGAGTCGCTTTCTGTCGTGTTTTTCCCTACAGCGTTACGTAATTCTTCTTTTTTTTTTTTTGTCTCAAGCATACACGTTTATCTTAAAATCCATACACTCATCCTCGCCTGTCTTCTTGTCGGCAAGCCCTTCCTCGTCTTTTTATTTCTTTGTCTCTTTCTAGTCTTTCACAAGCACGAAAGAGCGCTTGGTCGATTGCAGTTTACAATTCAACGTACAAATATAATTAGAAAAATATAATTGGTAGAAGAATATAGAGATAGAATAGAGTTAGAATCAATTGGCTTTTTTTTCTCTTTTCTTTTTTTTTCTTTTTTTTGTTATCGATTAAATGTTAATATTTGCTTCCCTCCCCCCATATTCGCTGGAGCATCAAAGTCTTGCTTTAAAAAAATTACATAACTATTTGATAAGTATGCGTAAATGGTAACATCTATGGCATTCACGCGTCTCCCAACTCTCACGCTAACACAGTTTTCACATTTTCTCTCTTTCTCTCTCTCTCTCTCTCTCTCTCTCCCTTTCTCTCTCTTTCTTCCCTTATTTTTCACACTACAGCTTTATCTTCTTCTTGTTGCCCACGATAAAATACGATTAGAAAGGTATCTCACTTGTCGCTATTCATTTTATTGATCAATGGAATTTCAAGGTTCTTAGTTTCGCGTCTCGATTAAAAATCGTTTTTCACGTGTAGTTGCACACCGAAGGGAACAGTATGTATTAAAATGTCGTAAAAATATATGTATGTGCCCTCTGATCCATTTCAGAACTGTATTCCACTTGCCTATCAAAATTAACGTACGGAAGAGTTAAAAGGGTACGCGTTGATAAAATTTCTTTGTTACCTTCTCATCGTGTTGCTCGAACATTGTTCCGGTCGACATCGGTTGCCTCGACGGTGTGTATCGAGTTGAATTTGAACTTTTCTTCGAGTGAAACGGTGATATTATCTTTATCTTAAAATCAAAATTTCGTTTTACCATCATTGTACATTGTACGGTGGAAGTTGCAACTGGAATTATTATACCTCATGTCCTTCTTTTGTTTCGTCAGGTTGGCGCAAAAACCTTTAAACGTGTGTCACGTCATATTTTGCAAGATCAAGTATTCAATCTTAATGCGAACGATCGACGATAAAATCAAATCGTTATTCGTCTTGAAAAGAAATTTTACATACGTGTCGAAAGTGGAACGATTTCAAATTCACTGACTTTGATATTACTCGAACATTCGACAAGTTTCTTTGTGTCTTCTCTCACTTTATTAGGTCTATGACGGGCATTTTCTAATCTAATCAGCTTGAACGCTAACTTTTCTAATTAGTGTCAGAGGATTAAACAAAAAAAAAAGTTTTCTGCCTGCTGATTTGTGACGCGATTTAAAAATTGTCCATCTACGACGTTACATCGCGTGTAAAATTAACAGTGTCATTTGGAAAATTGATCGGTTTGTAACTGATAATAATCGAAGCACGAATACACTCTGTTTTTCGTAACTTTTGATAAGTATACGGAAAAGGACACGTACCTCGTCGGTTTCAACGACCTTGAAATATGTTGCCAAGGTCAACAATCCGAACAACTTTTTCTTCTTACCACTGCTCGGCCCTAATTTCCGAGATACTCGTAAAACACTTCAATCAAATTTACTTTCCACCACATTTCATTCTGACATGTAGGTGGCCACATTCTTACGCTACGTAGTCCGATCTGGTCAATTTGGACAATTTCGTATAAAATATGGAAGGAAAGAACACATATGGACACATACTTTTACGTATAATTGGAAAACTAAAATCTTTCTTTTCTATTTACACAATATTGGAAATGCCGGTCGCCTGTCTCGTCATTGAATCGAGTTTAGATTGGACTATTTAAAAATGCGACCACCGACTCCAGAATGAATAAAAAGCGTAATTATGCCGGCTACATTGCTGAATTTTTATTTCGTCGGTATTTTACCAATATGTTATTTTTTACCAATATAATATAATAAACTATAATATGTAATAGTAACAAGGAATATAATAAAAGTTACTCAGAATGTCGTTCCCTATAGCAAATTTGAAGGTGGTCGAAATTGGCGAGGCGTGCCCTTTTCTGTATAATTATCCAATCTTTTTCGACGTCATTCTCATTGTCAATTGCGAAAGAAATATTTCAAACCTAGTATACACTCGCTTTCTATATTTTCACGAATTTAACGACGGAGATTAATCTTCAATTTGCTGTGAAATTCAACCGCTTAACAGGCTATAATATCCTCACCGCGTTACGAATGCGCGATTCTTTTTTTAACTACTAGAGTAACAGATATGAATATTAACAGTTATTTTTACGAGGCGACAATTATTTCAACATGATTGTTCATACGTATATCAATATTGCTCATTCCCATTTTAGCAACAAACAGGGAAGATGATATTGCAATATAACAACGAAAATTATTGAAGCTCTCACGCGACACGTGCATAATAAAAATATATAATAAGCGATGCTGTTCATTGTGTTAATATACACTTACGAAAAATGTTAATACGTTAAATCGATTTTGTTTCAACAGTAAACGCCGGCTTTTGTACTGTGTCAATGGTTTCTTCTTTATACTGTATTCATTGAACATATTTGTACTATATACACGGATACAAAATTTCTTGTAACTAAAAGTTATCCGTTTCTCGTTTGCTTACAACGATCCACGGAATTATTCGAACACTTGCGAAAAATTTTTATGAACATATCGTGCGTATTATACGAAACTATTTTAAATATCGTTCTGTCGATTCGTTCATTACGATAATAAAATTTGTAATCAATCCGAAATTGTGTACATAGATGGGAGACATTTATCGCAAGCACACAGTGGAAAATTAGTACACAGCATGTATAGCAGTCTTAAACGTATAATTATCGCTGAATTTGGTCTCACTAAATATTATGATGTATTAATATCGCGAATAATTGACTGTTCGAGTATTTTGCTGATCTTTGGAATCAAGTTATGTTTCCAATAAATGTCTCGTAACTTTCGTGTACACTTTCAGGTACGTCTCAAACTTTACCAATATGATCTCTAGACCACGGATTTCTATGCGTTTATGGAAAATTAGAAAATGCAAATATACCCAAAGCGTATAAAAAAAATATATAAAATATCCAAAGTATAGCGCTGTCTATCATACTTGTTACGTTATATTCTCAAAAATATGAATTTGCATAAAAGTCCGCAGTCTCATAGTCAGGATAATGAAACTTCAAAATGTTTTGTGTAACACACGCATAACAAGTTTCTAGCAGTGTTCGAATACTCCGTAAGCCGCTGCATATGATCTGCTCGTATATCATTGTATTTTAGATCAGCGCTGTCCATGAATGATTTCCTGATGGTTTTCTTCCCCTCCGTGTTACAAACAACAGACCTTGCTATTCCCCAATTCTAAAATACGTCGATCGATCCAATCTGACACGACTTTCTTTCTTTTTCCATTTTACTGCTGCTAAAACAGTAGATGATACATGGGAGAGGGAGAAGTGCGGTTTCGTTCGCGAATGAGGTCCACTGTGCACGAGGCGTACTCTCGTATGCTGTTCATAGGCGCGCATTAGGCCTGGTGCAGACGAGCGGTACGGGGCAGTGTCACCGACAACCGCTGCGTCGGAGAATAGCATAGATTTATACGAAGCAGTTTACACGAGAATGCAAAACACGGCGGCAAATTAACGCAAAACGCGGCGGCGAATTAACGCAAATCGCTCGACTGCACCAGGCTAAAAGTTGGACGCGTAAACGTGGCGGGAAATTAGCTCGTCCGCAGGGGGCCTTAAGCTGGGTCTACGTTGGTCCAAGAGCAGTCCAGTGCGATGCAAACCGGATTGGGATTGAAATAACGTAAACGGTGTTCTCGGTCTAGTTCGATGTTGTCATTCGAGCAAGTAACCCAGCCGAATGACTGCATCGAGAACGCAACATTCCAGAGTTAAGCGGCTCGATATCCAGTGCTGGCCGAAGCTCTGATCGTTATAGCCTGTCATTCTCAAGGGTTTAAAAAGACTGGGATTACGTAGACATTCGGCGATTCCCAGTGAAACCGCTGGAATGTAATCGGTCGATTCAGCGAACTAACGTAAACTAAACTTTCGGTTGTACGCGCGCTAGTGACAATTCGTCGCCGGACAGGTTTGCCGCCCTCGCTCGCGCCCATCAAAGTTCAATCTCTTCTTCTTGTAGTAAGAAAACAGTTGCGCTGCAGTCGCGTCGTCAAATGCGAACATGTCCGTACAGACGGATGCCCTTTTCGTGGACGACAAGTGCTCGCATGGGTCTCATGCCGAATTTATACCGTTTCACTTTGCAGTAGCAGTGTAAATTCCGCCTTAGGCGCAATGACGATAACAATACGCTTCCGTGCAGTGGCCACTGTAAAGTGCATATGTCCACGAAACAGCAGCGAACCGCTTTTGTCGCCACGTGTTTTCGTCACGACGACTGGCGTTGATATTGCAAGATATACGCTGCAGTTATAAACGAATATAGCGGTATAGAATGGAAGCGTTTTCCTCATCGCTCAGACAAAATGTATCTTATTGAGCTTCGTAGACTGGACTGAGGTGCCCTTAGATTATCAACCTATATTGTCAATATTTCGAGATTCTCAACTGAAAGGATCAATATATACTGTCAATACAATATTGTCAATATTTATCGACAAACTGCATTTTCGTTGAGAAGCTTCAAATATTGACGATATCATTGAATATCCGAGAGCACCTTTACGCTTCTATGAAGCGACGCTTCGCGAACAGCGGACCTAAGACTTGGATAGCATATCGATTAGTTTTAAAGTCTAAAATTCACTTACAATTGACCTGCTGATTTGCCAAGTCGGTTAACACCAGCAAACAGAAAGTAGAGACAATTGGTAAAATTATGTAGGGTAAGCATCGATCGACTACTTTGGCACTAAAATTTCAAAAGTTTCAAAAATTTCAAAAAATGGAGTTAACCGTTTTGGCTCGTGGATGTCTCGGAATAAAGTGTTTCACTTTAGAGTCGTTGAAATTGCTCAAATTTCTGTGATCATTCTAAGCGTCATTTTCCATATCATCGTCTTTTCCCTTACGTTACGCGTTACGTACTATTTCCGGCTAGTTTTCAACAAAGTCTTCGAATGTGAATATTTGAATTTGTTATTCGGAACAACGATAGTTCCAGTTGTCTTTTGCATATCAAATAGAAATACGCAATCTTTTCTTGCAAATGAATTTCTTGATCAAATATTTTCGTTTTATGTATACTTTGTGTAAGCTTGGTCGTAATTATGTTTTATGTAGTATTAATAAAGCGCGAATAAAGTATAAACAATGAATTGATTTTCAATAGAGAATACTTGTTAAAAAATATATATTTTTCAAACGCGAGTGTTATTATTTCTTCAATGTTAACAACGTTTTCGTATACAATTTGATTAAATTTTTTCGATCTACTAAAATTCATACGAGAGATGGGACGAGTTATTTGCTTTTCTTGTGCGCAAGTATGCAGTTGTTTAAAAAAATTAAATACCATAAAAAAATAGTACACAAATATAATTATTTATGTCTCAGCCTGTTTATGTAACAAATATAATTATTTATGGAATACTTCAGTCACTAATGAACGAAATTTTTTCATTACAATAATCGGCGATCCTGGCGACAATATTGGACAAATTACTTTCGTATTTTCGATTAAGTAGATTTACATTTGCAAGGTTCTCGTGATATGAAAGCGATCGCTTAATCGTTTAGCAAATGTTTTGTTTGAAAGCTGCAAGAAAATAAGGGTAACGAAAGACTGTGTCGACTTGTTTTCTACGAAAAATAATCTCTGCCTTTGTTTTATATGGCGACGTGTCGCAAACTCCGTCAACGCGAGGATTAATACGAGAAATTTCACCGAGGATGAGTTTAAAGAAAATCACAGCGAGTAGCGTTTTAGACCACGATAGTTTTCTTGTAATTGGTCCATAAACGTTAGTTATGTATCTTTATCCTTCTCGCGGAAACGAAGGAAGATCCAACTTCGTTTATGAACCAGATAGATGTCTTGTTCTATTTCAGAATAGTCAGAAACAATGCGCAAGATATCTGAATATCTGAAACGAAAATATTAGACACAATTGAAACAAATACATAGTAGTAGCATTGATATAATGTTAAATTTGCTCTATTAGGCAATGGACAAAATTTGGCGACATTTTTCAGAGATAAATCCATATCGAATTTGTCGTAGTATTTTTCAAAACTAGCGTAACGATGGTAGTTATCCATTTATTTGGTGTACAAAGTTAATGTCAATGAAATTTAAGCCGAATTCACACTGTTCCAGTTTACAGGAACGTGGATATTTGACTTTAGCTTCTAACACTACCGTTGTCTGATCTTTACGCAAAGATATCGTTTGGTGACGAAAATTTCATTTCGTCAAACTGTCACTGTAGATATTCGCTATAGAGCAGTCGATCGAGTCTACTTGAGACTTGTGAGAATTCTATCAGCTGTTAGTGGCAGAAAACGTAGGACAGATAGGTGTACTTCTTCTATTAGGTCATCCCATAAGTTCGTGCCGACTTTTGTGTATACATTTCATGTGTCGATTTATAAACATACGGCGATAAGGGACCAATGCACTTGAGCTTAGCTGATCGAGAACAGGCTAGAGCAGATTTTCGTGGGTATAAGATCGTAATATAGCGAACACAATGACTTCTAACAGTAGAAAATCATGAGTGAAATGCGTATCCATTTTCGACATCTCGTGTTATATGATTTTCGGAAAGGAAGTTCTGTAACAATCGCCACGAAAAACATATGTGCTGTTTACGGAGAAAATGCGCTTTCATCTCGCACCTGTAGGAAGCGGTTCCAACGTTTTAGAGCTGAGAATTTCTGTTTAGAAGACGAGGAACGCTCCGGGCGTCCTCCTCAGACAGACGAAGATAAAATTCGGGATCTTGTTGAAAAATCACGAAATTTGACGGTTCAAGAGATGTCAAATGTTCTGAAAATACCTAAGATAACGATTCATAGGTGTTTAAAAAAAAAACATATATAACCGCTCGAAAAACGGCACGAACTTATGGGATGACCTAATACTATGAAACGATGTATTTATGGTTTCGGGTGGTTACTCTGATCTGTCAAATCAGTAAAATTTAAAAGCGCAAAGATGTATGGAACGTGTCTAAAGCATAATACTCGTTGTAATATTCAGCGGGTGAAATAGACCCCTGCAGAAGTCGAATCCTGTCGAGAAAAATCCGCAGTCTACAAATAAATTGTATCCGAAAACCGATAACGAGACCAAAACTGTAGTTAATTCATTGTTTCGAATGAAAATTAAAAATGTTACGTGAATCTAATGTTAATACAACATTGTAGAAAAGTTCTACAAACCTGTACTTCGAGAATGATCAGATTGAACGAGTTTCGTACGTACTACGAACCGAATGTTTTCATTCGACATAATCGAAAGCGTTTTTCGGATCCACGTTCATATAACTTTCCCCTAAAGTTTGGCCACTTATCTTTGAAAGAGCCTGTATAAACGTGAACATTGAAATTTTGAAAAATTTATGATTTGGAATTGCGACTATGAACTATATGTACTTCCTCCAATCGATATACGATAACGCAGAGTGGAAAATACAGGTTGGTTGGTAACTAGTGGTATAAGCGGAAAAGGGGTGATTCTACGCGAAGAAAGAAGTCGAAAATATAGAATAAGAATTTAAAAATTTAAAAAAATAACGTCAATCGAGACAACGATCTACAGTGAAATCGGTTATAACGAGACGCGATAAAGTGCACGCGTACCGAGCCAAAATTCAAAGTCGATTTTCTCGAAAACAAAGCCTCGAACGAAAAATTGTTATTCTATATTTTCGACTTCTTTTTTCGTGTAGAATCACCCCCTTTCCGCTTGTACCACCAGGTACCAACCACCCTGTATTTGTTTGCGTAAGAGAATACTTACGACTTTTTACGTAACTAGATTTTACTAAGCTGGAATTTATAACTGCCAAGGCAAAAACCTTTATTCGTATAATCAGTACGTCACGTTGTCTGGAGTCTGATAAAAGAGTCCAGGAACATATTCCACAAATTGGGCATTGCCATGACATCAGTTTGGATAAATGGAGTTCTACCGTATCGTTTATTAATGTGCATTCACGTTAATACGAATATGTGTGCGTGTGTCGAAAAAAAGGACTGTTAGATTCGAAACGGAAGACGGAAACGCAGCTTTCACATGTTTGTGCTCGGTACAGATATTGTACGTTCGAGTCGTGTAATTTTTCTATCGAAATATTATTTTGATTTTATAAATTCTCTTTAAATGAAATACCCGATTGGTCTGAGATGCAAAGAAGCGCTGAAGTACAGAAATTCTTCTAGTACAACTACGATAAGTATACGTATGTGTATGTACTAGATACGTGTAATTACTAGACCGGGTATTTTTATGCATCTATGGCAAATTTAAAGGTGCAGAAAGCCACAGATTGCATATAATATACAAAAATATATGAGATATGATTGAATATATGAATATATAGGGTGGTTGGTAACTGGTGGTACAAGCGGAAAGGGGACGATTCTACGCGAAAAAAGAAGTCGAAAATGTAGAATAACAATTTTTCGTTCGAGGCTTTGTTTTCGAGAAAATCGACTTTGAATTTTGGCTCGGTACGCGTGCACTTTATCGCGTCTCGTTATAACGGATCTCACTGTAGATCGTTGTCTGGATGGAAAAATTAAAAAAAAATTTTTTTTATTCTATATTTTTGACTTCTTTTTTCGCGTAGAATCATCCCCGTTCCGCTTGTACCAACGCAGTTACCAACCACTCTGTATAAGAAGCAAAGTACTCGTCGTAATGTTTAGCAGGCGAAACAAATTACTGCGTAAGTTTCGTTTTCTTCAGTTCTCTTCATGTATGAAATAGCATAAAAATGCACGTCTAGTAATTACAGTAGCGGACAAAAGTGTAAGACGACTATTTTGTTGACATCGTACTACGTCATTGATACCAAATAACTAACAGTTTTTGTAGTTGTCTTCGCAATTACACGAAACACGAACGATACTTGGAACGGTGAGTGTAAAACCTTCGATGCTGTATCAGTTGTGACATTGGTTTGCGACTTTAAATTAATTGAACCACACTTGATAATAAGACTATTCAATATAATATATTAAATTTGTAACAACAATCGCTAAATTTAAACGAAGACACGAACGAAGCCAGCAATGTGCGTGCAGAAGATAGAAAAATTATTATACGCAAGGAGAGAAAATATTTGTCAAAGTAGCAAATATTATCGGAAAATGTGAGACAGCTTGTGAGCGCAACTTAAATTTAGAAAAAGCCGATGCTATTATTACAAACGAAAAAGTGACCTCGAAAAATTTTAGCAGAGATATACCATCCACTGTTTATTCGAAAATAATCGTTGTTGGACTACTGAAATCGATATTCAAAATAAAACCTGTACTACAAATGACTCGAACGCTGTCACCGCAAGTACCGTTGTATGACGTCTTCATGATTTTCGCCTCGGAAGAAGCCAATTTATACTCAGTCGTAAAAATTAGAAGCTGTTTGATTGTTTTCACAGAAGCGTGTAAGTACCGTACAATACAAGATTGGCAGAAAGTGTTACTTTCTGATAAAATTAAATAGGATGTGATAGGGTGAAACTCAATAGCCAAATATTGGGAACTCTTGGTTATTTGGTAACTAGAATATAGCGCGACAATTTATCAAAAAGGTAATCGTCTCGAGCTTTAACTGGACTCAACTTCAAATGTTCTTACTTCAATCGTGCGAATTTTGTACTTTCGTGTAGCTGACAATGAGTCTATGTATGCAGTGTACTCTAGCTATTTGTAACCGAATCCCAGTTTCCTTCCAGCGAGTTGTTGTGCAAAAATGTTTCTGTATCGTGTGCGGGCTGTCAGAGTTGTGCACCAAATTCTCATGAGAACTGATCGTTTTTAGTAAACAGGTGCGTATGTTCACTGAAAATAAGTTGTACATGTCGATCTTTTATGTCTCTACTGATCGATGATCGATGAATGTATTGTTTTTAATTTAGAGAACATGATCTTTGTACATACTAATCATAATTTGTAATTAGCATTAACAATGTAGATCATAGGCGTTTTCCGTACAGGGTTTGACAAACCCCGTGCGATTCTAAGACACGTGACCAGACGGTGAAATGTTAAACTATTATCCACTACTGAATATGCGAATAATGGGTTTTTGTTATGACAGGAAACAGTGTTCTAAATGAATATCTGTTTAGAACTGATTAACGCACTAGTCATCAACTGCGCTAATATTATCATTCTGTCTACTGACGTTTTCTTCGCATCTTCGCTTATTTTCTCCTATAGCTTTCGTCGAATTACTGGAATTACGTTCCCCCATTTATGTAAGTGGCGACAATACGGCAGCCGATATATTCAACAACGAAATCGACGCGTTAAATTTTCGAAAATATGTTTACTAGTATCGACGATATTATACGTTTAAATGCATCCAAAATAGTATTTCAAGTTTATACACCGATCCTTTTTAATCCTTCTCGTCCACAAGTCGAATTTTTTGCGAACATATTCGAATTCGTTTGAAATATGCATGAATGGAATCGACGAATTCGTTTTAAACTCGAAGGGAAGATTATTTGCGATACGAGAGTCTAATTCTACGATTCACTATTGCTAATCTACACACGTGACTGTGGTCGTCCTAAGAACGAAGCCACCTAATATCTAATTAGTTTTCGGACTTCTAACTGGTTACAGTTTATTTGATTTGCTCATTAAGATCGTTTAATAAACACGACTCGTGTTTAAAAGAGGTTCTTCGTAGTATGAATTTTTCAATTTCGTTGCCATTTCCTTTGAAATGCACCAATGCTTTTAATTAACCGTTTAGAGAAACGGTATACAGGGTGGTTGGTAACTGGTGGTACAGGCGAAAAGGTGATTCTACGTGAAAAAAGAAGTCGAAAATATAGAATAACAATTTTTTTTTTAATTTTTCCATCGAGACGATCTACAGTGAGGTCCGTTATAACGAGACGCGATAAAGTGCACGCGTACCGAGCCAAAATTCAAAGCCGATTTTCTCGAAAACAAAGCCTCGAACGAAAAATTCTTATTCTACATTTTCGACTTCTTTTTTCGCGTAGAATCGTCCCCTTTCCGCTTGTACCACCAGTTACCAACCACCCTGTATAAATAATAAATTGCCAATCTTGCTGCATTTTCAACATCAATATAGACTCATTTATTTGCATTTTTCTATGCTTACTAAAATGAGAGCAAATATATCATCTTTCATCAACTTTCCATTGAACGTTGCGCTTTTATTTTCAATAATGTTGTCTGGGATGAATCAACGTTAAACATTTTGTTTAAACATTTTTGTATCACTTTGTGTTAGTTCATGGTATATAAAAGAATTGATATTTACAACGCGAAAGCTGCATCAATTTCTCGTACAAGATCATTTAATGGTAATATCAGCTATCTCGCGTATAGAATTATAACCATTGATACTGAAATTATCGAGTGGAAACATTGTTTGCGTTTATTTGTTAGAATAATTTACGAAAGAGAATCTTGCGAATAATCGCGTTAATAACGATTCAACTGGCTCGAGAGGAAAATTACCAAAGTAATAAGATTTATTGTTGGATTCGGTAAAAGGCTGAAAACTGTTTAAAACGTTGTCTTTCATTGCCGTTAAACGCGTCGATTAATCTCAAATCAATCTCGTCCGAATACTATCATCGATATTAGATCGTCGAATGGAAACCATATCGAATGCTTTACAAGTTTCTATCGATTTCTCGTTGACGCAATATGAATTACAAAATGTCTAATCTTCTAAAATGACTTTGAGTTCGCATACGTTGAGTCGCTCAGAAACCATACCGATCAATTTTACAAACTAAAATGCATAGAAGGACGACAATTAGAAACTTTGCTTTCAAAGTTCACCTCGCGATTTACAATTATTTATACTGCTATCACATCGTAAGAAATAAATTTGTGAAAGTAGGATTTCTCTCTTGAGACTGTTGAGTGCTAATTATGAATTTGAACAACGTACAAATGTTAATTTTGTAAAAAGTAGAGTTGTCTTCCGAGAGGCTCGTATTATATCAAATGGCAACGTTCGATTAAACTTTTCAGTTGTTACACAAAATCGTTTTTAGTCCCTTGACGTGCACGTCGGAATCGCATTGAGCATATAAAAATTAACACGAACCTCTTTCAACAGGAGCGTGGGTACAATTTTACTCGGTAATATAACATACGTGACGGCTGTCGTGAAATATCGTTATCGTGTCGATACCCTTCTGTTTTCTTTCAAATCGATAACAATCGGAAATATCGACAACGCAGACAAACAATTTCAAGACATCGTCGATGCCTGGCAAGTGCCACTCTAGACATGGAAGATATAAATCTTCCGAAAGCTGCGCGTTGCACTTAGATCTTTGTCTTTGACTGATGGAACAATAGACTTGCATTGTCAATTATATCATAGTATAGTTAGAATTGAAATCTATCGTAAACAAGGAGCTCTAAACGCGATTAGGAAAGCATACAGTCGTATCTCCAGAAGGGAGGAAATTACAAATTTTGCAAGGGATAATTAGCTCTGGCATCAGGCTGAACCAGACCATGTGAGAAGCACGGCAGAGACTGATTCGGTATACTAAAATAATAAGAAAATAAACGTATGCTCGATATGACTTTGTTTTCGAGTTAAAGCTTGCTTCGTCATGCTAGACATTACTGAGATCGATCATTTTCTGGCAAATGCGTAGCTGGTGCTGGTCTTATTTCTCGATCAACTGGTTCTCCGGACCTGGATCCATTCTGTTATTAGTTACGAAGCATTCAAAATATCTTGTTTATAAAACGTCGGTTGACAATGTTGAAACTCTTCGTTAACGCGACAACCAAAGCTACCGACGAATCTGCGCGAGTTGTTCGAATAGGTTGGTCAACGCACGATGAGATCTATTCGCGTTTCCATCGAACCTGGTCTCTTCGAGCAATTTCTCCGAACGTAGGCGGACGACTATTACAACACGAGACAAGCTGTTGCTCGAAGACGAGGTCATATTGCTCATATACATATTTATACGAATATATCTTATTCTAGCGTGCTGAAACAGTTTCTGCCGTATTTGCCAACTGGTCCTGACTCTGCCTAAGTTGAAAATAATTTAGATTAACGGTTTACTAATTTCAGCGTGAAAGTAAATGCGTGGTAGTGTTGCGTAAAATAGGACAAAGTGCGATAAAGCTGCGTCCACACGGAAACGACTCCGCTGATTTTCCGTGCTTCTTGAAAGCGTTGCTGGTCGTTGTTCAGCGTCTACTACTACTAAACAACTAGTAAAATCGTGATTTTCGAGTTACGTCGTTGTTACGCTAAATGAACAGAACGAGCGTAGTGCATACTTGTTGCTAGGAACAAGAGTCGCTTTAACATCGAAACGAAGCTGAAATATTTCTCTACCTACGTTGCTTCGGTGTGGACAAAATGTTCCTACAAATTGATATTTGTCGCGCGTTGTTTGAAACACGCGGCAACGATAAGCAACAAGAAAAAGAAGGCTCCTCGTTGTCGATTCAGCGAAGACGCAACTTGATGCAACGGGGAATAAAAAAGCGTGTAGAGAAACGAACGTGTCTGTTAAAAATATAAATGTACACACGTATATACCACCTGAGAATTGGAATTCATCGTTAATTTACCATTATCGATTAGTTGCAACTGTATTTTAACTAGTCAGCGGCTATTTGTTAAAAAGGTTTCAGAAAGGAGAACAACGCCCAACTCTCACGACACGATTACCAGGTGTTCGTGCGTTATTAACAGTGCAAGTTATCTCATCGTGCGATCATAACGATCGAGTCTTACTTGTCTACGAGTTGTGCGAGATAAAGCTATGGCCTTACAATTTTAGTCAACAAGACTTTGTATCGTTACAATATTGGTGTTCAATTACAGTTTAAATTATTTTCGTTCGTTCTCGACTATCTGACTTTTTTTTTTCTATCAGGTGCAATTAAACTAACGGATTAACAGCCCCTTACTACTAACGCTAAAACACATTGCTAACCTTATTATCGTATCAATACGGCATATTCCTTACTCTTAATAAGTTTTTTAACGTTTGCTCGCTAGATATCGAAGTGTACCGAGACAACAATTGGTTGAAAGAGATGTCAAAAACTATGATAAATGACAAACACTGGACTCGCGTCGAGCATTCGTGTTTTAGTAACATTTTATGTTGTCAAACATGGAAAATTTCTATCCGATCAATGGGAAAATCCACGTATCGTAAACACGGTGTTCTGCTACTTTCATTCTGGCCGATACTAGTCCCATAAACGCTACTAGATCTAACTAGACTACTTAACCGTTAAATTCAATTTATCGTGTATTTAGCTATATGCTAACGTCATGTCTAATATCGAATAAAATACGCTATACACTTAATGTACATAGAAACACGTAATATTTTTAGTATAAAATGTAGTCATAGTGTGCAGGATATACAGGTGTAGGATGTAGCAATGTATACGAGTCGATTCACAAAAGTAAACTGAAATCGCAGACTCCGATTGTTTGATACGATCAATTTTGGAAACTCGTTTTGATACAATTTCTTTAATAGAGTGCGGACACTTATGCGAATTCGCATTTTTATAAATGCAATCGAAACAATGTAATCTATTTTCCACCGTCCTTTCGTGTTTTCTTGCGTATTGTTGCTACTGGCAACATTTTGTTTACCGCAAGTTGCAACATAACCCTAGGAAACAAAGTGCATATTCGTCACTGTATTCTTTATGAATTCCAACAACGAGTAGTTTTGAAGAGTTTAAAAGCGACAACATGATTCGGAGGAACTGCTGGCTGTGAATTCAGTACAAATGCAAGATCAACTTGTGAGGCAGTTAGAGACGACACAACAAAGCATTTCGAACGTCTACGCGGAATGGGAAAAATTCAGAAGGAAGAAAGATGTGTGTTCTGTGAAATTGCTGCGAAGCGATAACGCCAGGCAACGCGTCGCTTTTCATACAAAAGACATCGTAACGAGTCTTGGATGATAAGCTACACAGCATTCGGCGTATTTACCTGACATTGCTTCGTTAGTCTATCACCTGTTTCGGTCGATGCAGCACGTTTGTCGAATATGCACTTTCGATTAGATAAAATACAGAAATGACTGGACGACTTGATCGCGTCAAAAGACACGGAATTTAGCGACTACCCGAAAGATGGCTTAAACTTATATAAAGAACGATGATGATTATCTCGAATAAAAAAATTGTTTCACTTTTTTAACATAAACCTTGAACTTTCCCGAATACTCGCTGTTCTTACTATTCATACATGATTGGAGCAACATTTGGAGCAACAAAGTGCGTATAATGCAGCTTCAACATAATACGTAACATAAAATATCGAAGATATTTAAAGTACAGAAAATATAGTACTCGTTAATAGCTAAAAACGTCCTCCAAATAACGTCCTCCATTTTCTAAATTATATTTGTAAAAATATGAAGTAGCACGAATATTCGCGGTCTATTAACTGTACGTTGAGTTTTTATATGATTTTTTTTATCACACAATAAATATGATAATATAGAAAATGATCAGCTCGCAAACGAACCTTCGTACGACATACATTTTCCAATTTTGCCTTATTGTTGCACGACGAATCAATTGATATGCATTTATATCATCGATACTACTACACTGTAATGCTATTACGTTAGAGTGTGAATCCTCGTTAACGACGATGAGCACGGCATCAGTCGCAGCTAAATTCGATAACGAGAATTTCTCGACGATCGTAGTCACATCGTATGTGGAATCTGATGAATATTTTTCAAGGGCAAGGTACACGTTACACATATACGTTGAAAATTTCAAATTGCAGTTTTGCGATGCCAACGTTCGTCTCAACGTTACGTCTGGGACGTCTTTCGCGCGACAGCAAAAGGACAAAAGTTTTTAAATTCTAAATTCGATCGGGAAAAGGGTTTAGAAGTTAAACTTTCTTCTCAAAGAAAATAATTTTCAAGTAATTCGGAGAAAATCTTAGTTCTCCGAAGTGAAAAACTTGGAAACAAATGGACAAGTGGAAGTTTGGTGAACGAGTTCGAGTATAGTGGTTCGATATATGCTTCTTATGCGCGAGTGTTCGAGTTTAAACATCGATAGCTTAACAAATGTTAATTTGTTTTGTTAATTTGTTAATTTAATTCATAACGATTATGAGTGATGCGTAAGTCATGGACAATTTTTTATTTACAGATATATATCGCATAAAATAACGCGTGAATTAGTTGAAATTAACAAAACAGATATTCATGCCGTATATTCGTATGTATTTGTATTTATACGCAAAGTTAAATATAGCTCGCTGTTAACGTTGCTATTGTTAATATCGCGATACATTTTTGCTATCATTGTTATTATTATTGTTGATACTGTTGTTATTATGACCATTATTTGCACATTATATACCGTATGTCGGATACGAATGTAGGTTTATATAGGAAGTGAAAATAGCCTAATCGCGTAACATCTATATTGCATAAGAAAGTTAAAAGTTGAGAGATCCCTCTCTCGGAAAAAGAAAAAGAGTCTTTCCTCGGCTCTTTGCGCTCTCTTTCGTTATTTATTTATTTATATTTTAATCGAAATTATACAGACGAACAAAGTTTCTACGTTATTAGTAAGTTAATCAATATAGTAAAGAAATATCCATTACCCAAGACCGGATAATTATTTTTAACAAATTGTGAATTGATTGTTAGTAAATAACTTGATAAGTGATTTAGTCTTTTTATATAATAATGCAATAATTTGAACGCTCTATACCATAGGTTTTCCTATCGTTTCGAATCTCGGTGGATTTTTATATTTCATTCAGTTTGTTACTAATTGGAAAACTAATTTTCTTCGCTAATCATCGCGAAATAGACTGACATTTTTCACACGATATGTACTTTCGAAAGGTCTGGATTCTTTGAGGCAAATAAGAAATTTTGATAAAAAAGTGCGCAGTAAAGTTTGAACGTTGACACATCTCGATGAATATTGCTCTTTTAAAGGTAAAGTGATATCAACAGAACAAACACAACATTGCAAATATTAATCGATCATTCTGTTCGAACTCTATTAATCGATTAATCTTTCGAATCCATCTATTAATCGATTTTCCTTTGAAACAGAATGTTTTGATCAAACTCCGTTTGTATCTCGTATTAATCTTCAGTCGATCCTCGCGCGGACAGAAATTGCATCGATTAGAAGTTTTATTAGTTTGTTTACAAGTTCGATGAATAAATAAAGAATAATGCAATAGCAATAACGTAAAATGCAACGAATATAAATCGCAACCGTGATTAAATAGAAAAATAAACAGAAGGCTAATAATTTCCAATTTTTCGTGCATTTCCATTCGTTTTAGCGATATGACCCATTTCGTAGACAAAAATGGAGAAAGACGAATAAAACGTAAAAAAGATATCAGTGGAGAAAGCACGTACGATTCAAGGCAATGATATTCGTTTTACCATTCGAAACGACGATTTATCTTATTTTTAGGTAGATAAGATAAATACCACATGTCGTGGGCGCTGTATCTTTACTTAAACGTCGTATTTAGACTGCAGATGTTTATACAATTTTATATTTTTACGAACGTAATTGAAGAAATGGAACTTGAACAAAAATTTGTTTGATCTACTAATATATCATAACGGCACTATACTTTGCGTGTTTGCTATATTTTTGCATATTTTGTGCATTCTATAGATTTGTGGAATCTTCGGTTTCCCAAAAAAGGCATAAATATCCGCAATCTAATCGTATTGTTGAACTTCTACGTTTTATTTATACAATTCGAATACCTGATATTTATACAAATTCTAGCAATCTATCAAGAATATACTCTCGTTTAGTATTCTTTTTATACAGTACTTGTTTAATATGTTTGAAAAGTGTGTTAAGTGTATTTGCACACAAGATGAAAACATCAAGTATGAAAAACAAAATCTTTTAAGAAAAGGATTAATATGTTTGTACATTTACTCGTTTACGCGAAGAACAATTTTTAATAGATTAGAATCTATGTAGATTTCCTCAAAAAAAAAAAAAAAAAAAAAAAAATTGATTCTCAGAAGGAAGGATATTCGCTCTTTTGTAATTAAAATTTGCATTCTCTGTTTGTTACTACTTGTTTGCTTACGCCCACTATTGGGTTGAGAAAAAGTCATTTTTATGACATTAAGGTGACAGCATGGTAAAGAATGCGTGTAACGTTTTACAGGAAAACGAAGGTTTTCTTAAGAGTTCCGTCTCTATTTATATCTTTTACGTTGAATATTCAACAGATGTTAGGTCGATAAGAAGGCAAAAACAAACTATAAAACCGCAGCAAGAAGTACGTAAAAATTTGTCTCGAATGCATTAACAGGAATATTCAACGTTTGTACCCTTTCGTCAAAGAATCAGTTACATACTTTCGGTTCGGGTATTTGTAGACTATATCTGACTCAAACGACTTCTAATTACTTCCGTTTCCTTTTTCATTGTCTAGGCATAGTTTAATAATTCCATGATCAATTTCCACGTTCACATAAATATTCTTATGAAATTGTTGGGACGTAAACGCTATACCTCACAACGCACACACATCACTACCGTCAACTAGAAAAACAAAGTACGTTTCGAAACGTAGTCTGAATACGCGTATTCGTGACGAAAACGACAGTAATATCCAGACTGCGAATATTTATGCAAGTTCGAGTTACTGTGATCGCAACCGAAAAGCTGAAAACCAAGCGGAAATATGTTTGACTTGCTACTATATTTTGGATATATTTTAAATGTGCGCTCTGTGTGTTCCTGCACTTTGAAATATCCCATAATTGCATAAAAATCCGCAGGTCTAGCGATATCACTGAATTATAAAGCTGGATTTACATTGGTTCAGTAGCATCGAATCCGATCCAACACTGAATTGTACCTGAAATAACGTGAACGGTGTTTTTTCATTTCATTCACACTCGGGTATAATGCCGCCATTCCAGGAAATAACGCAGCCAAACGACTGCATCGAAAGTCTATTTTCTCAACCCAGTGTTCATCCCATCATCGAGAATACAACGCTCAAGGCGTTACTCGATCATCTAGACAGTTCGATATTCAGCACTGATGTGTAATACAGAGTGTATCCATTGTCATTACAGTCACTGGGTCACGGGTAATCGCCATGACCATTTTCAATGATTCAAAAGAGACTGGAATAATGACATGGACCGATATCCAGTCAAACCGATCCAGCGACTGGACTCATGAAAATCCAACTTAAACATTCTACGATCTTGCCAAGTGGGAACTGAAGTTCGAAACATTGGTTTTTTGTAAAGGTGAATCTAAAAATTGTGAGCAATGCCTGAAACTGAGGAATCCCTTCGTCGTTCTTCGATTCGCACGCACGCTCGGTTACATACGTTTACACGCATACTCAGACGCACATACACACGCGCGCGCACACACATACGCACACATACACACACACATTCTCTTTATACACATACGTGCGTATAAGTATAATATACACGTATACTTTTATCTTTACTCTTTCAATCTTCTTTTCTTTGATCTTTCTCTCTCTCTCTCTCTCTTTCTCTCTGTCAAGAAGAAGCAGAAGCAGTGGACGAATGATTTTTATAAGTGGATGCACATTAGAAAATACGTCAGGTGGTAGAAAAAACACTTCTGGAATAAAAGATTTTCTCAGTAGTGCAAGGGTATTTTGGTATGACCCTCGTCTTTGATGTTCCCTAGAGTAATTGACATGAAGATACTTATATTTTACATTTTCCCTCTCTTCGTGTAACAAGCTTCGAAGACATCCCTTTATTGAACTTGCTGGAAAAGGAAACAAAGAAAAAAGGAAAACGAAGGAAGCCGAGGTGGGGTCGTATAACAATTGGATTTACAGGAGATACATATAAAAAAATCTCGCATTAGAAGAGAAGAACGAATTTTAACAACGATCCTCTTCAAAAAAGAACGAAGCTTCGCTTCGTCGATTGTGCTCTTAACGATTCATCGTCTGATCAGTTCTGGCGTTTTCGTACAGCTTTTCGAACATTTGATGCCCTCCTCCTATTTACTCGCTTGAACATCCACCGATAAGCTTTCAAAAACTACATCCAGCTATGTTCGCCCGGCAATACCAAATTCTCTTATAAATCGCGAACAGATTCGCTTCTCCAAATCGAAACTACCCGACATGGCAGCAACGTTAACTCGTACGGCAGTATGGACTAGTGGAATGATCCGGCATTTTCGTAGTAACGGAATATCCATGGTAATATCAAAGTGCAAAAAGCTTTCGATCAGACTAATGCGAAATTGGCTAAAAATATCTTTCTCGCTTTCGTGGTCGTGAAGCAGTTTCTTCGATTCTGTCGATAAATCTTCAATGGGACTTGATCGATGACCGTTTTAGCGTTTTCATGCCATTCTGTTGTAAAAGAAACGTGTGAATCCGTTTTACAAGTCTTCCAAACGAGGCAAGCTCTCATCGTTGAGGTAGTTTTCTAACGCGCGAAATAAGCGACAGTTTGAGCGTGAAAGATCGGCAGAATATGGTGGATGGGATAGAACGTTTCGTCCAAGTTGCACCAATTTTTGTCGTGTGACGGTTGACATTATATCGGCGAACCATGTACGAACTCGCGCCAGGCTAACGCGAGAAACACGTACTTGCAGAAATTTTGCTTAGTTTGCTTTACACCCTACGGCTGAGCGATGACTAAACGACAATATGGGATTAGGCCAATTAAATGAAGGTTGATAAACGTTGTTAAAACTCGGATCCATCTTACTACGAAAAACCATTGGGCATCTTTAAAGCCATTGCTATGCTTTCGTTTGTCCTCATAAATGGTAATAAGTAAGAAAAATTATAAATAGAACGAAGAATTCTTTGTACGTATGTAATTGTGTGCAACTTGTATGTACATTTATTTTATGTACTTCTTTTACGTATATTACCGTAAAGATCGCGTGATAATCGCGAATGGAAAAAAGTTTAGGAAGCGCTGGTTTACACGAACTGCGAAACTCTACAAGGTTTTCGTGCGAAGAAATATCAGCCACGATTTCTTCAATGTCACAAAACATATTACAGCAATCGTACGCACACAAGAAAACATGACAGAGTATTAAGAAAACGTTATTTCTTCCTAAATTTAAAATCAACGAATTTGGTCGTGGAAATACTTTTTCCACGTAACGCTCGTCGTTCTCTTGTTTCCTTCCGATCGTGAATAACAATTTCTGACACGTCGTTGTTACTTTATACAAGTCCTCTTTCTTCTATTATCCCATTAGTTTCAACCATATACAGGGTGGTTGGTAACTGGTGGTACAAGCGGAAACGGGGTGATTCTACGCGAAAAAAGAAGTCGAAAATATAAAATAAACATTTTGCGTTTGAGGCTTTGTTTTCGAGAAAATCGGCTTTGAATTTTAGCTCGATACGCGCGCACTATATCGCGTCTCGTTATAACGGATCTCACTGTAGATCGTTGTCTCGATGGAGAAATTAAAAAAAAATTGTTATTCTATATTTTCGACTTCTTCTTTCGCGTAGAATCACCCCCTTTCCGCTTGTACCAACCACCAGTTACCAACCACCCTGTATAATAACGATAGTATACGAAATAAATATTTTTAGCCAGTTTCACGGTACTCTGTCTTATGAGAAACTTTTTGCCACGTGTCGTTTAGATATTTCGCGAACGTTCGTCGGAAACTAGATCGTACGTTCGAACGTAAGAAGACAAAGACCGCCGCGTAAATGAAACGAAAGAGATGAATGAACGTATATAATAGAAATGAATAAACAAAATCCTGATTTTCAATATTTATTTAATTTCTGCACACTTAGGCTATAATAAAAGCGATTATAAAAATATCAGTATTTTATGAGAAAGAGAATAGTGTCGATTACAAGAAGTACACTGATAGCAATTAACTGTAACTGCCTTGTACATTTCGCAAACCCATACACTCCAATTCTATAACAAACTTTCACCGAATTCTAGAGCAAATGGTATAGTCCATCGTACATTAATAAGCGTATTTCTACACCCTGAAATATAACGTACTCAGCTTGCTTCTCCCCGACGTCGCTTTCCCTTGACTAGCATAAGAACAATTTCATTTGTGAACCGTACGAAATTTCGTTAACACAAGGATCGATCGTGTCCATTGTTCGTTTTACAAATAATTCGATCGAGTATCGTTAACAGAATCTAGCGTGTTTCATGCGCAATAGAGGTTCACTATGATATATTATATATTTAACAGCAACGATATTCAGGACGTTAATACGCGTGTTCAGTTTTAAACGCAGTCTTACAACTTGAATATAGACGAGATCGGAGAGTCAACTCGAATAACGATCGAATGATAATAATCAAACGCGTAACAGAAATATTCAGTCTGCTAATCACTTGCCAACAGTATTAGTCGATTATTAGCTTGGCCAAAAAATTTTCTCGTTTCTGTCAGTGGATGACATTAACGTCTCTTTAGGCGTGAACGCTTTCTTTTCTAAGGTTTGCGACTATGGCTGTACGTTAGGTTTATAAGACTAAGCATTATCAACTAGTTTCGAGGTGTCGTCGTGGCTTAAAGCTGTTGTACGATAAAAAGGAAAAAGAATTTTCTATATGAAAGGTAACTCCTAAAAGACGCCACCTCTTGCTCGTATCTTTATCCGAAGATAGGGGAGATAACAAACTCGGAAATCGCTTTTCTTTGTTTTAGCAAATGTACACGCGAGAGAAAGAAAAATATTACTAAAGTTAATAAACTCCGGAACCAAGTTTCGAAGGGTTAAAATGCATTTTATCTTGCTCCTATCCTGTTGATCCGACTGCAGATTGCGCAAATACGCTGTGCAAATATGAACACGGATACATACAGTGTGCGGTGAAGATGCCAGGAATAGTTGCAGGTGCCAATTTTAGTTCGCAGAGGGGAACATTTGAAAATTGTCAAGTTTTCGAAAATGAAACGAGGTTGGTAGAAAATAGGGGCGAATCGTATAATACAGTTTCAGTTGGAAAACGAATAGAATAAAAATTTGAATTTGCTTTAGAGAAAAACGAGGAGACTTTTTGGCCAATCCAATACAAATGTTGCGTTGTTTGGAATGTTTGCGACGAGCTGTCATTGCCATTTGTTACATCTACGTATATTACACGCTATCGTGGTGTTATTGCTCTGGTAAAAGAAAATTGTTTCTCGTTAAGCGATTCGTTTCTTCTTTGGAAGTTTCTGCTGCTTTTCTTGTCTCGGATTTTCCTAACTTTCGTAACAAAACCCGTAACCTACCGACGTTAACTTATCCAGCGTAAAGAGAAAACGAAGGGTGTGCGATAAGACAAGTATTTTCCTTTCTCGTTATTTCTTGTACCATTTGTTTGTCACTTATATTTTAACAGTCTTCGTTTCCTGCGACTAATCTTTCGTAATTGTAAAACTCGTCGTCACGTATCGTAATGGATACTTTACGCTAGAAATCATAATAATGGCGATAATGACAGGACAGTAGCAATAGTAGTGGTAGTGGTATGTAGTAACAGTAGCGGTAATAGTAATAGCAACGAAAGAACAAATAATCTTACGATATAATTGTTTTGGTCCATCTTAATAATTTTTCTCCAGCTAATTTCAAGCTTTTCGGATGAAACGTGTCAACGAAGAAAAATGAACCTGATGATTAGATCGTTCGCACTCGTATCGATATATATCATTTCAATAAGAACAGTCAACAGAGATAATTTTTCGAAAATAAATGCTTTTATTATCGTTAACTTTACAGAAAAATAAGGAAGGAATACCGGCCCAAAAATTGTCGCATCTCGCACGGATTGATCGATGGGACGAAAGCTACGCGTTTACGAAACTACGCTTTCCACTGTTTCGCGCGTTTCCTCTGAAATATCCACTGAATGATCGATGTTTCGAAGATTAGAAAAAGTTTTTAGCTGGCACGAGCAAAAACTTTGCTCGCGACCGGACAAAGACGATTTTTGAGACGGAATCCTCCGTAGTGTGCGCGTAATAGGTGCTTTGGTACACTCGAGACGAAGAGAGAATATATTATATGTAAATCGATCGTGGAATCGATCGAGCAAATGTTCGCAAATACGTATTTGGTAACAGAAGTATCTTTGGTCGATTCGTTTGGCGAACGTATGCAGACCGTCGGTTATTAAACCGCGGAAAGAATCATGCGACGACGCATCATCGGTGGACATCCGGAAGGCGGCAGGAGGACGTCAAAATGTACGGCCGCGTTCTCGTCGAAGGGTAAAAAGTATCGTGGATCGTATTTTGCCTCGTACGCAACGTCATCGATACGTATCGTAATAAGTTTCGTTTAGTAATGACGATAAGAACGATAATGGCGATCGTACAAAAAATAACGATGTCGATTAATGGTAATAAATAGTAAGTACAACTTACGAATAGACATCGGTGTGTTGTGTGTTCCCAGGTTTTAAATATTTCATAAATCGTCGCGCCCCCAACCCCCCCTTCTCCCCGTGCTTTCAACCTCGCACTCGATTTGCGCACAGCTCTCGTTTCTTTTATCTTCTACTTTGTTTTCTTTATTTTTTTTATTTTTTTTTCATTAGCGTTAAAATTTAAAAAAATACATATATATCCTCAACCGAGTTAACCGCGTTAACCATAACCGCGTAGATCGCGGCCTCCTAACTATTTTTACTTCGCTTCGCTCCTCCCTCCTTATTTTTTCGTATTTTCTTTTTTTTTCTCTTTTTTGTGTAACTTATCAAACAACGCATCCCGTCTGTGCACATCACCCTAGTCAAATTTAACTTGCACGATAAACGTCCGCTACATCCATCATCTATACATTAATCATGATAATCGTAATGATAATCGTAATGTCGGTGATGACGACGACGACGACGACGACGACGACGACGACGACGACGACGACGATGATGATAATGACAATGGTCATAGTAATAATAATAATAATAATAATAATAATAATAGTAATAATAATAATAATAATAATAATAATAGCGACGTAATAATAGTAATAATAGTAATAAAATAATGGTAATATCAATGATAATAATAATAATAATGATAATGATAATGATAATGACAATAATAGTAGCAATAATAATAATAATAGTAATAATGTAATAATAGTAATACAATACTATAATATTGATATATATATATATATTAATTAAATATATAATTTTATATAATATTTATATATATATGTATACGATATTATGTATTATATATATAAATATATATACATATATATGTACATTAGACATTCGTATGACATTAGTTAAATAGATATGAATAGGACTTTATGGAAAATTTTAATGAAGACGCTAGTATATAATCGTTATCCAATTACGTCGACCGCGATGACTAGGAAAAGTAATGGCAATAATGATGACAATGACCACATGGATTTCGTTAATAACAACGATAATGGTCGAGAGAATCGTTAATGTTACGCGTAAATCATCGTCATATATATTTATGTATATATATATATATGTAATAAGTACAAAATGATATCGATAAAAAGAGGTATCGCGGACCGATACCAAGTAAACACAAATAAATAAATATTCACGGCGATAATAATGAAATAATAGCAATATCGATAATGGCAATAATAAAGACGTTTGAGACAAAGAAGTTAAAAGTAGAGTAATAAAATGTCAATGATGAAACGACGTCTGAAAAGTATCGCCGATACTGGATACCAAGGTATCGTTAGCAACAGTGTATAGAGCGATAAGAGTAGCAATACTAGCGATAGAACTTTGGCGATAATAGTATCGATAATAATAATAAATTATTCGATCGAGAAAAACGACAATAATACGAGAATAGATAGAAGCGATACAATGATCCTTGTAAATGTCCAATAACGTATAAATAAATAAAAAAATAAATAAATAAATAGCGATTAGAATGTGGGAATTAGCGAGGGCGATGACGTCACAACGACACACGAAACAGCAAAACAGTCTCCTAACCATCAACGAAATTGCTGCCAGTCTTTCTCTTTTCTTCTACTCCATCTGCCACGTCGTACGTAATCTTTTTTTATTTCGTACGTGTATTATTGCGTGTCTCCCTGTGAACGTCTTCGTTCGATGACTTAGATGTTCCGACGAAACCGAGCTGCTTCGATTTCGTCCGACCTATAATATCCATTGCATGCAACGTCAACTAATAAATTATCGAGAGGCCATGACTAGATATTTTAATCGTACAAGACGTATTGTTTATCATTCGCGACTTACGACACAGTAAATAACAAGATGGTGGGCGGCACGAGAAAAATTGGCCAATGAAACAACAGTCGGTTCTCTGCGGATGTATCGTAAATACGTATAGTTTTGTCAATGTTCCTTCTACTCTCCACCTTTATCTCTACTACGCTTGCGCTAGCCTACTTTCTCGATCACAAACTTTTTAAAACCCCTTATATAACGTTCGACACCAGCGCGATTAATTATACCGGCAAACGGTTGCTCGATAATCCTTTCGACTCTCCTCCTTCTATCGTGTCTCGTTTGATAAAAATAAAAATCGTCAGGGGGGAGGGGGGCGGGGAGTGATTAACGATCACAATTACACACATCATGGAATACTGGAGATCGTTTTGTCTCTACTAGCGTATAACACGTATAATAACGCGCGCGCTCATTCTCACCCCTGTCAAAGCTATCGTATTACTTACGTTAGAAACGATCGACATTTAATCCTACAAAATATACCTTAACTTACAACACACACTGCGCTACATGGCTGTACAATCAACGGATCCTACGTTATCCTACTCGACCCTTTTTCTCCATCCCTCTATGCCTATCTTCGCTCTCTTTCAACTTTCTTCCAACGAGGAACGACCGAGCGCAGAGACCGACCGAGAAGAGGTTTCGTCGTCTTTGCAACCTCGTCTGCGACGACTCGACGCTCGGTAGTCCACCGTCCAGGCGAACGAACGAGCTCGTTGCCCGATTTTCCCCCATTCTCAGAAAACAATATCGTGCCACCCGTTTGGCGAGTGGCGTTCAACCAACAGCCGCTTGGCTACCAACGAGACTCACCGTCCACGCAGCGTCGCCTCATAGACGCGTGTCAGATCCTCGACGATTCGATGCAACGATCATTGCCAGGTAACGCGCAGCTGTCCAACCAAACAGCAGCGAACCGTCCTCGTCGTTGCTCCTTTTTGTCCTGATCTTAATCGTATATGCGATTTTTCGGCCGATACGCGAGCTTCGATCTACGACTGTATCGAGAATGTGCGGGCAAAACAGTGGGAGTAGGTGTAACGCAGCGATGCACGACGAAAGCGTCTTCCTCGTCGCTCGACGTTCCAACGACGAGACGAAACGTGTCACGGCGTACGCTTCGTAGACCGAACAAGGCGCAGACGTATCGTCGCGTCTGACGAGACTGGACTTAGGCCTCTATGGAGCGAGGCTTCGTGGACAGTAGGCCCAAAATCGTTCGATGGATGCATACGCGATGCCAACTATCGAATCTCTGCGAGAACCCGCGTTCTCGTTTGTTCAACAAAGTAGTAAAATCGTATCGTTTGCCCGTTAGTCGGGCAACTTTGATGAAAAGAGCGCGAGCGAATGAAAACGATATTTTGATTTGTCAGTTTCGTCGAAGGATCGGCGATGGCTGCTCGGTACTTGCGCTCGATCCGCCCGTTTCGCTTCTCTTACTTTTCCCATATTCCGCGTGCCAACAGCATACACCATAAGTAAGTTTATGGTCACGAAGGTATATCTCTATCTTTGAAAAATAGTGCGCGTTCGTGAATCTTCGTTAGCCTATTTATCACTCAACGAACGTAACACGACCTCTTTAATACGCGAGAACGGCTTTTGCAACGGAATGCCCCTACGATTTGTAAGTTCCCGATTTTCCTCTTTTCCCAAGAACGCACAAGAATTTCATACACTTTGCATCGCCGCGAAATACAAGAATAACTTTTTCGCCTGGTATCTCTCTGGCGGATACCTGCACGTTCAAAAATATCCCCTCCGATCTTTCGAAATCGTAAGCGGTTCCTTTGGAATCGGGGATTGTGCCCAATTTACAATGGATAGGTTTATATCGTATCTCGGAAAGACTAGTTTAGTTCCGTAGTTCTTTCCACGTTGGTAAAACGAAAGTTACGAATCGCTGAGAATAGGCGAGAGTAGAATCTTGCGCTCGGATCTATCTCGTACGTCTTTCCAAAAATTTCTCCACGTTGGTCTAAACTTACACGGACGATCATCTCGACAAGAATATAACGTTACCAAAGAGCGCGTACCAACGTAACTAAATAAGACGATTATCAAGAGAAAATTCCTTTCTTCTTGGATAACGACTCGATTCTTCGAGTCGATCGCAGCGATTCGTCGCAGAAGAGATATAATTTTCTCGCAGATTTTGGCAACATTTACCGATATTTAATAATGACCATCGTAGGCTACGATACCAAAGCTTCCGTTCCATTTGTTCCTGCTTATTCTCAACGACTGCTACTTGAAAGTTTGAGACATCGTCGCCAATGTGGCAATTTGGCAATCGCCTGCTAACCGATCGCGACGGGTGATCCGCAGGTCTTGGAGCCTGACGATCACACCGTAGCTGGGTACCCCACGTTTCGATAATCCTTGAAATCTCGACCGAAGAATCTCGATTCGATCGGAACAAAACGTTACGTGCTATGCTTTAAAGTCGAAAACGATGAAATCTTTCTCCGAGCAGAACATCGAATAAATAGTCGAAGATTTAATGGAATAATGAACGTCAGAGGTGTCTCGTGGCACCGTATCTCGAACACCGTTCTTCTTTCCGAAAGTTCTTCGATCGATCTCAGAATGTTGCTCGTCGATCGTCGATCGTCCATAGGTACACTGCGCGTATCTGCATACCGTTATGGTAATTGTAATCACGCGATTAATTAATGACCATGACGATGGTAGCGTAATGGTAATGACGATAACAATGATAACGATGACGATGGTAATAATAATAATAATAGTAATAATAATAATCGTAATGACGTACGTGTACAATAGTAATTAATACGTGTATACCGCTTACGGTCTAAGAAAAAAATCGATCGTGCCGCGACACGGAGGTTCTCGTCGCTGCTGTCCGACCGATTTCCAGTTTGTCGTTTCTTACAATTCAGTTATACCTCATTAGCGTTAAAACGTCGTTCCCGACTATAATACGATAACTAAGCATGCAACAATATTTGGAGTAATTACTTTTTTTTTTCAAGTTAAAAATAGTGCCTCTCTCTCTCTCCAATCGTACAACCTGGCTCACCCGATGTTGTTTCTCGTTTTCCATCATTCACGCGTGCATACATACGCTTCTTTCGTCTCTTTCGTTCTTCTCTTTCTCTCTCTCTCTCTCTCTCTCTTTCTCTCTTACACTCGTAGACAAGTTTTGCATGTCACTTTCACATCATCTCACTTTAGTCGTCTCTCATCTTTTCGTTTTTCTCTCACAAAGTAACGTTACTTGGGCCCGGGGAGAGTATAACTTTTTGCTTTCATTGTTTCTTTTCTTTTTTTTCTTTTTTCGTTTTTTGCCTTGATTACGTACAGAGTCGCCGCGCGCCGCTACTACCGTTTGGAAATTAATCGTCGTTCGTCGAAGTGGATCTTTTTGCATTGCTGCCGCTTCTCTGTTTCTCCTCCTCTCTTCCAGTTCAAGCGATCAATTAGAATCACCGCGGTAGCGTTTTCTCGATAGATTTTTAAATTTTTAACTTTCCCGACGACCAGCCCCGACGTATTCGTGATTCTTCCCGAATCGTCGTCAGGACTGTCCCGAACGATCCCAACCACAACGTTCACGAGGCGTCGGAACAAAGCTACCGATGACGCGATTCAATCGCCAAGGATCACGAATGTGGCGGTCTTTTCTTCTTGTTGTCACGAAAGAAAACTTTTTCTCTCTCTCTCTCTCTCTCTCTTTCTCTCTGCCCTCTCGTGATTGCCTCTGTCTTCAACGATATTCGACGCGATTGCCTTAAATACGCACATTGCGAACGTACAAAAATATATATTATGCGACATCTACAATCCGCTATAGGTATCTAAAAAGTCGTTATTTTTGTTTTTTTTTCATTAATATTAACTTCCGGCAATCGATACCGCCAAGCATCGTGAAGTTTCCGGCGAATTGCTTTTTACTTCCAGATCTCCGTTCGCTGCTTCGTTCGATTTCTTACGCAACCGTTTCACTCGCTTCTCGTTCGATGATCCTTATCCTTTGCAAAGCCAGTGGAAGGTAGAAATACTCGTATCGATCAACTTATGGCATTCGAAAAGCATCGTAGCAGCGCGACGGATCGATATCGTTCAATGGATTTGAAATTATTCCTGCTCCTTTACGATAGAAATGCACTTTTTTCGCACAGTACAAATATGGGACCAGAGGATATCAAGGAAATTTGGATACTTGTTTTTGAAACGTGCGATATTTGTAGCGTCAGGCTACAGTGTTAGGAATTGCAATATAAAATTGACGCGAGAATAGGCAAAAAAGAAACGCAGCTTTTAGAGCGAAGCGAAGGATTCATCAACATTGTCGAAGTTTGTGGACATTTGATGCCAACAGCAAGTTACATGGCGAATTATCCAACTAGGATTTATATAATAAAGAGTTTCTTGTATCCTGAATTGGTCTATTCGAAAAATAGGGGAAAGTTGGACCTAACTTGGACCGGATCCTAAATTGAACCACAGTCTTTACTCGCACAGATAAATTTTCTTAAGTGACATTTTTTCGCATGCAATTACCGCTTTCATGCTGCCTGCAGTGTGGTGACTGCTTCGTTTCGATTCTGGCCGATGTAATTTTGCTTTTACTTCATACAAGCCGTTACTTCCGAGCGAGGCAAATTATGAATTCTTATGGATATAATTTTTTATATAGGAGCGTCATTTTAATTTAATGTCATCGTTGCTTTAAATATTATCGCCACGTTTATCCGATACGCGAACTAGTTTCTGTTCGTTACATGTAAACGTTAAGACTGGGTTAGTTCCTCAAATCGAACCATCCAACAGTTTTTAAATTGGACCATAGTCTTTATTCGCATAGAGGTTGTCTTATGAAATTATAGTTTACACGTTGCTTAGTAATAGCATCGAAACAAAACACCGTGGAATGAATAATAGCTGCAGCGTGACGAATGCTTTATTTTCACGTAGGCTGATGCGATTCCGTCCCTAGTTCATACAAACTGTAACTTTTGCCTAGTAGATAAATTTTGGATTCTTAGGAATGTAATTTTTTAAGGAGAGTCGTATCTTTAAAATTATCACAACGTTTATCAGATACTTGTACTGGTTTTTTTTTATCTCACGTACACGTTAAAATTGAAACATCTAATGGTCCTCGAGTTAGACCGGAGTAAATTATGGCACGTTTTTCTCTTTTTAAGGATAAAAATCACTGTGACGAAAGATATGGGGAATGGGACGAAGAACTATGAAAGGGGCCATAACGGCGTATAAAAATGATATCGCAGGTTTAAACGAAACAGCTGGGGGATATAATGTACCAAAAGTTACGTGAAAACGTAGATCCGACGATAAGAAGGATATTCGAGTTATGGCTAAAATGGAATTCGAGAAACAGAAAAAGCTGGCTTCCGTTGAAACTGTCGTAGCTGCTACGTTTCAAAAAGGAAACAGATTATGGTACAGGATTGTTCGAGTGAATCGAAGGATGAAGAGGATGAAGATCGCATTTGTGTTGTTTGCATCATTGGAATCGGTTGTGGCAGAAGAATGGATTCATTGTAAGAAATGGCTCCACTTGTACTGACAACGATTGATCGTTTCTTCAAGCGCATATCAATTTTCAGAGTTATTTTTTATCTTTCTTAGGATATAAGCATTCTTTTTTAGATATAAAGTTCTTATCCAAAATAAAGGAAAACAGGCATGGTCCAATTTAGGATATCGGCTTCCAAGGTCGGATCGTTGACGCTATATCGAAAATATCTTTTTCCAATTAGCCATATAGCGTTTCAACCTATTTTATCGGATGTATGTATCGCTTACAATGCTAAAATTGTTCTCAAATTTTCCTGCTCAAAGCTACGAACACGCTTTCGTTGTACCTTATTAAACGGTCCAATATAGGTAACCTTCCCCTGATTAGAAGTTTTATAGACACGAATAAACGGTATCTGTAAATTTTCCAATCGAATAAGTTGAAAATTTTCACCTGCTTTAGCCTCCAGTTTGTTCGTTTAAGTCGTGTCGTGAATATTAACGATAAACAAGTTTGGCATCTATTGGTTTCTTGAATTTGGACCTGCAGTTCTCTCGAGTCGTTCTCTTCGTGCACGACGAACGAAAACTTAAGATCGAATTCCGCGCAGAAATTGGTCGCGTGCAAAAAAAAAAAAAAGAAAAAATAATAAGAAAACACACATCTGGTACTAAGTACATGCCACAAGCAATGTCCTCGTTACAAATAATTCTCGCTCGATCTTTCTGTCGTAATCGTATCATTTTCGTTCCTCTTTTTCTTCCATCGTTTACCTTCGACTCGTTTGTCGAATACCAAAAAAAAAAAAAATCTGAATGATGAAAGATGAGACTGCGGATTTTTGTAAATTTACGAGAAATTCGAAGGCGCAAGAGCGCGCACGATGTATAATATGCAAAAATATGTAAAATATTCAAAACGAAGTAGTTGACGAACGAAGCAGAGCCAATGAGCCAAAAAATCGCAAATTTTGTCAGTCATTCAATTTTAATCCCACGATTTTTGAACTGAATTTTCCGCTAAATGTCTGCCTGCGGTGAGACGCGTATGGCAACAAATTTTCAAGTAGAAAATTCATCGACTTTATCGTCAACAACGAATTTTGAACTTTTGAATTTTCAACTATATCATATCGAATAACGTTTAATATCAAAAAATGTTCTGATCTTTTAAGACACAAGGACTGGTGTTCGCAACGTGAAAAGTTGGCAACTGAATAATAATTGGCAGAAAAATCAATAGGAAAATTATAGAACCGAGAATAGACGAAAAGAATCCTGGTTTTTCGGTCGCTCTTTTTATTTATACAAAAATACGCAGTACTTGAGAATTTCAGATTTTTTTGAATCGTTCAAATTTTCGTAAAAGGAGAAACAAGCGTGCAAACAGCACGATCCAGCTGGCGAATTGAATTTTGTAACGAAGACGTGTCCTTAAACGATATTAGAAGCTACAATCGTAAAACATATATCAACTCTAATCTCTTACTAAAATGGAATGTTTCTACTGGAGTTTTCGAGGAATGTGTTTCGCAACGGGATTCAACTAAACTTAGATATCGAAAGAAACAAGGAAATAGGATAGGCAAGGATTTATCGTACAGAAGGCAAAAGAAGCAAATGTCTTCGTACGATAGAATATTATGATCGTTTTACGATCGAGTCGAATTTCTAGCAGGAAACAACGTTGCACCGATGTTGCAGCGGTGACGCGCGATATTTCGTTCGATGGAAAAATGGAACAGAAAGGTCTTGAGATGTTTTCTCTTTCACAATGATACAATTCGTATTAGTTGATTTCCGACAATGAAAATAAATTATCTTGCGTTTCCTTCTGTGAAAATTTATTATATTTTTATAAAAGTATAATCAAAATATGTAACAAATCATGGACCGACGGTTGTATCGGTAAAAGCGAGAGCTATGAAATCGTAAATGTTTCACGAAATTTTGATCAACCCTGCTACGATCGTGCGATTTCTATACTTTAATTTTATTGTTCGCGTCTTAAGAAAATACGTGACAAACGATCAAGTATACCAGGGCTTCTTACATATTCTTATGGGTCGCGTAATCGAGTTACGGGGTGGTGAAATTCTGTCCACCCGTGACATACCAATGAAATGGAAGATTTCAACCATCTGTCGTTAATGGATTCATCGAGTTATCGATCGATACAGATATAGAATATTAGTATTTTAAAAAATCGCTTGAATCACTTTCTAAAATGTCCTTAAACACGATTATAACGTTTCTTACTGTATATCGCTCGTTTTCTGCAACAATGACGCAAAATTCACCACTTTGGGAGAAACGTGTTTGAACGTTCTCAACTGTTATGGTCTCGTGACGATACAATAGAGCGACTCTACCGATAGAAAGCGTAAGGAACAATTGTTTCTCTTATACCCGGCAACTCAAAAACTACGAGTTTTCAGTTAGGTCGTTGTAGCAGATCAGCGATAATCATTGTCGATCGTAAAATCAAAAATATCGATTAACCGTGGGAAACGTTATATCGAACGTCGTATTCGGTCAATGTTTAGTTCTCGATGGAAAAACGAACGAGCAGGTTTATCTCGTCGGTGTGTAATAAATTTAGCTCTGTCCGAACACGCGACTACGAGTAACAAAATTAGAACTATAACAAAGAATTGTCTTATCTTGTACATTTTTTCCATGTATTATAAGTAGGATAGGAAACGGCGAAAGTTGGAAAAGTTGAAAAGAAACGCTGACGACGTATACCGACGACAATTTCTTCATATTGCCGTTAAAGTTAGAGAGCTACTTGATAAGATTAGCAAATAACGTTAGGAAAATACAGATAGATCGATAATGGGACAGGGTTAAAATTCTATCGCGCGTGTACGTATAGTCGGGGGTTGGATCGATGAAGCGTAAATAAAAAAAAGGGTACACAAGTGGTGTGTTTTCGGGGACGAAAGAAGGTACGGAGAAGCGAGCGAGAGTAAGAAGAAATAAAGTGAGACAAAAAACTGACAGTTGTCGGTGTAATGTGAACTGAAAATATTATTAAAAAGCATTTTACAACAAAAAATAACTAAAAAAACAAACAAAAATACGATTTACAATTTAAATTAAGAACAATCGGGTTGTATCGTTTAAAAAAAAAAAAAAAATAACATAACAAACCAGTACAAAAAAAAAGGAGAGAGAGTCGCATGTTTGTTTTTCTTTATGTGCTTCGGTACCGCTTCTTTCGGATGCAAAGAGCGCGCGCGCATACAAGAAAACACTCAGGCACACACGCATACATGTACGTCTCGATCCTCACTTTGGAAATAACGCATATCGAAGTGTATACCATTTTTTTCATTTTCGTTCGTATTTCTCGAAGGATGCTATGAGTAACGGAAGGGAGAAAACAGTGGTAGTGATGGCTAGCTGGCAAGGTGGCATCGTCTCGTTCCGTTTACATTTTTTTCTACAGCCATACTATTATTATAATGTACGCGGTAATAATAATATTAATGATACAATAACTAATCGGTGATAGTAATAATAATAGTAATAATAATAATAATAATAATAATAATAATTGCAATAATAATAATAATAATAAAATAAAAAAATAATAGTAATACAAGTAATAATATTAATAACTACGAATCAAAACAAGAATACGCGATTTAAATACTAATGGACAAATACCTTGTGATGCAGATCTGAATGGAATAAACTGTTACGTACTTTGTCTCTTGCAAAGAAGAAAGTCCGATACGATTATTTCGACTCTTCGTCGTTTTCACCGAAAGAGAAAGGTGGAAAGACGAGAAATGCAAAGGCGAGAAGTAGATTGAAATATGAAAGAACCGTACGAAAAGGAAATCTCTAGGATTTTTTGGCAGTAAGGTATTCAATACGGAATAACGTGAAAATTTCCGTGTATCTCAACCAGTTATCCCTTTCCTCGATTCTCTCTATGCTCCTCCTAATTTCCTTTTTACTTCCGTTTCTATCCGTGTGTCTAGCATACCGTCGCTGAAAAATTAGCTAGAATACTGCAGATGTACGCAACGATAGCCCGTCTAATTGTCCGATCGTAACTGTGCTTCGATAGCCGATCGAATCGACACTTTCGTTGCTCTTCCGTCTGACAGATCGCGTAGCTCGGTCACGCCGTCTCCTTTCGTCGAGGCGAAAAAGTCTCGACAAAGACTAAGAAAGAAAGCGCCGTCGGTTCTACGGTCTCGTAATTTCGAAACAACAGGAGAGACAAATTCACCCTGCTGCGTTCTCTTTCGTTCGTTCATTCGCGATCCGATTCTATCGTTTTAACGAAAAGTACGTTCAAACACTCGGACAAGATACGACGCGGCTCTCCTATCGGTATGTTTTAATTTCCAGAACGTTAAAGAAATTTCTTTTCGTCCGCCGAGGCGAGAGCGAGATCGAAGCAGACAAACTGCGCGAGGATCGCGGCAGAGTCAACCGAATTGCACGATTCAATGGAAGAACGTTGGTCGGTTATGACCGAGCGCGTGTCTGGCGTGAAGATGTTAAGAGTGAATCTGTAAGGACCTCGATTCGAATAGCGAACGATATAACGACGACGAATTATCAAGGATCTTCTATCAACTTTCCACAACTTTCCTCCTTCCTCTCACTGATCGTTGCCTTAATACGATTCCACCGTAGATCGCTATGAAAACACGCACGAGAGAAGTTTAACAAGTTTTAAGACGGCACAACCTGTTTCACAGCGCAAAATATTTCATTAACAACTTGCTAATATGTACTGTTACGAATTAATTACGAAATAGATAGACTAAGGGAAATACGATGATTTTTAACGATAACGATTTCCTATTCAAGGAAAAAGATATTCGCTGATCAAACTTAATCAACTAGAATACGAACGAACTCGCGTATTGTTTGTTTATCGACGAATTCTAAGTACCATCTAACGATTTCCATCTAATTTGTCAATGTTGCGAATTTCATTCGAGACCCTCGAACGTTTCGAAAATTTCACCAGCGAGCAATTAGGTGACGTCGATTTAGCTGGACGAGAAATCCGAAATTATACGAAACTAGCACCGCCGTGTCGTATCAAAAGGGCGTATCTGCGACTGTCGCCTAAATCCAGTCGTCCGTCTGCCAGTTAACGCGAAAATGTTTCCAACTTTTAATTTCAATTTCAAGTTTAGTTCGAGTCTCGAACATTGACTTATTTCGTACGTGTCACACTGCAAAGCGAAAAATTAAAAAAAAAAAAAAAAAACGGGTAGATTTTGACAAAGATCGGATAACTTTCGAAACGACAGGGCCGTGACAGTTTGTATGTGAGACGCGTGTAAAATTAACACCCGGTAGACGCCAAAAGTCATTTTACCGCGCCAGATACGTCCGTTTGAATGAAACATAACAAGACTATCGATTTAACAAATTTTTCATCGAACGTCGTATCGCCTGGATCGATATGCCGAAAATTGCAGACCGACTTGCAGACTTTCCACAACTTCCGGGCGACCTGATCGTACGACTGCCGCGAATAGCTCTTATCGAATAAAGAAAATTGACGATGTCTCGGAAGATCCTCGTAATTCATAGTTTTGTACTTTTCGACACCGAGGGACGCCAGCTAACCTCGTTACATATCCAATGACACGTTATCAGAAAATGCTTAGGTATATATTCCATTGTCAAAGATATGCTTCAAGAATTATAACGCTCTCACGGCATCTGACAGTGCGGTGCTTAAATAATGAATAGATAAACATAGAAATGATACAATAATAATAATAATAATAATAATAATAATAATACGTACGTACATACATACAAACATACATACATACATACAATAATAATAATAATAATAATAATAATAATATAATAAAAATAATAATATTTGTAATAATAAACATGCATGAAGTCGCGTGGCAAAACCTCGCGCGAGGTTTCCAACATCGTCGATTCATCCAACAAAATATATTAATACTATACATTCAAATTAAAAAAAGGTTACCAGAGTAACACACGTTTTTATCGATTATACTGAAGAAAAAGAAAGCAACGTACTCGAAAGAGGAAAGTAATTGGTGAATAGTATCGGTGATAGTGGTGGCGGTGATCACGACGGTGATGGTAAATCGTAACGGTGTGATGGATCGCAATGGTGATGGTACAGGTGCATTTATGATAGGAAGGGATCGTTTCTGAATCACGAAACACGCCGTGGAAAAGGAAACGGCGTGAATGAAACGATACAGAGAGGAACAGGGCCGAGCAAATGATTCGTTACGTCGTTTCACTACGATTCACTACGGCTACTCGCTACTACAGCTTAACACTACTACGGTTCTATTCAGCAAAATCAAATAAAAACGTTGGAGAGCGACTGAGAAACAGCTGTTTTCTACAGATTTCTTACCGTTTTTCATCGAACGATCGTAATATTCAAGGACGTGCTTGAGGACGTCGAGGACGTCGATCGAACATCCTTAGAAGACTGTCCCGAAGAGGGAGATCAAGTTAAACGAGGAGATGGCGCGTCTGTCCAGCTTTCGTCGATTTCATGGAAACGCGAATCATTTGGCTGCACGAAGGTTGAACCGAGAAACGAAAAGAACCAAGTTGTCAGTCTTTTTAGCGCGCGCGCGCGCGCGCGCTCTCTCTCTTCGCAACCTCTCGTCGTCCTTCAGGCAGGCGGCCTCTCGACCTCACCATCGTCAAAATCGAACATAAATCGTACGCGTTGCTTAATCGCGTGTGTTTAACCCTGCCGCGCTTCTCTTTTCTGCTTCTCGCCGCTTCCACTTTTCCACCTATCGCGGCTCTTCTCGACTTTCCACCAAGATAGTAGTCTCGAGTCCGAGCAAAATACGAAAGAATCGTCCGTCGTCGACGAATTTTACGTTGAACGTTTCTTCGAGACAGTCTTATTTGCAACGAGCAGGGTTAATAAGAGAAACGAAATAAGGTAATACGCGAAGGAAAAGGTGCGTTAAAAGAAAACAAAAGGGGACGTTCTCGAGGGAAACGATCGAGAAACAAAGGTAAGAAGAGTCGATTAAGCGAACAAAACTTCGACTGTCGTCACTGTCGTACTTAAAATACCGTATCTTAAGACGAATGTTCGTCGGAGTTGTCGTTGATTGCTATGAAAAAAAAAAAAAGAGAAACACATACATATAAATATGTATACAATATAATATATATATATATAAAAAGAACATATGCATAACCACCTTAAAAGAGGGAGAATAGAGAACGACACGTAAGGATAAAGAGGATTTGGAGAAGTCGATGCAGAATTGTCCGTCGTTAAATAGGAAAAATCTTCGAAGTTCACAGGCTTGCGAAAGCTTCAAGAACGGACAAGCCTTGACAGCGTTGCCGATCGACACTGTCGATTATCGTCGTTCTTGGATCAACGAGTAATCCGAGGCAGTGCAAAGGTCTAGGAATCGATCGAATACTCCGCGTTATTTTCCAATTACGTATGCATGTGAGAGGAGAAAAAAGAGAGAGAGAGAGAGAGCGACGAAACAAGCTCTCGCAGGCGTCGATTCGTCCGTAAATCGGCCAAGTCGATGGAAAAATCCTATCGCTCTGGGTTGGAAGAAAACGAACGAGACTGAACGGCGGTGTTCGTGGAGTGCGATTAAGCCGAGTTTCAGTCCCGAGTTCCGCCGGATCAATCGTTAGCACGATTCGACTAAGATACATGCAGAAACATAACGCATCCGAGGTTTTCGGAAACACGCACCTCGCGGTTTTTCTTCGGGAAATTCGCAGAAAGGAGAATGGAGCGGGAAGTGTGAACAAGGGTATGAACGGATCCGGTGTTCCGGATTTTAGCGGCCAAACTTTCGAACATTCAATATGTTTGGGTGTCTAAATAAGGAATAGACGCGGTACAACCATGGATGGTTTAACAATTTTGTTGAAAAGTTACGAGAACATACTTTTTTTCTTTTCTTTCTTTTACTATCGAAGCGAAACGAAGGAAAACGAAAATAAAGGTAAACACAAAATCGGCAGATCGATGATTCCATATCTTCGAATGCTCTGGATTTTGCATTGTGGAGAAACTTAAGCGCGATTATACCATATCTCGGACAGAAACTTGGTAAACGTAATTGTCGTAAACAGAGCGAGATGTGGATGATTCGTTCGCGTGTTGCAACCAGTAACCGTGAGTATCTGGTATTCTCCTGGTAACGTTTCGGCAAAGTTTTAAACGACCCATGTTTGCGTAACATCGTTTTCCTATTTAGATCCATGGAACGTACCGACAAAGTTTCGATGTCACAGAAACTGGTACACCCTGTATTTTCATGGAAAAAGGGAGACGTAACCGACAAGAACTGACAGATAGGGAGTAAAATGGGAGAGGCTGGAGGGTAAGGGTGGTTGGTGAGGTTGAGGATGGAGTGACTAGCGGCGGCGAGCTCTACAACTAAACAACAACAACAGTATTTTCAGTTATAACAACATTAACAAGTAATTTTTCTGCGTGTATGCGCCTACACGTCTCGTGTGACTTTTCATTTTTAATGCGCGCGCGGCTACGTTCCGCACGCAACAAAATCGGCGTTCCAAACTCGCCTGCGTTTCTCCATTTCGTACGAGCATCTGATACGTGCTGCGCGTACGCGTTTTCAAGAGGTTTGCACGCGTGCGTGTCACGAAGCGCCCATTCGCTGTCGAGAGTGCCCTACGAGTTTCCATAAATTCACCATCGGTTTCTTTCCCGTCTTTTTTCTCTCGTCAAATCCTCGAATCCTCGTTCGAAGAATCGTCGCGTTTAATCGTCGCGGTTAATCGTCCGAAGCGCGTACCCGCGTGAAAGACGTCACGCCTGTCCGTGAAAGCGACAGAGAACGTAACTCGTTCGCCGGTTATCGTCTAGTCGGCGCGCAGCTTGGTCGCACGCGCGTACGCGCCCATGTCCGTGTAAATAAGGCCTGTCATCGTCTGAAATTTCGACAGCTGTCGGGTCAACGCGTGTTCGCTCGCGTACGCTTGCATCTTGTTGTTTCGTCTCGTAATCGGAGTTTCGTAAACGGAAGTGAGGTGGTGGTGGTTCGAGCGGGCGAAGATGGATAGGTAAAGTGAGCGCGAGCGGTGATGGTAGGTGGGTGAAGAAGAAGATAGGCAAGTGTAAGTAAAAAAAGATCCATGAGATCGTGGCTGTGTGGCCGTCGAAACGATGGCGATAAAAACGACAACGACTACGACTACGACAACGACAACAATGAAAACGACGACAGACGATCGTTGTCGGCGTCGTGATTTGTCGCTGGTCTACATGCCGATCGGCGGTACTTGTACGTAACGATAAATGTAGAGTCGATAATCCTTGCTGGCTAGCACGACCGATCCGTCGTCCATTAAAGCCACATCGAAACATTGGGCATGCTTGACCTTGCTCTCCAGAGCGGAAACCAGTTGACCGTCTTGAGTGAAGATGGTCAGATTGAAGTTATTATGATTGTCTGCTATCAGTATCTCGCCGACGGCGTTGATCCCTACCCCGATCGGGTAGTTGGTGATCCCTTCTCCGCCGATCTGTCGCAGATAGGCGCCCTCGTAATTGAACACCTTCACGCAATGCGCGCGATTGTCGCTGATGAATATCTCCTGTTTGTCGTTTACCACAACTCCGTTTGGAAACTCCAGGTGCTTCGAGCAACCGAACTTCTGAAGCACGTTGCCGGTCTGGTCGAAAATTATCACGCGCATCACTTTGCATTCCACGACGACTATGCGTCCCTTCGAGTCGACCGTTACACCGCGCGGATGCTGCAAGATGTTCGCCCCAAATTTACGCACGAACTGACCGTACTGGTTGTATATTTGTATCTGATGGGTCGGCGAGCGTTCGGTAACGATTATGTCGCCGGACGTTTTCACCACGGCCACTCGGTTCGGGTACAGCAACTGGCCGTCGCGTTTTCCACACTCGCCGAATTGGAATTTAAATCTGCCTTCTTTGTCGAATATTTGGATTCGATGATTGTTCGTGTCGGCCACGATAATGTCGTTCTGCGCGTTCACCGCGACCCCGGACGGCTCGGTGAACTGTCCCTCCATTACCCCGAACTCGCCAAACTTGCAATGATAGATCATCTTCTGTCGCTTGATCTGCGACTTCGGTGGGAATATCACGGCGGCGGACATCAGTTTCGACGTCAGGTCTAAAACGGGGTCGGAGGACGCGGCGTTCGCTGCCACAACGACGGACGTCGCCATTGGAAAGTGGTCGTTCGTGGATACGACCGGAAAGGCGTCGCTGCCTCCGTTGCTCCATTTCTCGTAAGGATTCGCGTTTATACTGTTCAAAGTGAGGTCGCTGATTGTGGCGGGGAACGGGCCCAGGCTGTTGGCCGAGCTGAAACGCTTCGTGATCACCGTGCTATTGGACTCGAAGGACGATGGCGACGTGGACGAAGCGCAGGTAGAGCCGGATGATATCAGGCCGTTGCTGTAAGATCGATCCAGGAGCAAACCACCCAAAGTACCGATGCTACTAGATCCACTGTTGGCGTTGCTTCCGCCGTTCCCGTTGTTCGACATCGCTGTTGGTCGAGCGATGGGTGGCTGTTTGCCGATCGGGCCGGCGTTGCTCTCGTTGTTGCTACGAACGTAGCCGAACGTGTTTCGCACGCCTACCTGAATGGCCTGGTAGTTGCTGACGAACTCGAGGTCGGCAGTCTGACCAGTGACGTCCGGCGTGTAACTGAGCAACAGTTGTAGCTTCGAGTCGAGAAGCTTCTTCACCATCAGCACTTCGGTAACGGTGGCGTACTTGGTCAATCGTTCGACGAACTCGCAGGTCTGCAGCATCTTGTCGGCCATGTCGTTGGCTTTCTGCGTCAGAACGCCGAGAGATATTTGTTTGGTGGAGAAGACCGATTCCAGCTCCTTCAGCAGTTCTTGCTTACGTTCCTCCAGCATCGATCGATAGAACTGGAAAGTGTCGTTGATCTCGTTCTGCGCCTTGTGATACTGCACTTGTAGTCGCGCTGCGCCGTGATCGGCTGCCTTCACGGCAGCTCTCACGTCCGCGGCTTTCGCTTTGCACTCCTGAACCACTCGTGCCATCGCTTCCAGCTGCTGCGACCCTACCTCGGAGATGTGCGCGCAGTCATGCAACGGGCCAGGATGATCGGCGATGGCGCACTCCTTGCAGACTAACGCTGTGCAAGTACGGCAGAAGTATTTTTGCTCCTGCTTGTGCCGGGGACAGTAAGGTACTTTCTCGCTGTTTCCGCTAGCGTGAAGATTGATCACCAGATTGTTCTTCGGGAGTTCGGTGGTAGCGGAGCTGGTGGTCACCGTTTCGAGCTTCGAGTCGCCTAGATTGAGCACGCGATGGCCCTCGAAGCAATGCATAAATTGGTGCGCCATCACGCAATTTGGGCAGAGAAAATTCGCACAGTCGAAGCAACGAGCTACAGCGTCGGATTCCGTGGACTTGCAACCGGTACAACGAACTCCACCGGCGCCTCCTAATCGGCACCGCGGACAGGGTGCCTCTCCAGGTTTCTGCGAGTCGAGGCAAAGGTCGCAGCTGTCGACGTCACAGATCGCAGAGTCGCTCGCAGGCGGGGAACTGCCGCTCACTGTAAGCGGGGACAGCGAGGCTAGGGATCCGATGGAATTCGCGCGCGATTCCAGCGAGAGTGTCGGCGAGGCCATCTTCAGTCAACCGGCATCCCTGTTAACAGAAATCGATGATTTATTTTAGAAATCTTTCTCGGCTACGCCTTACTTTCCTTAACCTATCGTCGTTACTTTCGTTTTCTTACAAACAACTAGATCACGATCTCCACTTTTTCTTTCGGTTCTGCGTACAGATCGCCATTACCGCTTTTAATTGCTCTCTTATTTGTCATGGCGCAAACGATCGTTCCGACTGCGAGTTGCATTTTAGCGGGAAAATTAGGCTACGGCATCGAGATCGTATCTTCCGACACTTTACTAATAGTCTTTTTTTTTTTTAACGGAATGACCTGTGTTTTTCTCCTCGCCGTTACAGAGGTGAAATTAAAACGCGTCCAACCACGTTGACTTTCTCTCGAAACATATTTTCATATCGTGACAAACGAGAGAACAATTAAAGGGGGCAGAGTTAGGTAAAACATACTCTGTACTTTTGTCTTCATCTTTTATGTAACTTTAATATTTACGTCGTTGAATCTGTGATCCGTTAAACGCGCATTGTACGCTAAACTAAATAAGCGAATAAATTTGTTCGCGTTGATCACATCTATATGTATCCTGAAGAGTCGATCTTACTCGACGCTAAAACACTACTATTGCCATAAGAATTAACGTTTTTAAACTTGCCGACTTTTCCTACGATATACGAGAAATTAATTTTTCAATATCTATTCCTCTTTCTATTCCGTTTCTTCTGAGAAATATAAACATACATAGCCTATCTTCATCCATCGCGACCGATCGTTTAACCGGTTGAAATACTTATATCATGCTACGAATATCGAGAATCTTGGGGACAAGTGCAATTTATTATGATAATGATCATAATCTTATCGGCATGGAACGCGTTAAGTAAAGATATCGCAACGACGATAAAGGCACGAAAATCTGCGTCGAACTGCCAAAAATGTTTTCTCACGATTACCAAACTACGCGTTAGTTCCTAGTATTTACACGGTATTTAATGATTTCCGGTGGGAACATTTAAAAAATCATATATGGTCGTGCAAAAACTCGAGAGTCACCAGGTAACGGAATCTTGGTGTTCGTCGTCCGAGATCAATTTGCGCACGAAACCGTTTACCGTAACGATGCTGAAGCAGCGATTGTCCGACAGTCGCAACGGCCTACAGTCGCAATGCGAACGTAAAAACATAGCGATCACCGGCGTGACCCGTTTGTCATTTATCGGCATCTCGCCCACAATGGCACATGCCGGAAGTTGTTTCTGCGTAATCGTTGAATCGTCTTCGCGAGTCAACTCCGACGCGAACTTGTCTCTCTACTCTTTGCAGATCACTCGCCAACGATTCATCACGGAAAAATGTCGCCTCTCTAATTAAATCGGTCGACTGGATGGTCCTGTTTTACTCGATTGCTGGTAGGTAGATGGACAGACGAGAGAGCAATAGGAGGAAAAAGGCAGTAGCCTGCGAGTCCAAGGTCACGAATGCGAAGGTTGTCGCGTCTCTTCTAGTTGGCACGACTGAGTTCCACGCATTCGCTTTTCCACGGATCGAACGCCTGCGTTCTCCTTAAAAATCGTAGGAGAAACTTCTTGTAACAAAACTTGGATATTTGACGGAAAAAGACGTTTCGTGGATTTCTACGTCTTCGGGTCGTCGGAGATCTCGTTATCTCGTCGAGCTTCGAATTCTTCGTGTGTTGACCCGGCTTTTTAATTTCCAGCACGAAATTTCTTCGTATTTCTCGCAAAATTTAGTACTGCATGATTACATCGTCGCTCATTATGGAGTACTCGCATTGTACGGTATGGTAAATGTTGTACAATATTTACGTACTTTTGTATCGTATTTTATCGTAATGCGTGATAAGAGGTTAGTATATTTACGAAGCAGATAGGGATAAGCATACTCGACAAAGGAAGGAATTAACGCGTCTACTACCGTCTAAGAAGTCTTCCAACGACAGAAGAATACGATTCGATCGAAAAGAACGCAGAAAGTTTATTATAAAATCTTTCGGCAAAATTGGCCTTAACCTTGAACTTCAATTTCGCGGCAAGCTTTTCAGCAGATCGATCCATCGAGCTGAAGATGTAAGATCCATCTACTACGGCCAGCGTAAAGCATTTTTCTACGCTCTGTACATAGAGCGAATAGACGAGAAGAGAATGACGACGACGACAGCGTGGAGAAAAGCGAGATGGGTAAAGAGGCAAAAGCAAGGAAGGAAGGTGGAAAGGAAAATGCGCGAATAACCGAATGGATGGAACAAAGAGCGTCTGGCCGCTCCAGGAAACGCTTCTGAAGTCGGGCTAGCTACTCTTCTCTCTGGTACGCGGTACCTTCGTGCAGGAATTTTGATCGAGTCCCAAGATAAAAGGTGAATGCTCCTAAGGGAAGCACTTGCGGACTCGAGGTCGCTAGAGGCTACATTTAACATAGCGAATATCAAAAGAGGCGTATTTCGAGAACAATGGAACATGGTTATTTCGCTTTTAATCGCGAATAATCCAGCAAATTTATTTCAATGGATTATGTCACGAGAGTGTCTCGGGGACGAGTAATATTTAAAAAGAGGAACGTTCTACTTCAATTCATTAAACCTGTATATGTAATTATAATTAAGTTTAAACAACTGGTTCGCTCGCGCATAATTTACCGCGTATAATGAGCAAACACAGCAAAGCGCGGGTATCGAAAGTTTCGAATTGTACCTCGACGATGTCGAATGACGACAAAGGAATACTTTGTCTCCATAGCGAAGCTAATGTCACCTCGGATAAGACCACGTTGTGCGTTGTTTAAAAATTCGACAAAATCCTAAGTATCAGCGAACTGCTCCTGCGCGAGAACGATAGCCGACGACGATATCCGACGAATACCCATCTTTTCTTCGCATCTTCGCATCTTGGATAAATGTTGATGATAGTAATACGTTTTCCTTGAAAGATGTTTTCGATGCTTAATATTTGTATCGTTTTCTCGAAAGTTAAGGTCCTTTTGGGGTGTTTCAGCGTCGACCCAAAGCATCGAATGCACGCACAATCGAGATCTCGCGATTCTTGCCATCCTCCTTGTTGGATATCCTGCAAGAATTTCTCGTTCGCAAACAAGTCCAAAGATGGCCATTTTTTAAGATCCTTCTTTGGCGCTAGTCATTTAGACTGGTTTGGTAGTTCCAGCGTTACTAGAGCGAGGATTTCTAGCAGGAAGTAACAATGGGAAATTGTAAATCGAAAATGAAGCAGAGAGGCTAGGAAAGGGGAAGAATAAGGGGAAGAATAAGGGGAAGGATAAGGGGAAGGTAAATGGGAAGGGGAACTTGAAAGGGAAGGGAAAAGGAAGGAGACGAGGGAAGAGGCAGCATGGAAGAGCGCGGTGCCGGAGGTAGAGTGCGTGCACCCCGATCGATGAACGTCGTTCAGGGGTCACGCCGAGCTGAGCCGAGCCGAGCCGTGCCACGCCGCGTTTCCCCTCCCAGTGCTTGCCAACTCATAGACCCCACAAGTGTATTGACTCCCTACTCCCCGCCATGTTCCTCGTACAGCCGCTGTCACTCGAAAAGGAGAGAGGGAGAAGAGACGAAAAGAATACCTATAGCTGTGACCGCTGCGATCTACGACCTTGGACGAGAAAGGTCTCTCGAATCAGCCTGGCGAGTCACGGGGAAAATCTCTTAGCCGTCCACCATGTCGATACTCTCTCTTCCTACTTTATTCGCCACCATTTTCCACTTACCGTTGAACGTTATCTCTGGCTACGATTATTCTCGACAGCTTTAACCAGATACTCGAATAATACCATTTGGTAACTAGATTACGGATTTTCATGCGAACGTGCGAAGAACGCACGTAACGCGAGAAAATAGATAAAATATCCAATGCGATACTTGGCAAGTGAAACAATTTTCTGCCGAGGTTCTATTTTTTAAATTACATTCTCAAAACTTACGATTAACAAACCGATCGAGATAAAGTTTGGTGGGTGCTATGGTAAGAGGTAGATAGCGAACTGAAACTGTGAAATTTTTATTTCGACAAACCGTGCACGTTCGAAAGCTACCAGTCTCTTCGCATATACACGCGTAACAGATTTTCCACGATATTGGACATTCAGCGACTGACGCGTTTTATCGCTTGATGCAATTACCAGTTACGGTTCAAGGATACATGCGAGCAATCAAACGTAGCTCGGTGGTTGTAATCGTTTTACGTTTTGTTCGCGCTCCTGCTCGCTAACACGACAGATATTCCGATTAGATCCGATTAGATTGGATCAGAGCCGAATTAGACTTCGGTTAGTTCTAATTACCCAACTTGCTGACTAACAGGCTATTGGTAATAGCTGGAAAATCTGTCACGAGGATCAACTGCCCGACGCGTGAATTAGCACCAAAGCTGACATTTCGCATTTCGAATTTGTCTTCTTTCTCCACGATATCGGTTAAATTTTACCTCGATCGACCACCAATGCTACTTTAAAAAGTGTTTGTAACTTGGATATTTGTTTTATGAAAACAACGTCTTTTCTCGTTTCCCTTAGAAATGGAAATGCGTTGTTTAAACCGATGCAACGATAAAAATACTACGAGAATCTTTTCCGCTGTGTGCAAGAAGGAGAAGAATCCGCGGTTCCTCGAAGAAGAAACAGATTTATATCTTTCAAACGTGAAATGCATTTACTCCTACTAGTTAACAAAATAAGCAGAGTTACCGGCAATACGGATAATGTAAAATGGTAATTCGGCTTTCTTCTTTCTTATTTTCTTTCGCTTCCGAGGAGGAAGATTGTGGCGTACCATGGTCTCTGTACGCTCCGCAACAGTGTAAACCAGCGTCCGTGTACACGACAACGGCATTAATTCTACCGGCTGTCTAGGCGATTGGATCTCTTCAGGAAGAACGCTCTCAAGGGCGAACCATAAATCTTATCGCTCCTCGCCGGGCCACATTTGTAAGCCAGTACCTAGCAATCACGCCTAAGTGCATGGAGGAAATCGCGAGAGGCGACAAGGTGGTTTGCACAGTTCTTCCCGTATCCTTTTACACGTAATTGCGTCTACGTAACGCACGCCATATAGTATCGGAAGTAGCTTTATTTCTGCGGTTAGCCGCGTAACCGCGCGGTTATCGTCCAATCGCTTTCCAACAATTATTTTACATTTTACCAAGAGCACCGTGTCCATCTGCCAAAAGCAACCTCCTAGGCGGATCTTTTCGGTCGTTTTCGAGCGAGTTAGAAGCTGACGAGACTCGAAGGAGCTCGACAAAGTGAAATTACACGAGGAAACACGACTTTCGCGATGTTTTAGTTTATACGTCCAGGAATCGAACACAGACAAATTAGGAGAAGAACGACACCAAGCGTCCGTAAGGCTCGCGCAAAACGTAGAAGCGTAACGTGAAAATGTTGCAGATTTTGGCTACTTTGTATCCATCTTTAACATCTTTATATTCAGCTTTATATATAGAACGATATTGCTATTACGTTAAAGTAAAAAAGAAAGAGGGAAGAAAGATGGCTGGCGCGCTTTTATCGAGAGGAATCTTGGTAACTACGTTTTCTCGCTCGATTAGCGACGCATCGATAAAGAAAACTTCTGTCGCGAACATTTCCTGCACTCTTTATTCCACTTGTGCGAAACAACTGCAGTTTTATGCGTATCATTTCTTCGAAAATTTACTTTATCCATCCAACATTGTACTCGCAATATAGTTTGCACATTTAGTACGTTTTTACGTACTACGCGCATTTTCGTCGTCTTGCATTTCCTATAAACGCACAGAAATCCGCAGTCTAGAAATAACACACTGCATAGACTACACATCGTTCCTCGATTATTAACATTCGCGAAATTCTAAAGGATCGTGAAACAAACGTCGAGTATCTGCCAAAAATACTATCGCGTATTTAGCATCAACTAAATATTTTGGTCGAAATGAATACTTGAAAGTGTCTGAAAGAAAACAAAGAATTCTATCGTTCGCGCGTAGAGGAAGAAAAGTTCTGTCGTGAATATTCTCCACGCTACTTATCCTACTTATGCGAAACAACACTTTATGCGCTGCATGTCGCTCCTCTATTATTCAAATTTATAAAATCGTCGTGAAATATATGACGTGAAAAATATCATCAGTATAAAAGTACAAAGCACTTGAACGTCATCGAACGATATATTTTCGAACTTTCGTCGTAAATATTTCGATCGAGGTGAGCGCTTTGAAGCGCGCGGAAAAATAAGTACGAAAGAAGGAAAATTGGATTATTGCTCTATACGGACAAAGACGATTTCTATCCTGAACATTTCCCGCACCCTCGTTCTACTTAGGTGAAATAACGCTGCTATCATTGAAATTTACGAAATCTCGAGAACCGTGAAACCTATCTATCGAGAAAATGTTATCGTGAGATATATTTGCATGAAAAATATTATAATATATACAGCATCGACGTTCAGCGATTATAAGAAGCTTAACGACGTATTTTCAAATTTTCGTCGTAAACATTTCGATGGAGATACAAGCGCTTTGAAGTGCGCGAGAGAAGAAATTTGAAGGAAGGAAAATCGGATTATCGGGAAGATGATTGGAGTTGCTGGGCAAGTAACGATACGTTTTCGAGGCAAGACTGCAGCCCCTCGGTTGAATGCACTGTAGGAAGGGGTGGCGGACGGCGCGTCTGGTTTCTATGGAAACACTGCATCGACCTCCCCAACCCTTCGACAGGGGGTTCCGACGAGGATCGGGTCCGTCACCGATGGTGGTGGGATTGACGAAGGTGGGGTTAACCGCCCCTGGAGAACGCTAACTGCCGGTGCATCGCCCTTCGACGCAACACGGCAATGCGTATTTCTCGTTTACAGGGCGATGAAAAGTTATCGCGAAACAAACAACGTATAAATCTTTCGTTTAATCTTGGTTTTATGTGCGCTCGTTGCAACACAAAAATACTACACGGCTGGTAATTTATACCATATACTAGACATATAGGGCATCCCGCGTAACGCCATTTTTCGCTATTTTTCTGCCATTCGCGGTCATGCGACGAAAAATATTCCCAACCGTCGTACGACGATGTACTACGAACGACGATAAAAATATTCCGAAAATACCATGTTCTCATATGGAAAGCGAGGTCAGCTTGGCTGACGCAAATAGAACAATACGTTGCTTCTTTAACGAGATCGTAGCGGACTTTATCAAGAATTCACAAAGCATATTACATGATATTTTGACTAACTCGATACCAGGCTTATGGCACGCTTTATTTCAACGTTCGTTCAAATTGCGCGTCTATTCTGCTCTTTTGCAGAAATTCGGACGATCTGCTGTTATTCAAGTGGCTGAACGTACGACTCTACGTGATATAGTAATTCTCTGTTTCTGAAATACGTCGACGAGGGAAATATCGCTACGCTGTAAATCTAGTACCGAGTGCAGATGATACAAAATATCGCGAAACGCGCATTTCGAATCTGTCAGAGAATCCCCTGCAATCTCACGGAAGAAACATCATATGGTCCTAGTTTGCGTTACCCAAGGTGATCCTTGGTTTGCCATGGAACAATTTTCCGAATTTTTTGTCCTGCAAATGACCAGAAAATATCGAGTTTCGTCACGCGGAACACAAGTGCATACCCGTTGCTGTATTCTGCCTGAATCCCAACATGGGAAGGATGCTAAAAAAAAGCACGCGGATCGGTTGGTCGCTTTGTACACGACGTGTGCGCGTTTTGGTTTGAACGGCTTAAAAGCGGCAATTTCGGTTCGATCGACGAGCGACGCTCTGGAGGCCCGCAAAAGTGCAACAACGAGGGATAAACTGCTGGCTGAGGATTCGGCGCAAAGCGGGAAAACAGGTTGCGGGGCAGCTAGGGGTAACAACGGATAATTTGAAATCTCGCTCGGCGGAGAAGGGAAAGATTCAAAGAGAAGGAAGACGAGTGTCTGCATCAGGCATATTCAGTCGACGATGCTCCGTCAAAACTATTGCCTGTTTCTATCGATGCGGCACGCGGTTTATCCAACGATTAAATACAGAAATGGCACGGCAAGAAAGACACGGCATTCGTTCCGAGTGGAATTCGTCGAATGCTTGAAAGTAATTTTCGAACAAGAGGCTTTTTACAGAAGCCTCGAAATTGGAATTATTCGTTTGTCCAGCTAATGATTAACTTCAAAGTCGAAGCAGCTTCTGACTCACGGCGTTTCAAAGCGTCTCGCAGCGAATCGTTAGCTAGGTGAAAACATTTGTTCGCCGTGAGAACCGTCCAGGATAAGATCGTACAGTCCGGCGTACGCTTTCCGCGTCGTCGAACTCGTGCGAGCATGACGCTCGCGAGAGAACGGTTTTCCGGAAGTGACGCTCGTTTCGCCGTGGAACGGTTTTACGAGCGGCAATGTTACGACGCCGAGCACCGCCTGTGCACTGAACGTACCTAGGGGTCACTGTACCCGGCGATCTTCGCGATGCCGGAAGGTCGCTGTAACGCCACGCGATACAGAAAATCGATTCTGCCTCGGATTCTCTGCTGATAACTCGCGCGCAACCTTCTCCGGGCAACTTGGATGCTGTTTCACATACACACATGCCAGCCTGTTTGCTATTCGCGTTTCCAGCTCTTAATCCACGGTCTACGTTCCACCGTTCGCTAATCTCCGCCATTTCTCTTAACGAACGATCGTTTGCCAATTTCTACCGACCATCTATAAAATCCTGTCAGTCCGTTCCTACTATAATAAGCGATTTCTCTGCGTGGAATCTTAACAACATTTCGATCGGTCAACCCGTAGAATCGAGATGCAAACGTTATGCGATGCGAATTTCTATTCAAATTACAAGTACGCGACTGCTCGCCAGTTATCTCTGCTCGTAAGTATCAGAACGCTTGCGAGCACTCATAAAGAAATGATCAAAACCTTCAATTTAAGAGACCCATATATCTAATATCATAATTGAACTGTAAATTTTGTGGAAATACAGGGTGGTTGGTAACTGGTGGTACAATTTTTTTTTTAATTTTTCCATCGAGACAACGATCTACAGTGAGATCCGTTATAACGAGACGCGACAAAGTGCACGCGTACCGAGCCAAAATTCAAAGTCGATTTTCTCGAAAACAAAGCCTCGAACGAAAAATTTTTATTTTATATTTTCGACTTCTTTTTTCGCGTAGAACACCCCCTTTCCGCTTGTACCGCCAGTTACCAACCACCCTGTATATATTACAGATTATTAGAGATAGAAGCTTTACGAGAAATAAAAGCTTCACGAAGATTTGTATCATCCCATAAATTTTACAGTGACTACTTCGCTTCAGATGTTTTTTATATTCCCGTGTATTACGTGCATTCCCGGCATTGCCGTGCTTTTAAAGTTTTCATAAACGTGTAAGAACCCGGGGTCTGATCGTAATAATGATAATAACCTCGTCAATTTTACGCAACGAAATTAATTCTCTTCTTGTCTGCGTACGACTCGTCGTGTATCTACGTCATTTGTTCAATTCTGACATTCGTCTAATTATTTTTTTCAGTATCCTATCCAATTCACTTGTCAACGTATCATCCTAATTTACTATATTGCTATTGTGGCAATTCTTCCAAATACTATCCATCTTTTTCTTCTATCTTTGTTAAATACATTGGATCGTAGTCTCGCAGAATATAAAACTTTGATCGGTTGGTCGTTTCCTTTACCGATACTTTAGGCTAACTGCGCCGACTTCTGCGAAAACCAATCCTCAAAATGACGAAAACTCGATAAAACACAGCGCGGACGTCATAATTTAGGATTTTCGTTTGGCAAAAAATTGCCAACTCACGGAACGACTCTCGTATTATACAATTATTAAAATCACCAACTTCCATTTCGGGCTTCTAATTGCCTCGCTGGGAATAACAGCGGCGTGTCGTCATCCATCCCATTAAAATCAAAACTACACCGCATAGGTACGTGTCTATTATTTAATTCTTGAATATCCACCAATATTCAACATTTCACAAAAGCTTATTTTCCCCGAAAATCCAACAATGGAAATTATTATTCCGCACCACTCGATCGTAGTGCAGGATAATTTTAAATCGCGCGTTAATTGGTTTGCTATTCGCCATTAAACGAGCCATTAGGAATCATTGGAAAACACAGAGGAATATTAGAAATTTAGCTGCCTCTTTTGAAATGAAAATCTTCGAACTAGAACACAATTTCAAATCATCAAAGGTTGGTAGGTAGCTTCCAGCACAGCGTGGCCCAACTGACAAACTTGATACGAAACCAGCAGGTCTCCTAACGCTTGTGAAAGGCAGTGTAAATTTTATTCCTCCGCGTTTCAATCCCATGGACATAAATAGAATAACAAGTTTTTTTGAACAAAAGAGAAAGCATCGCGTACTTCCTATCTTACGTTTGAACGAATCAATTTAATGGAAATCTCGAATATGAGATTAAAGATGAATTAGCAGGAAGGCCGACCACGGACTAATTGTAATTGGTCTTGCAAGAAATTCCATCAAATTGCAAGACACTGTAGCAGATCGTTTTCTGTAAATGCAGATTTGATCGACCGGCTTAGTCGACCGGTGCGCAGGTAGCGCGAGATCGATCCAAGTTGAGAAAATTGAAAAAGTGATGGACAGAACGCAATTTTTGTAGAATTTGCTACTAAATTTTTGTATTCGCAGGCGCAAACTTTTCTTGGCCACTTAGTCGACCAAATTTACATCTGCCGAATGAAAATGCAAAACGGTGTGCGAGGAACGGAAAATACCAGTCGAGTTAAGAATATTTTTCTCAGGGTCGGTCGGGTTCCCGGAAGTATCTCGTAATTCGAGATTCCCCACCGAGTTTCAGGATTCTCGAGAATTTTAAAATTATACAAGCTACGATATATATATATATATATATATAAAAATAACAAAATGCGATAGATATAATATTTTATCATAAAGTAAAACGATTTATTATAATTTTGCAATTCTCGAGAACCCGGAAATTGTCGGGAATGCCAAGAACCTGGAATTGCGAGATACTTTCGGGACTCGACTGGGGATCCGCCGCGAGCATGGGGTTTCCGACATTTTCCAGTTCTGGCACACCTTTAGCATTTACACAAAGCAATTTCCTAAATTTTCTCACCAGTCGACCACTTGGTCGACCCATTTGTAGCCCCCTGCCATATGGTTCTACGGTCTCTGCCGATCGTTTCAGTACACACAGATTGCAGATATTTCGCCAAAGGCCGACGTAATATTCGCAACACAGGAAGCGCGTAAAGCGTTCGAAACTCGTGAAAGAGAGGTTCAAATCACGGTTTAGAAGTTTATCAAAGTTCAAATCACAGTTTAAATGTTACCAACACTCAGCGCTTACCGTTCGCCTAAATTTAGTTTATCCAGCGTATCATCTAACATACGGAATAACTTTGTCGGGACTTACTTATCGACTATAGTTTAACTTAAGAACTGCTTTTTCCCAAAATGTCCTAGATATGCTACAAACGCTCATTCGAGATTTCCATTCGATTCTCCTACTATTTTGCTCGTGCTGTTTATAGGCGGAATAATCTTATTGGTCGAACGGTATCCAATACCCTTCGAGTGGTCAAAGTTCAAAGCAATAAGAGGAGGAAGCAAATAGTTAATTTTTTGATCAACTATATAAAACAGACGTAATATAGTGGACATCTCCGTTTATAACGTCGGATCTCGCTTTGTTCATGAGCTTGACACTTTAAAGAGATAGGGACAGGGAGAAAATACGACACACGAACGTACCGAAAGAGGCAGACAGAGAGAGAGAGAGAGAGAGAGAGAGAGGGTCAGCGAAGAGAGAGGTAAGGATCGAGGAAAGGATTACCGCGAGGAGCAGTAGAGGAGAAGAGAGGAAAAGAAAAAGAGGGAAAAGGTTCAAGCACCATTTGACCGGTCTCTGAATCATCGTTAAGCCAACCGTTACACGACGGCTCGTTAAATCGTATCGTAATGTGGGTGGGTCAGATGATTCGCACGGTTCAAACAACACGTCCATACAATTGTAAGAATTCCGGTTGCGATGGTAATTTAGCATAGCTCGATATAATTCCAACCAAGCGAACACCGCGTTCCTCTCACCGCGATGTGTTAGAAAAGTTTCCAACGAAAATAAATTACCCAAGTTTTTGAAAAGTTTCCTAGGAAAATAAGTTTCGCGAGTCTTCTTTCGACGGAGCAGATAAAAAGATTTGAAATTTTTGCCAGACTATAGTATTTATAGCTCTCTTTTCGCGTTAAATCGGCAATACACCGTTCTTTTACCGTTTTCGGCATTCGTTGCGAAACAACAAACATCTTTCGCCACGATTCTTGATCCATACAATTTTGCTAAACCCTATGCCACGAGGGAAATATACGGAGCGCCAAAATCATCGAGATCGTGAAACTAGCGCGAACATAATTTTTAATCGAATCGAAACAGGTAGAAACTGTTGCATCTTGTAACTTTTCGTCGTATAGATTGCGGTGTATGCAGATGCGTATCAGTGGGACGCATAAGAATGAAGTAGGGAGCCGAACGGAAACGTCTAATTTTAGAAACAAGCCTGGAATTGCTTACTCAAGTAGAATTTCAATTAAGCCTATCAATTAATTAGTATCCCTTCGAAACGAGCTGTTCTTCGCTCGTTTCGTCTTGCAGATCTTGTTAAAAATGGCACGTTGCTGCAAAATATGCAAAGGTTCACGACCCATACGTTATTACTTTTTTACTTCTTCCATTTTTTTTAGTATTCGCTCATCTTTCGTTCATCCTCCTCTTTTATCCTTCCATGGATACTCAGCCTTGTGTCGTCTAATGCTATTTGAGACGATTCTAGCGGTTGTCGAAGAAAGAAGACAACATCTTGCGACACATGGCTAATAACGAGATCTGAATCACTTCGAACCTGTATACGTACACGGTGACGAATTGTAAAACCTGACTCGAACCTCCAAATTCTTGCAAGTCCTGGTCAGTCTTGGATTAATAGGCCTTGTTGAAAGTTTTGATACGAGATATTCCACATTCTTGGCTCGGTAGTTTGAGAGCGGGAATGACGTTTAGGCGCAAACACAGCGCAAACTTCACAGCTACGGGTAAAAAGACAGGTAAAGACGAAGCGGCCCGAGAAATCATCGTCGTCTGAACGGCAGAACCGACTTCCAAGATTTTCCAGACGTATCAAGATTCGAGGCTGAATCGAGGCTGAATCGAGGCTTTCGAGAATCCTTTGAGCTTGGAATCCTGTTAGAAGCGATTGAAAATTCTTGCAAAATACACGATACAGAATCGCAACGATTTTACATCGCATCGCTGTGACATAGTTGTACGCTTGGAGTTGCAAAGGCGGCGGTTGCACGGAGCTTCGACTTTACGGAGGCGCGCTTCGATATGCAGAGGTCTGGCTATCCTAAACTCGAGTTACACAGGCGAAATAATGCATTCGGCAAATAATTCGAGTTAAAGCAAGTTTTACGTAGACCTGCAGGAAGTTTTCGCAGCGGAGCGGAAGGGAACGAACAAAGTCGTAGCCTTACAGAGGTTCGATTGTATCTGCAAAGGATCCAAGAATGATTATTTTATTTCAACGCTGAGCTACCATCGTGTGTTTTCGAGCGTGGCTACAAAGGAGCAATAGGAGGATTAAAGCGAAGCAAACGAAGGGACAAGAAGCTTTACAAGAGGCATCGACGAAAAGCGCACACCTGTGGCGCGCCTAGCGATTATACACCGACAAAGGAAGTTTCGCAAGAAAGTTGTACGGTTTGTGGCTGGATGAAAATGCGATATCGTGCACGGAACTGTGGATTTTCCGCAATGGAATCACGTCGAGGAAAGAACAGTATTTGTCCGTAAGAATAAAAGGTATCTCAACCAGAAGATATCCTATAATATCCATTTAACTATTCAAAGGATATTTTTACTCCATTTATTATGATTATTATCATCGCATTAGGTTTAGTACTCTAGGCAAGTTGTTCTAATTCGCTTTTAACATCTTGTCCGACGTTCGCTTTCGTAATTTGTCTGCTGTTTTTATTTTTGCATATTTTCGCTCCAGGTTCGTTATACATTGGTCAGGATATGTTCGATTAATTCTGGTTTTTTCCTACCACATATTTCGCGTGGCTCTTCTTCATTTACATAGCTTTCTTCCTGCCAATCTTGCTCGTGTCAGGGTTCTTTCGAATTTAATTGCAAGGTTCGTCATTGCTCTACCGATATCGTCCTTTTGAAATGATCGAGAAATATCCAAATAACATCGAGACGACGCTAACGAAGCGCGAAGAAAACGAATTATAACACTCTGTCGTCTCAGATAAATCCGCGTGCAATTTATTAATTCGAACGTTCCACGTACTTCGATACTGTAAGCGCCAAATTTTGTAATCTGATAACCCGTTAATGAGCTGTTTGCCACAGGATAGTTTGGAAACGCTTGCGAGGCAAATACTTGAAAGTTTTAGATAAGTTGGCGTAAATTCTCATTTCTACGATGTATTTAACATGCACTTAGTATCCATTTAAATGCGTTATTAAGTCAGACCTGTTACCAAACACGATTATTGTGTTATGGAATTAATATTATCTGTGGATCGTTAAATTTTAAGCTTCTCTAACTTCAAATTCGAAGTTCTGTTTGCGTTGATCAGAGTACACATTGATAAGTGGAAGGACAAGGAAAAATATATCGAATGCTACAATTTTCGAAGAATTTCCTTGAAATTCACGTTTCTTTATGCCACTTTCTCGCGGTAAATAAACTACTAGAAGTAAATGAATTGCCACGTTACGAACCAATGCTATATTCACCGAAAATCCGTTTGATACTTGACGAAATTATCGAAACTTATTTCATGCTGTACCAAGTTATCGGTATTCGTGTACCGAGACCTAGAGAAAGTCAAATAAAATTAAAATAAAAGTTAGTCAAAATCAAACAGGACAGAAGAATCTGAATCTAAATCGACAAAAAGCACAGAAGAAAAGCAGGAGCTATATCCTCTCTTAGTTTTTAAGAATATCGTTGCTAAATATCACCGTTCGATAGATTGGACATAAGCGTTTAACAAACAGAAAGAAGAAGCGACGTTGAGCGGTGATGCTCGTTTCTGCGATACTGCTTGGTGAAACGAAAGAAGGGAAAAGAGTATGCGGAGCATAGGCTTTCTTAATGACGGCAGAAACATAATACGGAAACATGAGGGAACATTGTTGTTGGTTCACCCGCATGCATGTCCTGCTTACGCGCGAGTTCCTATGTTCGCGCTTGTTCACGCGTACGCGCTTTTTAACGTTGGTCTATACACGCGAAGCGTGAAGGTAACGGAACAAAGAGATGCGGAAAAAAGGAGTCGCGCAAGGGGAACAGATGCGAACAAACTTTAAAGGTCCAAGGGAACAAGATTTCCTTACAGTTTACAAGTTCACGCCTTCCGTTTTCCATTCGATGCTAGAGCAACCTGCTGATTAGAAACCAATAACCACACCGAGAACTTTTATACGTTTATGGAGAATCCGAAGATTCGCGAATGCACAGAATTAGCCGGATACCCGGGTATCTCGCGAGTCATCCGGAGACACAAGATGGTCGAGTCGTTCGATACCATCCGTGGTTGGTTAGGCTACTTACGCGATACAAAGCACGCGTTGTTGGCAGTCGCTTTTAAATACTCCGATGGAGAAGCCGTCATTTTATGTCTGTGCATGTGAGAATCTAAATAAAAAAATCTCGTTTCAAACGAATCGAGACGCACAATGCAGGCGGTTATCACCTTGATGTCGTAATGACGTCCGATCAGCGATTTCTCGCAGCGAGGTTCTCAACTATCTCATCCACCTCACGATGATACCCGGGTACCTGGATAGAGGACTTACAATTAAACGCTTTGACGCACAAACAGAATGTAATGCAACATAGTTCGATGTACCGACAAAATTTGACAGTAAAATGGACGTAGAACTCATAAGTAATTTAATTAAATTACGTAACATCGACATTATATCGTGTTCCTTGCGATTATTCTTGTATTGTTGATTTTCAAGTATACGTAGAATAACAGTTATAAAATGAGACGCGGATTCTCCGGAAATTCCCTTATCCCGGCAATAGTTACGTCTCCCTGTTAATTGGGATACTGAAGGTTCCATGGTATAAGAAGATACGAGAAAGCGAGAGCGACGAGTATATGGCGAACCTCACACCTAATACTCGAATCCTAGACGAATCAATAACTTTATCGCTACGATTAACTAACTAACTTACAAGTAATTACAACGATACAGCTCTCCTTGCTGTCTTCCTTCCAACTCTCATACTATTGCCATCGATTTACTTCTCTCGTTCCACGAAAGGCAATATCGTATATGCGTTATCACTTTTTAAGCTTTTTCTTTTCGCTGTTATTTACGTATTACCGAATGCGTGTATACATCGATTTATACAATATACGTGGGGGTGTGAAGTGCGCGAGATTTTTCCATATAGCAGTAATCCTAAAATTGAATCACTTCGATTTAAATAAATTCATACACTCGTCACTAGCTACTTTAGCTTAAATATCATTTTGTCCAAATTGATGAAATTATCTCCGCGTATTTACTTTGTCAGATACGTAAACGGTTATTTTAAATTTAGCCATTGTACAGGGTGGTTGGTAACTGGTGGTACAAGTGGAAAGGGGGTGATCTACGCGAAAAAAGAAGTCGAAAATGTAGAATAACAATTTTTCGTTGGAGGCTTCGTTTTCGAGAAAATCGACTTTGAATTTTCGCTCGGTACGCGTGCACTTTATCGCGTCTTGTTATAACGGATCTCACTGTAGATCGTTGTCTCGATGGAAAAATTAAAAAAAAGATAAAAAAAAATTTTTTAATTTTACCACCAGTTACCAACCACCCTGTATATTTATTTTATCCACGGGGAAAACGATGGCGATACTTTTCCAACACTGTTCTAAACGCATGCCGTCGTCAAACGCAATCATTGTACATCGACGATGATACTGTTCTCATGAACATTAATATTTATCAATGTGCGAACGTTTTTTAACAGCTATTTTATATTTTTTATATCCCAGTCACGGATAACGATCTGTTTTTGAAGATTACCCGTGCCTTTAAATATTCGCGATTCGTTGCTGACCTCGACTTTCCGACTTCTCCACTCATTACGATCATTAATTAAATTGTGCACAGGCTACCGAAACTAATTGTTGATCGTCATGTGATTAGTCGTAAGGATAGTCTTTGAGGATGTATCGTTAATAATACGGCTCGTAATATGTAGTTAAATTTCCAAATGTTTTATATATCTACAGAGGATGTTTTAGGTAAACGAGATCACCTAAATATCTACCTTATTTATAATTGTATGAGAAATCTTCCCAGAACAAAGTTAAACTATTTCTAGGAGCACGCGTAGCTGCGTAAAGAATTTTTTCTCAAGTTCGCTTTTCTAGGATATTTTAAAGTCATCGATATTTTTTTTTAAATAAAACTCCATATATTTCTTGTATACCAATGGAATTGTTATTCTCTGTACAAAAATGCTTACGTCGGAAAATGCGTTGTTCCAAAGATTTTCCAAGAATCGACCCACGTTACTCCACTCTTGTCCATTCTGACGCGCAGGCATCAAGGGTAAGAGTGAAAAATAGGCAGTGCGAATAAAGCAGAATAGGTAGAGTGTGTAGAGTTAGGTCGTTTCTTGCTCCTAATCGCACGTTAGATATTTCTTTAGCTTAGTTAAGTTAAAAATTGTTAAGATCTTTCTAAGAATTGGGCCAAATTATCCGACTCCTGTTCACTCTACCGTGCTGTATCGTGCGTGCATCGAAGATAAGCGCGAGAAGCAGGTTGGCAGAAGCGAGATAAAATAAGTAGAGAGTAACAGAGTAACAAAATACCGTAAAAGTCAGATCGTTTCTCTTACACCCCGTTACATATTACGTATTTCTTTAGTTTGGTTAAAAAAATGCCCGTCAAGTGTAGCCACGTTTGGTATCACCTTGGTTGTACGAGTCTCAACAACCCGATTAAGGTGGCCATCATCTCGAAACAACATACTTAAAAAAAAAAGGGGGGGGGGAACAAATATTTTTCTTGTTCCGGGTAATTCCGTAATTCGATATCGGATTGAATTACGTCGATGCGGATCATAGATAACGTCGAGGCTCGCCTCGAGTCAGCAGTTCCAGGAATTTGATGGGAATAACCTGTGGCCATATGAATGAACAAACTCACGGCTATACGTATATATCCGGGCACTACGTATTAATAAACGACTCGTGTTAACACACTGTTGTTATTTTGTTTACAAATTATCGACGATAAAATTAGCCAGCTGTACATTGTTCAGCCTGTGGTAAATGGAGTACATATTTTTAAGCGATCTCGTGTAATATGTCTCCTGTATAACTAAACTGATAGGTTGTAAACGTTTATAATCGTCGTTACAAGTTACAATAGTAGTCACAAGTTGCGATAAATTGTAGTTTTTGGTGTGCTCGTACAACGTATAAACTCCACAGTGAAGTGGCCAAATATGTAAAAACGTTAGCAAGTGATAAAAACGTTATAAAATATACAGGGTGGTTGGTAACCGGTGGTACAAGCGGAAAGGGGGTGATTCTACGCGAAAAAAAGTCGAAAATATAGAACAAAAATTTTTTTTAATTTTTCCATCGAGACAACGATCTACAGTGAGATCCGTTATAACGTACCGCACGCGTACCGAGCCAAAATTCAAAGTCGATTTTCTCAAAAACAAAGCCTCGAACGAAAAATTTTTATTCTATATTTTCGACTTCTTTTTTCGCGTAGAATCACCCCCTTTCCGCTTGTACCACCAGTTACCAACCACCCTGTATAATAACGTATTTGTTAATATAATATGTTATACAATATGTAAAAACGTTAGCAAGTGAATGTAATAAAAATATGCGCGACGATGACGTAGAATAAACTTTTGCTTCTTTTTAAACTTTTTCAGATATAATTTCACGCGAATTTCGCTTCGCGAACGAAATTTCCTGGACGTTGCAAGTATCGACGAACTGCGCGCGCTAATTTCACGCGTTAATTAAGAGAAGTTGAAGAGACGGGATGGAAGAGCCGAGTCGAATTTATTTGATTCCAACAAATTTTGCTCTTGAGAAAATTTCTCTAAATTTGTTCGTTTCCATTTATTTACTTTGATGACACCTGCTTCTCCTCTTTTCCTCTTCCATCGTTTTCTCGCGACTCTGAAATTGTGTTTCACTCGTTCGCTCACGGACAAACTTTTTAATAAAATTTCACAGTTTCAGCGTTCTTAAGCATTTGCCCGGTTACTGCACGAGTAATGATTTTAAGGAGCACAGAATTCCAGATGATTAATTTTTTTTACGGAAGAATCGGCAAATCGTCGTTCGTTAAAGAAAGAAAGAAAAAAAGACAGCGAAAGTTCCGCATAAAAGAAAGTGCAGATTCTGTCCTTTAAGCGCCTGTACATTTTCTACTACGGACAGATTCTCGCCAGCGTAATATACATAATATATTCCCTGGAGTAAAACCTATTTTCAAGTGGCTGGGCATCGAAGAAAAGTTTTAAAATGCTGCAAGATGAAAAAGACTGGAAAATATATAGAGAAAGGGAAGTAGCTGTCATCGGAGAACGGAAAGAAAAAATATGCAAACTAAGAATAAAGCCAATTAATTCAGGGAAGTGCCTAGCGACACAGCAGGCAGATGGAAATCTTCAAGAATAGCACACCAAAGACTTGCATACTTAAGCTTGATCCACACCGGCGATCACGGTACGGTCAGATCACGTCGAGTCAGACACTGAAAATCCTTTGCATAATCCAACGAAAGCATTCACAGTAAGCGGATCTTTCGAGTCGAATAAAAATTTATTAAATCGCGGCGTCGGTTTCTTAGCGATCAACAGTTGGAAACAAACACGGAGCACGAGCGTTCGATCGAATTCCTACGAAATTGCAGAGTATCGCATGATCTCGGTTACGAAAGATAGTGTGACGCATCTCGCAAAATACAATATCGTTCTCATAATAAATTAACGTGTTTCTTTTTATTAAAGTATACCTGGAAAACCACATTGTTCCTTCTTCGAACGAACAACTCTGACGCGATTCGATTGTTTCTGATCGTTTAGTGGGAATATCTCGGTAAAATCCTCGAATTTTATTGATCCTGATCTGGCCACATCTTTGACCGCTGGTACGAACCAGGCTTTAGACTTTAATAAAGCGAAGGATGTACCGAACAAGGAACAGATTCACCTGCAAGACTGGAAAGTAAAGCGTAGCGCGTTTAAAGGAAAAAGTACATCGACGAGCTTTTAAGAAAAGCAAAAGTTACGCGGAGAACGTAGGTAGGAGAGTAGTTTTAACGAGAAACTGCAAATACCTGTCAAAGATGATTACTCGAGTCAGGTAGAAACGTTTACTTTTTCAAAAGCAAATCGCAAACTAAAAATTACTTCCAAAATGTTATCAAAGTATTTAAAAATGTCACGGCAAGAGATTTAAAAGCAGAGACTGATAACGACCTGGAATACGTAAACTCTCAAGTGCAAGTCATCGCAAATCTGAATTTATAATGAAACGTGAAAAGCCCGAAACGGAAGAGAAGAAAACGGGATTTGAAACATTTTTCATTAAAATCGTTACGTTTACGCGGCGATCGAAGTGGCTCCAGTTAACGCGCAACACCCTGTGTAAAATATCAAGTGCGACTCCAGATTGGTGGTATACGAAAATATCACTTCGATCCATAATTTTAACACGTTTCCGATAATTCAATTTGACTGTTCGTTACTTATCATCCAGAAGTAACTAGATTATTTGCTTTCGAATATGTATTCACACACACTTTTAGCTTGTTCGTACTCGAACGAATAGCCGACTCGCGAGTTCTGCGGATAAATCAATAGCTAAATTTAGTTTAGAGCAGATTGATTGACAGGGGGAACTAATAGACCCGGAATCGACATATTCATGTTTATTACGTTTGTTGTAATAGAATCGAGAAAGGCTTTTGAATGCACATCGCTCGTTCTGTCGTGCAACATATTTCTTTGTCACTTTTTCCCTTCGACTCTAAACGTCGAAACAGGCGCGATAAATCTCGATAAAAAACAGACAGCGTTCGTTCGTCCACGATTTCTCCTGATTAGCCGAAACAAAATTTTCATTCACGCGCTTAAAGAAAAAAGAGAGAAAAAAAAAGAAAGAAAGTTACGTGGAAATTAAAATTAGGAAAGTGGACGAAAAAATAAAACAGTGGTATTCGCCAGAAGTCTCGCGTTGGTTTGTTATATTCAGATTCCAATGGAAGATTATACAATACAGTTAAACGCACAATAACTCAATTTAAAGAAAGAAAAGAAAAATAATACAATAAAATCGTTTTTCGTCGATAGCGATAGAGCTTCAGCTATAAAAAAGCGCGTATAAAATATATTAAACGATATACTGTATAATGTTCCTTGAAATAGTGCAAGTGGATAGATACGGTCGATGTATATCGATAGACATAGATGTAACATATGGTTTGTTTGCTCGATACGCAAAAGTTCGGGGAAAAGCAAATCGACAAACATTTGTATACGAAATTGATTACCTCGTCCGACTAGATCCAGCTTATCCATCGAATATTATTTTGCAAATTTCCATTGCGATGTTCCTTGAATTTGTTGTTCAATGAAACGTCCGGTTTGCGTTTGAACGAGGTAAAAATTTATTCTTGAAACATTAACGTAATAGATGCCGAGAGACGACGTAATTTAAGGCTATTCGTCAAGGAAACGAGTTAATTTCAAAATGAAAGAAAAAGGGTGGAAGAACGATCTTAAATTAACGAGTTTTTCATATTTCCGAGATAAGGTATCTTGCACATTTTTATAATCTTCCCTCTAAATGCATAAATATAATGCAACGAAAGGCAGAAGATTCTTTGAAATAAGATATTCCAGACAGCTCATAAATTTTCATAGATTTTTTCGACCGTATGTGCCCCCTCGTCCATGTTAAAGACCACTCTCTTCCTTTCAACGTGGAGGAGGCCTGAACGTTTTCTCCTCTTACCAGGAGGCCCCTTCTATGGATGACCCTTGTATCGCCGCCCTTTTCCGTGTCATGCAATTTTTTTTCGAGCAACGTCAATGTATTTTTAACCAGCGCTCTCATGCATCGCCAACAAAAGCGTTCGTCCCACGAGAGAGGAACGCTCAAGACAAATTTAAGCTCTTCGATAATCGAGATAATAAAGATATAGCATGAAAAATATCCTAGATGATAAGTAGATTAAGTGTAGCGATCGTGAGAAGCAACCGAAAGTCATCCTTGTGCCGCAGAGCAACGCGATTACGAATAACAAATAATAATAAATATTCTCCGAATTTACGGAACCCGTCAGAAAATCGTCGATAGACGCAACAAAACCAAACCAACGTGGATTCGAAGCCGCGTCAGAGACGACCCAGGTAACGAAAAGCTTGACCAAACCGTTGAACAGGCCACCATGTTCTACGACTCGAACGAATATTTTACGATCTCTTTTATGCAAAACTTAATTATAGACTCAAAAGGCCGATTAATGCAGCAGCGAAAGAGAGTGGAGACCAACAGCACCCTTCCACCTTAAAAACATCAGTGACTCCTTCTTCCCAAAAATACGATATAACTCCCGTGGTGTAACGACCCTGAAAAGATCAAGTCGCTGTCACTCGCGTCCGAATAGGCCAGACAAAAATCTCCCAATCGATGGATATCGATGAAGGACCTTCCGGGCTGCCAAAGATTCCCTCGATCGTACTCCCATCGCCACTGTCACTGTCATATAGCAACACGGTCTTATCCGTATATGCGACTTTTCGGTCAGTACTACTCGGCGAGCTTATCTTTATCTTACGATTGTATGGAAAATGACACTGGGAGTAGCGATCGAGCATCCGAGACAGCCGAGTGTACAAAAGTTACCCGGTTACTCGGGTATCTGGCGAGGCACTCGAATGCACGAGATAGTCAGAAGCTTTATACCCTTCGAGGTTAGGCTACTACGCTGTATAATAAAACGTACACGTCGTTGGTAGTCGGTTTTATCCCTTCGGATACTCCAGAGCGGAAGCCGGTGTTCGATTTATATTGTACGTGTGTATATGTGAGAATTTAAAACAAAGAAGTCTCGTTTCGACATACATAATGCAGGCGCTATCATCTTGACGCCGTAGTCATGTCCGATCAGCGGTTTCTTCTTTAGGACTTTTAGCGAGTTCCATTCCCGCATCCTGCTTCTCAGCTATTTCACTGACTCACGAGATATCCGTCTCGTCCATTTTCTGAGTCATTTTCGTCCACTGACGTGTCCCAACGGTAGAACGAGTATTCGAGTATCTTAAAAGTTGGAGGCCTAATGCCATATCATTCACAACGGTCCACCTTATTACATCCTGGCCGAGGTATAACGTCGCATCAGGCACGAATTGCAGCCGTGTATTAACAACAGTGTCGATAAGGACAAAAATTCATTAAAGAAAAAAAGGACAAAAATTCATTAAGGAAAACAAGACAATTGGCATGATATTTTAAGCACGTGCGACTCCTTCGCTGCTAACCTTGCGCTTAGCGTGACGTTAAATCTATATATATGTATATAAAAGAAAAATTTATACAGCATGAAAATAAATTGGTACAATAGCTGCAAAAAGTATTGGCACGCGCCTTTGCTTTTCAACGAATCGTTTTCTCCCCATCAGATTTTTAATTTCACTTTCGTAACATGGAACGTTCGTAGCGACACGAGGCTACTAACAAACGATGCGAAATTTAATTTCCTTCGACCTAATTAATTAGTGCGTTAATGGTGTAATAGATAGAACGCTGTTCCGATACTTGTTGTATCCACTGTACGTTTGTGACTTTTGGACATTTGCCTCGTCTGTTTCGAAGGCAAAACTCGTAAAATCTACATGCGCGTTATTTATCGTAGCTCTTTTTGAACGTATATTATGAACAACGTGTAATAACTTCCACGTGTACTATCAACCAATCTACTGTTGTCAGTGAACTGTAGATATTTTTGCAAATTCATATTTTTACCAATAATACCGATACGACAATAATATTAAATATTACAACGAATATCGTAATTCGAATACTCTATATGTTTTTGTATATTATGTGCATTTTAGTATTTTTTAGTTCCCCGCAAATGCATAAAAATTCCCGTTAAATTTCCTATCTTGAGTGATTTCTTATTCGAAAAGCATAAAAAATGAGGAATGGAAATGTATCGAAGATAGCCTTCAGCCTTTTTCGAAATTTTACCACAAAGTGACACGACGTTACGAGCGCTTAGAAAATCCGTATCGATCGTTTGTTGCTCGATTTTCAATACTTTAGGCGTTCGTAGTTTACGAATATTTTACATTTTACAGACGCCTTGACTTCCGTTTTGTAAAACCTATCGTACGAAAGACAAGTATAACAAATACAGAAGCAATGCCTGGCGTCTTTCCTCAGGGACAAAGGGACAAATGGGGGACGTCGCTGTATATTTGTTCTCTTCTTTCTTTGAAAGGGTGTCTCGATGCTTGGCGCCACACACGCCGACGTTCAACGCGGAGCACGTGAACAATGCTACGTAAAAAAGAGACGAGATAAGAAAACTCCAGACACCCGCCCACCTAGTGTTTCGCGGAACTAGCTAATTGACAAACCGGCTAATTGAAACAAAAAGTTCACATATAATACGGTTCTGTTAACTGGAAGCTCAAAGGACATGAATTTTATCAAGTCGTAGGCTAAATCAGTCGTCCGTGCCGCGCCAAGTACGGAGAATTCTAAACGGAGCACAGTGTATGGTATTTATGATGCTTTTGGAAAAGATGTTTTTGTTATTTCAAGCTGCTGCATTAAAATTCGTTGCAAATTCTATACATGTTGGCTGCCGGGCGAACGTTTTACGAGGCGTATCCAGCGAACGAATTTCGAGTGGCCGTTAAAGAAAAAATGAAATTTATTTCCAAGTCCTTTCTTGTTCGTCGCATTCTACGCATCTTGAACTACTTTGCCACGTAGGTTTTAGACTTTTTGAGATACTTGTCGCAACAGGCCATCGGTTTCTCTATTCCCGCTGCATGCAACGATGCTACCTATTAATAGCAATGGGATACGAGACACTTGGAACGGTGGCGGCAAATTTGAATCGCTTCGAACCGACTCTCGTATATTAAAACTGGAGATAAAAGCGTCGATCGGTCTCGAATCTTGATAGGTCTCGAGTCTTTGAACTTTGAAGTCTCTCGAGTCTCGATCGTCTTCGAAGTCGTTACGCGGGATATTCGATATTCTTGGCTCGAGAGTTTCGGAGTGGAAATGACGTTTAAGCCGTAATGGAGGCTGTACGCGGCTTATCTTATTGAAACATAAACAAGCACGAAGTGGCCCAAAGAATTTGACGACAGAACACGATCAAGACCTCCAAGACTTCCAACATGATCAAGACTTTCAAGACTTCCAACATGAGCAAGACTCGAGACACTTTGAAGACTCGAGACCTGTTAGGATGCAAGAACCAACGGCTCTAAGCTTCGAATACTGTTCCAAGAGATTCGAAATTGTCGTCGCATATGCGAAACAGATTCGCAGCGACTCGAACTGTTTTAGATCTCATCACTAGGTGGGACCCAGCGTGAGCATAACTCGCGAAATTCCAAACGATGCTGTATCGCACAATTTCCTCGCTTCCAATTCATTTCCCACAAATTGCGTCTGAAGCAGTCTGGAATTCAGCAAGTTACGATCAGCTGGGTGCCACCTTAGGCGCCACCATTCTACGAAGCGGGCATACAAGAACCGACGTCCCGTTATCACGAGTGTCTCAACGAAGGTAAAAACTAGCTAGGAAAATAGTTACCATGGTTAATAGGTAGCAAGTACCTGGCAAAATAGATCGAGAGGTATGTGGAAGGCAAGAAACGTGAAAGCTATTGAAAATAGATTTCTGCTTTTCTTTCATAGTCATCAGATTGAAACACGCTACACCCTGACATTTCATTTCTGCAAAATATTCCACGTATTTACGCGCTTTTTCTGACAACGATATCTACGTCATTCGCATTGTTGAAAATTGTCCAGTCCATGGAACTTCTCATTTTAATCGTTTTAAAAAAATTTGAAAAAAGGCGAACGCGAGTCACCGATTGCGAGTCGTACTCGATGTGTTAACCGTTTTTGATAACAAGGCTAGCAACGTAGCGCTATCGTGTATTCGCCATATGTAGGTTCGAATAATCTTAAGATAAAAATTCAAATATTAAATCAGAGCAATTGGTTCGTGCGTGGTATATTTAACAAAGATATTTTTTCCACCGAATTTCATCTCACATTCAAAAGTGTTTCAAGGTGTTAAAATGTTATTATTAGAAATTCAAGCAGGACGCTACTTCTAATGCTATGATTAATACAGGTACACGCTAAAAAAAAAAAGAAGTAATTTAAGAAATAAGATCGAGTAGAATGCGCGTGTAAACGTTTACGATGTCCTAAATAAACGTATCGATCCTCTCCTTACAAGTGTATAAAGATACAAGTTATTAAAGAGTTGACATCGTTCACCACTAGAACGCGCGTGTTAATGCGTTTGTAAAAAGAACGAATGGTGCAAAAATTTGCGGAATGCGTTTAATACGAACGAAATATAAGACATGGAAAGCGAAGAGGATAATATTAAGAAAATGAGATTTTTCTTATCATTTTCATCAACATAACACTTACTTATAAATTATACTTATCTATAATAAGCATCAACTTATTATAAATAATTAGCCATGTCACTGTGCCACGCCAGAAAAAATTACTGAAAATTCTCAATGCGAGAATTGATTGTAAATATTAATAAATAAAAAAAAAATTTCATCAACGTTCTATATATCGCGCAAGAAATACACGGTTGAAAAGACAGCACGAAATTAATAACTTTTTCTCAAAGAAGCATAGTTTCTATTATAGAAACATAGAGACAGAAACAATAGACATCCTTGGCCGTTCGATACACGTATCCTTGCTGACGAGCAGCGTACTTTTATACAGCGTGCTGTAAGCACTCGGCAACGCTTACCACCAGCACCCACAATCCCCTGCCTTCATTGTAAACCGGTAGGCTGTACGATACGTCACGCGTTTCCGGACCAGCTCGGACACGTTCGAACCATTCCCATGTAAAACACCGGGCGTGAATGCACGCTTCTCGTGCAAGGGGGTAATTTTATTTCTAATCTGAAATACCACGATATCATAGAGTCCTTGACTGACAACCAATGACTTTATTCGCGCGTCCATCGGACAATCTACTCTATATTACGTAGAAACCTTTATTCTTTCTATCGGCAAACGGAGAATTTCGATAGACCAAATAGCGGCAGAAAATGAAACTACCGAGTGCGTGGGCCGGGCTGTGGGATCGGCGATGTTTAAGGCAGTTGCTAGCCAACTATGTCGGTCAAATTGTTCGTCGATAAATGATAAATAAACGATAAATAGTTTAATTTAAATTGCGCAGTCGATTGCCACTGTTCGGCTATGCAGGAATAGAAGGTTCGATGGAAAATGACACATTTCGTTTCGTACAATAGCGTTCCGCGAAATAAAATAACATTTAATCGGGATCTTTACTAACCTAGAAAATGATGTTAAAAAATCTGGCAGTCGTGGAATATCGTATGACTTTATTAATCGTTATGCTCGTGAAACGATTAAACGCGTTGCCATTGAACAGCGATTAGAATCGCGTTGCAATATCTGAGCAGTTTAAACGGATTATTTTGCGTTGAAACGCTATTACGCGTATTAATATGCTTCTCTTCCTCGCTTTTTTAATGCCGATTAATTGCGATTTTCACGGAACGTGATGTAAATAATTCAGACTGGCGAAACACTGAAATTCAAATTGTTAACTGCGGTTGCACGAAAACGAAATCAAATACACCGAAATATGGATACACGAGGAGATTTCAAATTCTTTTATTCGACTTTATATTTATATTTATCGAGTAACGAAAAATCGAATCGCGCTTCCGTAGAAATCTTCCTCCTACGAAAAAGTGAAGCGATTCAACGTACATACGTGTACGTGCACGTAGCCGAGTCCGGGAATACTGCACGTGTCGTCGTTTATGAGTTTCTACGTCGTTACTGTTCGGAATTCAAGGTCGTATAATTAAGCGACAAAAGGAAAATGAGAGGACCATAGTTACTTTAAAAGTTTGAGTCGAATAAAAGCGGAGATCTGTGTGACCACTTTTCGACGTATTACTCAATTAGGGAGCCTTTTTGGCGCAGTTGGTTTCATTGAATGTCGGGTCCATTCGGACCAGGACGCACGTTGCATCCAAGTCGCAATCGCTCCAAGTGGAAAAACATATATTTTTGTAAATACAACCAGATTCCAATGTATATTCCACGTTTGGAAAAACGTTAAAAGCAACGTTTCGCTACAGGTGCGTCTAGGCTCAATATCCGCCCTGCACGTTGCTGAAACCATCTGCCGTTAGAAATGAGTAAAAATCAATGAAACAATGGCGAGTTAAACATTTAGCGACGATATCTCAAACACTTCGAATCGCGTCGAAGCTGTAACATACACATACAGAGTGTATCGTAACAAGTGGCAGCCACTTCACGAGTATACAGCAGACACAAAAGCGATGCAACTTGGCAAATCCGGAGTCTCGTATTTATCATAACTCGAATTTTCCAGGCTTTTTCCAATACTCTGCGTCAGTGACACTGCTTGAACAACAAAGTAAATGCTCGTAAAGCATCGAATACTCACGGAGGTTTTAAGACCTACACAAACACCGAAGGCCTTCGAGACCTCCGAAGATCACCGAGATTAGCAAGACACGCAAAACGAATACTCGATATTAGGTATTCTTGTGATTCGGAGTCCATCTGAAACTGTAAGTCAACCTACGCCATTTTCTCACAGTTCTCACAATTATTATCCTCGCAATTCCGTAGCTCAGTCAGTAATATCTTTCCAGTCGAAGCGGCTTAAAACAATAACAAACGACAATATCTCGCTCGCTGATGCATTTCAGAACTGCCCGTAGAGCCGTAGGCACTCCAATCCAGTAGAAGGTCGTTCCAACTTTTGCAGGAGAGCGGAATGTCGTATCGAGAAAAGCGGTACGCGATTTGAACGAGCGCTAAAATAAAAAGCACGCGAACCGTACCGCAAACTTGGCATTCAGCTAGTAGAACTATCGGCTAATATGCTTTTTGATTTTGTCGTAAAGTCCCTCACAGTCTCGCGAGATAAACAACAAACGGTCCCGTTTGTGTTACCCGAGGTGACCCTGGTTTCGCTATGAAAGCAGAATATTTTTGGAATTCTCTTTATCCTCGTTTCTAGTACGCTCGACGCGAATGCGATTCGAAGCTCTCGTCACACGATCGCAAATGGGAGAAAAAAAGCGAGTCGCGTTACATCGCGGGACACCGTGTATGCACAGAATCGGAGCAAGTCCAAGTGTATCAGATCCCATTGCTAGTTACACGTTTATAGGGAATTTTACAGGGTTCCATCTGCAAAGTGTCTAGACATTCGATCCAACTCGGACGATCAAACTTTAAATAACCGACCAGCTGTTTCGATCACATGGCAAACGCCGTTAGAACGTTGGTGAGTGTATCTCGTTTTCGTGATAGACCATGGCGCATCTCTGGCGGTTAAAATAAACCTGTATTTTTAGAATACTCGCATGTATAGCGTAGGTGCTGTTTTATCTCTCTGCACGCGACGCGTCTGGAGGTCTATTCACCTCCTTGCGACCTTCGATCTTCCTTATTTTCTCCATCTATGAATACCATTCCGCGGTTCCTCAACTCTGAATCCTGTGTTTACGCCTCTCTATCCAGCCACTCTTAATTATCGTTATCCGTTGATCAAACGATCGAAAACAAATTTTCTTTGGTGAAAAGTGAAACGACAGAAACGCTGTTCTTCGTTTCTTCCACTTGACTGTTTGTTGTAATCATAGCGGTTAAAAGATCCTAAGACAGTCGAGTGTTCAAATACTTTTCAAACAGTGTTCAAATACAAATCAACTTTTTTTTGTAAAATTCACCGACCATTCGTTCATCTTTCTTCCTCTTTCTAGGAGGCGCATACGCGTCTTAAGTCCGCTGCATTCCTCGGATCATTTTCGACTCGATAGCGTTGAACAGTTTCTCCAGTTTAGATACCTTTGTTCGCGTTATCTTAAAAAACCGCATCAACGTCTATTTGCCATTAACAAGCGTTTTAATTATCCTATTTCTCCATGAATTCATACCTTGTACGAAAACATTTAAATATTCCTTTAATTTTGTAACGTTCTTTGATTTATCGTGCAACTGAATATCTATCTATTTTCATGTATACTAATTGGTTAAGTCGAAATATCTGCCTGCCTCTAGTACGTCGCGATTACAAAAATTTGATACTTATAATAATGAAAATGGACCGCGGAATCCGATAATGGAACGCTTCGCTGGAAAATAAATACGATTCGGTACAAATGCCTATTGTAGTCACTGTATATCCACTTTTACGCGATTGGACCTATCGGAGTACAATTTGCAAAAGTAAGTGGTTTCGTGTTCCGTGGATTGTAACGTTACACGGGCAAGTGTTGAAATGAAACGAAACGCAATAGGGTTCGCTTGGAAGCGGCTTGCAGCGAACAAGCGAGAAAGAAAAGTGGGGAAAAGCAAATAGAGCGTAGGTCAGTTTTGCACAGGCGTGTGATTCGATTGCTCAGTCCCGTAAGTTCGTACGCGTTCAACACTGTCAACGCGAGATGTTCAAGGCGTTCGATTAAACCGCCTGCAGTGTCTGCGTGCATGTGGACCGTATTAAGCACGTTGCATTTATGTCACGTGACGCGATCTTAAGCATCTGTAACTGCACGTTGGCATGCGATTCACCGATGGCAATAGTACGCGTGATACGCAAGATAATTGCAGTGGCAAGAGCGGCTGCATCGGAACAATAAATTTATTGGAAGAATAGAGAGCGATGAAATGATTGATTCAACGTGCTGGGTTCTTTACACGTCGAAGCGAGATCACGCAACGATAAATACAGTTGTATTTCTTTGCCGTATCCAGGCTCGTGGCTATTACGATCCTTTCTGCAATTTACATGTATAAATTGAATAAAATCTACCAAATTACCAAAGTACCTAGAAGGGAGGAAGAAGTGGAAGGACAGAAGAATACTGGCAAGATTCAGATGCGGAAACGAGACCAAAGCAAGGAAATACTGGAAAGAAGAGGGGGGAAAAAGATGCAGACTATGCAGAAGGGAAGGAGAAGACCTAAGACATGTAATAGAAGAATGTGAAACAACGGGAGGACCAAAAGACATAGGAAAAGCGCTGAACGAGACTGGAGAAGGTTTAGCAGAACCGAAAGCAATAATAGAGAAGAGAAGTGCAAACGACAAGGAGGAGGCACAACAAGGAGGCTAAGGACCAAAGTGGCAATAGTTTTTAGTCATTACTTCATAATTTATAGTTTCTATTTTTTAGACTTTAGAGGTAGAATAAGAAAGCTAGTGCAACAGAATAGAGTGGAAAGGCACGGACTAAACAATAAATAAAATCTACGTGTATAACATTTCTTTGACCAAACGAGCCAACAAGGATCCAGGAAAATTGCCAACAAGAACCAGTTATTCATGAACAATTCCATATTTACGTCAAACGCTGATTAAAAGTCGTAAAAGATGATCTTTGAAAAGGTATGTTTTTAAGTATACGAAAAAGCTACTCAAATAAGAGTCCGGAAGAGATCAGGTGATTCTTACGAGGCTGAGAATGCAGAATCTCAGAAGCTGCAGAAAATGTTACGCGCGAAAGGGCTAAATTTCATCTTCCACTTCTCGTTTATTTCCTAACAATCAAAACGATTCGTAAAACGTTTCATTTAGTTTATTTACAGCAAGTAGTGGATGTTTCGGCATAAGGAAGTACTGCCGCGTGAATATAGCAAATTGCGCGATCTAATCTAAAGTGTTGTAGCCACCTATGACCTATAACGATATCAACCGAGGGTTAAATGATTCTTCAATCTTATCTCTCCAAAAAAGTTCGTATCTGAACGTTTTTCAGCAGCAATTAGTCATCGATAATGACTTAATTGATAACAAAACTCAAGTTCTCTTTAATGCTTTCGTCGATATCAATTTAAGTCGCTGCAAGAAAAGAAGATTCAACGCCTAACACTAAACCTAATCCTAGCAAGGAATTTTCACGCAATAACCGTCTTTAATTCGTCAAGCTTAATATACTCATTCTCGTTCAAAAACCTTAATATTTGATAAGATCGAATTACTCGTTACATTATACAATAGATCGTATTAACGTTTTATACGTCAGTTACATTTTTATTATATAAAATATTAAGTTTCACTCCATCATATCGTATTGTTCGTCCAATTTTGTCCATTAAATTTGTCCATTTTCGAAACGACTATGGTAACTGTTCTAAAATTTTTGAGCGAGTGCGTACGTTCAATACGAATTACTGTCAAATACTTTTCCATAATTTTGGAATTTCTAGTTTCTACACGCCATACTCGAGTCGATATCGCGCATAATCTAAAGACCCCTATACACGAAACATGTTGCGACGGGTGCATCGACACCTATGTTTCGTGAAATCTGCATCAGTTTCGATTTACCTCCTCATTACCGATTCCCCCTAGCTCGTGGCGCGATACCAACGCTGAAAAGCGTGTGTCAAAATGTCTGGTCATTTCCCAACTCCGGTATTGTTATTATCGATAATAGGAACGTCGATTATAAACGAGATAAAATGAAAGATTTTAAAAAAGCCGCAGCCAGATGGCTGATCGAGACGAACGGATCCTTCCATTCCACGTTACTGAAAGAACTAAAAACGAAGGAACCCAGCGTTTCAACGTCTGTTGGATAAAGTTCGTCGAAAGATTAAAAAACAAAATACAACGACGAGACTCTGCCGTAAATTATATTCTGTATCGGTGCTACTTTCTACGTGTTTACACTTGAAATCTGAGACCGAATCGTGCCTCGTCCGCTAAGACACGATCATTCTGATCGGTGCACCGATACAAGTTGCTTGCGATGCCGATTCCCCGATACCGAACTATGCACATTGTAGCATGTATCGTGAAACTTAATCGTACGTCTGTCTTCGTCGTTCTTAACCGGGAAAACAAGGAAAGACATACGATATCGCGCGGACAAAAGTCGCTCGTCTGCATCGCACCCAAGTGTTGATGCATGCGGTGCATCGTGGTTCAAGTTGCAACGTGTATAGGGACCTTAAAAGCATGTGTCGAATCGAACTCACGTCGTGTGCTTCGAAGTTGTCAACGATGAATTTAAACGTCGTAACAAAAATTCGTTGAACATTCAAGAAAAAGATAGGGTAATTATTTAGAAAGCTGCTGCAACCCTGGGTCTCGATGATTTTGAATATATTGCCGGGGGAACGATTCCGAACAACTTTTGCTTATTTTCGTACGTGTTAGCGTTCGCTGTTGGTCGGATAAACCGACGCCTAACTGAAATTTATACAAACCATAAACCAAAGACAAGAATTAGGTTGCCTGGTTAGCTGCTCTCGCAGCACGAGGAAAAATCCACGAGAAAGAAAACTATAGGACGAAGAAAATGGGCTACCTCGAAGCAGCAAACCACTTTCAAATATTTAGCAATGTGCTGATGCAGACTGGTGCATACCTGAATTTGCGGCTGTTCTAAATAGCTACGTTTTCATGTAATTCTTTTAAAATTTGATTTCATTACCAAAGAGAAATGAAACAAGACGAATAGAACTTTTGTTTTTGTCTTCTATGAACATATAGTACCCAACGCCAATACCCCATATTGGTGGATACGGTTTCCGTCTTTCTAACATTACTTCAATATTGAAAATTCATAGCGTGCAAAGCATACGCTAAATCTTTTTTTATCGCGATTGATTTTGTAAGAATAACATCCGAGAAACGACATGGTACTCCACATTTGGCTACTTTCCTTTACTGCTATGCGCACCTACGTTGATTCCTAAGAAACAAATGTAGCAGTTCGACTGGATCGTAGAGCATTGTAATTAGAATATATCTTGTCGGAAATAAACAAGTGTCGGAATACTTTTGAACGACCGTGTACCTTAAGATAAGAGGGTGGAAATCGTATGTCAAAAGTTTAACGTGGAAAAAGGATCGTGTAGGTGCGCTGACTTTGCGTTCTCAGGGCTCGGGGAATGCAAAACGGTGAAAAAGAAGATGACCGAGGGTTCGTTCGCAGGGCAACAACCAAGTTGCCGCGAGGCAGGGGAAAAGAAGAAGAAGGAAGTGGAAGAGAAGGAGAGGCAGAAGAGGGAGAAAGCGAAGAAAACGACCATAGACGAGCGAAGAAAACGACCATAGACGAGCAAAGAAAAAGAGCTCCGCCGGTGATGTAGGAGACAGCAACATCCTTAGAGGCTTCGATGTTTCCATTGAATTAAAATTGGATTTTCTTTAAGGAGATCGATATTGTCTATCAGACTGGAAAAATCGGACTGGCAAATTCAGTTTTTCAGAACGATTAATAAAGCGAAGATCGGTAAAAAGTTGTTTCACCACCAAGAACTTTAGAAAATGGAATATTTGGAATATTTCAAACAATATTTCAACTGTTTCAAATTTCCTCTATAAAAATCTATAAAAATCTAAGTTCTATCGATTGTAATTATGGCAATGTTATATAGTATTACTAAGTAAAGATTAGAAGATTATTAAGTAAGATTAGAAAGTAAAGAAATTGCGAATTCGCTTTTTCTATTAACGTTCATTTGTTTAAAATTCATCATAGCCATTAGTGCACGTACTTTGTACGCTCGTTGCAATTCTTTAAAAACGCATTTTAAAGTCACACTTGACATATATTGCCTACGCTCTCCAGAGACTCGTTTTCCGCCTCTACAGGGATAAATGCATCGATTGTTGTTCTATTTTAAAGAAGCACGAAGAGGAACGAGTAATTATTTATACAAGAATTTGTAATTAATCTTTCGACGTTTATATATTAAATAGCGCACAGAAGGACGATCTTCTTTAAACAACATCTAAGAGTGAAAATACTATTTTTTCTACTAATCATCTTATAAAATATACGTTGCTAGAAGTATTTCGTAGAAACGAATTCCTCCTATTAAAGTTGTAGAAATTATTTTTTTCCATTAGAATTGTAAAAATTATGAAATTACTTTCCAACTACCGCGCGCAAACACACATTTTCTAGTTTTCTACTTTAAATATCACCGTAACGAAGCTAAAAGCTTCTGCATTTTTCCATTACATATACAGTAGCGAATAAAAGAAAGTTAAAAATTGGTACACTATGAATCTTGGTAATTGTTGTACTAAAAATTGTTTGGCATATGGTTAACGGTAACCTACTTTGCGATACGCCGTATATCTAGAGCTCTTATTAAATATAAATTATTTTCTAAAATTACTCTTGTCCGTTTACTCTTCTTATTTCACAAACTTCTTTCTGTCCGCCACTGTATACCAGCGCGTAAAAATATTCCGCTAATAATTTTCCCAATAAAAATAAATCCACGCTGCAGGCCATAAATATTACGACACCTATCCGTCACATTCGTGGAAAAAGCCTAACGAATTTGTCCTGGATAATTACTTCACGATAGGAGGTTTGTACGATGCGAATAAATGAACCTATCTACGATAAAATAGTTAGGAAATAAAAGCAACGAGAAGCACTCGACGTTTGCTAAGTACCACCAGCAGTGGGTTCGTTCAAGACTATTTAGTTTTCCTTCGTGAAATTCTGTTTCCATTTCCTACCGTTTGAGAGCTATAAATTGTCCTAGTCGCGTGGCACACATTGCATAGTAAGCTATTACAAATATTTTCATTTACGTTACGTTACGACTTCGCTACGACTTTACGTTGATTCAAGAGGCTGTAAAACCGATCTATCTGGACACATCGCAGCCTTGCGAGGAAAGTGAAAGACTCCAGTTGTCACTCCTTCGCCAATTATGAAAATCTCTTTCATTCATCTTCGTAACTCGGATGCCAGAGAACAGTTACGTCGCTTTTCCCGATTTACGTGGCACTGTACTGTATCTTACAAACGTGGTTTTTCAGACCGAAGAACTGAAAATGAAAAAGGCAAAGTGTTTGAACCTGTTTTACGAGCATTATTCTTCTCGTTCGCGAATCTAATTTAATTACGTTCGAAAACAGCTTTTCGCTTCTTTCGGACAACTTACATTTTCCAGTCGAGACACTTTCTCGCGAGGCTGCGATACGACGTACGTGTGATCGAACGTGAGTCGCCGATCGTAGAAATTTACAATTTTTATTCGCGATCAAATTTCTTTTACCTTATCTATAAATTTTTTCATAGATGGACGAAGATTCGCTCGTTCGCCGATGCAATCAAAGCGATATCAAAATTCGGCATTCAAATGTGGAAGGTTACATGCCATTTCGGTGGAATATCGTTCGCGTGAGTGCACCACAGATCGTTCAGTTCCACAGAGAAATTTCTTCCACTCTACTTGCTCCATGCAAGCCCTGTAGCATCGATGGTTCGCATTCTAGGCGCTGCAGTTGCATCGCCATAAATAAGCGCCGGCGAAGCCCCCAATTAAACGTCGAACTATACCAGGCTATTCTTTTTTTTTAACGACCTATCCTTACCGATGAGCGTAGCTGTGTTTCACCTAGACGTCTATACCACGGATGAGCAGAATCTCCATTCTATTTAATTTCCGATCAACGTTCAACCTGTTTGCGCAGCTCTCCAACTAAGAAAATGTGGTTTGATCCGGACAAGACACGTTACCGTTCTACGATGAATGTATCGACAGCGAGCGAATCAATTGGTCGATCGAATTAAACGGTTGCGAAACGCGCTCCAGAATTCCATCACTGAAAACGAGGAAATCATGAAACTGTACACATACGTGTCTTACATGCGAATTTGTCGGTAAAAGCAGCTTTACAAATTCTTTTGTCACATTAACGTATTCTTGAAACGTACCGCGATTAGCGTTTGTCTTTATTAGAAAAAAAGAAACAAAAATTACAAAATACGACGCAAGACAGATTAGATTTTCGTAAAATATAGGTATATCTTTGAGTAAAAGTTCTACTTATCCGTGACTCAAATCAGTTTCCCAGATTGCACCATTTATGCATCAACTACATCGCTAAATTTGTTCTCGGATTTTTCTGCTCGAAACTACGAACACGCTTGTTAACGATTTATAGGGTGATTTACGGGGTATCGTGCGTTGGATTAAAGATTAAACGACACAAAGCGAAAGACTCACAGGTCGATTAATTTCGCCGTGGTATCGAAAACGGTGGATTTGTTTGGCTCGGCTAGGCTTAGTTCGTTTTGCATCGGATCGTTGGCCAGGCAGAGGATGCTGGATGGCGTTAGTTACGAGATTAATCGATCGTCCGAGTTGCAGTGTCTGGGGTGCGCGTAAAGCGGCGGCGATTAAACGGCATGTCGAGCAAGGCCGTAAAATCTTCGCCAGGTGCACTGACCTACCCTACGGTGATTAAGAAGAGTAAGAAGCGTTCATGGCGAGTGACGCAGCCGGACAAGGCAGCGCATATCGAATAATTGATGGCTGGCTCGAGAGAGTGAGCCGCCTTTGCGCGATATGCTATGCACGTATGCTTGACGTAATAAAACGTCCGCGTATGCACGCCGAGGCTATTACTTTTTACTCGACGAAATATCCTCTCTCGCGGAACTCTCATTCGCCAATGACCAACCGAAACGCAACGTTATTGTCTCCCGATACTTATCAGTACGAATGCACGCTTCGTTATCAGCACGCCGTAACAGGATTAATCGCTCGCTCGTTTCCACCGTTCGTTAACAACGTCGAATAACTCGCCAGCGAATTACCCAAATTACAAGATACTGAAACGTAAGGTAATTATACGAAAATGGCCAAATAACAACTCGGATACTTTTCTCGGTCGATATCGTAAGAATTTCATCAAAGAGGTGTACCTGTTTGCTTATGTAGTGCGAGTGTAGTAAACTGCGACTTTCTAACAAATCGGATGGTTAACGAAAAGAGTTTGAGAAGAAGCGCGAATCGTCGTTGCTAGAAGGCGACTGGATAGACTATTACTCGTATCGTTGTCAGTTGTACGTGGATCATCGTATCGTCACAGTATATATAATATATTTTCTCTTCCTTAGACGTAGCTAATTTTCTCAACCACATTTTCCGTTCTTCGACTTATTTCGTTGCTTTGAAATTCTAAAAAATGGCGAGGTTATAGCACCGAATACCACCGCATTCTCCTTACTATACTTGAAATCAGATAAATTAGTGTTTAGTATTTTTAGCAACAATTGTTTGCCAACAATAGGTAACGTGTAAACGCCTTACGTGAGACTGTCGTGCTTCGCAGCCGATACGAGTTTGCAACATCGTTGAGGTAACGTTTCGTGGAATCTTCTTACGCGAATGCGAAGCGACACGAATTCCCACTGACTGGACGAAAAATTATAGATGGCAGGGAAAAATAAGCGGATTGTTAGTGTATAAACGATCCGATCGTACGAATCTACTTGTTTCGCAACAGGTTCGCGTAAACAGAGTTCTGCCGTAATGCTGTTCTCAACGCAGATTTTCGTGTTCTCTGCCATGCTGTTTCGCGTAAAAATGGCATTCGTGTTGTTTACACTGACAGACGTAAAACAGACATTTATCGATTCGTAACACGGCACGTTTTTAATATACGTATGTAAACATACAAACGGAATACTTTACTCTCAATGCGTAAGCCTCGCATATAGGTTCTCACAAACTTATCGTTTCGAAGCGGCACCTCTCAACCTCAGTGCAGGACTCACCTGTAAATAAAAAATAAAGTCCGTGTTATTTCGAGTTGAAAATAAAAGCGACCGATTAAAATTTAACATGTTATAGAAAACATTTTGAAACTTCATTAGCATTGACACGAATATTTTGACTATATTTCTAAAATTTGGTACGCGTCTGAAAACATAGTTTTCAAGTTACGAGAGATTTATTACAAGCGCATATCTCACAGAGATTAGCAAAGTATTTGGTCACTGATTATTCGCTGCACTTAGCCGGACCATTTTTAACGCTAATTGCGTGTTTCAGACTACTATTCACGCTGTACGTCGATTTTTCACCAAGCGTATGCTAGCAATCGATTTTTTGTATCTCTGTATACAATTTCGGATCGATTTTATATCTTGCTATTATAATTACGATAGCCGTGTCTCGTTGCAGGGCTCCAGAAATTTCAAAGACTTTTGTATATTCGTGAAAACGTTCGAACACTTTCGTCGGTCATTGTACGTAGTTAAAAAATGTTCTTTATCCTCGTAGACGATAGTATATCAAAACGTATAAATATATAAATGGAGAAGCATAGTACAACAGTAAAATCTACTACAAATATCGATAAGAGTTCCGTTGAATCGCATGCACTGTGTTTTCCTAAACGTAAGAGAGATAGGAAAACCAGAAAGCAAATACAATTTGTAGCAGTAAATCACATTCTAAGTGCAGATAAATAATCTTCGAAGATAGTAGAACGTATTTCACTCATTCGCTACGTCTAACAAAGTATTTCAACGCGGATCAACGACCAATTAAAGCGAAGTTACGTATCGCGCTAGTCTTGGAAGATTTATCTTGCAGCAAGTCGCAACGTATAGCCCAACTTGTACTTCTGCGAATATAATTTCTCGGTAAAGACGACGACCGGTGACAAAGATACTTTCCACGGCCGACCGAACAACTACAAACGCCTCCATTGTGCGTCATAATAAAAATGTCATTTCCAACTAGCAGAACGTCATATAAAAACAGTTTAAGCTTCCCAAAAGAAGTAGATCGTTTGCAACGCCTACAGATTTCTACGAAACTGGACCAACTCCTTAACCGAGTAATGATAATTATCTACTAATTAACAGCACTGACTAAACTAACTGTACCCAGTTGATACGTTCGATGGGAAATCGACGACGCGTGCATCGATATTTATATATTTTTCAACAATTGCACCTATGTTTTTGCCATTTTTCAAAGGCAACCAAGCGAAGAAACTTGTTTTCAATCTTTTTCAATATGGAACGTAGGGATCGTAGAGATCCTTCCGCGTTGAACGTGTTGAGCACGCGAGTACCATTTAAATGTGTATTTATCTATAGAATACATGTAATTATAGTCAGTGATACTCATCTCCTCTCCCCGTTAGTATGTTTTTCATACAATTGTAGATGAGACAGATACTTCGACTATCTCGTTTAGCTGAGACAGCCTGTATAACAAAGAAATATCAAGTACGATGCATCGCTGTAAAAATATGAAGAAAAACCGCGAAGGAAGTCGTAGAAATAGTTGTAATAATTGCAAGAGTTCTACGCGTTCGTTTATTTAATCTAAATGTTCGAAATTTTCCACTTCTACGACAATCGTGAGAATGTATGGTAAGGTGCCTAGAGTTGGGAAAGAAAATGCTCATAGGCGTAGAAAAAAATTAAAGTCGTATCTGCTTGGAATTCAACCAAGTAACAAACTCCGATCCTGTCTCTTGAACAAGAATGGTACAATAGCATAAATATGCAGTTGGAAAAGCTAAGAAACGACGCTCCGTGTAGCATAAATTTATTTTCAGATACCTACGGATAACCGGAAACGGTGCAACGAAGCGAAACTTCCGGCGAAGTGGACATCTATGCGTCGAATACACACACACGCGCTCAATCGAAATAGCGTGAAAATGTTTACCGCGTAAAAGACGTAATAATTTAGTTAGTTTCTCTGATTACAATTTGATACGTATATTCGTTGAACAAAATAAGGAAAACGAGTCTTACGTGTCATGCATTTTCTGCTTAGCGCGTAGCTGAAAACGTTTGGTCGGCAAGTTGTTCAAATTCCGATTAATATACGCCACGCGATCGTTTACGGACTTTAGTTTGTTTATTAGCAGCGTACTGTTGCATTCATTGTACTATATGTCGGATCTTAAAATGGGTCTACGCTACTCCAAAAGCATTCCAGACCACTGATCCTATCCAGCAGTGGATTGCAACTGGAATAATGCAAACAGCGTTTTTATAATCAACTAGTGTAAACCGAGCTTTACAGGCTTTGAAAGAGGTCGAATTACGAGTGCCCATCCAGCTGGTACATCGGTAACAAAAATCTGGAATTTTCGTATCCAAGCATACATAGCATTACGGTTTATTTTGCAGAACAAAGTTAGCAGCAAATTTTCTCTTCCGGCTTCGCTACAGCAACTTGAAAAACACGAACAACCATACGATACGAATTAAATATCCTTCGAGATCTGTATAATCCTATTTACAGCAAACTGTATTGCATTTTATGCAAAATGTATATCAACGAAGAATTTACCAAATTAACGAGCCGTTTCCATTACTCTGCCTCATTGTTAAATTACTGTTTAATATTTCACAATTAGCGCTTTTCATCAAAGATACCGAGGCACTCCGAGTACAGTGGCGGATAGAAGGTTTGAAATGATATCATACGAACTTTAGCAACTTCTGATATTTGCAGCAGTCGTTCGTTCTGTGATACATTTACTCGTCGCTCTTATTGAATGTAAATCTGTTTCGGAAAACTATGGTGTCTTGCTAGCATGCTATATCAGCTGACGCTATACGAGCTATCGACATAGCTGTTTTCAGTTTGCTCGGATCTAGCTGGGCTCTAGCTATTAACATTTTAAACAATGCAAAATTTCATCCTTCGTGTGTTTTCCAACGGTAGTGATATATAAACTATCAAAATCCTTGAAAGGTGCGGTTTTTGAATACAGAAAAGGTATTATAACTGCAAGCACGTCCAAGCATCGACTAATCACGCAGTCGTTCCAATTCGAAGGGAACGTCGATTTCGACCTTCGGTGCATAAAACGGGATCACAATGATGAGATCTGTTCGGTGCAAAGAAGTTGTAATTGTCATCGGTGAATCTAAATCATGGTTCATGAAAACTTACTACAGAAATATGGATCTATTGGAAAATCTGCGAATGATAACTACTCGTACAGTGAAATTTGGGACATTTCTTTTGGTTCAACATTAGTTCCTTAAATAAATTGGCTAAAAATGCGGCAATAGATTACTCAATGATTTCGAAAATAACGAAATAAATTTACGGTTTTACGCAGCTTCTTACGAAGAATGTAATTGAAAAGTATACGTAAAATCGAGGCTCAAAGCATAAATCAACGAAATCAACAACGAACGAAAGAAGGTGAACAAGAGAGATTGATTTTCTGGAAATACTGATCGATGGACTTGTTGCGCCGTTTTGGCATTCATGGCCACGATTGTTATCGCAATTTAAACGGATTCTCGTTCCATTATCAACGTTTCAAGGTTCTCAACGAAAATGCGGTTTTTCAATAAATATTGACGATGCACGTTGATCCTTTTAGTCGGGAACCTTGAAATATCGACAATTTATATGGATGGTCTGAGGCCGCGCTTATATTTCATAGACTTTCTTTTGTCCATCACTGTATCTACGATATTATACAAATATACCGCGGATACGTATTCAACGTTTTCTAAATAACGTCAACATATCGTCTCTTTTATACCAAAATCATGAATATGTAAATTTTTAGTTTTTTATTAAAGAAATGGGTTAAATGTTTTTCTCTCGTTCCGAGCTATACATATATATCTACATATAAACCAAAAAGACGAGTGTTTAGTTTCTCTATTATGCGATAATGCTCGTCTACGTTTTAGTAAATGCATTAGACGACTGTTACAGAAAGATTCTCAACGAATTTGCGAAATAAATCGACCGAGCGCACGTCCATGTCGTAGCAGGATCGTTTTACTTGACGGTGTGTCAGTTTGACGTGTTCTTTCTTTTTTTTTTATTATTTTACCGTACTTGTTTGTATCTTTTTTCGTTGCTGACGTACTTGTCTGTGATACTCCTGAGTATTTACGAGCCGAATATCGCGTTTTCAACTATTTAAAATCTCAAATATGCATATCCTGTATTCCGTGATTGCGTTACTTTCTTTTTATAGGTTGTTTTATTTATAAGACACCAGGATACCCCCTTTCAGCAGGAAGCGAAATCGCCGAAAGGAAAACTGTGGGACGGTGAAACGATGGTTGGAATCATAAAAATGATTCGAGAAAAGAAAATGGGCTGCCTCGAAACAGCAAGGCACTTTCGAGTGGCCACGAGTGTGTGGCTACTGAATTCGATATCCGGATTTGCGACTACTGGAAATAACTATTTTATGATACAGTTCTTTTAAAATGTGACTTTATTGCCACGGAAGAATAAAATAAAAAGACTAGAACTAGCTTTTGTTTATTTTCTACAAAAATATATATAAATAAATAGCACCTAACGTTATTATTCCATATTTTTGTACTCGTTCCATATTAGGTACAATTTTTGTCTTTCTAATATTACTTGGCTATTGGAAATCGTTCATAGCGTTAAAGCTACAAAAGCTTTACTTAGTAAGGCTACTCTTTAGTAAGGCTACTAAAAGATCCCAAGTTGAACGTAAGTATACGATGTAGTTAGCTACAGAAATCTTTCTTCGTCTTCTTTTCATTCGAAAAATGGCATGGCATACCATATTTGGTTATTTTCTTCTCCTACTACTATCACTGGTAATATTATACTTAATATTATACCAATAAGCTAATAGTTCAATAGACGACAAATGGTATGACACGTAATAGCAAAATTAGAACGAAATAAGTTTGTGCGCGTAAGACGATTAGGTGAGAACGCGAGGCAGCGAGAAAAATAATTGCAAACCGAATTCCTTTTGTGGCTGGGAAGCTAAAAAATAAACTATGCCACTCCGATGAAAAGAATAGGACCCAGGCAAGAACGTTTTACCTATTAAATATCATAAAGGGAGCTATACTTTGTATATTTCGTATGTTTCTGCTTATCGTGTGTATTCTATGTATTTATGTATCTTTGGATTTCACATAATTGTACATGGTCATTGAGGTAAGCAGATGGTTTAAAAAAATAACAGAAAATTATTTCTGGGCGATCGTTCCATACAAATACCTGCAATAAAGAGTGTACAAAGCAAGAAAATATTTGTCACCGGCACGATAAGATAAAATAGAATAAGCGACGCGTCAAGGAAACCTGTTGATGACAAGGAGAGACGACTTCAACGAGGCGTGATCGACGTTTCAATTCGTTGTACAGTCATTTGACAATATTGCAATTCTAGGGTGACACGATAATATTTATACGGCTTCTTTCTACGTACATAGAGTAACTTCTTTAAAGGAGCAATTGAAAAAATGAAACAGGAAAATACACGTCATGTTTCAACTCTAATTACGGCAGCCTTAAATTATTTTAATTTTTATGTAAGAGCATACACCAGCCTTTCGGCAGGCAAACTCGTCAACGCCATTTTTCATCCAGTTGACATTTTTACCAGCTACATAATTGTGATTCGGTATTTCAAAAAGAAATATTATTTTCATAAATTTATTCGCCGTAGGGAGGCAGTATGAATAATTCGCAAATTCTAAGGATTTTCCTCGAACATTGCATTCGATCGTTTGCAAATTTTATCATTCAAATATTTGTATGAATAGAGAACGTACCTTTCTTTTACCTTTCTGGTGTATAATTCGCTGAACAGAGCCGCGTATTTAAATTACATATTACACCATTTGATGAAACTAAAAGAAAATCAATAACGTACAACTCAATCTGCTGCAACGCAGTGACTAACCTACAGGTCAACCGTACAGTGATTCAACAAGTACTGCCTTGACCTCGATCGATGAAATATCGAAACGAAAGGAGAATGTTTAAAAAGTGGCCACTTTTCCACCTCCTTCGCTTATTCTCTTTGATACCGTTTATCAGAGATTCGTGTTAGCCATGCGTTACACTTGACCCGCGTCTTTTTCGCATACCGATCCATCAACGAAATAATTTTTCAGAAATTGTGCTCGCAATTCCATTGAAATTTGGAATCGAGCAAATGCCAAATATCACGCGAACAGCGACTAACGACGCATTCACCAACTTTACACGTCATGCATACGCTATAATGGCTTTCAATCAGGTTTTGCTCTTGTCGATTAATACGCGAACAAAATATTTGAAATTATTCGAGTGCCTAGAATGCGCGATTTTATTTTAATCAGAGAACCATTGTTCGGTTGTATTTCGATTTGATATTTTCTCTGGCCAACGAAATCGGACGATACCGTAATTTAACATTCCAAGTTGCCATTCCAAATTTCCAAGCTAACAGGTGCGACAGAAGAAAGTCTCGTCTATTTACGTTCTCCAACTAACGACGATACCTCTGATTATCTTCGATCTGCTCCTCGCGCTTCGTAATTACTTCCAACTCGGGTATTTTACGTTAATTCTGTTTCTAGATCGAGTGCAGTTCGTTCGAAACACTGAGTATACACATATACGGATATAACTTGGCGAGCGCGTTGTTGGCTATTGTTCTCACCTCGCGATAATCCGGTGGTCGGATTTGCTCGATTTCAAACGTCCATCGACTTATCGGCAGAATTTCTGTGGAATTGGTACGTCGATATACGTCGATGAATAATTATTCCGTAGTAGCCGAGTCGGAATTTGGGAAGAACAAAGATCAAACGTAACGTACGGTCAAACTTGACTTCCCATCACATTTGCGACAAGTTCTAATATTATTTTGTTGCTTGAGAGATGCTCTTAAATGTCTTGCAAGAATTTTTCGTTCGAGATCCAAAAAATGGTGATTCTTTGCATATTCCTTTCGCGGTACGATTTTCGATTAGCTGGGACGGATTTACCTAGAAAAGGCTGGTAGATCTACAGGTCAATGTACCTTCCGAATCAACGTTATCTATTGAAATATAACATCGGCTTCGTAATTAGTTGATATCGTGTAGATGGACGTATATTTAAACCGAACACGTGGCACGCATATTCGATGAGGTAGAAGTGAAATAAAACTATTTTTGAAATGAAACGAAGAATACCTGACCGAATATTGCGTCGTGAAAAGGAATTTACAAATTCGCGATAGCGATATCACGAGAGCAATAAATCCATACATAGCCTGTTTGCTATGCGAAAGTGAGAATAAAAATGAGAAAAGAAAACGGAGGCCTGAGAACGAGCTAATGACGTGAGCGAGTGACGCGAGCTCGTAAAACCTGCAGGTGCGCGGGCAAGAATAGCGCAAAGTGGCTGATGGGAAAAATTGAAAAAGAAAAGTGTTCGTTATAAATTGCATCAGGCCATAGAACTGTCAAGTCAATGACGTAGTGAAAGATTGGAGAGGAAACGCAAGATTAAACGTTTACGCAGATTACGTGTTTGTAATTCGTTAAGCAGCGTCGACGCGGATCACCAGATTGCACGAACCGTCAAACTAATTTCGTCGTCACGCAAATCGATGTTATTGAGTCGAAGTTACTGCATCTCGACAATGCATAATGCGATAAATCCGAAAATACAATCAACCGATCAACGAGGATAAGAAAAAGTATCGCGTGTTAAAAGAAACAGACAACTGAAACGAAACGAACGTAGGAATTAATATTACGTAATTAACGTGTTTATCGCGTAACTTCAATTCAGAAAATTCTACTAAAAATAAAACAAAGAGGTAAAAATAACGGTAACGATTGATGCGACATTTGACATGGTTCGATGAGAATATAATAAGTGTTTTTAAGTGTATAAGTGTAACATCGCACTGGAAATAAAGCAAAGATAAGAATCAGCAATAAAAAAACAAAGATAAAGTAACGCCAATCTCGAGTAAAAAGATTCTACGTTTGTAGAGTATCCCACGTTTTGTAAGTTAAAAAGCCGATAGCGAGAGAAACACGCGTGCAACGAGTTCTAAATTTGCGAATTCGCTTCACTCGAGTGATGCAATGAAACAGATGATGCGAGAGAACTGCGAGTATGAAATTTAATCCTTGAAATATGACGCCAATTGGCGGGAGATAAGCGTTCCTAGCGCGTGAAAAAAGAGAAAGAAAGAAGCAGCGAAATCCTAAACGCTTTAACACGCCGCCAACTTTTACGAGCGAACAAAATCGTGAAAGGAAATCAGGAAAAAGTTTTTCTGTAAAGGAAGTAGGAAAGAAATTGGAGCAAAATATACGATTCGAACGCTAAAGCACCTACGAGAGGAAAGTAAAGCAGAGCAACTAAATATGTTGGCAAGGCATCAATTAGAAAACGAATGGAAGACCAGTAGACGTTGGATGAATCAAGAGCGAAGGACTTGCAGGATATACATAAGGAGAATCTGCATGACGGGCGATGACAACATGTCAAGTTTTTTTTTTATTTATTTATTAAAATTACAATCAATTCTCGCGTTGAGAATAACATGTCAAGTAACGAGAGAAGACTGCTCGGTGCAGGATCTGATGGATAACAGCGACAAAAATATAAAACGTTAGAAAAGAAAGTGATAAAAAAGGAACTGAAACGCGAGAAGAACAAGTGAAAAAAGACAGCGACAATGTGATCTTGCTAACGATTCGCTCGTTTTTTTTTTTTTTTTTTTTAATATAAAATAAGAGTAATTACGTTGATTACTTCGAAGATTTAATCCCAGGTCGAGCCTGAGATTAATACAAATACAAACATACACAGACGTAATCGGTACATGTTTTCAGTAGCTTTTTATGCGTATCACTTATACGTATAGCTGTGTGTGTGGAGATGAGTGGAGATCGAAAGGAATACGAATCTGAAAGAATCTCTCTGAAGAGATGAACGGTCCAAAAATAATCGCACCAGTGACTATCGTTAAATAAAAATGACAATCTGAGATTTATTTAACCAGAAGCGGCACTAATTTTGGTCGCTGCGATAGTTACTTAAACATCTGGTGGATAGACGATACTCATCTGTCGTAGCGTCGCATTGGTCGTATATGACGTCACTTCCTTATATAGATAAGACACGCTGTGCACAAGGCGTAGTGGTATACATATGGTAGTATACAGATCCACCCGACCTACGGCAATTCCGGTTGTCACTTTACAAAAATAATTTGAAAGGAAAACTTGGATTATTTTCGAACCGTTCGTTTCTTGGAGGAAATTCTACCACGTTCTTACTACCCTCGACACCTGCCACGCAGTTCTTTGCTACAAAGTCCTACCAGCAGGGAACGTTTTCGCTATACTTTAATCCTGCCTGGTCTTGGCTCTGTAGTCTCTGTATTACGTTAAAAAGTATGGGATATGCGGCTGAGTCGGGTTCGACCAAGTCGACGTGTACGTACATTCGGATAGCCTAACTCGGACCTCCGATCGACGAGATACCCGGGTTACTCGTGTGACAACAAAATAGACAAAGATTACACGGATATCTCGTGAGATACACGAGGTAGTTGGGAATCTCCGAGAGAACCGAACTCGCCACAAGTTCCGCAGAGTGCATAAATAAACAAAAAAGTATACAAGTATAAAATGTTAAAGGAATACTGCTTATTAGGTAAATTTCGTTTCTTTAAGAATTATATCCATAAAGATATAAATTTGCATAAAAAGTCCGCAGTTTATTCGAAGCCAACAGGACGATGCAAAGTTTACAACCACAGGAAAGGTTTTTTTTTAAAGCGCAAGTGCCATTTATTCTCTTGCATCTGTAGCAGTCGTTTCCTCTTTATTCATATCGCAACTGCCATCGTTTTCAGGAGGATCATGATAACCGAACAGGATTGCGAGTTTCGATGTAGATACGTAGATATATAAAAGAATATTTTAACCATAACGCCATGCTTCAATTTTATTACGTAATCGGCGTAACGTTACCAATCGTAATAGTTTTGAATTTTGAGGCAACATCTCTATGTACAAATTCAATTGTGTGAAATGCTATTAGAAACTTGACAAACGTTTTGGTAAAAATGCCAATGACGACTAGACTGCGAATTGTTATGAATTCAAGCGAAAAGATGGAGAATCTACATTTAGTAAATATTATAACCAAGTAAGTATTCTGCTTGAAATGTTTCGTGTAATTTTACAAATCATGCGCGTGTTTGCAACCTTAAATTTCCTATAAATACATAAAATACCGATGACTTATACGTATAGGCACGGAGTACTTAATTTACGAGCGCCGACAGGCCGAAATTACATTTCAATAAGAAGATCGTGATAATAGATCCTTAAAGTGTTGCGTTAGTTGCAATCAACCATATCCTGTCTCATGAATATATGTATTATTCATTATTATCGTAAAATATTGGTAATTATGCAGAATAGGGGACGCCTCGCCGATCCCGATGACTTTGAAACATGCCGTCAAGGTTAACATTCTGAACATTCTTATCCTACACATACAAGTGCCGCTCAGCTATACTTTTCAAGGTATATAACAATTTACGTTCGATATTATATAACAATACAATTTTCACGTTTTTCTTCTGTGAACAATTTTTCAATAACAGCGACTGCATTTATTGCATTTTTCATCGATCGAACACGAGAATAAAATGCAACGTTTCGTACATTAATCGATTTATCGACATTTTATACCAGCGTCAAACTAAATTACTCCAGGTCAACCTATAACCCACCGATTTCTTTTTAAATTATTTGTACAGTGTTAAAAAGGATTATCACACTGATAAACTAAAGTTCAATCTGGTCTCTATAAAAATACGGCCGCCTACTCCGGGATGAAATGCAATCTACAATAAATTAACTTAATTAAGCCGAGCCATAACTGGCCTGATTTGTCAATATGCAACGTCGTGCTTATGTAATGCGAACGTGTGCAACACGGATTACAAAATTGTAACGATTCAGGTCTTCCTTCGTGATCGTAATTAAAAAAAAAAAAATATAGCGGAAGATTGAATAGTAAATGGTTTGAAAAAATATTTTAAAAATATTTTATGAATGCGGCGATACACGTTCAACTGCTCGTGAAATGTCGTGTCTTACATTTTGCGTGGTTCATGTAGTTTTCCGATGAAAATAAATTATCACTAGCCGATGAAGTATTTTTACTACGTAAAGGATCGATATAAACTTGCAACATTCTTCTGCGAACGACGAAGGAAAGATGCACAAAGTATTTGTACTGTATACGTATATCTACTACGAGAACGTTCAAGTGGTAGTAGGCATTGCAGGTGCGTTTAACACGTACTACGTAGATGCATCGCTTTACTTGCAAAACAATTTTTTTTTTTTTTTGTCGTAAGGGAACAAATCTTTCCAAAAAAATCACTACGCTAGAAAATTGAGACTTCCAAAGACATGGTAAGATCGATGCTTGGAGGAGCGCGAAAAGGAGACCACTAGAGTTCATTTTGGTATATAACGTCTCATACGTATCTCAGATGTTAAATGACAATCTGCAACATACGTTGAAGTATTCGAAAGAAAAGTCAAAAGGAACTTTATCGAATTTCCTTTCTTCGAAATTTTGCATTTTGCGGAATACATATATTATACATACACATATAAATAAATAAACGGTCCGATACGTTGATCAGTTGATTTCTTCCAGATAAATTTGCACCTATACATAGTAGGTTCTTAATCCACTTCGTCAACACGACTTTCCTATCGCTTCATCTTTTCCAATGGCAATTGAGCATAAGGACCTTCTTATCACTCCAGACACTTTCCTTTATCGTCCGCTGGGACTTTCCGAATGAACCAACTGATAACGATAACGATAATTTTGTGATTCAGGTACCTAGCACACAATACATAGACATGTATACACGTGTCAGTATGTAGACACAGGCCAACAGCAATCCCTTCCGCTTCCTGTCGCGATACGACCATGACACGAGGAGACTGTGTGTTTTTCGTGCTATTAGGCAATTAGCCCACTTAAGGGTCACCCTTCGCTCGCTAAAATGATCTGTAATTTGAAATCTTGTTCGTACAATGTATTAGACATACAAACGAATAACCCAAGTTCCTCGCGGAAATTCCAGGTTTGTTTTAAAAAAAGACGAGGCGGATATTTTGTTCAAAATAATAGCTGTTATCTTCTATTCTTAGAATTTAATCTCGGAATTAAGATTAATAATCTATGGAAGACACAATGTTTGTGTTGAAATAATATTATGTGATATTTATTAAACAATTATTGCAGAGAATATAAGCGAGTGTCGTGGAATGTAGACAGTTGGCTAGTTATTCTCAGACTGACTGACTTAGTGACCCATGTCCTTGAAAAGGTTTTGAACCCCACTCTCTATGCAGTAAAGAGTGTGACCTGAGTAGATGTCTGCGTGGCGTCACATGTGCCACGGAACCTTCCAGCAGCTTCTCGACGTGCCCAATGTTCCATCCATATCCTTACGCTTCTTCCGCCGAATTCTCAAAGGAGCATGCACGCGTTAGCCGCCGCGGTACATCTCACGAACGGGCGCTAGTTCCGTTCGATCAATCACCTCATCTGTATGCGATTAATATCGTTGTATTCCAACATCTGTGAAATAAGGCAATTCTACGAAGTCATTTATCAGCCAGTCGATCAATCGCACTTCGAAGGAATGCCGTGTCTTTCGCCACGATCGAGTTGTCCAGCCATTTCTTCTGTACTTCATCGGTCCAACGAAGGTGCATATCCGACAAACCGTGTTGCATCGACAGAAACAGGTCGTGACAGTCTGACGAAGAAACGTCAGGCGAACATGCCGTATGTTACGCGGTTCCTCGTCCGAGTCTCAGTGCGATGTCTTTTTATCGGAAGCAACGTGTGATCTGGCGGTATCGTGCAGCAATTTCACGGAACACCCACCTTCCTTCTTCCCGAATCGTTCCCATCTCGCGTAGGCGATTTGAGATGGTCCTGTTGCGTTACTCCTAACTGCTTCGCAACTTGTTTTTGCGTCCGTGCTGAATTCTCGACCGGTAGTTGTCCCGAATCATCGTTATTGCACCTTCGTAGGCGTCCAGGGCGTTGCTCTCGCACATCGTACGATAAAATATCCTGACCGAGAGAGCGATCGATCGATTCGCGTACGTTTTTCTTGTTGGGATTCGCGAAAAACACGGTGACGAATGCGGACTTTATCCATTGCCATTACCGACACTTGTAGATTGGTTTTTTGGGTTTACGTTGGAACTGCACCAAGCAAAAAGTTTTCCAATAGCAACATGTCGACGATACATAGCGAGAAAAGGGCGGGAAGATTATGAAATCTTGGAACAAATTTGGATCACGTATGCAACTCGTAGATTCTCGAAAATTAATATCTACGTTTATTTTAAATCAATGAGTCGACTGTCGTTTTCCATGACATTTTCTCACCTCTCTAAACTACCATTTTAATCCCATTTCCAATTCCTTTTTTTCCTTTTGTAAGGATTTGGATCGATCAATTCATTCTATTCTGCCTTTGTATATACACCATATCGTTCAAGCTTTTATCAGTTAAAAAATATTGCAATAATCGAAATAGAGAGAACTCGCTATAAAATCCCAATTATGACCGTTATTTTTTAAAAGATTGCCTTTGTCGTGACCCGCGGCGATAGAACTAAATTCCTTTGCGATTTACTAACAACGAGTTCAGTTTTCCATTAAAACTGTATCTAACCCGATAGGTCTATTATCCCCATCTCCTCGGTTCGATTAGCATTTTATCAGTTTTCACGTGCAAACTAGTCGTCGAGACCCCAAGGAATATTTTTTATCGATATTAGCGGGTTAAAGTATTTCAGCAAGGAAATATAGTTAAAGAACATAATACATTATTAACATACATACTATCTTAGGTCCAATGTGTGTTCCGTAAGGTTAATATTTACATATATGCAGGATAAAATTTCATATATATTCATTTTTATTTGCAAATGCAATTCCCTATCAATTATATGTTTATAGGACCTATGAACTCCCGATTGTTGGACGATACAAATCACACCCGCGGGCTAAAAAAATGCTGCTCTTAAAATGCTGCTACACAATAGATTCGGTTCAAATAGAACATTCGGTCACACGAAAGCCAACTGTTAAGTAACTTGAAATCGCTCTCTGCGCTATTGCAACACGCCAGCCTAATTTACTTCTAATTACATCACAACGTTGATACATTTTTGGGAACTTTTACACTTCGAAAATCTACAGGACGCACATAATATGCAAAAATACATATAAAATATTTGAAGCAAAGCATTCACCGCGATGTTTGCTGGATTGGACGAATATCTATTTAGATTCCACTTGCTTGATTACGTTCGTGAGAATATAAAATTGCTCAAACATCCGCGCAAACGAAAATTGATCGTAATACACTGAATAAGTAAAAAGAAAAAAGATTGGATGGCGAACATATACTACGTATTTGTTTCTCCAATTTCTTGGCATTGTTCACTGACGCAGGACATGCTAAGAGCGTAATGAAACTTAATAACAAAAAAGTCTACGCTCTGGTCTGAAAGATTCGAATTGAACGACGAGCGACTGACTCTCGCCTTCTCTTATCCACTGTCGGGAATGCGCGGTTTAAAGATTGTTTAACAAGGAGAATGGAACTTGATAAAACTTCACCATACAATTAATCGCCTCGTAACGACGACTGAAACAACGTTTAAAATTAGATTGTAGTCGGCGTTTTCCTTGAAATAAAAATGGAAACACCGCGATGCAGAGTTTTGTAAAAACTTCGGATTACGTTCTAAACACGTTCGTCTGATTTGACAATCCGGCTGCGTTTTTCAGCCATTTTCGACCTAATTATATTTTTGATCGCTAAAAGATACCTCGAGCTTGAACAAAATGCGCAAAATATTGTCATTGATATATGCATGATTTCTCGTTGCAATTTCGCGTAAAATATTTTCTGAAACCAAACCAGACGGAACAAATTTTTGTCGACTGGTAAAATTAGAGCAAGATAAAAGTAGAAAAATTCAAACAGGAAAAACAAGTCCTATCGCTCTTATAAAACAATATATTAGAAGATCAACAGATTACGTTTTATTTTATTAGACGCCGAGAAGAATTTTATTACAAAAACGCGTTGCATCTACTTCAACAGACAGTGACCGATCGTTGTATCAATTTTCTCTCTCCTTGGAAAATTCAATGCTTAAGTCGAGCGAAAAAGAACAATCGCTGACTTTGAGAAAATAATTCCGAGTAGCCAGGAGCTTGTACTTCACGGCTAGGTCATTCGGACCAGAAATGATTGTAACTTCCAAGAAGAAAATGACATCACGCCGGCGGAATCGTCGAATTCCATCGTAGTGCTGATCCGCAAACGACCATGCATGACGCGACACCATACAAGATACGAGATGTACCGCCTGGTTTCTCGTTTTAACGATACATCTCTCGTTAGGAACCTCGATCACGCGATCGACTGTATAAATTATTTTCTCTAACAAAAACCAGATGGAAGCGCTTCGACCGATTCTCGCGAGACTAGCCGAACATTATCAGCCATTGATATACAGGGTGGTTGGTAACTGGTGGTACAAGCGGAAACGGGGTGATTCCATGCGAAAAAAGAAGTCGAAAATATGGAATAAAAATTAAAAAATTAAAAAAAAAAACGTCAATCGAGACAACGATCTACAGCGAGATCCGTTATAACGAGACGCGATAAAGTGCACGCGTACCGAGCCAAAATTCAAAGTCGATTTTCTCGAAAACAAAGCCTCGAACGAAAAATTTTTATTTTATATTTTCGACCTCTTTTTTCGTGTAGAATCGTCCCCTTTCCGCTTGTACCGTCAGTTACCGACCACCCTGTATATTGCGACGAGCGGTAGAAAGTTTAAAATTGGCGCTCTGCGACTGGCAATAGCTTTTTTAAACGTTTTCTACGATACAACGGAGCCTCGATGATCAGAGTGTCGTTCAACCGAAATTCCGTATTATCCGAGGTGCTACGAGCTTTATCGTAACTCTGCGAAAATGTATCGTGAAAGTAGTTAAAGGAACATTCAATCGATTAGACTTAAAAACTTGTACAACGTTACGTTATCGACATATCTTCGCGATTGATCTCATTAACAACGTAGTAACAATTTGGAGATAAAAGTTGGCCTAACATACACGTAAATCTTAAAGTCTTACGTGTCGCTACATCTCTTTCACGAATCTCGGTAGTCACGCTGGGTCATCCAGACCCGGTTTAATCGTCGAGTAGCGGCTGTTGGAAAAATAGCAGCGATATCGAATCGAAAAGATTTGCTGATACACTTTGAACATCGTAGATGTTTCGATAAAAAAATGTAAACAGACGAGGTGGCATCGTATTCGGAAAAAATCTTTCCAAAATACATGAACAAAGAGCAAAGAGGAAAAGCAAACACCGAGTCTACTCGAACCACCTTTGACATTTAATTGATCTGTCTAATCTATTTTTTATAACATCCCTCCACTATAGCAATAATATCGCGTCATCGAGGCGAGTTTACTTTTGTTAGAAACAAAATATCGCACGAATGTTAAGCAACTTGTACAACTTGCTTATAACCAATGAAACGTTCGCCGTGGTATTTCCGCGATCGTTAATGCGACAGCTAGTCGTATATTTTAATATTTTAGTACAGCGTAATATATTTGAACAAGTCACGTAACACAACGAGGTTGTTGGCGATTTAAAGATGCTACGACGCATCGTAGCTGTGCCTATGGCCCAATTGATAATAACGAAACAAGGACTTCGGAAACATGAATGCCACGTCCGGTGATAATGCTATACGAGTAGTGAACCGTGCTGAACAAACCAGCTAACTTTATTGCGTGATTTGACTCTTTCGAAATTCGTGTCTAGTGGATTTTTCCTACTGTCGTAAATGTTTTTATCAGAATGTTATAAATAGGCCGCGGGTATTTATGGAAAATCGTAGAGCGCGAAAATAAACAGAACGCGCGTAATGTGCAAAAGTATATAAAATATGCAACGATATAGCACCAATTGTATCGTTTGGCAGATAAAACCAATTTCTGCTCAAGTTTTTTAAAATTTTAACGCTACATTTCTCTCTAGTTCTTAGGTATTGCGCAACTACCTTTGCTACAGATACGTGTATCATGCTTCGGACAAGAAAATTTCCGACAAAAATATTCCATTCGCAAGATGTCGACGTATTATCCTACTTAACTCGTTAAAAGCCAACCAATGGTTTATCATAATATTACAAGTACGTCGATTTCCTTATGCTTCGTGCAACCGCACAGTTCCGACAGATAAATAGCCACGATAATATCGAGCGAATCTTTAGAATTCTCTTTCGCAAGGACGCTCGCTGCTAGAAAATAGAATTGGACGATAAACGTTGATTGGAAAAAATGGCAAACGAAATGTTGCATTTACGGCTAATTACTTATCGGTCTTTCTATCTCGATATTAAAAATCAACGCATTGCTCGATAAAATATTTCTGCTCTTTTGAAATATTGCACAGCGACAACTCCGCTAACGATAACGAAGCTAATCGACATAAAAACGCGATATATCGATAACACGAAACATCCGTAATAATTTCGATTCGTAATATAGTATTGTACCTTCACGATTTGCTACAGGAATTCAGATCGGCGATAAAGCAAAACGCGAGTATCCTTTTATCGATTAAACGATGATTAACGATAGCGAAGAATGCATAGAACAGTGACATTTCATACGGCGAAAGTAAGTTACATCGTCAGCAACATTCCACTTATCTATCATCTATCGTTTTTACTTTCGCATTGAATATACTGTACGTGGTATTAAATTAGAAATATCTTCGTCATCCTGTTCGCATAAACGTTGCTCCTTTTTGCGCGGCTTATTTCATACACGCGACATATTCAATGTATTATTTAACAAGTCAATAGGATTTAATTATGCATTGTTATTAAATTACGCAAACGTTGTTTTCGATGCAACTTCAGCGAATGAGTCGAAGAAAAATAATTGTAAAAAGCGCGAGACGAAATGAACTTCTTAATACGTACAAACTACATATAGTGAAAATAACAAACACAAGAATAAAATAATCATATCGATTTATACAAATACATCATAGAATTGTTTTTCTTAAATTGTAATTCGCTGTTCGCGTTTTTATATTTACCATGTAATTAATCAAGTCGTTCGATATTACAAATTTATCGTATTACGATATTACTCTTATGTCATACCGTATGCGGTAAGAAAAATATAACAAATTTGATATACTTTGGTTCTCGTGTAAATCAGATCGTGGCAAAAGACAATGGAATATCGTGGCAAGAAGTGAAATAAAAAAAAATCGTTAATACAGTAGTCACTTGGTATATGTTCGAAGAAGATATCGTGTAACTCAAATAACTTTTGGCAACCAGAATTGCGAGAGATTTCGGAGGTCAACTGAATTTTTGTCGAACAGAGCGTCACACATTTTTATATCGCTTTATACGCTATAAAACAAACTTAAACCATAGGTTTAAAACGCATTAATATATTTCTAAAAAAGTATAAGCTTTTAAACATTTAAAAAGATATTAAAATACAACGCACGACGTATAGTTTCGAAAAAAGAAAAATTCAAATACTTTTCTCGTCAGCGATTCTGGCTACGAACGTGGAGTAAACAGAATTCCAATATAAATGTTATATTCTATTAATAGTTTAATATATTATACATGTATTTCCTTCTCGCCGCGGCAAACGTTGTTTCAATTAACAATCACGTACACGTCTATTTGTAGCGACGAAACAAAACAAAATACTCGAACGTGTAATGTCACGAAAATAATACATATTGTATTTCAATCGTAAACTAAACACCGAGACCATAAAAATCCTTGGTGATTTGAACAGTCGTAAAACTGCGAGATTATGTTTACAACTCGCGATTAGCAGCAATTGACAAAGTTACGCGTGACTATCTCTGTACAAATTGTAAATTACCTCCGGGAAAATAATAAAAACGATATAAAAACCATGTCAATGGTCAATTTAGCTGGAAAGGATTTGGTAGCCATAACGTAGTCAGAAACAATGACACTTCTCCTCGACACAGATTTTCCGCTTCTAATGCAATTTGATTTACGATTCATCGATACGCAGCGACACACAAGATCGCGCTTTATGACTTCGTCGAATGACCGACCGATGATTTCCAGTGTTTCATTTTCCCAAAACATTCATCACGCGGATAGACGTATATACAGGGTGTCTCGTGTTAATTCGCGCAATTATCTCCTAAACTATTCGTCGTTCGAGAAAGCAATTATTGTCCGATTCGTTATTCAAAAGGAAAAATTTCGAATGAAAGTTACGCTGTTTGGAGGTAGAAGTACCTCGATTGTCACAAATCTCACGTAGATGGACGTGTCTTCGAAATTTCAGGTAACCTTTTTATACAACATTCGATGCAATTTTTAATTCTCTACGGAAAGGTATTTGGATCGAAAAATGAGTAGCTTAAAAGATATTTTAACTGTAATCTTGTAAAGCTTGTCCCATGAAAGTCCAAGGAAAGGTAACGCAAACGGCGTGTAAAAAAATGTACAATTCCAGAGAAAAAGGAACTGAGGTCTCCCCGAGATCTCGAAGACGCCTCCGCTTAGACAAATTTTCCATTTGAAAGATCTTTTCAAATGCTATATATATATTTTAGGAGGTATTTGCGCGAGACGATCAAAATGAGCCACCCTGTATATGTATACGTATGGTTGGACGACATGACGTTACGTATATATACTTTGTAATACTCGAATACCAATGAACGCGATAATTAAAACAGCATTATGAAACGCTAATTGCTCAGTTTCGTGTAATCTGTAGAATAACATATTCATTATGTTTGCATCTTATATTAGACAAACAGCGTTGATTTTATAGAAACGCATATGTATACATATGTAGCTATATGTACAATTTATGAATACAGTCAGTGGGAAAAATCTACAGACAATTCTCCTAAATGTAAAATATTATGGTAAAAACGTTAGCTGTATTAATTTGTTGACATATCAAGACACATGCTGTAATACGATTACGAAATGTAATACGATTTATCCACTTTCATCTTGATTAAACTTTCAATTTCTTTTACAAAATACGTCAATAATAATTGTATCGATATGCAAGTATAAATAATTTGGTGACAAAGTGGGTTTTTAGTTTCTTTGGTAAATGTTTGTATCGTATTGAAATATGTGCCCCTCTGCATTCACTGTTTTATAAGAAACTTTTATAGGATTTGTTCGTTTCTACGAAACGTCGGTTAAATAGCACATTTTGCCCATTCGCTCCGACAGCGTCACAACTCAAAAATCACGGTCTTAGGAAAAACGAGCTTGAACGTTCTCAACTGTTATGGCTGCGCGATAATGCATTAGCGACACAACCGTTCTCGCATGGTGAACCTTGCAAGTTTACTTATAGAACCCTACCAGTAGAAAGCACAAAGAACAATTTGTTCTTTCTGTGCCAACAACTGAAAAGTTAGAAATTTTGAGTTACGTCGTTGTTGGAGCAAACGAGGGATTTTTATTATATTTATACAGCTTACGATAAATAATAATCTTTGGTATACGTCCTATTTAAACAGCCGAATATATCATCTACTCTAATCAGCAAGAAAGACAATTGTCGTTTATCGACAACTTTGCGCCGTAGCTTTCCGTTTGACGAACGTGCTTTTTACTTAATTATTATGCTTTTCGTTATCGTCAATAAACAAATAACGCTATTTCGTCCTTTTGAATTTTGTATTTTCAAGGATTACCCGAGCAGTTCTATAAATATAGATATTCGCTCTCGTTTGTAAGCAATAGTGTTAAAAAGTATAAAATATCAAAATAATTAATCGATTAGAATTTTAGAATATATGGGAGAATCAAAAATTTGTTAGAGCAATGCAGTAAATTATAATAATTATAACTTGACAGTTTTTTAATCCTACTGAAGTCTACTCAAAATCCGAATCTGTAGTACAAAATTCTCTGTAGCATACATGGAACCAGATAGCAAAATATACAGTAGCGATATTCTCTTTTCGAATATCTATTTTACATCCAGAACCGAGTCTCTTCGGCCAAACAGCAAATTAGCAATAATACGAATGTGAAAAATTGATCAAAACGGTGATCAAAGACGTGACAAGTATACACAGAGGAGAAGAAAATCAATTCTATTACATAAAATCGATGAGGTTATTATCACAACGTTCAATGCATACGTATGAGTTCATTACAGCCTAATTTTCCGAACGCTGGTCTAAATATACGAATTAATGACAAATTAATAATCCCAAGCAATTCCTACCACCTTTTTGTAAAATCAACGGTATAATATGAAATGTAAATTGTTTGTTTAAAATCTCATCGCACCGTTCGTCAAAGTATAGACTGGTTGTAGTCATTATTAGCAAAATGAATCATGGTAATTCCTTTACGACGATGAAAGAACTTGCAGCTGGACAAACAAACAAGCTGAGTCATCAAATAATGTCCTTAAATAATAAACTTTGTCCCTTCGTATTTGATGTTTTGTAGATCTGCTATGACTTATTCTTTCAAGTAAAACAATCGTTCTGAAAGGTTTCGGTCATTTTTCACGTTCGTTCGTGTTTGCTTATGTTCCCACGGTGTTGTAATATCTCTGAACGAAGCTGTACTTTCGAGCGATAATGAACCTTCAATTTGAATAGAAATTGGCATCGCATGATATTTGCATCTTGATTATACAGCTCGACTTGACGAAATATTGTTAAAATTCCCGATAGAGAAATTGTTTATCATAGAAGAAATAAGCTGAAAGAGTTTTATAAAAGGTCGCTGGAAATTGCAAAGTGATCGTTCGTTAAGAGAAACGAGGAAGAGAAACGAGGATTAACCAACGCTCGAGTGCAAGCTGTGGATTGAAAAGTGGAAACGCGAATAGCAAGTAGGCAGGCATACGAGTGACAAAAGCTGCGAGAAAAAGTGGTACTGGAACTTTACAAACGCGAAAGACTAACTAGGCTCGTTTGTATCCATAGAAAGTGGTTTTTATGGTAGGTGCGATCATCAAGCTACAGTTGTTTGCGAACCAGCCTCGAATCATTGCGATCCGAATCAAACTCGTGACGTGTGACTTTTCTGCGAATAAATATCCCAATCTTGATACTATAATACAATTGCAAATACGCGGATAGGAGTGACGCAAGTAATCAGACGCGAACGAACGCACACCACGCAACCAAGCAGCGATTCGGTCGTGTCCCGTCACCTTTTCAGAATCGATGACGAAGAGTAAATTGATCCATATAGATATATGGCACGCGAAATATACGAACGGTAAATAACATCGGTAAAGATCGGACTCGCACATTTCCAAGCACCTTTGCCAGCTTTATCTGACTTTTCCTTATCTGATCTTTTGATCCTGTTCAGACGCATACGTCTCGGTAAGTTTTTGTGATCCTCTATGGAACAGCTTGTGTCGCATATGTAGTTTATTTTATTTTTTCTCTTTCCGTTAGTCTCGCTATATCGGGAATGGTAAGTTTCCAAGAATCGGGCCAAATTATCTAACTCGTGCTCACTCTACCGTGTGTACATCGGAGATAGAAGTGAGAAGCAGCCAGTGCGAGTGAGACAGAATAGGCGAGCTTAACACGGTATCGTCGAGCCTGAGTCGTTTTTTACTCCCAATCGCGTATCACATATTTCTTTGGTTTAATTAAAAATTGTTCGTCAAATACGATCAGGTTTGGTATCGCCCTGGTTGCACGAGTCTCAATAATCCGACTAAGCCGTCATCTCCTAACGATATAATAAAAAATAAAAACAAATATTTTTCTTTTTCCTGGCAATTCCCTAATTCAATATCGGATTGAATTACGTCGATCATAAATAACGCCGAGGCTTGCCTAGAGCTAGTAGTTCCAGGAATTGCTGAGGATCTCCAACCTCAACCCCGAAACTGCTGACCATATATCCGGACAAAGTTTTGGTCATATATCCCGCACACTGCTGTACTATCACGACTGCTATACATATACTGACTATAAAGTATGATTGATCGACAATCGTAAGAATAATCAACGTAGTAACGTCCTGGATAATATTTATCTTGTTACTGCAAAATCATAGCGATGCACATCTCCTTTCTCGCACGAGTAATCGAACAATTTCCTGAGATATTTTATCGTAGCCTATCAATTTATTATATCAGCCTTAGAAGGTTATTAAATTATGTCTTCGTTGTTATTCCCGAGTACGGTCGACGTTAAAACGCGCGACGATTTTCCAAGTTGGAACAGAGATATCTAAATTTAAAAAAATCTATGTAAAAACAATCGTGAGAAAATGGAATTCTTACGTCGTCAAAGTTATTGCAATGTTACGGACAAATACTACAGACTGAAGACAGTCTCATTAATAGTAACGATAGCGGAAAGTAATCATTATTCCAGTTACATTATCTTATTGTATTCGATAATGTTGGCTATAGAGAGTTGCAAGATTATTGCCTGGAAAACAGGTTCTTTTAAATTAGTATACCACGCGTTTATGTAATTGATTTAATTAGCTCGACACCGGTGAATTTATTTCAAGTCAGGATTTTAAACGAGGATGATGCGTTAGAAATGAACAATAAGTTCGGCTTAATGTGACAAGAACAAAGAGAAGAAACATAATGAAGAGAAAGTATGTCAAGGTGGTAAATTTGGACACGAGGATTGACAAAACGTTACGAGGATGTATAATGAATGGGTATGTATCAGCGAGCCGAGCAATCGATAAAATGAAATTACGTAAACGCCATTAGAAACGAAAGGAACGTATAAACAACTGCAATAAAAAATTCTCGACTGTTAATTCTCAAACGTTTGGTCGTCGCCTCGAATAACCACGAGAACATCCTCTATAGCCAACTAAAATATTCAAGGATACTTATTTGTAATAAATAAGAGCCAGCAATATGCGAATAACGTGACGTATCAACCACTATGAACCGTGTCATAATGGAACGTAGAAACTATGGCGCTGCGAGAACAATAGTAATCCGCCAAACGATATGAATAGCGTGTTAAATTCAGGGGAAAGCTTAATAAATCTCAGGCAAAAATTCAACTCGGCATAGACCACCTGTCAAGCATTTTCAATGCAGAAGCAACAACAATCCTCGAAGCACTCGAACTCTTCAACGACCAGCAAATGAAAAATTGCACCGTATCTTGAACGACTCCTTGAGTGTAATTACAGCGACATAAAATCTGCAAAATGAAAACGAAGTAATCTCGAGTATACAAGAACTACATACGGCAATATCCAATCTAGGATGTACAATCGCTATCACTTGGATTCCTGTCACCGAGCATATCAGAGAACGAGGAAGCTGTTAAGAAAGCCACACGAGTCCAAAATGCAGAAAATTATACGAACCGCGTAACAGATTCAAAATCGCCAAGAAACTACAGGGAATATTCAATTCGAAACAAAGTAGGGACAACCTCCTGAAATTTATCGAATCGACAAGACACATGGGACGAGATACGGACATAAACAAAACCCTGGCTTAACGTGCGTGTTGTCGATGCGACGTTAAAGAACGAAAGACGAAGAAGAAACATCTCGCACAATGTCCATTCGCATCAAAATATGTATCAAACATGTAAAGATCTAGCGGATCTCCGGATAAGCGTTTTTCTTCCAGATGTTACAATCTTGCGGTTGATCGGAGCTTGATCAACGAGGTTCTACCGTGTTGATAAACTCGATTAAAGTCGATCTCTTTGATCTAAATTCAAACACGCGAGAAAAGCTTTGTATGTATTTGAGTAATCGTGGAAGAAAAGTCGAACTCGAATGCTCGAGTACTCGACTTCTTGAACGGCAGTTCGAGTAACAATGGGTACTCGGATACTCGGGTAGCAAGAGCTCTGCTTAAAATCAATGAAAACAGAAGCACAGAATTCAAAAGCGTAGTTTGAGACACATTAGTCTCGCCTATTCTTTGTTTCGTATCTAAAATTATTTAGCTGGATATACGCGTAAAAAGTGAAGTTTTCCTTTCGTTGTACATATTCCTACACCATAGCAATACAACAAGCGATAGAAACGACGATACAAAACTGAATGCTATTGAAACGAAGAAAAATTTACAAAAGACGATTACTAAATGTTTGCTCGAAGATTGAAGGAATAGATGAGAAGTGGCAACAAGAATTACAATCGTTTATTTACTAAATACACAACGAACGCTGTTAGGTAGACAATGTTGAGACAATGTTACGTTACAACAATGTACCTATGTATATTTCTTAATATAAAATATAGTATTTTGAAATCGTAGATAGCAAAGGCTAAAGAAAGCAAACAAGTCGAGTGGCGAGCTATGCTTGTGACTGCAACGAGTACACACTCTGACATATTTGTCGGTAAGACATACGCATGTACGTCACGAGTAAATGAATTAAGGAGGTTTGCAATGTTGCTATACCAACTGTAAAATCTTACAAAGATCAGACGATAGTCAGCCGGTAGTCCGCCCTTCAGTATAAACAAATTTTTGGAAGTTTTGATTCGACGACAACTTCATTTTGAAAATTTAGGTTGGACTAACGCGGACGATCGCGTGCTATGTTAAAATCAAGGAGAAAAAGTTCATTGGACGTTGACGCGAAATTTTTTAATTCGGTCGTTACTTTTCTTTTGTAAGGTGGACAAACGAAAGCTTTGGTTGGACAAATGCAAACAGACGAATATTGTCTTCTTTATATAAAAATCTGCGAAGAATTAAAACATTAATACAAAAAAATCTTAAGCGTTTCGCATGCGACGCCAACCGCTCAAGAAAATATCGAATCGTTCGATTCAATTTTTTCATGATGTTTTGTTTCAAAAAGCGTCTAGTTACTTCTATCCACGACTGTGTACGTATGCGAATATTGATTTCAGATAACACGCGTTTTTAGAAACTAGGTTTTGATTGATTTTCTTTCGACCATGCTAAATACCCGCTATACACGGCAGGAACTGAGATGTAAATAAATATTTGCGCAAATACGCGCATAATACGCACACTGAGTTGGCATTCTTTTATAGGCAGCTCGCCGATACAGGTTGTTCGATTAAAAAGGACCGGTTCGTAATTAATCGATCGACTCACAGTCTGAGTTCGGTGTGCCGTCCTTAACCCAGTTCTCGTCGCCGTTAGCCGTAAAATTACGTTCCTCTGGCTTTCGTACGAACCGATCCCATTCGCGTGAACAGTGAAATTAGACGGGACACGAAGGACGGATAGCAGGGAGAGACTGTTAATCCGAGCATGGTTACTTTCACTTTTTAACCAAGACGCGCGTGGTTAATGCCGAATTCCGAGATTACGTTACGAGGAAATGAAAGTTAAGGCAAATGTCGTAGATCGTACGACGTAGAAATTTGAAGGAAGGAAAGGCATTCGAATCGTCGGACACGTACAAAATTGTCCGCAAACCGTCTGTCACTGCTCGTACCAGATATTTTATCTTGGAAATGTTCGAGGTACGTGTTTGAAAATGATTTCTAGATGTTTTCCATGTTTCTTAGCGATAAGTTAACGTATACGTTATCGCAAATAACACGATGATTGCTGTATCGATCGTTAATTCTTACCGACTAATTATCGTTCGGTTACTTGCTTATACCAACATTGTACAATAATTCTGGTAAGATACGAGTTCATTTTCATGTTCTTGTATCTATATAATCGAAGATTTTATATTGTACGAAATAAACTAAATTACAAGTTTATTATTAAGAGACTTGGAAAGCTACAAATAGAATAAAGCTTTTACGTTGCATTCTGAGAGAAGCAAGATTATGTACCTTGATAAATGTCCAAAACGAATAAAACGAATGTCGTGTATTACGTAACAGTACGAATTCGTCGAATTCCATCCTTACTAATTAATTGCCAATTACTACAACGTCTTCAGATAAGTGTTATCTCGAGATAATAATTTCAGAAAGAATAGGCAATGGCCAGTGAACGTGATGACGAAAGCAGCATTCCCCTCCAAGCAGAAATGAAATTGCATTACGAAATATTAAGCCTGTATCGTATCTTTTAACCTACGCATAAGTATCGTTGTCAAAAGTGTTTCAAATAAATGCTCTTCCATCTACATCTTTATTATCGTCAAATTATGCTATTGCATACTTTTATGCCATATTTATCGTTATAAAAATACTGTGGAACCTTCTTATCCAACAACATTTGCTTTACGCGAAACCAAGTCCAATCTCTTGGCCATCAGGCTGAAATAAATAAATACATCGCATCTAACAACATCTATTTATGAAATAAGAAAACAAACCACTTCTCTGCCTGCCTTCGGAAGCTACAAAACGATACGTAACGAAGTCAAACAAATATTCTATTCTTAAAAGTACCTGTCATTCTGGAACAATGCGTTATCTTGTGTTCCTCTTTGGCAATTGTTTTACGAATGCGTGGCAAAATAATCGTGGAGCTTTACACGGTTTGAGAGTGAAAATTGTTAAAACACTTGATCCCATATTATCTGGGCAATTAGATGGCTTTTCTTTAAAAACAAAGTGTCTGTCAATAGATCGAACGTAATCGAGCGGCTAAAAAAATGCTGCTCGAGAAGCGACAGCGAACATACCTTTCGAAACGCGTGAGAATATAATGAAAATTGAAAATTTTGAAACGAAAAAATTGAAAAAATATAACGAATGCAATTGAGATATTTCTCACAATATATTCCATGCATAACCTTCGAATAGAAGAAAATAGTTAAACATGAAACAGTATATCAAGCATGGAACAGTGGTGTTTCTAAAAATCTGATAGATGAATATCTCACAAACGACTGTAGACTGTAGACACTTACTGAATTTGGTACCGCTGACGTTGTGATTCATCGGCCGAGCGAACATTAATGTCGTGGCAGAATCCTATTACTTTGTTGCTGTTTGAAAATTTTCAACGGTGTGTTAATTTCACGCTCGTACTTCTTATTCGTATTATTATTACAATTATTTGTGGTTTTTCTTGTTGCTGATATACTTGTCTCTGATACCCGTGAGTATTTACGAGCCAAATATCGTACTTGTGACTTTGTAAAATTCCAAATATAGACACTGAGTAGTGGCCGAATTCTCCGATACTTTATATTTGAATTACTTTTTTTTCTATATGTTTTATCGGATACCCGGATATCCTGCTGCAGTATAAAGAAAAAGAGATGGTTCGAGCCATAAAAAGGATTGGAGAGAAGAAAGTGGAGTACATCAAAGCGGCAAACCACTTTCGAGTAGTCACAAATGTGCTGTAGCAAAGTTGGATACTTGGATTTGCGACTGGCGTAAATAGTTATTTTTTTACGTAATTCTTCTAAAATCTGATTTTATTACCAAAGAAGAATAAAATAAGAATAAAACTATTTTTTGTTCGTCTCCTATAAAAATATAACACCTAACGTGGATATTCCATAGTTGGGCACCATAGTAGGTACTTCGTACTTGGCTACTTTCCTCTGTTGATAAATAACTCGTATTAAAAAGACTGTTGCTTTTCATTTTCTCTGAGGCTGTTCTCACGCTATAGATTTCCATCGAGGACCTTGAAGTATTGATAATATTATTGATCGTCTGGGGGCACTCTAAATGTTATTGACAATGAAAATCAGTCAGCTATATATTGGCCAGCCTGTACCTAATCGTTGTAAGCCATTATAATACTCGTTGTTGATAACACACATAAGTAGTCGACTTATATAACGGAGCAAATGCTGTTTCACAAACAGAAGTTCCACAGAATATCGATCCACCCGTATGGAATGTATTATCGATACGCTGTATTCGCAAATCTAAGGCTACGCAAGACTTTTAAACGAACGTACGATCGTACAGACACAGTTCTTCCGAGTAACAGTTGCAACACGCGGAAATCGACGAGCTAGTCGGTTTATGGTGCAGTAGTTACGCGGAAGTTCGAATCGCATCGTCGCATATGACGTACCGCGACGCTTTCGCACGTAATACTTTTGCACGACTGGTAAAAGTAAAATGATCGCAATAGTTCTAAATGGCAAGTAAAAAGTAAACTGACTTTACACGCAGCTAGACTCTACACGTACTTATCTAGGACAACGGAAAAAAGTTACGTACGTATAGGCGATACGTGCGATTTTTCATATTTCTGCGCCAGATTTACCGCTCGCGTAAATTTAACAGTCGGATCGCAGATTTTTACGCAAACTCGTATTTTTACGGACGCGACTCAAAAAATTAAACTCGAGCAGATATTTATTCCATGCATTAAATATTACGAGAAGTATTATATTTGCGATATTTTATATTCCATTGCGTATTACGCGCGTTCTGGGTTTTTCAAACTTTCCCGTAAATAAATGGAGATCTATTAATAAGATCGATCGATCAATAAGATTAATTCACAGTTGCGGATTACTCCGCGCTCAATATTCGTTGATTTGTTAAGATAATAATGACAACAAAAAATCTATTGTTATTTAGAATGTGCACGTATATATTGTTATGTTGTTGCAATATATATACATACGTTATAAATAAGAAGGTTTCGGGTATTTCGTTATGTTTATTCATTATACGTCATTATCATTTTTAACAATTACTAAACACTTACAACGGAATAATTCAAAATTATAAATCAATCCTAATTATCGATAGTGCGCAGATTTGTGCGTACTCGTGGGAAAGCTGAAAGTGCAGAAATGCATAGAATACTCGTATACTTCTACATATTTTACAACGTCAATTGTATTTCTGTTTCTTATGGAAAACCGAAGGAATCGATCATTCAATTGGAATTTTATGGAAATGCGATACGTCGTAATAAATTTTATTAAAGCATTAAAGCATTTCGTTTGGCAACGTAAAAGCCGCAAATGAACTCAAATATTATAGGAATATTATACGTGATTCGATGTGGGAACAGCCTTGCTTCGGTTCGAAGTCACGTTACGAGCGACAGAACGAGTTATGAGGTAACAACACGCATGGGAAGACATACCCTTTCACTTTGGCATTTCACTCTCACGGGAGCAGAGAACCTCTATTCCGATGATACGAACTGACGATCAGCGAAAGCGTAAAAAATAATTACGGTAAGCAAATTGTCATCGAGTTCCAAATCTCTGTCACACTTCCAAAACTACTTACTTTTTAAATGTAATAAGCGTAAGTCTCTTTCCAATTTTTTATGTTTTTCTAAATTTTCTATCAAAATAAATACCTACAGATTTGTAACAATTGAAATCCATTCCAAAACTATTAAAAATTAGAAGAAAATAGCAAATTTGTAATGTTTGCTACTTCAAGTTTGTTAAATTTGAGTTTGAAGTTTAGATTGTAACAAATTCACGCTGTTTCTCTACACATCGTATTACGTATTCTTGTGACAAATGCAAAAACAGGACAAATTTATATTAAAACCCAATATTAATTTTTTTACCACATCTTTTATGAAAATATATTTACATACGTAATTGGCAGTACGGCAAAACAACACAAGATAAATGAGATGAAAAAGCTAGAACTCCTCGTAATAATTAATCTACTCGAACAGACAAGTTTTTTACGTTGTCGATGAATATTAATTATTAGTAACACGTAATGATTAGTAACAATCGACGCTGATCGAAGGAAATCGTAGCGGTAGTCGAAAAAAAATTCGAGTCACCGATTACCAACAAAACCGGGGTTACCGATAAACAAAAATTCCAATTATTTATATCAAGTTACTAGCTAAGACTAAATTTGCATGATCGACGATTATCATTAGCTCGGAAATCAGAACAATTATAAATTAATATTTTCTGATGGTTTCGTTTTTTGAAAAGTTTCCTTCTCACTTATCGATGAACCGACAATTTCCATTCGAGTAAAAATGTCTACTCGATGACTTTTTTACGTAAAGTGTTCAAAATAACCGTTACTTTGGATGTCTGGTTCCAAGTGGCTCGTATGTATATAATGTTGGAGAAATAAACGAACGAATTGAAAGCCAAGAGGCTTCAGCGAGAATGCGTTTCCAAGTAGACGCGATCAACGTCAGAGATATGTAAGTAGTTAGAGCACGTAACCGTGGTAACTTTCCCACAGTCTAGTGGGATCGAATCGCGATTAATATAACCCGCGCTAATACGCACGCTAGCCCAATGATCTCGCACGAGTACAACGAAACGTAATTGGCTTTCTTACTGTTTGTACGAGGTTACGTAAGATACAACACAACAACAGCTCGCCGGTAGAAGTCTATACGCGAGCTTTCGAGCACGATAGCGAGACACTTTCGTCTCTGTGAGCGAGCAGATAAGCCGAGGCAACTGTTCACCGGTGCAGCAGTGCAGTGCAACAGTGCAGTGTAGCAGCAGTGCAGTGACAACCGTTTACTTTCGCTGCCTAAGGCCCGTCCACACCGTGTCGCTCCTAAATAAGGATCGATCGGTACAGAAACGGGTTCCGTGCGAGGTAATCTCGTTAATTAGATACGCCATGGTGAGCGTATCTATCCTGCGAAACCGTGTTATGCGAAACTGTGCCGGTTTCTCTTACTCCGAATTTTTGTTTCGGTCAACGTGCGTAAAAACCGTTTCCTAAAATTCGTGGAACGGCAGATTGAAATCCTGAGATTCGAAAGGTCGTGCATTTGTATCCGATTGCGTAACTTTGCCATTAAGGAGTAAGCACTCTGATTAAGCTTGTAAAATGTGCAGCCAATAAAATACGACAAACGCGTACATACAGCGAGAGGACAACACGATTTTTACACTTGGAACATAGAAATAGAAAGACAAATATCGTTTATATTATCGAATATATTCGAATATATCGAACTGTATATTATAGACAGCCACTTGTTCTATTAATGCATTCGTAACCGATGTAATCGCATAATGCCATGCAGTATCATCGGGTATCTCGCCGCATGGCCGATGACGACACGCGTATGTCATCGGTATTTTCAATCAAGTCTCGCTCAATTATAAGTATAAATAACGTTTAGACCTATTATATGCATGTTGTACAATTTTCTCATTCTTGAAATAAGTACCATTGCCTTTTGCGTGTTTCTCTTCTTGAAATTTCGGTCATTCGACGTCGAGATTCGATGACATACCGCGTATTCACGACCTAATAACTTTTATTTTCACATTGATTAGGTTCGTTTGTTTTTTTATCGTAAATGCAAAGAAAAGTTTTCAGTCGTTCCGGGAAAACGCTTTACAACAGCTTCGTAACATAAACTGGACATTGTACATAGATACTTTCGAAAATAGTCTGCTTCAAAGTACAAAGAAACTGGACTTAAAAGATAATTATTTCGTCCTGACGCAAGATGACTATCCAAAGCACGATGTCACTAATACGCGAGCGTGGAACGTGTATAATGTTCTGAAACACCTAAAAATGTACGATCCGCGGATATAAATGTTGTTGAAAATACACGCGACGACCTGTAACGAAAATTACGGAACCGGAATATTTCATCGAAGAATGATTTAGAAAGAGTTCTTTTCGAAGAGTGGAAAAATATTTCATTAAGGTATTCATCGATCTGATAAATTCAACGAGGCGACGGCTTCGAGTCATAATAAAATCAAAAGGAAACTCCACTGGGAATTAAGATAGTTGAAATATCGAAATAATTAATTTGAAAAGTGACTCTCTCCTAGATATTAGATAAACCTCGTTAGATTTTTGTCCTCTTTTAGATATTTGCTAATATTTTCGTAAACACATCTTTGTTAAGAAAATTATTCTCCAGACTTGTAAGAATATGCGCATGTTTTTTATTTTTTCAAATTATATCAACAAACGACGTTCCATCGTAATTTTGTTCAGATCAATTACCGTACGAATAATTTTTACTTTGGCTGTAACTACACGCTGCTTGCTCTGCCATGGTCGATAATAAATTTCAGCCACTTACATAAATCCGGAACTTTGATTTCACTTCTTTGAAGGCTTACATTACACGTAAGATCGTTTACCGGAGCGCGAATATAACTTCAACTTTTAATTACACTTTCTGTTTCGTCCTTTAATCGTCGAAAACCGGAAACTAATTAGCACAGTTGAAGTATTTCCGATGTTTTACATTATTTATCCAACACGTTAAAAGCAGTGGGTCTCAACCGATGCACCTCCGGAATTAAACATTCCAGTTTTATCAAGAGTCGAGTAAAACTTTTATAAATATTTACATTGTGTTACATTTTACAAGTTCTTTATTCAGCTTTTAACTTCTCTAGATCTTTTCTTCTCTATTTTAAATGAACTTTGTGCGTCGACACTTTAACTCTGTAGTAAAATTTATCTTGTAATTTTGTATTCCATCAGTAAAAGTTCTAAAGGATCATACTTTTTAACAGACCTTTAGGGTAAAATAAGAGATGAAATTATATTTTTTTAACAGCACTATTTAAGGAATTAGAGACATATAAAAAAAAGAAATTTCCTATCTGTGCAAAAATTTACGAAATAAATTTCTCAGTAGATAACTTCATTTTGTAAATGTTTTGTAGAAACAGAGAAAATAGCGAAAGAAATTGCTGTTCAAAACTACGATTAAACAAAGTAATAAACTATGAGTAAACTAAATAATAAATTTCATTCCGTCCCTGATTTTTAAAAAAGAAGCTTTACGGTTAGTTTTCACGAAAATAATAGCTCTTTTCGATTAAGGTATCCTTTCTTTGTTCTTACGTAAATCTGTGATGTATCAGTTTTATTAAAAGATACGTTCATGCATACTTTTATGGTTATAACCTTGGTGATTTCGATATTTCGAAAATTTTCCTTGTAATCTCGAAAATATTACGTGACTTCGAGAAGATGAACTGCTGCGCTAAAGCTTTCAACGATAGCAAGAAGATGGTAAAAAACGATACAAATAAATGTTTATAAATGTTCGACCGTACAAGAAGGAAATACGTGCTACGAGGAAGAATGCAGCTTTCAAATCATACATTTCTAACGTACGTCGTACGCTTTGGGAAAATGATCGTTCGGCTCTGAGGAAAACCGGTTTGTCTCGTAACAGAGGAGGCCTGGAAACTCGGGCCCAAATATTTCACGCGTCATTCAGGAATGCAACTCACTTTCTGAAGGTAAAGGTCTAGAAGAAACTGAAAAGATCGTTACGCAAGAGATTTCTTGGAATTGTCAAAAAAGCTGTGAAAAGAAACGAAAATTTCCAACATTTAAAATGCGACTGTATTTCCTGTGTTTTTTTACCGAAACCGTGTTTCGGTGTTGTACTTTTATAAATATCTAATTAGAAAAATTCAATAACGTTACGCGCCAACATTACAAATTTATTAATCTATATATCTATAGAATATTATCGATGATTGTTATAAATTGTCTTCTGTTTTCTATGATTAAATCCTCCGGTATTTTACTCCAACTGTAAACAGACCTTTATGCAAATTCATATTTTTATAAACACAAACTTTCATCCAGTTTTGCGATTCAAAATTTGAATGACAATCGTATAACTATCGTAAAGGTCATGGCACTTACGACGTGCGAAATTATTTCGTACTATTCGCAGAGATACGTTTCGCGTCAATGTTAGTATAGATACCGATTCCGTGTACGTTATATAATATCTTAACGATTCAATCTTGTGCTAAAATAAGACAATCGATGATTAGAAACAAGCGTATATAATGGATGCGCTAATTATTCGCAACTACATACCTATTTCGTATTCACGAATACATATTAAACACTTCCTGACAAACAAACTGTGCGTGATAATTCAGACACCTTACGCGTACTATGAATTTCTAGAGCGTATCGAAAAATAAAATTTACGAGTTGATAAGACTTTATATTAAATTTTCACAACGTGAAATTGATTGTTCAATAATAGACGAGAGTTCTCTTTATCGTGAAAAATGGTCTTGGCCGGTTGATGAGTATCGAATATATACAGTGGCTATAAAAAGTATTTGTACAACACCTTTGTATTTATCATAGCATTTATATAATAATTACTTAAAGCCACGTATATTAAGTTTCACTTTCTCCGCTATTATTAGTACGAACATAATATACAAATACTATGATGAGTATCGAATATGTACAGTGGCTATAAAAAATATTTGTACACCTTAAGGCCACGTATATTAAATTTCACCTTCTCTGCTAGTATTCTTTCTCTGTTATTATTGATATAAACGTAATATACAAATACTAATACATGATAATAACGATAATAATATTAATTTATTTGTGCTTTAGGACCATAGCCCATTACGAGGAGGTTGTTACATTTATTCCCGGTTTTTTACACTACATCATATTGTTACATTGAATCTTTTTTTCTACCCTATATTGGTATTTTGTTGCCTTATGGCACATTACTTTTTTTTATCCTAGTGCATAGAATACATGCACTAGGAAGGATAATCATATCTATTTGTATCTACATCTATATGTATATTGAATTTACATCTATATCTCCATATGAAAGTATCTTTTCCGTATATAAATATTAATATAATGATACAAATATTATATTAATATTATGAAAATGTAATGTAAAAGCTGATAAAAAGGAACGTTTCATAGGAAGATAAGAGTATGCACGAAACTCTTTGTAGCTACTGTCTTTAGCATGGAATAAAACTTCTTCACGACGATATTAAATTGAACGATTAGCTCCATCATTTACCAGAATCCTTTCCAGCTTAGAGGATTATTTGCTTCTTTCAATATGGGCTTACTTATCAAATTTATTTATATACAAGTTTAGCAATTTTCAAAGTTTAATACAATTAAACGAACACTCAGAAGACTCCATACAACGATAAACAATTTCCCGTGGGTAAACATTAGTTGTAAACGAGCGAACAAACTAAGAGAGAAAATTACCCGCAAGAGTAATTCTTTAAAAACGAAATACCGATATTCCGGTTGTAGCACATTCATTGATGGATTAAACATTTCCTCGGCCAGTTCAACGAATCTCTAATGAAATGGAAACTGATTAAACGCGCTTACGTAACACATTAGCGACAATACATTAATCGCAACGACACGTTGAGAAAAACAATACAGTAGGTACTTATTGATCCCGAACTCTATATACTATATTATATGTAGTATGCGTTTACAACCGATTGAATTAATACGACGATATACCGAAGATTCGATCGATCGGAGATTATATTTATATTCAATTTAAATTTTATTACGGAATATAGTTTTAAATTTTACAAAGCTTATTGGAAGAACTGAAAAAAAAAAAAAATAAAAATTTCATTTGTGTTTCAAAACTATTTGTATCCCAAAAAGATCCAGTCCCGTATGGGCAACAAGCTAATCTAAGAAAAATTTAGAAAACTCACTTGCTTTTATTACTGTTATATAACGTCATATATTACTCCGATATTAATAAGCGTATAAATGTAATGTTAATTAAAATAGAATATCGTAAAAATTGATTATTAATTAAATTCTAATTTGTTCTTTGCATCGTGCCATGACTTATGATTATCTATGAGGATAAATTATAACAGTACGTATGTACGTTGAACGCGACGTGACATACAGTTATCTCGTATAAAGTATATTTACGCGGAATCACGTAAAAATGACTCACTGCAATGTTATGTAGCGTATATCCCCGTGTTATGAATGAAACGATTCTATAGGCTCGACGGGCTTATCAAGAATTCCCTTTTATTTTACAAGAATCACGATCATTTACAGATGCAAACGATCCACTTCCATTACCGTTTTCCCATATTCCAGCATCGTACAATATATGCTACCTACTTGTAGCAGTAAATTATTTCGTTTAAATTGTTCAGAGTTTAAGATTCGACGTGCTAGTAGCGATAGACCGAAACATACTATACGTAAGAAATATTTTATTTTCGAAAAATAAATTCGGTTACGTTCCGTAACCTTGGCATATAGCAAAATCTATCCCTCGGTGAAGACGGCCATCAACTGTAAAAATATAATTCGGATGGCAATAATCTCGAAAAACTGTCATTAAACAAAGCATTTTTACTTTGCCGTCAAGGCCCTTCTTTGTTACAAAATATGTTTCAGGTCGAGAAATTCCTCAGGGTTATCGCTCAAGCAGGTAGAAAATGGGAAAAGCGGATTTTTCTCACGTTTAACGGTCATTTCTACCCCCGAGCAACCGCTGGTGGGCAATGGGTAATGTTATCCAAATCATTTATATCGTTGGAATTTTTTGGTCCATAAAATTCACGCGAAAAAATATAGCAACGTCGTTAATGAGCATCGTGGCAGCTTTTTAAACAAAATGAAGCAGTTGCGGTTTATCACATCAGCAGAGGGAATGAAATTTACAGAACAAAAACGATAACAGAGATATTAGAATTTAAATAATATTCTCATTATAAACAAATTGACTGTTCGAGGTGTTTGTTTTTGCCGCCGTTCGATTTTGATCATCCTAATATTATAGCTGCATCTAATATTTCTCAACAGTAGGCGCTGTTCAGTTGTTCACTGACAGAAACCTCGTTGTGTCGAAAACGAAAGAAATAAATACAGGCGGCCTCCGTCGGCGAACGTGCGTTATTTCATTCGCGAATGAATCATCGATTCGAGCGAGACACTCGAGGGCATAAGTATAAAACCAGAGTTTCACGAAAACCTCTTTAACTCTAAGAACATTTATTGCTGCTTTCCGCGTTTTTAATGAAATCCAATTGCGTACGTACTACGCGAAGGTAATCGCGCCAACTGCAATTCACTTAATACTTTTTAATCGCTGTCATTATTATTATACTTAAAGAGGAGAACAGTTGTTGAAAATTACATCGTTTTCAGATATTTACGCGTAAATATCCATCAGACCAATAGAAAAAAGTAACGAATCAGCGCACGAAAAAACGATATAGAATTAGCTTCAAGAATTATAAATAATGATTATTACCCGAGAACAAACGTAGAAATCTAAACGACTTGTTACAGGGCAGATAATAAGTAAGAATATCGTAAACATATTGTACTTCTTAAAAATGAGCAAATTAATTTAAGCACGAAAGGAATAATTAATGTTCGTTTTGGTTTCGTATTTGTATCTTGCACATCGAAGTAACGATAGTCATTTTCCGTTTATATAGATGTAATTGCTGAATATCAAACATCATAGTGTTTAATTATAAATGAATTTAATGATCAACCCACGTATGTTATACATTAACGATATAATTTTGTTACCATCGATGTAAAATAATACTTAACAAATAAGAGCATGTAAAATAGCGTAACGAGCGTTATACGTATCGATGCATGTATCGCTAAATTTACGTAATTTCGTACGTATCAAACATTGTAATATACTTTTGTACACAAAGTAATCCATTATAAAGAGAGTAATAATTTACCGATTGATTTAAAATCAATTTCCTTAACAAGGTTTTGAACGATTAAATCGATCGGATCATAAGATTACCGAAATTTCACATTATCGCGTCAAAGTATATAATTAATGATTATACTTTTGAGTAATTATCCCCTGTCACCGGCACACGATAAACATCGCGTATTTTTCAATCGCTGCAACGTCTAATTAAGCTCTGCTTGCTACGTGATAACGTATCCACTAGTATGCATAACTTTGCGACGTGGTCAATTTTCAAAATGACATAGAAACGACAAGAGTTTTATTTTGTCTCGTACACGAACGTGACATTCGACAATAGCAGATCGTTTTACAAAACAATGATCGTAATTCTATATGGAGGTAATATGGTGAAAGCGATTTCATAAATGAAACGATAACGTTACACACGAACAGAGTTCTTAAATTACCAACTACATTGTCATAAAGAATATTCCAAAACAATCGATATTTTCTATCTCTACCAATTTGCTCCGATTTGCAATTACTTGTCTCTTATTTTAGAAATACCAGAATCTTCGCTATTTTTAATATCTAAATTCGTGATGTTTCAACTTTCTTAACATTCACGGAATATTTGATACTGGTGTACATTAATCGCTATTATTTTTCCGTCAGATTTTACGAAAAATAAAAGAATAATTTATGAATAAATTCGGCCATTCTTGAACCACTCGGTTTTATCAAATTATATTTCTTAGATTCAGTAGGAGGTACCATTTGCAATAACGAAAGAATTCAGAGTGCTACGATCTTCCCAAGTATTTATGTCGTAACTAAAAATACGTGAAATGTTTGAAATACATGTGATTTCGTAATTGGCACATAAGATAACGGAAAAAATAATAAACAGAATTTTTTCTGCCGAATAGTAAATAACGTAAATTACGATTTGTCTCGATGATCCTACCGTAGCAAGGTTATTCTCGAATATTCCTAATCTTTGCTTCTCTCTCGCTTTAATGGAAACAAATCAACAAACACTTAACGAGAACGCCACAGGATATCAAAGTGCGCAGAAAAGAAATAACGGTTTACAAGGTAATCCGCTCAAAATATTTTCCGGGTTTTTCGTTTGACACAGTTACGGTCGTCGTACTATTGTATACACAGTAGCTTGGGAAAATATTCGAACAGTCCTCTAGAAACTTATTTATATAAATATCGTACAAAATTTTAAAACCTAACAAGACACGACTATCTTGATGATATTATTCAATTTTGAAAGCAGGTTAAATTTGAAGCAATTTCAAACTATATATAAAAATTACGAGACATTTATTTAAAGAATACGCTTTACAAAAGATCACCGAAGCATTTGATTTATTCCGTAAGATTTATTCGCTGTATCGTTAATTGTATTTTTCAAATTACTATTCATGCTGTATACTAATTTTTCCACTAAGAATATGGTTCCATAAACGTCTCGTAAAGTCTATGTACACCTTTGGATTGCATTGGAACGTTGCTACGATAATCACGATGGTCGTGTTCTATCATAATAGCAAGGAGATTTGAAAAATATATTCAGAAAAAAGACTCTGTGTCGAGCGTTCGAATACTTTCGCAAATGTTTACATTTTACTAGTCCAATAAAAGATACGTACTCACCGTAAATACGAGGATAATCCGTACGTAGTCGAACGGAAGAATGCTGTTTTGCGATCAAAGAATCCTTCGACTCAAGCATGCACCGTGTACTCGTGGCACATGTCACACAAAAACGTATCAAGGAGGAAAAATAAAGGCGAACGAAGAGCCGGCGTACTATAATCGAGGAAAGATGTGGATCTCGCAGTCACTTTCGTCTTTATTCAGCTATTCTGTTCCACCATTTAGCACGCGCATCAAGATCGATTTCTCGACACGTACGCGTAACGATTAATCGCGGATAATTGCGCGCCTACCCTTACACAACGGTCGTTAGGTTAGGTTGCCGGTTAGGTTAACTACGCACGCACAAAACTGCCAACGGAAAATCCAATTTCTGTCCGTCGCTGTTCGAGATTGTCGTTCGACCCACAGGCTTCGGAACGCGAGAACGAAAGCACCTTGAAAAATACACACGCGCGAAGAACGCCGTATTTGTTTAGCACTTGGGTCGAGTTTCGGCGTTGATTTCGAGCGAAACGATACGCGAGAACGACTTTGCAACGTACACAAAACCGAGCCGATTTCGGTAAAAAAGATTTTGATAGGAACAGGAAATTTCCTCCACTTTCTCCACTTAAAAGCGAAATCGTCGCCAACTAACTTCCGGTAGGGCGAGCACGATATTATTTCGCTGTTTGCCTGTTTCCTTTGTTTTCACCGGCAAGCCGGTGCACCGATGCACGCTTTTTCTTTCGATGTTCGTAGAACTCTGGTTCTTCCGTTCTTCGTTCCTCACGGCTCGGCCGCTGCTGCGTGACTGACCGTTTGCTGCCTTTACTAGACACACCGCACGAGGCGCGCCGAAGGCAAACGAAGGGGGACCGACGGTTCGTCGATCGGAAACGACCCTCGGGTTGAGGGAGCCTTCCTTTGTTCAGGCGAGACCATGCAGCATGGCTCGCAACGTACTTTCTCTCTTTCTCTCCCTTTTTTCCCTTCCCCTTTCCCTCTCGCTCGACTCTTCCTCTCTATTTTTCACCTTCCTTTTCCACTTTTATTTCTTTCTCTTCCTTCTATGCACCACGGTTCTTTCTTATGTTCCCCGCTCGCTACGATTCCTATCTCACCTCTTTATTTTTCTTTTTTCTTTCTCTTTCTCTCTCACTCTCTCTCCCTCCCTCTCTCTCTCTCTCTCGCACAATTCTCGCGCTTCACAGCCTGCAATGCGAACGATCACACGGTCTGTTAGTAACTGAAACGACAGCGACGGTCACACACGGCGTCCCGACGTTGGTAACGATGGCGATGGCGGAGGCGGAGGTGATGGCGTCGGTGGTGGTAGCGTCGGTGGTGGTAGCGTCGGTGGAGGTAGCGTCGGTGGTGGTAGCGACGGTGGTGGTGGTGATGACGATAGTGTTGGTGGTGGTAGTGGAGTGGTGGGGTTGATGGTGATGGTGGTGGTGGAGGTTGGCGGAGGTTGATGGTGGTGGGAGGTGGTGGTGGTGGTGTGGTGGTGGTGGTGGTGGTGGAGGTCGTGGTGGTAGTGGTGGCGGTGGCGTCGGCGGCGTCGGCGGCGTCTCTCTTCGACAAAGCAGACTTGGAGGCGGAGGGGGTGACAAATACAACCACTACTACCACTCGTTCCTACCCCCCTTGTATTACCTTTCGGGATGCCGAGCGGCATTTTGCACAGTTTGCACAGACTGGGGATGTTCGATTCGCTTAAAAAAAGTCGATTCTCGATCGATTCTGAGCTTCACCGTGAGAACCGAAGAACGACGAATAGATTTAAAAATCGTAAATACATATGTATATATGTATAATTTTTTATGATTTCTAGATTGATTTCTAGGGTGCCCTCAGATAATCAATAATATCGTTAAGAATCGATATTGTTAAAAATCATAAATATGTATATATGTATAATTTTATATGACTGTTAGAGATTGATTCCTAGGCTCAGACAATCGATAATACCGCCAATATTTCAAGCTTCTCAATCTTTCATGGATATATATCGTTATCTTGCATCTTACGCCAAAGTCATAGATGTGTAACTTTACAGATTTAAATCCCTATCCTTTTAGATTTTATAAATGCTAAACTCCAGACAAGCTTGGAGTATTATCATTATTGCTATTATCTGTTAAATGCAGATTCAATCGTTTCGGAATATAATTGGGAATAGAAAAAGATATTCGTATCGATTCTTAATCGCAAACTGGAAATTTGCATGTTCGTGCGTTTTGGCACTAGAAGAATTACCGCATTGCTACGGTGGAAAATCTTCTTTCGTAATAAAAAAAAGTCGATTCGCTGAAAAACCGACAGTAAAGAATTGATTTTTTGAAGAATCGAGTCAGAATCGAACATACCTAACTGTACATCGATATTCTCCTCGCGCGTTTCACTCGCGGTCATCAAGGCGGGTGCGCGAATCCGATGGAATATCAGTTGAAAGATATTCGTCGCGTACTTAGTTTAAGTGTCATTAACTTCCATAGGATTTAAGGAATGCCTGTCATTTCATTTATAGCTATTCATAATCATACATACTTGGGATTGTGTACTTGTGAAATTAGCGGGTACATCGTAATTTCGAAGCCTCCGTGTCTACTACTTGAGTTATATTGAATCAGCGTAATACAAATATCGTAGAATTAATCAAAATGAGTTGCGTAAAATCTCATGAATTTCGGACAGTAATTATGTACATAGAGATTGTGCTCTAATAAATATGCGGAAGAATATAAAAGCAGATCAACAGTTTTTATATCTTTGCTTTAAAGGAGTGGTGGGATCGAATTTATTGTCCAAAAAATCTTCAGAATTCATTGACACGCGTGAGATAGCTAAACAGCAATGGAATTATAAATATTTTTCAAACTTTTATAAATATTTTTAAATATAGCAAACACTGATAATATTTAAAAATTGGTCTTTAGCAATTAATAAAATCTAATATCAGATTTCTGCCAAGGGAACAGTTTCTTCGTTATTTTACTGATACTCGCAAATATGTAATTGAGAATGTACGAGCTTATGACAAGCTGAGTTTACTTAGCGAGTATGGAATTAGTCAATTCACAACTTTTTATTTGCTAAACGTATTACGTGTTTGCTTTCATTTGGAGAATATGCCAAAATCGCGAAAGACGCTATCGATTTTTTTAACAATAATTTTATGAGACGATTGTTCGTGTTTTTTAAAAGCAACACCTAATATGTACAGAATAAAGCAGGAACAAGGTGACTATTTATCAAAAAGCTATTAAAATATGAAAACATTTCAATGAGAAAAATAAGTACTACGATATTAGTATGGTTTTTAACATCGTAAATAATCTAACAAAGATAGTACGATACAATTCAATGCATTTTCAAGTAATAAATACAAGTAGGTGCTGCCGGCACCTATAGATCATGTGGAAGTTTAAAGGTGAAGTATAGAAACGATATCGTGAAATAGTATCCAATTATCAGAACAGAGCTTATCTATACCATAACCTATGATGCGACATATGCAGTCTTTCACGGATCGATAACTTGCTGTTGTCTCGCAATCTATCGGTTGCGATAATCTGACAATGAGATGCGTTATTTGTTTGTTAAGATTTCCTTCGCTTCGCTGACGCTTGTTTGCGTAACAAAACGCAATATATTTTATATGATTATCAAATGTTTTTCAGTTATAGATAATAAAATTGCGCATGTGTACGAAATATTTGTACGATTAATCTAAAAAGCTCTGCTGTAATAAAAATCTCCTTTATATTACTATGTACACGATTATTTAATTTAATTTAATTTAACTTTGTTAAATTATTTTTATTTAGTATCCCAACATATTCCTATTGATATTATTTTATTCCTAAATATACGATATTACGTTATTCCTAATAAATAACATAACAATCGATATAACAACATATCGATAAATATATAACAATCCCTAACTTTACTTCCCAACACATAAGATTTATACGAGACTCGAGCGACGAAAACCTCATTTATCGTCGTATTATTCCTATCGATCAGTGTTTCGCATCCTTCATTATCGCGTATTTTCTCGCGATATCTGTACGTACTGTCTACCTTCTTCATTTTACTCTAGTTTTACAACTGTGACGTAGCTAAACGAAAAGTAGTTACCACGACCAACAGTTTTATTTCTCCATACGAATCGTCGTCGTACGTTTATTCCAGTTTGCACCACTTTCGCCTCACGCGGATTTTCAATATTTCAAACTTTTATAGTTTCTTACTCGACAATGGCGTATTCCCAAGTTTCTTCAAACCAATTAAAGCTATAACCCATTGTCGAAGTTTCTCCCTTAACTCGTCGGCTGCGAAACGGCGAAAAATCAACCAAATTTTTAAAGCTGACGAAAGAAATACGATAGCATTTAACCACAAGGGAGCAACAAGGCGCGCCTGCTTTGGAAGCGAGAGACGTTACGTGCAACGACCATAACCTATGTATTTTCTCTGCTTTATGGTTATGTTCCGTTTCGTTCCATTCCGTTCCCAGCAAATGAATACAAAGACCAGAGGTTCTCAGTTTGTACATGGAAAAAGATGAGAAATTCCAACAAGTAACGAGTTGAATCTCTACTAAAAAAAGTGTATCAGATTAACTGGATTAATTTCGTGGTAAAAGTATGTGACGTACCCGTTATACGTCTGCGTAAAGATCTACACAGTGATCATTCATTCACCAAAGTATTCGAAGATATTCAAAATAGAGTATCTATTGTAACATTTAGTTGCTCAGATACTTCTCTGTTTACTTTCTGTTTCTTTAATTGTTTCAATTTATAGAAATATCATTTAGCATACATACGCGCGGTTTAGTAATTATAGCGATTATGATAGTAAAATTTGAAAATTTATACATGTACAACAAACATATACTTAGCGAAAAATTAGTATACAGCGTAAATAGTGATCTTGAATATACAATTGGTGCTAAAAATGACCTCGCTACGTATTGTGGGTTACTAATACAGCGAATAATTGATTGTTCAAATACTCTGATGAACTTTCGCGAAGTATGTGCTTCTAACAAATATCTTGTACTTTTATGCACATTTTCAGATCCCACAAAGGATATATCTTAACAAACACGAAGATGGTACCCCATTGGGGGTAGCCACCCACATGATAATCAAATAGATAAAAAATTCTACCAAATGTCCAAATTGGACAAATTGTGAATGTGAAATTTTAAGTAAAAAAAAAAATAATAATAATAATAAAAAAAAAAATTTTCAGATCTGTTTCAAATTTTACACGTACGATCAGAATGTCTCGTTACGATGTTAGTATTTCAAAATATTCTATATTTATTTTATATTTATATTTACATACATGTAATATATCTACATGTATGTACGTGCAAATAATTTTTCACTAATCACACGATTTACATCGATGCAAAATTTGAAACCGTTTGTGGAAAATATTATAATGTAACTGCGTTTTTTCGACGCGACCACATGTTTCCTCTACTGGAGTGGCCTGATAAGAAAACTGAATGACGTAAATATTCGTTATCAGATAGTTAGAAGCGAGTAAGGACATATTCTCAAAACTTGTTACATTCATTCTGCAATTTAAATAACTGTATCTGCGCAAAGTCAATCTAGTCTGTAACGATACGTTCGAAGATCTCTTGTTCCTTAAGAATTTCGTGTATCGCGCGGGATTTACTTCAGCTGTACACAGGTACAAGGTACCTATACGTATATTATTGCTAAAAAATTTCTGTTCTTTATTATTTAAACAATAAATAATTCAAACTTTTCCATTACGAGTAGAATTTCCGTATAATAAGGTACTTTTATCGAAGCTGTAGGAACTTTCCCAAATTACCAAAACGATAAAATATTGTATTAATTGAATTTTATTAAGATATACTGCTGTTTATTATATCGTAAAGGTGGAGCATGAAACATTGATGAAAATATAATAGATAATATAAATCACAGCATGTTAGTGAAATTGCAAATTCTAATTAGAAACGGAATATATAATTCGAATGTTTTTGAGATAGAATAATTCGTACCTTACTGTGTATTTTATAAATTATGCAAGTAGCTTTAAAGTCATTAGTCAGATTTTACTGACGATAAGTTAACTTTTGTTTCCATTTACTATTATTATACCCAGAAATTTCTATTAAATTAAACGCATCTTTTCCTTATTGTTATGGTTAAATAGCCAATAAATATTAATATCCATTTATTCATTCACCTCTCAATTAAATTAAACAGTAGAATTATTAGCGAATGTCTCGTAACCAATAATCGCTTTTGACTTATTATCATTTCGTTACTACCGATATTGTATTAGGTTGTTCTACATATTTCCTCACTTTTTTAAATCAAAGGTCTCATGAAATTACACAAAAAAATGATTCGATTAATATAAATATTCTTCCACGTTTTCTACCGCCCTTTTCCAATTAGAAACCAACTTTTCTATCCCTAATTTATAGCAATTTGGTGATATGCAATTTGGTCGACGTTTTCCTATCAAAATTCATTTTTCGCCTATTTGTATCGGTGAAAATACTTGGTTTCCCATAATTATACGACGACTCGAAACATACGTGTCAGGAAACAGCTGATTCTTCGGAAAAGCAGCAGCTGCAGTCGCATACGCATGTTTGCCGAGCAAAGTCAACTCTGTCTTTTTTTTACAAGATACTGACTATAATTTTACGTTAATACAGAGCCCGTTATACAGCCCCGTATAACATGTGCAAGCGGGCATGAGACGATTCCCCGTGAAACCATACGAGGAAGATATAGGACACACGTTTTTCGTACGGCGCTCTGTCTTCGACAGGTATATTTGAACTTGGTTAATTACCGCATTAGTATATATATCATTAAAATAAGTCAGTTTCAAAATCGTGGGACCAAAAACGAGCGAGAAATCCTCTCAATCTCGGGCTACTCTTTGAAAGATAACGTAAAGTATCGAGTACGTACTTAATCTGTGGAAGATAGGTACTCGATAATCGAAAAGACGACTCACTGATCCTTCGCTTAGTTCCTTTATCGATGATAATCCTCCCGTCGATAGGTTTTCTCGTCGATCGAGGCGTCTGGTTGGAATCGAGTGTAATCATGTTGGCGTGTGCCACACCGGAAAACAGCTGACTTGTATTTTTTCGTTAGGGAAGCAGCTGGCCTCCCAGCCCATGGGCCAAGAGTCGTCTGCGTTCCTTATACTGGGTGTTCTTTCGATTAACGATTCCAAGCACACATTTCACGTACGAGTTAAATTTGAAATGATCTCGTAACAAACGATTATGCAAACTAGAACAAATAGAATTAAATAGTACGAATGTTTGTTATACGAATTGATATCTTTGCGACACAGTCAGGAAAGAAATAGAAGAAGAGCAAACTTCACTTTATTTATATGACAATTGTGTAATCAGTTATGCGCCTCAAAGAGAGAATTAAATGATAAGAATGTTTATTTCAAGAACCGATATCCTTACACGCAGCTGCAGAAAATAGAAGAAGAAGAAGAAATTTCACTTTATTTATACGACAATTATGCAATTTAAAGCTTATTTACGTACAGCTGAGGAAAATAGAACTTCGTTTTATTTATATGATTTGAATGCAACGTCTATTTGATAATTTTAATCAGTGAAAATCGATGGAAGTCACGATCACCCAGCGTAGGAATTAGGCTACGCAAACGATAATATCGGTAAACGAATCCGTTAATAAAGCTAATCCTGAGTTTCTAGTCGCACAATGTGAAGCGCTGTAACGAGGGTGCACGCACCGTTATAAGCTTGCCGTCTAATTTTAACATCCAGGTTACATATTATTCCCATAGCGAGAAGTTCAGAACGTTGCACGCATAGAAACGAGAGAAAGAAGCAATAGAAATGCCATTCAGCTAGCCGATAATTACGTAACTTTCACTTTCAATCGTTACTTCTACGCCTTCCACTTCCCTCTCATTTATTCTATACTTTGCATTTATTTAAATACCGAGAAAAGAAGTCGAGGAATTCCATCGGTACTTTAAATTTATTCCTATCGAGATTGAGGCAAAAATATAGGAAAGGAGAACGTTAAAAAATGGCCACTTTTAAAGGCCTGCTTGCCATCGAAAAATTCTTGAAGGACATTTAAGAGCGTCTCAAGAAAGTTGAAAAGAATGAGCGCAAAGCTGAAAAAATGATAGCGCCTCGATCTGCCCATGCGTTACGCTTGATCGTGTTCTTCAAATGCTGATCCATCGACGAAATAATTGTTCAGTAAATAGTCAATAATCGAAACAATAATTGTCGCTATATGCGAACAGCGACCAACGACACGTTCACCAGCTTACAACCCTATGCAAATGTTACAATGGCTTCCAATTCGGTTTTGCTCTTGTCGATTAATACGTTAACAAAATATTTGAAATTATTCGAGTGCCTAGAATACAATTCCGTTTTAATAAAGAACCGTTATCAGATTGTATTTCGACTTGATATTTTTGCTGCTCAGTGGAATCGGACGCTATTGCAATTTGAGATTCAAAGTCGTCCCTTTCAAACATCGCAGTCGACGGTTGCAACGAAGAAAAAGTCTTATCTGCTTACGTCTTCGAGCTAATAATATCTCTGATTACTCTGATCCTCTTCGCACTTCATAATTACTTCAAACGCGACTATCTTACGTTAATTCTGTTTCTAGACTTAGTGCAGTTTGTTCGTTATGACACACGGCACACACATATGCATAGGAACTCGGCCAACAATACGTTGGCCATCATTCTCACCTAGTGATAATCTGGTTGTAGGTCAGATCTGCTGGATTTCAAACTTCGATCGATTTATCAACAGAATCTGAAAAATTACAATAGTACGTCGATACAGTCGAAAGAATGAATGAATAAAGGACGAACGAAGATCAACTGGAACGCGTGGGTAAATTTCACCGCCGCTACATTTTTTAAATTATATAGAGTACTATAATGGTTACATGGTATGCAACGTTTTATACAATCACAAAAGGTAAAGTTTACAAAAGGTAAAACAGGAGTTAAATATGAGAAATTTAAATATCGCAGATGTTTAAATATTAAAGAACGCACGGCTCAGTTCGATCTTCACGAGAAAGTTTCGGATTGCACACTCCACGTTTTATTCCACCGAAAGAGCGAAGCAGTTTTAACGAAACTTGTATTTAATACTTTACCGATAGCATTATATTTAATTTATTAATGAAATATACTTTTGTTTATAATTCTTTAAAACAGAAAGATATACATAAATGGTAGATGTGGATGTAAAACTCACAGTAAGATATTACCAACAAACTGGCGAACGATCCTCTATTTTCTCTTAAGCTAGTTACTGTATCTCAATAAGACTCGTTAGTCATTATCTATCATCATCGGAAAATCAATTAATTCAATTTGTCTTTTTATATCCTATATTCTATGTATATAATCTCTAAAACAAATTTTGTAGGTAATCAGTGAACGAATCGTTATGATTTACTCAGGTAGAAGATCGGCTCGTTAAATTCTTGAGGCGATTAAACGCATCCTCCCTATGCAATCCGCTATACTTGTAAATCCACTGCTAATAATCTTCGTATAACATAGCAACCGTACTGTTAACCGCACAATTATATTTTTCAACGTTCACGGTATTGCATGCTTCGGTAATATGCGTGAAATGTTAATTTTGTAAGTCTTGTTTTTAAACATTTATTAACGCGATCTCCTATTCATTTTTAGACCTCTTGACAAAAGTTAAAAGATATCGTGAAAAATGTAAAATTGATAAATATCGTGAAAACTGAAACCTGAAAAATATAAACTACATTAAAATTATAAACTAAAATATAAAAATATAGACAATATAAACATTGAAAAATATTATAAAAAGTAATATTTAAAAAGGATCGCACAAGCAAAGCAGTAAATTCCTCACGCAACAACACCCATTACGAAACAGCTAAGCAGAGAGTAAATAGAGAACAGTATATAGAAATGAACCTTCCAATTAAATTCAAAAGAGAAGCCAAAGCACAAACGAGGCTGGCAGGAAGGAAACAATGGCAAATCAGTGGAATAAATGAAGTATCACAGTATGTAAATGAAAAAGAACTAGGTCAAAATGTAAGAAGAAAAGCTAGAATCAATGGAGCACACCCTAAGAGAGTGACCAGTGTATAATGAACTTAAATGAGAAATCTAGACAAATAAAAACAGCAGGCTAATTAATTATAATTATGAAAGCGAACACCGAAGAGGTTGTAAAAAGACAGCACTACTTCGTACACGGTGCAATGAGAATTAGAGCAATTTGCCTGGTGCACTATGATAGCGTACCTTCGCTTGGCACAATGTGATATTAATTGCTAGTAATGAGACTAGAAATGAGACTCAGAGGGATAGCACCAATCAACACTATATCAAGGAAAAACTGTTAATTATATATGTACTCACACATTTTTGTAATATCGTTACTTTAATTGATACTTATATGTGTAATACTTGCTTATTACCTACGCTCGTAACAGGCAAAAACCCAACACAAGAACAGTAATAATAAACAACAGAAAAAAATAGTTTCACGATATTATTTTATGTAATAATATTTTATGTAATATAAATAGATTCTAAACAACAAAATAATCTTAAAGAATATTCAGGACGAAGATATGTCTATAAATATAGAATCACTAATAAAAATAGTAGATTGTTTACATTTTTACGATCGTCTAAACAGCGACGATAGGATCGTCGAAGATATAAAACATTTCAATGTAGAAATCTTTTGACGTGAATGGTATCGAAACCGAATTTGCTGAATAATACCAACCTACGAAGACTAAGGAATATTTCAAATAGTATTAATTATACCACTATAACATTAATTACGCAATATCTCATAAGACGTAACATTCTGAAACAAGAAGCAGAAATAAAATATACCCAATGCAAAGAAATATATATATAGCGTATATATTCTTTGCATTGGGTACATTTTGCTATATATATATTATACTATATTATTATTATATATATAAAATACATAGTAGAGTATAATATAATATAACATAATATGGTATAGTATATATAATATATATCAGATCATATACTATATAAAAGGAGTCATAAAAGAGTCAAATTATAATTATCCACGAAAAGAGACAGGTCTATCGCATGGTGAGAGTGAGAGTATTCGCGTTGCTTTGACGATTTTTCTTGCGGTGAAAACAAACCAAGGTTACAACGCTTTGTTGCGTTGTCCGTGAGCTCCAATTTCTTGTGTAATTCGTTCTGCCGAATAACCATTATAGACAAGCTTTGCGTAATTTCAACGATCATCGAATGACCCTGAATTTTGCGTTTTCTCTTTAACCTTCTTTTTATTTTCGTCAGTCTTTTTTCGTTGGTCTGTGCAGTGGCTCGCGAAAGTATTCCAACACTGCTACAAATTTTTTATGCACCTATCATACAGAATATTTAAAAATCTCATTAGTACTGTAACGGGACACTACTATCCTGATTATATTGGTACAATTGAAAACGCATCTGAAAATATATATAAAGGAGCTAGAACACACTTGTTGGATACATATACTTTGCACAGATTAACAAAGTATAATCGAACCACGATTATCTCAACTTCTGTTGTCCAAATTCTCCATTATGCGATTGGTTTTCGCACGTGAAAGATGCAATCCTCCATGATAATTTTTATCGACGATCAACGATACTACTGGCGAAAAGACGACGCAACTTTACAAGCAATGATAATTAAAAGATTGCTGTTACGTGGTGCCATATGCTTGGCTGGTACTGAATGTGTAGTACTAAAAAGGGCTTGGTAAAAACTAGCGAGTTACACCGAAGACACGATATAGAAAGAAGTGGAAGATAATACGACGACAGATGCAGATCTTTCTGCATCGCACGCAATACCAAGAACGGTGATTGTGATAACGCCGGCATGATAGAATGGTTTCAATGTGATGAAACTTCGTCGATTGACCATGGTACTAATGTTCTTGTGTGCTTCGAATAACGAACTGGAACATCGATATAATGGCAATGATGATATTCCTCGACATTTTGAAGTATTCGAGGCTTCAGAAATAGAGTTAAGATGGTAGAAGAAACGAAAGAAATGTAATTAAATCATACCGAATTAAAACTGTTAAACAAGTTGTACGATTTAGCAGCTAGAAAGATTTGCGATCCATAGATCTTTAATGAAAGCACATTTAATTTCATTATTGCTGTCAGTAATAACTTCGATTTATTAATATTGCTATTAATATAGCAATATTATAAATTATATATAAATATAAATTATTATATTTTTTTTTCGAAATTTTGTGGCTACGAAAGAGAATTCCAAAGATTTCCTCCATATTTTTCTGGTCGCTGTTTCCTCCAACTGCATTTTACGATTTTATGAAACGTAACAAAAATTGATGTATTATAACGTTATAAGAAACCATTTCCTGTTCTTTAAGAAGTTAACCAAAGATATTAACTCTTATACCGTAACTAAAATTTATTATAATTTAAAATTTGTCTTATCACCTTGTTTTACGCTTATGATATTTAATTCGAGTACTTTCCTGAGCCAGTGCATATACACGATTTGAGGTGCATAAACAATATTGAGCATAATTCTTTATACAGGATGCTGGAAGTTATATAGAAACGGGGGCGAAACAGTTTCTTGCGAGACAAGATGAAAAAAACATGGAATAAGATTTTCTTATGGAAAATTCAGTTTTCGAGAAAATTGAGTTTAAAAGTCCGCTGCATGCATATGCAATATGCATATACGACTAAAATATAGCAAGATACCGTTTATTAAGGGACATACAATGGCCATCGTGTTTATACACAATATTACACGACTTTGTTTAGTGTCTTATTTACATGTTTAGTCTCGCTAGTTTAGTTTAGCTCATGTAAATAAGATAAACCACGACAGCGATGTACACGCGAACAGGCAGTATCTCAATACATGCAGACGAATGCACCAAAATGAACTACCTATCCACAATTTGGCGTATTCGCCATAGCTAAGAAACTATTAGAAATTACAAATTGTAATTTACAGTAAACTTTGATTGAAACGACGAGGATCGACGTTTTTCATTTCGTAAACATTGACGTATTTCCCAAAAATGTGCGGCATATTTGATACAATTTGTTTCACAGCACACCGTCTACGATATGTAAATTCTATTTGCAAGATAGTAATATTAAAACTACAGTTTATAATAAAGGCGTTGAAAGTTTGAACGGATAAAGTTGAGCAGTTCTTCGGATTACGGACATCTTCAAGATATTCCCTTTCTCTGATTACCGCATTTTCATAATTTACGAACTTTACTATACGTGTCTCTAAATTGCCAATGTTCTGCTGCAATAATTCTCTCAGATACAAAAGAGTTAAACGGAAAAAGAACATTTCTCCTTGAAGACATTTTAACTTTTACGAAATGTCGACAGAGAATTTTTACCGATTTCCATCTTGATGCTTTGAAGTAATCGTGTATTTCTTTAAATCTATCTTTTGTAGCTTTAATAGTATCGATAATTCCGATGCGTAATGCATTGCATTGTGAATTCGCGTTCAAAATTAATGCGTAATTAATTACAAGAAATTATCGACAATTAAATTTTAATACACAAGTGGTTTTTACAAATGTTTCTTCCATTATTGGCATAATTTGACGTCAAATTAATTAAGCTAAAAATATGATCTTTCTCTCAAAATCTTTTCTTTATATTTACATAAATATGCGTTTAATGAGATATTGTATACGCGTAATTACTTTCAATGTAGCGACATAATGAGAAAACTCGATATTCGGAAGAAGAGAGTCCATAATCCTCTTTTGAAAGCTTTGTCATTTTTCATTGGAAGCAAAATAATCGTTCTTTTTTTCGATGTCACCATTCTACAGGTTGTTCAGCGAAATGGATGTACATTTTTCAAGTATTTCCGATAGTATAGCCAAAAAGTGTTCCAAACAAAAGTTGATGCGTTTTGAACCAACTACAAATTGAAATATTTAAAATCGCCAGAAAAATACTTCTTTCTATAAAAAAAATCAAGATCAACTTGACCTTGTTTTAGATGGCATGATGTATTTTTGATTACATAGAATTATAACTGATGTAAGGATGAGTTCAACGACCTCATACTATGATCTTCGTTTCAAAAATTTTAATATCAGTTTAATAACTCAAATCAGTTAGATCAGACGTTTATAATGACGTTTGTGTTGTCAAAAATTTCTACAAATGAAAGAAAATTTTAACTTTGAACGTCTCGAAACACGATTTTGGCAAATACGTCAATATTCCAAACAACTGCTCAACTAGTACAAAATATTAATTGCGCACTCGAAGGTTTACAGAGTTAAAACGTACTAACGAGAATACATGCATAATTAGATGAGCATAGCTTTACATATAGCAGCGAGGATAATAATTTCAATCATTCTGTAATAAAATTTATCTAGTAAAATATCTTCTTTATGCGTCCTTGAACTTGTTAACTCGTAACTGTTACCGGAGACATTGTATATAAACGCGATAGCCGTTATTATGTATATATATCGCACGGCAAACTGTATCTTACTTAGTCGTCACTACACAGACGTATTCGACTTTTTCGAAAACTAATCAAAATTTTTGTCCTTATTTTTGTAATCGTTACTTTGACTAGCTTCGTCGTTTTCTCTTCGATGACAGGATAAGTTAAAATTTACAAATTTAAATATTTTTGACAAAAGCTATAGTCCGTTTTAAAAAATTTTACTAATCAACCGTGCAACAAATTTGTAACAATGACTAAAAATTGCTGAACGAATTATAAAACGATATGATAATAGAAATATTTATCGACATCTTATCACGTATTTTATACATGGATATTTCTTTGAAGTAATGAACCAATAGTAGGGAAATATGTGATTATTTTGACTAGCATTATTGAGAATTTAAAACCAATTTCTCAATTATTTTACGTGTATCCATATACTTTAAATATCCTCGACTAACGCCCAATATTATGTTATATTATATTCTACTTTTTGTTTATTCACAGGGCTGTTTAATTAAATTCGCATCTTTAATTAATTTTCATGTTTCCCCTTTGTGTGATAATTTTAATTTGTTTATACTTGATTTTCACTAGACTGATATAATGCTTATTATATTGAGTTATCATTAAGATGAAGTATATACATTGTACATGTATAATGGATTCTTTTAAATATGACTATCCTCGTGAACATTCCGGTGGAAAAAGCCAGCATGTGGTTATTTTTTATCGAAACAAATTTCACGGCTACAGTAGACTACATAAAAGCACAACAACTGTGTAAGGGAGAACCGAGAGATAGAGCTTCAGAGAATCGAACGTTTTTTGCTTCTGGACATGTACACGAGGCTAAAAGCTGACGAGAATAACGAGAGGAACGTTTATCGCCCTGATCCGTCACCTCCGGCGCACATGCTGAAGAAATTAAAATTTTTTGTCCATTTCCTCGAACGAACGACCAGTCACCATCCACGGCAGACCGTCGTGGGATTCCAACAAAAAGAAAATAAAAACGAGAAAACGAAGAGGCGTCTGACGCCATCGCCGCGCGATGCTTCCAGAATTCATTAATGGAAATTCTACTCACCGGCATCGTTGTCTTCGATCACTACTTCTATCTCGCTCTCTTCCGGCAATAGACGGTAAAACTTTCGAAATTACAGAAAATATGATACGTACCTGCAAATAAAAAGAAATAGAAAATCAGTGGAAAATGCGTTAAAGTTTCTACAATTGTCCAAAGTAAAACGATATGATCGAATATTGACTAAAATTTTCGTAGCTTTCGTACCGATTTAATGTACATTTCGTATTATAGGCTCGTAATATACGGATAAACCATTAGTGAAATCGATAAATCTCGTCTGTCGTAGATTTTCAGTTCGAAATAGTTTCATTTTTTCCAGATTACATTCATCCTTAGCATTAGCTATGGTGTACGTTGCTCCAGCAAAAATACGCTCGTAAAAAGGATCATAAGTTTCACATTACGTTCATAGATTCGTAATTATTGTGATCAAATTGATTCCATATTTTCGTTTTACATTTAAATACTCTCAATCAGTGTGACACATACGTATTGCACATTTTACGAACATGAAGCGTGAAACAATAAACCGCGGTTTTACCGTGGAATTGCAATTGACGTATTTCCGGAGCGAAAACAATCGCCCAATCACGCCTTAACCGTCGATGCACTTCCGCTGTTCAATTACTCGATCACTGGGCTTTAACAAGAGATGCGAACACCAGATTGTTTTGGGAACGGTGAAATTTACATCGAACGAAATGAACATATTTGAACGTACGTTTCTATTATATTTCATAAAATCAAATTCCGCAGAATACAACTGCACGTTCATTTTTGACGTTTAACGTGTAATACTAATAAGCGTTAGTAAATCACATACTGTTCGAACATAAGATACATTTAGATATGCGTTGATATGCTATTAAGACGTTAAAATCAACGATCCGAGTCTTACCTTATGTATTGTGTTACAACAGTTGTCAAACGAACCGGTACTTTGAATGTGATATGCTTGTAGGTTAGGTTTTTGCCGGCTCAAACACACAAATGTATATTTCTTTTAATTCGCGTTTTCCAACTTTAGATCGCTACAAACTATTATCTTGTATCGCCTAACAAACCGATGAACGATATTGTACGCGTATAATATACATTTTAGTCGTAAAATTACATATCAGACTTCGTTTCACACTACGTGCGACTCGATGTTACTCGCAAACTCTCGTGTCGGACTCGTGTAACTTCGTCGTTGTTCGACCAGGTACGTATCTCGATAAATAGGGAACTACGGTGCGAAAAGATATATAGATACGAGACTTTAAGAAACGATTCGATCGTTTAAATATAATTATATTTTTAATCTACTACAGATTATTATTCTTATATTTCCTTATTTAGTATACAAACCTACTATTCAAATAGTAAAACTGTTCTTTTAGCAATAATAATTACGAAAATACGCCGGTTGTAACTACAGATATTGAAATAAAACAAGTATTTATATAGTAGAAATATTTGAAAATAGGTTAAATAAAGACTATACATATACAACGATGTTACCGAAGAACACGATACCAAAATAATTTTGAAAATCAAGTTATATGCAGTCAATCAATCTAAATCCAAAATCGACAATTTTGCTTACGTCAAATATTTCCGAATTTATGTTACGATACAAATGCTATATAGTATCGATGAAATACACCATACTGCGTTTAAAAGTGTTCTAACATATATCCATTATAGCGGGAATCAGTTTGTACGAATATGTATGGGCAGATATTGGCCATACAATATTGCCATACACCATACTAAAAAATATAGTAAAATCCATATATATCCATATATATACACACATTACACGTATAATATTATCTACTTTATGAACTTCATAATATAAACCTTATCTCTACCTTAGCTCTAAATTCATTAATTTAACCTACATTTTACCTCTAATCTACATTTTAATCTTACTCCACCTACAATTAATATATTACTAGTCAACTGCTATCTTATTTTTCTAAAAGTCTGTAGTAACAAATTGGTTTCGTTTATGTTATACTTTTACATTTACATTTATATATATATATATATTTTTTTTTTTAGGAAGAGGAATAAATAAAGTTAATAATAATTAAATTTATATAATCGATAGAAAGTAATAATTGTTCAGTTTGTATTCCGGCTGAAGACTGAAAGAAATAACAAATACAAACAGAATAAAGACATTAGAGAGTGAAACAAGATTTCAGAATACAAGAATCGTTGGTCGGTGTTGGTACGACACATAATAAACGGGTTTTCCTTTCGCGCCAGGCGAGAGTAAGAGTAATCCTGCAACTTTCATTTGCAGCACTCGTTCGGCCTCGTGATGTCATAAATATAACTCTGTATCGTAATCCGAATCCGTGTTCTCGTGGTGAAAGGTTCTGATCGAGAAAAGAGGTTAGTATCGTGGGGTATAAAAGCGAAGCACAATCGACTAATTGAAATTACATAAATATAGCATTACAATAAAAATTTGTATTCTTAGTATTCGTAGAATATGACGTTCTACGTGCGTGGGATTGTTTCGTGAATAGATGCCGGTGAATGTTTGTTATATAAGTATTTTCGTTTTATCATATTATATTAATTTCCTTGCCATTTTTAAATACGACAAAAGTTACGATGTAAAATTAGTATGTAAGAAGGAAATAAGTGCATCTTTACGGCAAAATAGAGTACTGCCATATATTCTCTGTAATTACGTATGTATGCGTATATTTAAATTAAAAATTCAAGGATCGCTATTTTTATGGGGAATTGTCGATCCTTGACCTGTTACAGTTGCCTATAAATTAATCGCGCAATAATCAATCTAAATTCAGTTTGAAAAACAGAGCCTCTTCACTTCGTTAAGTTCATATTTCTCAAAGATACTGTCATACGAGAAAATTAGATGAACTGAACGTTTTGTTGGAAATTTTACAAAATCAATTACTTATATCCAGCACATCGTTAACTTTTGTTCCCGGCTCAAATTACCATGTATTTTAAGGATAAAACTTTTTCCTTACAACGATCGCTTAAAAGTGGTGCTTTATTTTTTCTTGCAGTTTTATTGCATTTATCATAAAAAAATATGCGTGCAGCGGTAAAATAACTCAAAGTACACCCCGAAGAAATTGCACAACCAGACTTGTGCCTTACGCGCATATGTTTAATGTGTACCCTCGGTGAATGTGTTTAGCGAGTACCTTCAGCGTGTATGCTTGACGTCTTCTTTATGCGTGTGTATTCAGCATGCATGTTGAATGCGTGTGTTTGGTATGTGTATTTGGTACGGTACGTTTACGTGCTTATATATGTATGTACAGTATAGGCTCACATATTGCGGATAAGCTATCGTAGATATCTATTATAGCATTTATATCTTGATCAATTAAGTACAAGTTAATATCAAGTTTCATATTATTAGTACGTATTTTCATACGAGTTCAAGAACGTGATACTATGAAAATGAAATATGCAACCTGATAGAAAAACGCTTCTTTGGAAAATAAGATTACGTACAGTTACTTTTTGTAGCCATTGTATTTTAAAGACACGAGGTACAAGTCCGACCGTATAACCTTCTCGTGGTGCGAGTACATACTTTGTTGTTATTCTAATGCTAGCAGCGCTCTTTTTAAGGGCAATAAAACAGCGACAAAAAAATCATACAACAACTTTTAAGGAATCATTGTAAAGGGGAAATTTTAATCTTTAAATGCACGGTAATCTGAGTTGCGAAAAAATTTATTACGGTTTTGCTGATACACTCTTTTCTATATTTATGTCCAATATTGGTGTTAATTGCGTCTTACGGTTTAGGAAAAAGATTATTATCCTTCATTATATACATTTATATCGTTTCATCCGGAAATAAAAAGAATTGAACGTGTGGCAAATCACAACCCCGGTTCTTTTTTGTATAAACAACCTCCGCGTGAAAATTTCAAATAAATGTTACCACGATGCAAAATTTATACCAAGAAAGCTTACATCAAATATTTACAAGCGTCTGTATAGTAAAAGCAAGAGAATTTTACAATTATTTTACATATTTATAATTATCGTGTATTTAGGATATCGAAAAATTATTGCAAAAATGATCATCATAATATATATTTCACTGTCATTTACTAACTTGCTACGTTGCGAAAGAAATCATATGCGATAGCTGCGTTGGATTGTAAATCGAAACGGTGTAACTTGCAATCCGATTTAATAATTTCCTCGAAGAGAGTACGTGTATCGTATAGTGCAGATTGACTACGTAAGAGGCCGGAAGTTATTCAGTACGTAAAATTTCTATCCCCGGAAACCACAAAGGTGAAACGACTATGATCAAGGAAGCACTACAGCGTCTCTATACGAGCAGATGGTAATCAATTCTCTTCTCTGCTGGTACAATTAATACTCTTTATTCTACATTCGTGTTTTCGATCGGAGTTTTTAACATTTAATGTTGCTAATATTACGTAATAACATGTAATGATTGTTTTACCGGAGAGAGGAAACGTTGAAGGGCATTTGAGCCAATTTTTGAGAATATTATAACACGAGATTAACTTTATCGTCGAAAAGGATCCACTTAATTTAACAAGATGTGTTTTAATTTTAAAACGAGGAATAAATCAGACAAACACGACTTTGTATTATACAGCGCTGTATTATAGGCGAAGTAAACAGAGAACAGTATACAGAAATGAATTCTCCAATTAAATTCGAAAGAAACCAAAACGTAAACAAGGCTTGCAGGAAGAAAACAATGGACACTCAGCGGAATAAATGAAGTATCACAATATGTAAATGAAGAAGAGCTAAGTCGAAATGGACACATCATAAAATACTGATCAGTGTTTAGTGAACTTAGATCAGGAATCTAGAGAAATAAAAACAGCAGGCTAATTAATTATAATTATGAAAGCGAAGACCGAAGAGGGTGTAAAAAGACAGCATTACTTTATACACGGTGCAATGGAGTACTTGATAGCAGCGTACATTCGCTTAGGACAATGTGATATTAATTGCTAGTAATAAGGATAGGAATAAGACTCAGAAGGATAGTACCAATTAACACTGCAATTAACGTTTTTATGACATGTATTATTAGATCGCGAACGCGTAACTTCGAAAGCGAAACAGTAAAAAGAACGTTAAATAGAGTTCGGCGGAGACGTTGCTAGCAAAGGCTGAGAAAAACTCTCGTTCGCCAAGGCTATAAGAACGTAATATGGAAATGTAAGCATCGAAGTACTCCTAACCAAACAAAACGAGATCCTAAAACAGGATCAACGAAAACTGCTTCAACGAAGATGTAGCCAGAACAATACTAAAAATACTATTTATCTCTCTATGTCTGTTCAAAATTTTCCCACTGGCGGAGGTGTGTAGAAATACGAAAAGTTCGAGGATTCTGTGCACTTTGAATGGAGGATTAATGTATCAACAGCGTATCTGGGCCAAGTAAAACTGGTTATGGAAAAGCCTTGCTACGACGCGACTACTTTTCTTTTGGAAGATGACCAAAACTGGTTTTGACCTTGTCAGGGATTTATCCTTGATGCAGATCGGCGATCCTACGTTAATTCTATTAACTTTATATAAAAAAAAAAAAAAAACGCGACGATGCTTCGATCAATAACCATGGAAGGACTCGACGACTTTAATCGAATTCAGAAACCGTAATTGCGATCTTGTTGCGTGCCAAGACGTGAAAAATTGATTGAAACATACACTATTACAAATCTATATCGATATCGATATCTATTGCAAAGCAATAACTGAAGCACGAACTATAAAAAGACGTCACAATTTTACGTAACAGGTATGCGTTCATTAGGGACAATGAATAAATGTAATATATAACAGAGGATAGATGACTGTTACCAATATGCCGCAATATGATAGAAGATTTTTTAGTACGAAAGTTGTTAAAATTTACAAATTTACAACTCCCTTTTACCTCAACCGTAAAGTTGAAAGGGAAAAGAAGATATCTCGGATACGTTGCGTTGAAATCGAAAAACAATTGCAAGATCGGTTTCGCTTATGGAAGTGGAAGGACGAGCTTTCTTTCATCCAGTCCGTTATTAAAGATACGCGTATAGTAGCATGGAAAGTCCTGGAAATGCGTTAGGGCACTGACACATCCCGGAGGAGTCGAGGTCGACTCCTTTGGCAAGATTAAACAGCCTGTGCCGTGATATACGATGGGTCACCATATAAGGAGAACAATAATTTGAAGTTAAACCATAATATCGTCTGTGAGTTCAGGCCTATACTGCGGGCTTCCTCGACTCTGAGCAACAGACTGGTAAAGAAGACTGTGGAGGTCCCGATTCGTGGAAGTCTCGTACGGCTGCAGTACAAGAGCACCAGTCCGTTTCTTCCTTTCCTCTCTTTTCTCGTCACCCGGACGGCATCCTCCTTCTCCTCATTCTCGTCTCCCTTCTTTCTTCCCATCGTTCTCTTCTGTTTCCTCTCGCGAATAGTTTCTTTATTTTTATCCTTATCGCACCGACAAGTAAGTCATTCGTCTTTCTCTCTTCCTTTCTTTCTCTCTACTACTCGCCGATCCCTTTTCTCGCCCCCTTCCATCTCGTTTCTCTCATACCTTATCCCTTTTTGGATATTCCTCGCGTCGCTGATCCTCGGTCATCAGTCCCTCTATGCTCTTTCTCGTTTCTCTTCTCTCGTCCGTGGATTCACCCTTCTTGCCTTTCTTTCTTCCTAGTTTCTCTTTCGTACTTCTTCTGCATTGCACGTACACTCCCGTTCATAAGTTCACTTCGTGTAACAGATGCTAATTGGTTGACGTTATCAAGGAAGATCGCCCAGTAAATTCGATATGCAGATACTCAAGAATTTAGCGAATCGTGACTTTGTATGTATTTACGTGGGATAATGACACAAGGATTCGTAAAAACTCTTGCGAAAGATAGGAGAGCGGTATTTTTTTTTTATTTATTAAAATTTACAATCAATTCTCGCATTGAGAATTTTCAGTAATTTTTTCTGGCGTGGCGCAGTGACATGGCTAATTATTTACAATAAGTTAATACTTATTATAGATAAGTATAATTTATAAGTAAGTATTATAAATAAGTAAATATTACTTAATATAAATATCTAATTAAATCTAGCGTTTAGGTCTAACGGGTAGTGTCTCTTCAGCCTGCGGATCTGGTCCGACGTATCAAGTAATCCAGTAATTAGGGAGTTTCGATGTTTGTTGACTCTTTTGCTATACCTGTCGCTGTATTTTGCTATTTCCTCTTCGACTGTGGGTATCTTGAGGTCGCGATATACTAGTTCGTTGGTGACATACCAGGGTGCATTTATAATGGATCTTAGCGTTTTCGATTGGAAGCGTTGATGTATTTCAATGTTGGAATTACTTGCTGTTCCCCATAGTTGGATTGGGGAGCAGTATGATGAATTAACTGTGTATGTTCATTGTGTATGACACGTGTTCGAGTTTCGTACGTACATAAAGTAAACATAGAGTAAAGTATTGTATGCATATTATTTTGTTAGCGTAGCTTTGTAGGAAATCAAAATCGAATCTGCAGTGAACGTTTTAATCTCTCAATTCGGAACTCGTCGAAAACTTTATTAGAATACCAAATTTATGATCTTTCATAATCCACAGTTATTTTTATGCAGACAAAATTCAAGCTAGATAATAATTCTTAACAAGTTTATAATCATTCCTCGGATTTATCATTATCTATCGATAGCCAAACACTTATGGATAGGGGTATACGCATATACATCGACTCCACGCTTTCTCCATAGTGCATCTTTGTCGGTTGCAGTCTGCCTGGTCACACATTGCTATATCCATCGTTGAACGTCTCCTTATCGATAGCGTTACGTTTAAAATATTTGTAAAATTCTGTATCGTCAAACTCCCATTTTATCGATTTGCCAAATACCGAAGAGCATAACTATTAACAGATCAGCTAATGTACGCATAGCGCAAATTAAATGCTTTTCGTCGCTCTTATTTTCTAGTTATGTATTTTATTATAAGTGTTATTATACATACAGTATATGTAGCTTTTAATCCAAAACGTTATACGAAGTAAAATTTATTACAGCTTCTTAGTGAATGTGCAAGTCCTAATACTTATGGCTGGCAATTTAAACGTCGTTAAAAAATAAATATTCGCTTTGAATATATCCAAGTGCGATTTGCCTTTTAAAGTGCAGCGAAGCGCAGTCAGTGGTATATGAATGTGAAAAGAGAGGTTGAGCGTATAATTAATCGTAGGCACGACTAACTTTAAGTTTAAAGATCCTTCAAATGTTGCAAATATCAAGTTCTCGCGTTCATTGCGAAGTCTGGGCTTACCTGTGTTTGACGATACTATAAAGACAAAAAATGAATAAACAGCAATTTCCAAAGACCCTTTTTAATTACTTCGATGAAAAGTGTGATTTTTCCCCTATAAACTACAAACATTTTAAATCGATCGATACGATACATGTTCTACAATTTTCTCATTTACAAATATTTCTTTCGTTAAAAAATAAAAAATAAAGCTATATGCTCTTTTTAGCAAAATTGAAAAGATCGAAAATATTTAGTCGATTTATCTTGTCCCTTCAACAGCGCCGTATCTATGGATATTTTTCCTGCATAGGAAGAAAACTTGTTTTCTCCCATACCAGCTTTGTCAAATGTAACCCTCGACCAACACGGTACAACGAAATTACAAGGACACCTATTTTTCAAACTCCAGAGAAACCTCAATTAGTATCTTTTCCTTCAGAGCAGCCTCGACTAAATTGCTCGGGAACTTTCACCCTCTTGCGACGCTCCAAAATATTCGGTTCTGTCGTCAGCAGCTTTACTACGAAGCTACCACAATGGCAGCCATTAAGTTTAGTTTTCCCATCGAATCGGAAGAATCTCGTCGACTGGCTGCAACAACCGACGGCGAGATCGTGAGATTTCGTTTCTCTTTTTTTCGACGTATAGCACGGTCGTAGTTTGTCACAAAAGAGAGGGAGTGGAATGACTTGAGAAAATGTTGTGGAAAATTTTCGAGACGGTGGAACTTTGGTTTTCTGATTGGCAGAGTACCAGAACCGTCGCTGGGCCTTGGGACCCCTCCTGGTCGCCATTGGGGTTTTGCCGGGGACAATAGAAGACCGTTAAACGTGCTATGGGTTAAGGATAGAGACTCGAACCAACCATGGGAAGCCCTGAATCGAGGGTAGACGCGAAGCAGCAGGATCTAAGCCGATGGACCCGTGAGCAAGAAGAAACTGGTTTACCTGCCTCATCCTTTCTTCTTTGCTCTTTTCGCCTCTGCTTCGATCATCCACCGTGCATCACCGAAGAAATATCTTTTCACCAATAAGCGTTATCTTTTAATTTTTATTCTTGTACGTTCGAGCGTAATGCGCTGATTTATATACTTCACCAGGGAATTAATTTGTCGAAGAGAATTAATTTTGAAAAGAAGCAAGATTACATTTACTTTTCGCGGAGGCGTGTTTAAAAGGCAAAGAGCCGTACCGCAGCTCAAAGACGAACTTTGAAATTGCTACACAGTCGTGTCGCATCGAGCAGCCAGCAAAATTGCATTTAATTGTATTTTAGTAAATGATCATTTACTATTTGCTATTATTTATTGTATCGTCGTATTATTTGCTATTTTAGTAAAGTGCACGTATAATAAAAGTTTGTATGTAACATAGTATATGATATTCAGTCGACGAATCAACAAACTTTCTCTCCCATTGCAAGCAACAAATTCGTTTTTAATAGTAATCGTCTATAATAAGTAATAACTTATTATAAATAATTAGCCATGTTACTGCGCCACGCCAGAAGAACGACTGAAAATTCTCAACGCGAGAATTGATTGTAATTTTAATAAATATTAAAAAAAAAAAATAGTAATCGTAGAATGGAAATACAACCTGTACAATGACAACTAAATTTTGCTCTACCATTACAAATTGCATACTGTTCGATGTTAGGTGCGTAACGTTTGCGTAACGAATCGCTTAAATCCGTACAGACCTTTTTAGGCTTTTGTGTTTCAAAAAATTCCACAAAATTCTCGAGTATTTCTCAAGGTTTCCAGAATATCGTTCGTTAGTTACAAGTTGCTTTAATCTTTTCAAGCAAAGTAAAATTTAAACAAAAATACGGAAACGACGATAAATTGCTTACAATTATTGGTCGAAAACGACCCAATATGCGGATGGGTTAAGATACGCGGTGCGTGTTACAAGCTGACAATAAGGATATTTACACGAAACGTGTCAAAATATCTTATTCAGTTTCCTGAGACAATTTCACAGTGAAAAGTAGACAATTAGATAAAAATAGAAAGACAAAAATTGACTGGCAGAAGTATAATTTCGAAATAATTTCAAAATTAACTCTTATTCATTCTATATCATTATGTACCTGTGGTTTGGTGAAGAATGCGAAGACCGAGGTGCAGGGCCTTGCTTCTTACGAGCGAGAGAGAGAGAGAGAGACAAGACCGAAGGTAAAGAGAAAGAAAGAAACAGAATACGAGAGAGGAAAAAATAGAGCGGCGAAAGAGGTTCGGAGGACAATAATCGTCCGGATATGCTCGCATTTCATATTCGTTCGTAGAGTATGTTCGATATAAAAACACGTGATAATGGAAATGGACTATATATACATATACACATATATACAGGGTGCCCGATTTTCATCGATCCACGTAAATATTTCCCAAATACACTGTTGGAAGAAGTATGTCAAATAAAACTTGTTCTGTCTCAAGGGCGACGTCTTACGATGACCATCAGATTTGTCTAGGCGCGGGCGTTCTCGAGATACCAAGGTGACCTTCGTTTCTTTAAATGGAAGCATGCATCGTTTTCTACGAAAGTTCTCTACGAAACAGTATCGAGGTATTTGTATACGAAAATGCTCGGTTCCAAAGATATTTCAATGTTAATTTTATCAAATCGTAACGAGTATATGAAAGACAAGGGAAACGTAAATATAAAAGCTTATCTTTCCTTGTTTTTCACACGATAAGTTTCACGAGATTAAAGTTAAAATACTTTCTTCGACTCGTCGTTCTTCGACTCGAGCACTTTAATACTCTTTTGTAGAGAATTAGAAAATGTATCGAATGGTATTTTAAAAACGCTATGAAAGATGTATGTTTCCATTAAAAAAACCAGGTCACCCTGAAATCTCGAAGTCTCGCCCATCTGGACGTTCCCCTCGAAACAAAGTAGGTTCTATTTGAAACAATTTTTCGAGTGATGTATAGTTTAGAGGTGTTTGCGCGGGTCGATTAAAACCAAACTACCTGTATATCGTACATTTGTCGCAACGATGACACAAGTAAAAAATCTCGATTTTAAGGAAAACGAGCTTCGATGCTTCGAACTGCTATAGTTTCGTGACGATGCAGTAGCACAACTGCTCCCGTGTGATGAATTTTCAAAGTTCGCTTATGGGACTTTGCCCATAAAAGATACAAAAAGCAACCGTTTCTTTCATACCAATAACACAAAAAATACAAATTTTCAGTTATATCGTTGTTCCACCAAGCGAACGACACGTAGATATAAATATATAAGAATGTAATATACGATAAATTATATAAATATATAAAATTGCTTATAAGATAAAATGCATAGAATATTACCGTAGATACAATTTGAAAGATACAACTACATGTGTGTTTTCGAGTGTTTTATTTAATGAATCAATCAGATAAGTAGAGATATACGTACTTTATTTTAGTTTCGTGTTGCATATACGTCGAAGCAAAAATCGAAACGTTTGAAAAACATCATTATCTGTTTTCGATTTTATAGATGTATTTAATCGATCGTAGTCGGAGGCAACACGCGTTTCATTTTATTTTCTCATTCCACATACGCCGTAATTAAGATTCACACGTACCCGCAACTGACATTACCCGTGTCTTATCGCGGCTGTTCACGTGTAATTCTGTAATCACATGTTAATCAGGTGATACGTAAGCGTGTAATGGGACAAGCGATTTTATAACCGTTTATTTTCCAGCTCGAATGTCTACCTCGATAAAGATTGATCGCGCGTCACGTCGTAACTAAATTTATAGACTTTATCGGTCAAACCGAATGCTTTATTGCTTATCAGAATTACGTAAAACGAAATTTTTTATAAACTCAAGACGTGTAATTTATTTTGGTTGTTTATACTTGTGGTTACTCCATGTGCTAGACTGCGTGTTACATGTTTCATACCTCTACGCACTTTACCTTGAAAAATAAACGGTTTTTAAAAACGGACTTTTAAAATAAACGGTTCAATTCATTCAGTTTTCAACAATTCGTACATTCGATGTAGGATCTATGTTGTACTGATCGTATGTCAGCGGAGCCTCCATCCCCGTGTTTGAACATGTGCGTGGATAAATCTGCTTTAATTATTCCACCAAGTAAGAAAATCTGTCCTGGCATTTACAGCCTTTCAAGGAAACTACGTAATAGATTAACGAACTACATTATCATCGTCCGCGTTACGTTCTTCTTCAAAGTGTAAAATTCTTTTTACCGTTAATTAACAGGTTGGAATATTAAAATAAAAATATTGTACTAGTACTAGTACTTTACTTTACTGTATTAGTATAGTACAATGAATTAGTTTCGTTTGCATCGTTATCCATAAAACTTTGGTTTTCACACTCTACTTCCACTCTGCAAATTGGAACATTTAAACGAAGGATGTAAAAAGAACAGAGACTGCGTGATGAAAATATAAATGGAGGATTTTCGAATTTGGAAGATATCGAGAACGTCAGCTGTAGACCGCGTTTAACCACGCGTACACGCATTTTCCGGTTCTATCTTTCTCTTTTCTTCGTTTGTCCACCTCTGAGCGAGCCATAGCTTCGTCAATGGAACAGACGTCCAGCGTCAGGTTGAAAGTTCTTGGTTTCGGATTTCCGTGTAATACGAGCTTCGCTTGGCGCATGAAACAGCCAGACTCGCAACGAATGATATATTTATTATTCTACATTAATTAGAGCAAATAGTATAATTTTCCATAAGATCTACGCAGGGATATTGAATGAACGTCTGAAGGCAGAAATTGAAGACAAATTGGAAGAGAGCCAATTTGGATTCAGAAAAGGAAAAGAAGTGATCGATGCGGTTTACGTGATAAACCACATCATAGACAATCAGCTAGGCAAAGAAAGAAGAAAATCATATGCCTGCTTATGCGTCGAACTTAAGGGCGGCGTTCGACGGGCTAAATAGAAAGAAACCGGAGGAGAAAATGAGGAAAATGGGGGTTAGCGAAAAACTAATCCGAAGGATTAGAGAAATATACGAAGAAACAAGGAATATAGTGAGAGTCAAGAAACACGACACAAGAGAATTTTGGACTGTGAGGGGAGACGGACAAGGATACCCATCGAGCCCGACGTTATTCAACATCTACGTGGCAGAACTGGAAGAAGAATTAAGGAAAGGACAAGCCGGGGGCATAGTGGTAGGTAAAAAGAAAGGTATGGTTATTGACATAAGCAGACGATATCGTGCTGATGGCGGATAGAGAAGAGGAACTAAAGGAAATGTCGAAGAGACTCAAACAATTTTTGAGGGAAGCCGAATTAGAGCCGAGCACGGAAAAGACCAAAATAGTAGTCTTTGAAAAAAGAAGGAACCAAAGGAGGTAAAGAAAATGGAAGTGGGGAGAACAAGAATTAGAAGAGGTGGACGAGATAAGATACCTAGGGTATATACTACAGAAAAACGGAAGTGACGAGAAGCACATACAAGATAGGGAAAAGAGAGCATCAATTGAAACGAAGAAAACATGGAGCGTGGGAGAAAGAATATTCAAACAGGACTACAAAAGGAGAATGAAGATGTTCGGAGCACTGGTAGAGAGCGTGGCTCTGTTTGGAGCAGAGGTATGGGGCTGGAACATGGAAGAAGGACTGGGCAGAGTTCAAAGGAGATATGTGAAATGGATATTGGGCTTAGATATGACAATACCAAATTATATACCGATAGAGGAATGCAAATTAATAGAAATGAAAGAAAAAGAATTAAAAAGTGCAGCAAGGTACGAAGAGAAAGCCGTAGAATCACAAAAGAAATTAGTAAAGGAGCGCATAAAGGAAAGAGAGAGAGAGAACAGGGGAATGGTCAGGAAGGGAAAAGAGCAAGAAAGAGAAAGAAGGGACTAGAAGAGGTGAGAAAAGGAGGGACGCAGATAGAAACAGAAGAGGAGCAAGAAAGGATGACAGCGGACCAACTTATAGAAGAAAGGAGAAAGAGAGAAGCAGAAGAGAAGGGGGAAAGGACAAGGGAATCCAAGTACAACATACGCTACAGAAACATAGCCAAAGAGAAATTACCCAAGTACCTAGAAGGGAGGATGAAGTGGAAGGACAGAAGAATACTGGCAAGATTCAGATGCGGAAACGAGACCAAAGCAAGGGAATACTGGAAAGAAGAGGGGGAAAAAGATGCAGACTATGCAGAAGGAAAGAGGAAGACGTGTAATAGAAGAATGTGAAATAACGGGAGGATCAAAGGATATAGGAAAAACGCTGAACGAGACTGGAGAAGGTTTAGCAGAACCGAAAGCAATAATAGAGAAGAGAAGGGCAAACGACAAGGAGGAGGCACAACAAAGAGTGGCAATAGTTTTTTAGTCATTAGTTGATAATTTATAGTTCCTATTTTTTAGATTTTAGAGGTAGAATAAGCAAGGTAGTGCAATGGAATAGAGTGGAAAAGAGGGGAGGTAGACATGTAAGAAGAGAAATAGACGTAGGAGATGTAAAACCGAAAGCCGAACGGCGCGGACTAAACAATAATAATAATAATAATAATAATATGATTTTCCACCGCTATATACATTCCATGCGTATAATGCGAATTTTTCTGATTACTTTTGATTTTCGTTGCTTTACGAAATCTTCAAAGCCTCTCGATATCGTCGAAATAAATTACACGGACGAATGAAACGAATAACTTGGAGTAACGAGGGAACGCAGTAATCTCTCGCGTAGAAGGTAAATACATATTTTCACGAAGACTAATTCTTCATTCAGATTAGAGTGGAACGTAAACTCATAAAAAGTTACGTATTCCATTTTCATGTTTTAACATTTACCTTTGCGGTGGAATTGTATTTACGCGAATTTGTCCAGATGCGAACAGTTTATAATCGAAATTCGTATAATAGCAACTCGACGATTTTACTCGTTACTTATTGTTTTTCGCTCACGTAATAGGTGCGCGCGTTTGGACAAGAGAATTCAACCAGCAAAAATTCAGTTAATCGAGCGAATCATTTAATCGATTAAAATTTCGTTCCAATAAATGTAGTTCGGATAAACGGAATCCCACTGTGTGACATTTTAGTTATTATTCGTCTTTCGTATATTAAAAATGTAATTTTTAAGTAGATTTTTGTTTTCGTGATCCGATGGCTATTTAGCGCTTCGTCGTTGCGTTAATTATCGAGATAAACACATTCGATAACCACAAAGGAATATTGACAGAATTCATTTAGGATTGCAAGTTTGTAATGCAGTTAATTACCCGCACAATTTACAAATATATGTACGTGGTACATGTATTAGACAATCATGGCTACTGTATTTGGTCATGTTCTCGGTCAATGAATGCATCTCATATTTATGTATGTATTTATCGCGTTGCTATTCGAATCTGTGCTTTTATTCGTATGATTTTTATAGCTTACTTTGTAACTACGGATATCTTGCCTTATCGGACTAGTAATAACGTTTAAAAAACGAGTATTGGAAGTTGATAAATGATAACAATAAGAATATCGTTATCGATCGTAGTTAGGAATTGCGTCGTAGAGAATTTCTTACCGGAACGAAATGAAAACAAAGTTCAAGAAATCGTATAATATGGGAAAATAAAAAATATTAGCTTTCAAAGCAACAATTTATGAATCATTTGATATTCGTATTTTAACATTAGCAGATGGTGATGGAACTTTAATGCGTCCTTGATTTTACGCATTTGTTTAAGAGATAGAATTCTTGTAGATACACAGTCATCAGTTTTTATAACACGTATTTCTTAATTATAAAATTTGCATAAAAATTGCGCATGTAATACTAAGAAAGATAAATATAACAACTGGTTAAAGGAATGGATCAATGGAAACTCGATGATATTTATCGATAAAAATAGTTTCATTGATACGCTAGCTGAATCGATATAAGGTTAGCAATATTAACGCGTAAAATTTGTTTTAACTATTATCGTAAAATTTTATGTCCACTTTGTTTCTTTGAGGAAAAATCCCATTGAGTTTATCCTTTCTTATCGAGGGCTCGTCGTTAACTCAGGATTATCCATTAGGAAGATATCCTCCTTTTCCTCCTCCCAACCCGCTTTTCTTTTTATGATATTTCTATCCCTTACTTAGGTCGGCGGAACTTGTTCTCTCTATTTCTATCAACGATAAATAAAAAGTACATTTTTGCAACGCAGTTCGATATCTCATTAAAATACGCTTACCGTCAAACGCGACGTATAATAACAAATAGGTAGAATTTCGGTCTCCTGATTAGTTAAGAAACGAAAAGAAATAATTTGAAATAATTACAAAGTCGTAACTTTTGATATCTTAGACTTTATTTAGCCCTAGCAAAGAATAACAGCGTTGGTATGAAATTCATCGTATCGATGAAATTTCAAATATATATCGAAGTTTATGGTTAGTTCGTAATTGTCTTCTCGTTAACACATTTAAAGTACCGTTCAAAAGATATGTTGAGATATGTATAATTTTCTGTGCTGGACTGGGTTAAATGCGTAGTAGAGATACTTGTATGTCAATATCAGTGTGTGGAAGTATGTGTGTGTGCAGCGTCTCGAAAACAAAGGAATGTAAACTGTTCAGTCGGTTAACAATCGGGTATGGAAGAAAGTGCTGAGACGCGTGCAAGCGTGTATCGATGAATATATAAGGAATCGTTCATGAAATAAATATTTCATTATTTTAATATTAATCCTCAGTATAAATTTAGCGTTCCTATAACATTATTTCGGCTTCAAAGATCCACAATTTCCAACAAGATATTTCGCCGAATGGCTGCAAATGACAGAAAAATAGCGGAGTCGCGTTACGTGCAGCACTTTGTACATTTACTTACTTCGCTCACGCTCAGGAATCATCGTTTCATAATTGCTGGTAAAGTACTCGCGGGAACAATCGTTGCGAAGGCGTTGCGATATTGCGATCACGTAACCTTTACGTACGTATTTCCGTGGCAAAAGAGTATGCTTCCGTGAGTACGTGCCTGTACAAATTACGATGGATTGCGATTTCTTACATGATACGGTGTACACGCGTGGAAATTGGATTAACATTAGTAATTTATGCGCTCCTGAAATTTCCGCAATGCGACGACCTAACTCTTGTCTTGTACGGCCTCGAAAACAGCTTTCTCTTGTACGCCGATTACACGCACGGCGATGTCTCACGTGTTTCTAAAGGTTATCTAGTCGAGGACATATTTATTTCTCCGGACTGGAAATACCCAATGACCTTGAAATACGATGCTCATTTACAGCCGCTAATCGCGCCTAAGTCGAATACAAATGTACACACAGTCATTCACATCGGTCTTCAAACATAGTACTATGCGCGTACTTGTCAGTCTGCACGAGACGGGATGGAGCCAAAATCTATCGTCGTCTGATTTCGAAGTGATTCTACATATCGCGTTGTTTCTTCTGTAAAAATATAAACCAACTATAGTAGCTAAAAGCAAAAGTCGGTCTAAAGTCGGACTTTACAAATTTCCAGTCGCATAAACAAATCCTGTTAGATATCTCGGATCTTTGTTCAGATAACGAATTAAACTGGGACGAAAACGTCCCAGAGAGAACGAAACAAACAGAAATTACTATAAACTCAATGTACCGGTTTGAAACGAGACGTTCGAAATGGCGCAGAAACATCAAATTATTAATATACGTATAAAATCATTATTAAATCTACATCTGTACGTTATTAAACCATAGTTAAATTATTATTAAACCGCTATTAAAGTTTATTAACTTAAATGAATGTATTGGGAATTCGAGGCACCGCGGCCAAATCAGACGCAGGAAAAAGGAAATAGAAAACATCGAAAGGCTCGTCTTACGATCCTAAACGCGTCGTGGTTTAAAGAAAACGTTAAAAGTTGCCACAGTTGAAGAAAAAATTACAAGATACGCCAGAGCATACCTAGGTAGAATAAACAGACGTACTTGCTAAAAACTGTTACACAAACTTACCAAGAGGCATCTTGGTAAGAGGCTTCTTACCGCTCCTTTTGTTTACTCGTGCTCACACGCTGACACATTACACATGTACACATACAACGGCGCATAGAACACATAGAAGATTCCAGCGATTGCCGATAACTGAATCGGATTGCACGCGATTCCTTTTAATCCCTTTAAAGAAATATATGTCGGAGATGGAAGGACAGCGGAATTTTCCGTCGAGAATGCTGGGAAAACCCCCAATACCATAGTCAAGACTTTTACGTTTAAGTAATAAAAATAAGAAATAGTTTTAATGTTCCCATCTGACTTCATGACGATGGGTTCGGGCTCGAAGTGACATAGCGGGTCACTAGACGTAGCCACGGTCAGCTTCTTTTGAATTACGGGTCAGTTGATTTATTAGTTAGTTAGTGGTTGGACGAATTGCTGATCGAGTTATCGAGAAGTTGCCCGAATCGAGTATTACGTTGATACTTGTCCTCCCGTGGACCGTGGATTCGTTATCGAACCTGAATTCGTTGTCACCATCATCTCGACCATCCTCTCGCCATTACTCATAGCCTCTTGTAATGCTCACATTTGTACCGATAAATATTAGCCACATCCGCAACGGTAAAGTAAGTAAAAGTTCATCGGACGCCCCAAAATGCCAACCTTACTCCGACATATAATTGATCGTACTCGACAATTGGCAACATTTAATAAGAGGGATAAAAAACGGTTATCGTAGCCTGAAAATATGTAAACAATTTCTTCCTAATAATAACGTTTAATCGTATAAAAATGGTAGATTCGTTTGGAGCGGTAGATAAGTATCAAAACACAAGTTAACGGTGGAAATCAATTATGAGAGTGAAACGTTTCGAAATGTTGGCTGATCGTTATATCGATATATATTATATTGAAACGACACTACGATAGCTTCGTTCTTGTCTGAAATCATAATACTTGGCAGGTAATAGTTTTTCCAACGTGCTGCAGGTACCAGCATCGGATGCGTACATTGTACGTTCTAAAGCGAAAGTCACGAGGAAACGGGCATCTTCGAGGAATAGACGCGCGTTCGTAGAAAATTTAGGGAACGCGTTGATACAAAATTATATTACACGACGAAGAATATCGAGCGCGGATGAAAGCTGCAAGAGTATGGTGGAGTGTTATAAATACGTCAAAACCTTCAACGTGCGTCGGTTGAAGATGCAACAGTTCGCAAAAAAGGGACAGATGCGCATATGTATTAAACTAAGAGATTGGGAAAAAGACACGAGTGGCAAGAATCTGTGTGTCGAAAGCTATTACCACGTATGTACAACTTGCTATAAATAAATAATTTTGATAGGACGTATCAGCGTCTTTGGCACGAAAGGCATCGCGAAAGATATAGCAACGTATCGTTACATTTCCTCGATCCTTCAGTTAGAAAATAAGATTAAAACGTGAATTTCAGGAAACAAGGGTCGCTTCCGTCCGAAAAACCTGAAGCGCGTAGTTGGATCGAGGACCCTAGCAGAGTTAGACGAACGAAAGCGTTTTTCATTCGCGATCGAAGCGTAGTTAAGAGGCGTGTAAGCGTCGTAGTAGATGAACGAGACGAGAGGTCACGCGATCATCGACGGTGAAACAAAGGACAACGTTCGTCCGGAATTTTGGCACGACGCTCAAGGAATTTCGATTCGAGATCATCTCCGCTGTATCCGCGTGTGTCAGCGCGAGATGCATGTGGCCGCGTCTCCGCATCTTCTTGCGTGTGCAGTAGTGTGCACGCGCGGCTGGTATTCCAAGCTAGGCGTTTTGCGGTTGTAGTCTGCTGCAGTTGCCAGGATCCTACAAGTGGTTGACCCTGGCCGCGACAGTCTGCCAGCCGACTGTCGAGGTCCGCGCCAACAGTAAACCATGTCCCGAAGGCTTTTTCGAGATTCTTCCCTTCGTTTCCGTTTTGAACAGGTGTACGCGCCACGGACGCTGCTCTACAAACTGTGAAACTAACCGAACAATTAGAACCGTTCCATTACTGCTTTTTACTCGAGTACCGCTCGCGTTTCCATTTCATACCAAGTGTCTTTCATACCCTTTTCTCTTCTTTTCTCTTGCCCGCCTTTATCGAGACGGCCATAAAAATCGATCGTTATAGTCGAAAAGTGGGTTGACGAACCAATTTTCTTTCTAAAATACACGGTGACGGACGAAAGAGAGTTTGAAAGATTCCATTCTAGTATAATTTTACCGTATTTTTAGAAAACGCAATTCTATTTAACAAGACCAATTAATAGACGTGATACATAAGCTATCAAATATACTCGTCGTATTTTCAAATTTCAAAAATGTCACGAAACGGAGGTGACCACTTTCGTACGTCGCGTATATCCACAAATACATGATCGTTATACAGCTACGAATAATACGATAATAACGAAGTATGTAATACAAAGTCACTAATACTCGTAAGTTGCAATCTTATATTTTCTTCTAGAGGCGCCCGAGAAGCCGAAAATATCGAGTCTGGTGGAGAATTTTTTTTCACATCCGATCGATTCCCAAAAGTATTTCGGGACTCGACGGTATCCGGATTCTCGAAAACTTCGGGAAACTGAATCGCATTTCGGGGTTAGCTGTCACAAGTCTTTCTTTTTTTATCATTTAACTTGTACTTTACAATTTATCCAGCTGGACATTTGGTAAATTTTTCTAACTTAATTGCCAAATAACGTGTCGATGGCTACCCCCAGCGGGATACCATCTTCGAGTTTGACTATTTTATTTCTTTAGTGAGGTCAGTGGGCTGTTTTGTTTTTAGTCTTCTTTCTATCAGAGTTAGCTGTCAGACGTGAGAACGTATTTTACACGATATCGTAAATACACTTACGATAGGTCGTAAAAGTATGTATTACATGTTGTTTTCGAGATCACGTTATATGTGTCAAACTGTATTCCTATTATTCCATATTTCTTTAAATTTTTCATCCACGTAGCTTGATTTAATTTAATCCTTTTTCGATCAGAATTACAATATTGATAAACCGACGTTAATAAATTAAATTTAAAGCCCGTTTTATAGGATAGAAGCACGTTATTATTTATGACATTTACGATTTACGACACGAACTACATTTAAGGCACATGTGGCGTGTATAAAATGAAAAATTCCTGTCTTTACCTACCTCTGCTTGTTCTGCAATGTCTATCCATTTCATAACATCGTCGTATCAATAAAGCCAGTTTCGAAATGAAATTTTTTTCCCGATCCTCGCTCGAATGACATTTGAGATTTTTCTTTCCTGCAAATGTTTTATGACGCGGTTACGCCCAAAGGATGTTGTTTCTTTAGCCGTCTTCTGTTTAATTTGTCATCAACTTTTGCCGTTAGCCGTTTGGGGTGTTTCTCTATTTTTAAAAAAGGGTCTTTTTCGGTATCTTTTAGTGTACTTTACTATTCCTTCGGACACGCATGATATTTTTAAAGCTTTTCGTATATCCTCATTTCCGAGATACCATGGTGCATCCTATCGTGAATTTTACTCGGAATGTTTCCATCTTGGCTGTATAGGTTTTTGCTGGCGTGCTCCGTAATTGTACTTCGTAGGTCCAAATAGATTTCGTTATTACTCGGTTCATTCGCTCTTTATTTTCTAGACTCACTTTGGACTTGTGTGGTTAGCCGTTACATTTTGCTACTTTTTCATATTTTCCATACGATATGTCGATTTTTCGTATCGTTTAGCTTTATACGCGCAATGTCGTGTTTTCGTAGTGTAAGAATTATGAAATTGCGTTTGTCTTTATCGTCTTATTTGCAAGCCGCGTTTATGTCTTTGAAACGCGGTTTTGTAACGCTCCATTTGCTATTTGGCTGTCTCATACTTATTTATAAAATATGCTTACTTATAATGAGTTAATAAGTGTATTAACTTATTATAAATAATTAGCCATGTCATTCTCAAAATTCTCAATGCGAGAATTGATTGTAAAGTACTTGTAAATAAAAAAAAGGAAACAAAATTTGGCTGTCGTGTTATCCTCAAATGTACATATTTTTTGTTATTTCATGCGACCTGGCGTTCTCGACATTGTCGGGAAGCCCGATATTCTCGAGTCTGGAAATACTTTCGGGACCCGACCCGACCCGACCCGATCCAAACATCGGCTTCCCTCGACATTTTCGGGATCTCGCGCACCTACTTTCCTTCGTTCGTAACTGTGCCTTTCAGAAAGTTTTACTACTGCCGTTGCCTTAATTTATTTGCTTTCTCTAACAAGTGAAAGCTTCGGAATTGCGAATGATCCAAAAGTTACGCAACGGAATGCCAACTACTCTTGCCACTGATCAACGAACGATTTATGTGTGCTTCCCCTATCAGCATGGTTCCATTCAAGTAAAAACGGTTTGTATTCAAGGGCGCCCCATGTAAGATTTCGTACGCAGTAAAAGTTATTGTCTACCTTTCCACAATTTCAGTCAGCCATTGTTTCTGGTGCTATAACTTTGATGAGAACTGTTACCGGGGGACGCGCGGTATAAATTGAGTTTTAAACGTCCGCGTTAACGTTATTAATCTCAGATACTCTCCGATGCAAGGAGTATCATCCTATTAACTTACCAAAGATTTTTTTTTATTATTATTTAAATTTTACAATTTGTCCAGTAGAACGTAACTTACCAAAGTGTTAAAAACGCTTGTCAAATGTTCGTATTATTCTCAACGCGAGAATTTTAATAAACGCGTAATTTTAATAAATATTAAAAAAAGAAAAAAAAATGTTCGTATATCAAATAAATTGTAGATTGTCAGAGGTTGTAAAAGAGAAATCTGTTAATTGTGCACAAAAGAGGACCTCGTCTCCAGTGTTCTTGATCTTGAGATACATCGTAGAGGCGAGCACCCCGAGTAACGTGGACTTTGTCCGAGGCGTGGGAGGATCGTAGTTCAAAATTCCATGGAAAAAGATCTAACCCAACCTAACTTAACTATGCCCTATCTTCGTTAGGGTCGCAATCCTATACAAATATACACGCAGTTTCATTTTTAACTTCTTATGTCGGAGTAAATGTAACGTAACGAATAGCATTTTCTTTTCGTCGTAACTTTTCAACCACTAAAGATGGTATCGCTGTAAATTCGAAGCGTACTTCCGGATACCGAGGAACAATCATATCTGTATACACCCTGGTGTTTCGTCTATCTTGTCCACTCGAAAATTTCCGTTATTTTCGCAGATACAAAAGAAGGTAGGAGGAAAAGGTCGTTTTGTTTACAACTGCGAATATCGCGGTTCGTGCTTTCCCTTCAAGGTCATTTTTTCGAGCGTTTCAAGGTTTTTATTTTATCGATTACATTCGCAATTTGTCCAGTTTGGACATTTGGTAGAATTTTTTAACTGTTAGATTCTCATGTGGGTGGTTACCCCCAGTGGGATACCATCTTCGTGTTTGTTAGGCTGTGTCCTTTGCGAGGTTTGCTGGGTGTTTCCTTTTCAGTCTTCTATCCATGTTTGAGGTTTTGATCGTTTCCGCAGCTAGTCGGTTTGGGTGTGTTCCTATTCTTTCTTTATATTTTCCTGCGAGTCTGCTAATTCTCTCTTTGACCGTTGGTATTGCCAGATCCTTCCATATATCCTCGTTTCTAACGTACCATGGGGCGTTTACTATTGCTCTAAAAATTTCAGCTTGTATCGTCTCTATTGTCTCTATTTTCTATTTTATATGACTCATATTGGTCCAGATTGGTTTTCTGATCGTTTTGTATATTCCTAATTTATTTTCTATGCTTAATTTGGATTTTCGACTTGTTTCAAGGTTGTCGACGATTTTTCAATAAAGGTGGAATATTTATCGTCGTTAAATTTTATCATCGTATTATTGTAACTGGTAAAAAATGAATTTTAAACGTATAGATATGCATACGGCCGGTATCTACGTGTGTTTGTATCTTTTAATGTTTAAAACATTGGCAGTTGCGCGAGGTGGTTATTCTCATTCTCGCAGAAACTCCTTTGTCCCTCGCCAATATCCTATGCGACATTGACCGTGTACGTTATTAACTGTAAAAGATGGAGAAAGATTTCTTACTAAAGCGTCTTGTGCTACTAATTGTAGTCCAGAATCTGGATACATCGGAGAGAAATGCGTGCGAGTGAAGTTCGAAACGATTGCTACCACTAGTAGCACGATGTGCCCTTAACGCGGTATCTCTGACAGCCGTTACGAGGAAATCCCTTTTCAAGAGATCTTCCGAGAAATGGTTCTTGGAAGGAAATTCTTATCCGGACAAAATCCTCCGGTCCAAGTCCCAAACGGTACGAACCATTCCGTCCTCAACGAGGGTGGCCGATTGTTTAGGTTGGAATCTGAAGAGGCGTGGAAGGTATTCTGGCTGTTGGCTTGGGTGTATAATTCGGACGTGCAAGGGACAACGTTGGGTGTCGAGTTTTCAAGGATACCTCCGGTTCGGTACCTCCGGTTTAAGCCACGTGGAAGCAAGATAATAAATCAAACTTTTCCCAAAAGTCCAAACTAAGTTCTATACGCATACTGCATACTATATTGTTTTTTTATTTACTAAAATTTACAATCAATTCTCGCATTGAGAATTTTCAGTAATTTTTTCTTCGGTTTTCGCTTCAGTTTCAGATCTGTCCTGAACAAGCGAACTGAAATATCGCGTTAAAAATTATGCGAAATATGAAATTTACGTTATAATGCTAGCTTTATTTTTGACAGTATATTTTTGACGTAACGCATCTGTCTCCTCCATTTAAACAAGATTAGACTAAATTTTTTATCAACGGTATCTAGACTAGAACAAAAAGCATCCTTTGACGAAAGTATAAGATTTCAAAGACCCGGACATATATATCAAGTTAGTTTTATCTCTCTTTCAACGACTGTTGAAAATATGTATAGAGATTGCGAGAGCAGAGGAATGAATTTCAATCGTACATACGTCGTTACAGAATGCCAAACATGGAAATATTAGTGGAAAAATAAGTACTAGTAATGACATCATCTTGATGCACGTGTAACAACTATGGCACACACCTGCGTCACACTTGGCGGCATGTTTGCACGCCGTCTACGACATATACATTCCATTCTAAACGGCGTTTATCTACCTTGCTTTCGTATGCTGTTCTTGTCTGTGTTGGCTACGTCAACGAGCATTGGATAACATTTTCTTTACCTGTTAAATAATTGATAAGAAATTAAGATAATATCCTAGTTGCGAGTAAGAATGAAATTTCTTGAATAAAAGTCGCCTAAACGATGTTAACGATAACTTATTTGTTATTTCATATTTGCAAATGAAATTTTATTCTTTTATTTGGATTTAGTTGGCAAGCAAATTTTATTTTGTACAATGAAAAGATCGTTAACTTAATACGTTTATTTTCCAATAGACAAATCACATTTTTAATTTTAAAACTATTCGTTTCTCGGACAACTTGTCCGAAAGTCTATTTGACTTTCGCGTATTCTTCGTGGCTGACAGATATTACTAAAAGTTGGAAAAAATAAATTTGCTCAACGCTCGACAAATGACAAATAAAAATAAATAAAAATAGTAAATACAAAATAATTCTTTACTCGTAAATAACGTAATTTATTTCTGTTTTTTATTTGAACTCGCAATAATAAATGATTCTCTATTCAAAGAATTATTTCAATGAAAATTTATTCGATAACGATGGTTATAATAATTTATATAAAGTATCATAGCAAGGCACAGTTAACTATTCAAATGTGCATTGTATAATATTTAGTTGCACATCCTTTCAACGTACGCGTTTAAGAATTCCATATCCGAATTAATCCGTCAGCATTCGTCGGCGAGTTTCATATTTTTCTGTCGAAAATCGCGGACGAAAATATTTTGTACGTACACACTACCGGCTGTAAGCGATATTACCACGCTTACTGGTATTTGGTGCAATAAGGACTCTTCTCGCTACAGTTTTTAAAGGTAACGTAACTCGTAATACAGTACTGCAATTGTATTATTATTAAAAAGTCTAGAATTAATGTTTACCTGTTTTTGTGAAATGTCTAGCATATTTCTAAAATTGTTCACTATCTACAAGGTAAAAAATAACTTTAATAATATGCGAGACAACAAAGCAAGTGCGTATCCATTAGACGATATGTATCAAGAATAGGTGTTTTGTAATCATGTCTTTCGCGTACAATATAAATATAAGTCCAAAAACTCGTAACTTACGAATAATTATATCGTATTTACAAGGGAACTCCATTTATGTGACCTTGTCGGAGGACAAACAGTTTGTACGATTAATTGGAGTTGGTGTAACAGGAGGTCGCAATTACTCTTCTTATCTATTATTTTTCGTTCGATTATATTTTCGTTCGCGTAATAGGTGCTCATATCCGTATAAGCGAATTCAAGCAGCAAAAATTCAGTTAATCGACCGATAGTCGAAATTTCGTTCGAACAAACGGAGTTTGGATAAATGGAGTTTTACTATATGACGTTTCAATCGCTGTTCATCATCGATGTATTCAAAAATTATATTAAAAATTAGATTTTTATGTTTGTAATCCAATGGTTATTTAGTTATATATCTGTTTTATTATTATATTATTTATCGAAGTGAATATTCCATATTCGATGAGTACGAAGGGATATTGACAGAATCATCGAGGAAAATCGTATATGCAGCTAATTACCAGCACAGTTTACAAATATACGCGTGTGTATGTGCATAAACATACGTATTAGACAGTCATGGCTACTGTATCTGGTCATGTTTTCAGTCAACAAATGCATCTCATATTTATGTATGTAATTACCATGCTACCATTCGAATTCATGCTTTTTTTACTCACACGGTCACTGTAGCTTTTTTTTAAAGCGAGCGTCAATTGCAAAATGTTGTTGCGATAAACGGAATTTTACTAAAATTGCGTAACTATTCCAATATCATTTCGAGTAATTTAAAATTGTTGCTTCGAATGCAAACATATATTCGACACCGATATATTCGATAAATTCTATAGTTCCCCTTCCATGTATTCGTTTAAGTGTAAAAATATCGCTTTTTACAATTTTTTATTTATACGTTTTATTTATATGTTTGAGTTTATCGATGTCTCACGCAATCATATTGTATTACACATTCCCAAGTACGAGATCGTAAATATAATCTAATTTTTATCTTTATAATAACATCATCGTAAAACGTTATATTCAAACGCAATTGAAATATAATTAGAAATTATTGTAATACACATCATAACGCACGTTATTTTCGTGTTAACTGCTAAAGGGTCAACTCTTCGTACTCTCGTTGTATTCTCACGTTTCGATTATTACAATACATCGTTGCAGCTGTACGTCAGCACGTCAATTCGTATTCACCCGATCACGCAAACTGAATTTAATTAATTTTAATAACCAATAAGTAAACACGTGCATATACGTTAATAGTTAGCAAGAGTATACGTGTACCTACGTATACAGGTACCCCGGGTGCTCCAGCAATAATGTTTCGGTTAGGAAAAGCGGTAAATTTGTAATTGCCATGACAGCAGGGATGAGCGTAACATATAATTATCGAAAATAGAATGCGTTCCGAGATGCGTTTATCCCGAAGAGCAGTAAATTCTTCGGAAATGATGGATGACTCTCGCTCTTGCTCGATTAACATAAACAAATAAACAACGCCAAACACGTGGAAGACACGCAACTGTCGTTTATTTGCCTCGTCCTTGAACTACCGACAGTGCGATATCTTTTGTATTTGTTTTCTTACTTACTCGTTGACATGTATTAGATAATTTTAATCACGAACGTATTTCTTAGACTATGATAAATGTGCAGTACCTACGCGGTGAGGTGTTTCTACACAATTTGAAATTCAAGATCCATCAACCTTTGAATTTCTAACGATATTGTATTTGCATACTTTGGTGTTTGCAGTCAATTTCAAATTTAACATCCAAGTGGAAACATATCGCGTTTACGCTAAGAAAAGATCGAATGTCAAATGTAAAAACCAACAATACGGAAGTGCCCTAAACAAATCAGATTTCTCATAAAAAAAAAAAAAAAAAAAAAAACACGGCTATATCCGGATCGCTTAATCGTATATTTTGACGGATTACAAACACAGTGAGGAGCTGGAGTGTACACACTGTGGAACAAAGATGGAAGAAAAATAGAGTGTACACACCGTGGAACACTGTGGAACAGTGTGTACACCGAAGAAGACACAGCTTTAAATTGCTCGAATTCTTTCCAATCCTTTCCCGTGTGGCCGAACTAAAGGACATCGAGAAAGTCAACGATCAAAATAACCAGCACGTTGTTTACACCGATTCCACGAGTACGCTTTCAGCTCTAAAACTTATCAACTCCGAGAGCCTGAATAAGTAAAAAAAAACCATTAAACTGATTACCGACGAGTACAATGGAATTCTGTTGATAGTTTTTTTTTTTTTTTTTTTGTAAATTAGCAACTCGTTTCCTATATTTAGATCGAAGTGTCTGCCAGAGAGCCAGAATAGGTCTCTGCTTTTGATCATGTTTCATCATACGATCAGCGTTTCCATATGAGGCGAAAGTCTAGATACATTCCTAGATAGCTAAGTGTTGTAACTTGCGATGATGAATTGATGTCGAAGTTGAACGATGTCGAAGAAGGAATACCTTTCCTTTCGTTGGTATTTATACTAATTTTTCGTTCATTTAACTACAGTTCAATGGAGTAGGCAATAGACAGATAAAACTCGAATCGGGAAGAACCACAAGCCAGAGTACAAAGAAAATGCGATATAGCGGAGCAGAGAAGTCTCTGTCACAAGCGAAAACTAGGGGGAACCAAGCTATTGGCAACTGCGATGTAGCAAGAGCCAGCGATAAGAACTGTAATAATTAGCAACACGAGCAATCAAACTCAAGTATCTGGATACGGATCGTAGGTTAGAAGAATGTAGTATGAGATACGAAGCAATGTAGCCAAGTCCGTTTCAAGGCCAACCGGTTGAAATTAATAAATAAGCTGTTACCGTAAGAAGAATCGATATTTAGTTAAAAGTTGTCTATTTGTTATTGGCCGGTTATTTTTTTGCTAGCAGACTTCGACTTCTTTTCCAATTTATGAGACACTTAAAGGTGTACAAATTCATGGAATGCATATAACATACAGAAGTGTATAAAATGTCCAAGGTAGACTACTTCGGAAGTTTATTATCTCTAACAAGTAGAACGAGTTTCTATTTCAATTTCATTTCTTCGACTATGTTCGTAGAAATATTAATTTGCGTAAAAATCCGTGATCTAGCGATTACATATTTAGGTTCAATTGTAAGCGATTGGTAATGTCAATAAGTAGTAGAATGTTAAACGTTAAAGTAGAATACTTTCGTTCGAAACCAATTTTTAAAGACGAACCTAACCCCATTTTTTAATTTTATTAATTCTAATAATTATTTTTTATTTAAACATTCATTTCTAGAATTAAGAAATTAAGTTTTGAAAGGAATTGGAGAAATTATCGTACAATATCCTCTAATTATTCTCAACTTTATTATCGTTAATATTCCGACGAATAACGTAATTCCCTGTATACATACGTAACGAAAGAATCATTTAATTACTTCAAAAAACGAAGGATTGGTACTGATAAATAACTTCTTCTGGTCGAATATCACCGTAAAACGTTTAATGCTTTGAAACCATATGGTACAGCATGTTACACGGAACTGTATCGTTAATTTATTTGCGCAAGCATAATGTTAATATTTCGCAGTGGAAGCGAGAACTAAGTTTGGTTGGTACTGCACGCTACACTGCACGACTTTCTCCTCCAGCATGTGTTACGTGAAAATAGAATATCAAACGAAACGTTCAGTATACAAAGTATATTGTCACAATATCTTTACATAATTTCATTTTAATTGAATTTGATCAAACTTGAGTAGATCGGAGTAAACTAACCGGAGTTTTCATCAAATTGAAGCAAACTTAACACGTATGTAAGACACATCGAAGATAGATGTTAAGTTTGTTAAATGTCAAGGTTTAAATCTGCGCTCGATCAAGAATTTCGCGTTATCAGATCGTATTGTAGCGTGTATAATAAAGCGACAGGAAACGACGCTTTAATTCGATACTTAATGGCAAACCACTTAATAAAAAGAAATCTTACTATTATTTCTACAACACATTAACAGCGGAGTATTTATAATTTATCTCTTCATTAGCCTGGTTGCAGCGTGAACATTTCAGATTATCGCGCAGCTTCGACATTTAAGCTAAAAGGCTTCTAAAAGGCATCTTTTTCGCAATGAGATTTTATTTTCTTTCGTTTCCGCTTCGATCGAATCGGCACGTTATCAGAGAACTTGCACGTTGCCGCGTTAACGAAGCAAAATGAAAATCCCAAGGGATATGGATCGTTCGTCTTGAAAGTGGTGCAAGTCCATTTTTTCTTTGTTTCCACATATCGAAATGCTTGCATTTCCATCGAAGAATTCTAATAAGGTTTACTTATCCACGCTTCTACGCGTTTAAATAAATGCGAATTCATTATGCGAATATCTTTTTTAAAAATTAATTAGACCAATATCTTTATTCAGAGCTATAAATGGACTTGCACGCTGCTTTCAAAATTAGTAAATCGTATAATTAATTAAATATTAATTACTTAAAAACTATGTTTTCAAACTATGTTCCATGCTTTCGTTTATAAATAAGAGCAGGAAATACAAAATACTGTCTTTTAATTTTAACGTCTTTTCTTTTTGGTTATTGGTGCCTCGATTATTTGGACAAATTATACAAACTATAAGAACTTAACTTTAAACTTATAAACTTTACAAACTATAAGAGATGAAGTTGCATCATTTCTAAAATAAATGATTACGCAATTTCATTTGTTATCGAAATTTCGATCGATTAAAGCAAACGAATACTCCGAGATTTAAATAAATTGGAGAGTGCTTGTAGAAAACACTGCCAATGCCAAAGCTGAGATATCTTGTTCTTTTATTGGAAAATGTTTTACGTACCAATGAGAATATTGTAGCATATGTAAACAAATCTTCGTGTCCTCCTGAAAACTTTGTTTATTGGCATCTACGACGTTTCCTGCAAGCGCTTCTCACTTGTTTACAAATAAGAAGCTTGCATTAAAGTATATGTAAATTCGTCGTTTCCTAAATTTTTTCATAAATAAACTTGGGACATATCAGACGATAAATATTGTCAACATTGTATTGACAATACATATTGATCGCCTTAGTTGTGAACTTTGAAATATTGGCAATATACGGTATTGATATTCAGCTGTCCGAGGGCAGCCTCGCGCTGTAAAACGTGCACTAAATGAGTTTTCTTTTTTTTTTTTTATTTGGTTGTTTACATTCACTATTTGCCCGATTTGGACATTTGGTAGAATTTTTGGCTGTATGCACTAAATGAGTGGCGAAAATTTCAAAACGAAAGGCAACGCAACATTCCAATCTAAAAATCTAATACGTATAAATAAATATACGCATGCACAACCATAACTGCAACCAGTCATAGCCGAAACGCACATATAACGTTACCTACTCTAAGCCTTTGTTACTCGAATTTTATTTCTACCTTATCCGTATTTTACTAATTTGACCTAATCCTAGTACATGTATTACCTTAATCCTAGGCTACTTACCTACCATTAATATAACGCTAATAAACTACGCTACTTTCTTCGGTTTAGCCCTCGTATTCTACAAGTCTATGAAATAAACCTGTGGAATAATAAATTAAAATAATAATTAATAAAGTAACGTAATAAAAGTAGGCAGTTGACAAAAAGAAAATCAATTTCCTGCGAGTTTGATGGTAACTTTGCCGAGAGATCCGGCGAATAAAGAGGAAGCGGTCTGCCAGCAACTGTGAAACTAAAGTATTGGATTACGTTCGATTCTGGCCGTACGGGGCAAACCTCTCCATCGCATGTAACCATTTCATCCGGTTGCGGTTAAGCCGAACCTATTGCTTCAAACGTGTTGCCGCTTCCTTTTCGCAGGAAAGTCTTTGAAAAATCCTCTCACTACCTCCGGCCTCCAGCAGGCTTCTCACTAGCATCGCCTTTCATTCCGCCGGCTTTCCTCCTCTCGGAATTTCATGGCCACGTTTCTCTAATTGCATTTCCCGTGTTTCTGACCGACTTACCAGTCGAACTTTATTTCCAGCCTTGTCTCGAGGTTACATTATTTTTTCCCTCTGTTTGCTACTTTATCTTCTTAACGTACTCGTAGCGCGACCATATCCCTCGAAAGTAAAACACGCTGACATTCGAAAATAGAGACAATACAAGCTGAAATTCTTAGGGCAATAGTAAACGCCCCATGGTACGTTAGAAACGAGGACATACGGAAGGACCTGGGAATACCAACGGTCAAAGAGAGAATTAGCAGATACGCAGGAAAATACAAAGAATAGGAACACACCCAAACCGGCTAGCTGCGGAAACGATCAACACCTCAAACATGGAAAGAAGACTGAAAAGGAAACACCCAGCAGATCTCGCAAAGGACACAACCTGACAAACGCGAAGATGGTATCCCGCTGAGGGTAGCCACCCACATGACAATCAAACAGTTAAAAAATTCTAGCAAATGTCCAAATTGGACAAATTGTGAATGAAAAGAATTAAAGAAAAAAAAAAAAAAAAAAAGAAAAAAACGCTGACATTCAAAAGCTATATTCTTCCCGCGCGTCCGAGATATTCCCCTTTCTAGGAAGAAATTTCTTGCTCGTCTTCTTACTTTCTACGTGTCCATGCTACCGAACAATTCAGAAATGGACTTTGCCCGTGTCCACCTAATCGCGAAAAGGGAACCGATGTAGTGTAAAAATCACACAAAAAAAGGGTAAAAAGTGTACACAAAAAACATTGGTAAACGTCTACCGATCGATTGGCGAAAATTTGAAAACGAAAGGCAGCCACCCAGCGTTCCGAGCAACCTGGAGACGATCCTAAATAAGAAGGTGACAAATGAAACGACTCTTACAGTTTTCAAAAGGCACGAACCCTTCTCTACCGATCTAGTCGCAGAAAAATAACGACTTGGTGAAATCTATTACGACTGATACGCGTTTTCGGTTTATAAACATGCTCGTTGATACAATATAAATACAGTACATATTCACGAGCAAACAACAACATTCTAGTTTAACTCCAATCTTATCTAACCCTAATATCGCATAAGTGAAATCGTGTGAAATACAATTGCGTACAACTGTAGTTGCCGATAACCCTGAGCGAAGGGTGCGCTTCTCAATAAATCAATAGAAACATTGAGAAATAAATAGAATGGCAACTTTTCGTTACAAATTACGATATTGCTTTTATTCGAAAGCAGCGAGGTGAGCGGGAAATGGTTCTTTAGAAAAAGATTCTTCTAGCCATTTTACGTAACATATTTTTTTTTTTTTTAATAATTTTGTAAGAACGGTTTATTCGTAATTAATCAATGTCATTTCTACAGCGGCTTATTATAGGGATTACGTGTTGAAACTTTCAGTTTCGAAGGTGAATATCTCCATTTCGGTAAGGCTACGCTCTCTAAAATTGAATCGTCTATAGGTAAAATACTAAATATCGTGAAAATTTGAAGGAAATAGTAAGAAATACGCTCCATGCTACAAATACGGTAGAACCCACCCTATTCCAAACGTTTCAGTATACGAACGTAACGTTAACGGATGCCTTTCTCCGTTTTAAATAATACGTTCAGCGTCACGGCATGTTTCTGATAATCTCTTTTCAATTTGCAGTCTCTTTCGATAAAGCGAAATGCTTCGCTACGAAACATTTTAAAAACGATTCTAAACTTTTCAGGTAATTTCGAACGAATTAGCAGTTTCCATGAAGTATTCTCTGTTGTTTTATTGCTTTTTTTTGTCACTTCATTGAGCGAGATAAAGCGATAAAGGGAGATAAAATAGCATCGCTTCGGTCGGTCAATTAAACGTTGACATTTGGGAAATCACAAGGCAATTCTTATCCATCGTTTAATCCCGATTGCTTTGGAATTTGGTTAATGTTCTTTAATTACATTGCCTTCGACATCAGCCGACAGTTCTCGATAATATGTGCAATCGATTTGCAAAAACGTTGAAACAAATTCTCTATTTAATTACACGTTTTAATGCGATGAACATTTCTGTACCTTTAAATCTCTTTAACCCATGAAGTAATTTATTCTCTTAGTTGTTCGTTTCTGATAAAGTATCGTAATGAACATTCGTGAAAGCTTAATTATTATTTTAAATTTGTTTTTATAACGCGATTGTTTCGTTATAACGCGACGCGGCTACTTGCAGTAGAAAATAATTCAATCAGTAATACTGCAGTACTGCAAAATATTCGATATTGCAATCAGTAGGAAATAATTAATCGTGGAGGTTGAAACGTTGACAAATTTTTATTTCATAATCCTGTTTTCCATTTCGTATTGCGTGTTAAATCAGGCCAATATGTTACTGAAAAGAGCTATTTAAAAAGGTATAGTAATAAAATATCAGTGAAAATACGTCACAGACAATTCTAAATACATTTAATTCCCTGCTAGAACTGAACTTGGACCTAATCTAAAATCCACTTTCAACTTTGTCGTCTTTATTTAGGAATTCCTTTAGCGTGCAAGCACCTCCCGCTAATTATATTTCATTTTTGTCGCTTCTAACCAAATACCATAAAATTATATATTTTCGAAATAATTTTGTGTTTCTCTTTGGACTATTCATTCCAATTTAAAAATATTTTTCCAATTTTTGCAGTCATTTAGAATCTGCTTCACTTCTAACGGAGTACGACCACTTCAAATTTGTCGAAGCACTTCGTCGAAAATCAAATACGTTGTAGCAAATTAAAAAATTACTTAATTGGTACTTGACATTAATACATAAATTATATTATACTACTACTGTGTCAATACTGAACGCCGTAAAATCCGGTGCAATTAGAATTTTTAATGCTCAAGGCTAAAAATTCAATTCAACGTATCTCCGCTGTTATTCGGGATACAAATACTCGATATTCCAATCAGTAGAAAATAATTAATTGTGGAGGTTCAAATCTTAACAATTTTTTTTTTTCATAGTCCTGTTTTCCATTTCGTATTGCGTGTTATATCAGGACAATATGTTACTGAAAATATCATTGAAAATACGTCACAGACAATTCTAAATATTTTTAATTTCCTGCTAGAACTGAACTTGGACCTAATCTAAAACCCACTTTCAACTTTGTCATTTTTATTGAGGAATTCGTTTAGCGCGCAAGCACCTTTCGGTAATTATTTTTAATTTTTATCGCTTCCAACCAAATACCAAAATGTTTATCATGTCTCATAAAGGGATAAAATTATATATTTTCCAAATAATTTTGTGTTTCTCTTTGGATTATTCATTACATTTTAAAAATATTTTTCCAATTTTTGCAGTCATTTAGAATCTGCTTCACTTCTAACGGAGTACAAGCACTTCAAATTTGTCGGTGCATTTCGTGGAAAATCACGTACGTTGTAGTAAATTAAAAAATTATTTAATTGGCACTTGACATTAATACATAAATTACCAATTCCAAAACTGATAAGGGTTTGTTGAAAACAAGCACGCGCCCCACGAAACAAATTGGCTTTCATCTCGTTATAAACCTCCTTTCGTTGTTATCGCGAAATCGTAAAATTAGCATGAATGCTCACGAATGTCGTTTCATCGTGTGAAAAGTCGATCGATGAAATTTCACACCGATTGAACCTGTATTGGGAGTTTATCTTTTGCTAACTGATGAGAATTTAATTTAGTTCGGACAATTAGACCTTGCTACCTTCAGTTTTTAGATCAATTGTATCAACCTTTGTATTTACATCGCGTTGTACCTTACCTTGACCTACAATTTTTTAGCGACAAAGTGTCGAATAAACAAACAACTTATTCGATGCATCTACGCAGGAAATATCAGTCTATTTGTATCTGTATTTTACTAATTTTTGCCTGCTGTCAATGAAATGTGAATGATTTACATTTCAACTCAATACACAATAGATTATTACACATTAGATCACTCTGTATATATTTACCGTACAATTAGTTATCTTATCGAACAAATTAATTCACAGAAACTAACAGTAATTTCTGTATTGTATTATTTTTATACTTTTCTCAGAAAATCTTTCTTATCATCATACCGCGCTTACAGCAGCACATGCTTTTCCTCTGCTCAGCTTCTCTCTTTCTTCCTCACATTCTGTGTATCTGTTGTCTATCATTACCGGTTCTCAGGCATCTTTCAGTTTCGCCCTCGTACGGACAAACGCTTGCATAGTCTCACAAACACGCCGCTGATACACGGCGCTTGACTAGGCACTCGAAAGTTCAGAGTAGATAGTTTGAGCACCGACTACTCTACAAGTAGCTGCTACTACATGGGTGAACGAGCACGCCGTTATTCCTCCGACCACTATCAGTTCTCGTCAAGTGCATTAGACCGTGGCATTTCCTATAAGAGGGTTTAGAGGGTTGCGTTCCAATATACGAAATTTACACTAGCAATTTGTCATTCTTTTTCACTCGCATTCGTCTTCTTTTCGTTTCGACATATATACAATAGCCATTCACGTTGCCCGATATGTTCCTTTTTGTCTCTTTGCTCGTTATTGGCTGATTTTGCTGGAATATAATTATTTGGAAAGAATAAAAAACACGATCTACGTACGATTTACCAAGAAGCATAATTCTAGGGGCGAAGCGAAGATTAGAAAGTTGCAAAAGGAATTTGTACAAATGTATACGCGAATATATTCATAAATTTTCGAGTTCTCGGTCTAGAATTCTGCTTTCGAAGGAAATATTGAAAGTGATAACCATACGGCGGACTTTTATGCAGATAAAATATAAAATTAAATTAATTAAAATTAAAATATAAAATATGCAAATATGCAAAAACCATGCGAACAATATGTTAAAAAGGTGTTCTGCATGTATACGAATATTACATAAGCGCTACTACAAGTAGATTTACAAAGGACTAGCTATTGTTTGTATTCTACTTTAATTTGCAATAGATTTCTATAATAATCGCGTTCTCGAGATTTCCTACTGTGAAACGGTATCTCTTGTGCGATTGAAATTAATTTGTAGGCCACAAGAATTTATTAATTCAAATTATATCGAATAAGCTACCTGTAAAATATAAAGTGATAGTTATACCGCGGATATTTATGCAAATTTATATTTTTATAGAATACAGTTGAAAGAATGGGACCTAGGTAGAAAATGTGAACGTTGTAACGAGTAGCATACTCCGAATATTTTATACACTTTTGCATATTTTCTGCATTCTGCGTATTTTTGCATGTTTAAATTCCTCGTAAATGCATAAAAATCAGCAGTCTACTGATTATGCAAATTATAACAAGTTATAACATAGGTTGTCGCAAGGAAATGACAGACGAAAAGTATCTACGGAATATCTTCCGTAGGAAAAGTAGGAAAAGCGTAACACGTTCAGTCCTATCTCTTTTACGTGATATATGCAAAACGTATGCAATATGAAAAATATGCATTTGCATAAATATCCGCAGTCTAATTATAACTTTACATCCAAATACGAGCTTGTAGACACCTCTTCGTTAAATTTCTGGCACGTGTGCGAGTTTCAACTATAACGAGGACATTTAACTTAGAAAATTATTTTATCTTATAGGTTGTCGTCAAAAGTGATTTTTATCGGTTCTCGTCAATCGCAAAAGTATCTTCGATGGTTGTTTCCAATTCGAAAATCACCAAAGAAGTTACTATTTAATTGGATACTTCATCCTTCGGAAGTAACATGCAGATGTCGAATATCAAGATGTTCTGCACTTAACAATGTGAGAAATTGCTCGACAGCAAATAGAAAATCTAACCTATTTACATCTATCTACGTTCTATGTATTGGAGTACCAGCTTGTTTAAGATGAATCGAAAATGGAAACAGATAACACTGCATAATATCAGAGGGAAAGTAACGAAGTTTTATATTTTAAGTTGTCGGTAATAGGGAGAAACAAAAAGTACCTGAAGCTATTTGGTTTAATTGAAAAATTAAAGCGAATTCTCATAACTTTATTTAAAGAATATCAATAACTTTAGATTCGTCGGGGAAATAATATTTTTGAACAAATTATCGTTAACTACGTTATCGCCGAATTTTCCCAACTTCCGTGCATCCGTCAAACATTGACAAATACCAAATTTCATGTCGTCTTTCACAAAAATAATTGGACACCACGATGCTTTTAACTATGTATTCTGCACTATACTTTATTTCTGCAATTATTTTCAGGAATTCTTATAATGAAAATGTAGGCTAGGAAAAAAGCTATACGAGATAAACGTAAAAGTAAAAGGTTTATATCAACTGCTGACTTAACAGTTTGACGTAATTTAAAATATTTTATTTATTCTTGTATTTGAAAATGTATTTTATATTTTGGAAAATGTAGTTAAAAAATAAGACCTACGAGGCAGATCGTTCTACCTACTAAACGTTATAACGAGTATACTCTACTTTGAATATTTGAAATATTTTTGGATTTTACGTGCATTCTGCGTATTTATACGCGAAAAACTTGGAAACTCACAGTCTAATAATTACGCCATTCTATAGTAGTAAAATCTTTTTTCTATCGATAAATTCCATGGTCCGATTACCATCGCCAAATAATACCGTCCAAGGTATCGTAGTTTCCTTGTTACGAAGGTTCCGCAATTTTATAAGAAATCCAACAAGGGCATATAACAACCGGCCTTATGAAAAGCGGAGATTAAACGAGCATAAGCGTATCGAAACAACGCGGAAGGCGTGTAATTGAACGCGACTAACGTGGCTTACTTGCAAGTTGATCTATAAATACAAGTCGCTGGTATAAGCTTCGCTTTATTAATGCAAGCTTCCTCGTTCCTCTCCAAGCTGCACGGTTTACCTTCTGCAGTCGCTGGCGTTTATCAAACGGAGAATGGAATATCTTTTCGAGCAATGCGATAGCAGTTGTTATAGTTCCTGTCGCGCTGTGTTAACAAGTTGCGCACTCGATCGTTACGATTTCGGTTAACAATAAAATAGCATCGTAGAAGCTTCGGTGGATTTCTCGTTTCACTACTGTCGAGTACTAGACGCTGCCGGTAGTTTTATGTATTAAGCCGCGTTTACACTGGCATATATTGACCGCATACATTGTCCGCTGACAGTCGCCAAAAGATGTAAGTAGGACTGTCCGCAGGCAATGTCGTTTGTCACTAGGAGTATGCCAGATATCCGAACATACTCCGGTGTCGACGACTCGAGAATGTGTCGGAGGTGGGACACGGATAGTCGAAATGTATCTTTGTAAAATTTGTACATTTTATGCGGAGTGTTCAACGAAAAATAACAATAAAAGTAACAAAAAATGTTTCAAGCGGATGTTTATTTCTGTCCGTCTTGAACCCGATGCAACTTGCAATACTTGAAATCGCCAAAAAATGTTTCCTCCTATAAGATCACCTTGACTTTTTTAATAGCACGATGTAACTTTGATTTCGTAGTATCGTGGATTGATGTCAAGATGAATTTAACCGAAACATGATACCACGATCTTCGGATGAGTTCAGATGAGATCCGAGTTGAGAAATGATTTATTGATTCACAGGAACATTAACATTAACAAACTTGATTTAACAGAGCACTGAGGATCGCATGTCTACAACAACGTTTGTGCTTTGAACAAATTGCGACAGTAAGAACGACCAAAGTGCATTTTATTCAACGAAACGTAACTTTCTCTATACGTAAGTTCATTGTATGCGTTTTTGCGCTTAAAAACTCCCTCTGGATGCATAAAAGTGGATGATCCTTTTCGCAGCTAATTCCGTACGGCGAACGAACGTGTCGAGCAAGAGTTGGTTCCCTTGCATCCGTTTAGGTATCGCGAAAAGAATTCTTAACAGTTGCATTCGTCGATGAGATAACGTTGTATCAACGACAACTTTGTACAAAACGCGCTAGAGGTAAAATCGTGTCAAGCAACGATATTGACCTTGACACTACAAGTTCGCTATGTGGCGTTAATGTCAGAACCACAGAGACAAACGTGACAGGGGCAAACGTTCTACTAGAGACGTCTGGGATACGAGAGACGGGCCAGGCTGAAGAGATTCTGAGAAAAAGTAACGACTAAAGCAGGGAGTCGAGAAATCTTTGATGCTCCCTGCAGACCGACTTGCTTGGCCCGCGAGAGAATTTCAAGCATGTCTACGTCTCAAAGTATCATCGTTTAGCCTCCTCTAGTCTCCGTAGAAATTTCTCCGAGATGTCAACTGTTGCACAACAACTCGTCAGTTTCAAACGTTCCGCCAAAAACGAATAAGCCGTTTAGTCGATCTAAAATGGTACTTTGGATTTCGCGTATATTAAATCTGTACTTGCATGTTCCTATGAATACTCCTCCTATGAATTGTCGCACATCGGTTTGGACAGTTTAGAAATCCTAATTCTCTGTTGGTGATGATTTCTTTCGTTCTTTCGTATTACGATGTTTGATTTTTAAGACATTAATACCTATATTAATTGTTATTTATTGAAAATAATTTTACCTACGGTCGTACAATATTATACGATTGATTTAATTTTCCTTATTACATCCTGACGTTATTTTCTATCGAAATCAATTGCTGTATATAAGAAATGTGTTAAAATGAAATTCCCAAACGACATAAAAAGTACAAAAAAATAATTTTTCGAGATAATGATCGTGTCCTGTCTTGTCCCGTACGTCTATTTGAGCGTGTTCGTTGTTGTCAGGTCAAATAGCAGGCCCTCTATTTCTTTCAGATAAAATATTAATTCTTCCTCCTTCTCGAATCAAAAAAGAACAGTTTGGAAAGTCCCAAATTAGTCTTCAACATCTGTTGATGATTTTCTCGGTGGAAACCCACCTTCCTCTCCAATGCAGTTTTCGAAACGTCAAAAGTCGCAATCGATTTTCCAGCCCACTTTGTCGCTCTGTCTTTTATCTAGAGATTATCGTTCATCTATCTCGCTCCAAATGTCAAGACGATAATGTTTTTATTTGCTTACGAGTAATATTCGTAAGCGTGTAAATAAATATCTTAAAAAATTACCCAACTGACGATATTTAAAACGATTGAGAATAGTTGCTCAAAACATGGCAGAAAGTAGGTTCAATTGTTAGAAATAAATAAATTATCGCTAAACGTATATAGAACGCTATAAACTGCCTGCAACTATCGGTGTCGAAGTTCACCTACCTTTTTCATCTGTCTGTTTTTGGTAATATGAAAGCATAACGGTGCAAAATAAACGGTAATGCCATCTTGCCCATATTTTCTTACATATATACCTTCTCCTACCGTTTTGCGTCTAGTCTCATATTATTATACATCTTTTCTAAGATCGTGGAAATAATATGACCAACCATTAGATCCGCGGAACGTAAATTTTGTTTCGTCTGAAAACATAGCTCTCCCCACCATTTTATACGATATATTACCGAACAAATTCCATCCGATCGTGATGTGTTTTTCATCGATAATGATTTTCTTTCAAGTGTCCTTCTTTGAATTTTGTCAGACTCGTTTGAAATTGTTCTAAATTTGAAATCATCTTTCTTCAAAATACAATGGACATAGCAGATTATTAGCGGCCGTTACGTCAAAACAAAGAAAGATCCTTATGATAATTTTTTGAATCAGAATGGCGGGTCAACGACTTGTTTGACCGATGGAGTAGCACTTACAGTCTGTTACAAAAATCTATGTACGCTGCTTACGTAAGATATTTGCAGCGAAAACTTTAGCTCGATGAATTTTGTTCACGCATTAAGACACGTATTGTTAAAATGCAACAGTCGTTTACTCTTATCTTTATCAAGAAAATAAAAGTACGAAAATATAAAATACATGGTTACAAAAATTGATAATTGTGCGCAAAAGGGCGTTGAGGCTCCCTTCTGTTCATAATTATCCAAAAATATGATATACCTATATGAAATTACAAAATAGCAAGCTGTCTGTCCCACACACGCATCAACAATATCCTGCTATTTCCTTGGCGTTGAAAATATTAAAAGTTTTTTCATTTCTGGTCTAATTTTGTTCCAAGTTTTTTATCAGTTAAATGTATTAATTTTTGTAAGTCGTTTTAGAAATACGCGAACGATAATTGTATCGATAAAATATAGTATAAAATAATTTTGTGGCAAAGTACGTTTTTACTTTCTTTGATGGGTCGAATACAGAAAATTTGATAGGTGTACGTACTCTTTCGTAACTGACTGTACTTACATATGCGTTACGAAATTTAAAGGTTGATATGCACCTATGCGCATATGAAACGGGCAGCCTTAGTGATAACCTAGTTTCACCGATACATAATGTGGAATGCGATCGAAAGCAGAAAGGGTGAAAGATACATTCAAAAAGAATCGGACCATTGTGAATATTACGTAGGTGCAGCTCGTATGTTGCACCGTCCGCATTCAAACTGAAACGGTCCTTTCGGCACATTTCGCTTATCGACAGTTAATACCATTTTCAGTGCTCCTTTTTCTAATGCGAATATCTATTTTTTTTTTTTATGAGAGATACAGAGTTCTACTTTGAATATCTATAGACACGTAATCGAACGTGGCAACTTAAATTACGTTAATTACGGTACTATAAAAAACTTTCTGTTCTTTGCTTCCTATAAGCCGGTACTTATTAAATGGGAAACATCGTAGATGCGTTTCCGAAAGATATTTCTTCGTTCCTGTCCGAATCAAAAATCGTTTCCGTATTTTACGATAGAAAAATTCCAAATTTCTCTCAACATTGCACAAGTATCAGACCTAATTACGATCTGCCATCTGATCACTCGGCTACGATGCTAACTGCTGTAAATTGAACAACAGCACAAAAAGAAAGATGCTGTTCGTTACACAATCGAAAGACTAATTGGGTACAGTTCGGAAGCTGTGTAGATTTTTATGTAGATTATACTATGGTATGTTTATATTTGTTTACGTTTTATCGGTAACTCGCGTTATTAAATTTTTCAGGATAATCAGAGTCGAACAAATTTCGTGGACTGATAAATTTTCAACAATGTGAAAGATCTAAATAACCTTTAAATCCAGTACAATGTTTTGCAAAAATTGAACGTTTCAATATATTTTGGCTCTCAGGGGAAAATATATTGGTTTCCGTGGCAGTTACTTGTTAAGCAACCCACATCGATTCCAACTCATTACGAAAACAGTTTTACTACATTGACCAGCGTGCACTCGATATCGTAGAGTATATATAACGCAAAAAAGTTTGCGATATTGTCTAGGCAATGACATGCATGCGTTTTTACACGTACTTTTTTGTCCAGTGGGGAAAACACGTGGCGATTTTCTGTTCGCAAAAATTTACGATATGTTCTCGTTTTCGAGACTCGTTTTTGAATCAGGATAGTAACGTATTGCCAACAATAATTATACAACCAGTGTATGTTCGAAAAATATTTTCAAACGTAACAAATGTAACGACACGTTTAAAAAAATACGACATATCGATGTAAATAAATCATTGCAAAGGAAATATTGGCAACTACGACGAGTTAACTCGATTCTCTCATGGTCAATTAACAAATTATATAGCATTTCCAAGCGTTCCGAATCTGCCGTTTAGTAGCGACTCACGTGGCGTTTTATTCCCACCTAGGATTTCTTGCACGCGAACAACCTGGATTAATGGATTTTTAATTATCGTCGGATATCTGATTTTAATAGACGAACGACTAGAAAGAGCGTCGACGACGTCGGAGATATCAAGACGTCAAGAGGTATTAAAGTTTAGAGATTTTTTTAGATCGGTTAATCCATTTCCCATCTAAATTTTAACAAGATAGATCCACGGACGTACAAAGTACGGAGATGAAGCGTAAAGCAACGTCTCTCATTTTATGTCTTCTACTAGGTCGTTCGAAAAGTTTCTTTCGTTTTATGTTATCTTATCGAATTACGTATGATTCATTTTGTTTTATCAAAATAAAGATCACAACGTTCGACAGATTAGGTTTCGTGTTTGCATAAAGATGCGTCGTTGTAAAAGACGTGTCTGTAAAAGAAAGACAGTTTTCGGACTAAGCTAATATAAAACTAATAGTATTTGAGTGAATGTAAAACGAAAATGCTGCGTAAAATCTGCTTATATTCGTAATATTTTCTTTTCTACACGGTTGTTCCCTTGTTTATGTTTTCCAACGAGGGACATATTTTATACGAGGGTAAAGCTTCAAACTCCAATGTTCTAAGTGAACCGTATCGGCGAATAAAGCTGCTTAGCACTGCTAATACTGCAACTACCGACAGTTAAGGCAAAGCTATTTAGACCAAAACCAGTCATGATGACCGGTCTTTAAAAAATACGTAACGATAGAATATTTTTACGTTTATTGATTTATTATTTTCTTACGAAAGAAATTTCATGTTATGTAATTCCATGTTATGTAGTATATTTTTAATATTATTAATCCGTGTGGGGCCATAATTCCTAAACGAGGGTTGGCACATTTATAAAATTGTAGAATCAATGGTTTTGACTGGTGTTGTAGTTCTAGTGGTAATTGCGAGATACGTCGTGCTAATACACGCATATCTTCATTTCAAAACGACTATAATTACACAGCTTTGTAGTACAACTGTTTCTCGTTTACTAATCTCATGACATATACAGTTAGTCGCATTAATATTTAGACACAGTACTATCTCTGTGTTTGTTGTCTTGTATAAGAGGTGACGAGTTAAACATCGTGTTGCTTGTTCTATGAAAATGTGAATCATTTATCGTGGTCATTAGCCCTGCAGAGAACAGCAGCAAAGGGCTAAAGTCGCTAAATTTAAGTCACCGCGATCGATTCTACTCGGAAGGGTTGCCCTGCGGCAGATCAGCAACGAAGATCTACGGAAAGATCCAAAAATATCAACTGTTGAAAAGGAAATTAAGGCAAATGCAATGAAACGTAAGAAACGACTTGCGCAACGTCCTTAATTAGTCGTCCTTGCAGATCGGTGATCAGATTAAGACGAAGATTAGAAAGCAAACATCCAGTCGATCTGCTATGGGACTCTCACGGGATAATGTGCTACTGATGAGTCACGCGTAGATAATTTAGAGCTAGAAAAACCTACCGAATGCCAAACAGGTCAAATTTCCCATATCAACATTTTTCGTAGATGATAACTTCAAACACGAACTTTGCTGGAAAGCACATTTTTCCGTGTTTGTCGAATGATTCACAAGTAAGTCATTATTTTACGATTAAGATAGACGACGTTCCGCAAAGTACACACTTCCTCGTTTATGAATTATATTTATGCTTTTGTCTACGAATTGTATATACAAGTAACGTCTAAAATATATGTGATTCGACTTCTACGAAGAACAAACCTTGAACCACTAACCCATGGGTTACGACCCCCAAGAGAGTCGTAAATGGTTTCTGGGAGATCGTCACTGTTATTTTTAGTTATAATTATTTTCGTTGGAAATTTTAAGAGACAAGAACTGCGCTGGTACAAAATCCCTTCTCTAACTGAATACAGTCAGCTTTCCGGTGTAAAAGAACAAAGTTAACTTTTTTATTTCAATAAAAGTATCGTTCTACACGTTGGTACTTACACAACCGTGTAACTTTGCTGAGCAACATTTACATGAAATTTTAGTTACAGTAAGGTAACATTTTCAGGTATTGATGTTAGTTAATCGTACTTTAAAAATAAAGTACAGAGCAGCAGAAAACAGAGAGAAAACGGGGGAAATAAACGTAACTCGAAATTGGAAGGAAAAATTTCTCCCATGATAGAAATGATAATCCTTACAATATTATTATAAAAATATATTATCTATAATCCATATAACAAGAAATTGATATACAATTTAGTAAAACACTTTTTTATCATAAATATTATTATATTTATTGTGTTCAATTACGTTTGCGTTCATCTTATATTTAGTAAGTTAATTAATCCTCTGGCTGCAGCCTTACTTTTCTGCTGACGTCGTTTACGTACCGAGTCGCTTAAATCTATGCAGTTTCTTCTAGGTTTTTGTGGTTTACAAAATCCCACAAAACTCTGGAATATTCTTCCAAGTTTCTAGAATATCGTCTAATTGTTTTTATTGCTACACGCTGCCTTAACTTTTTTAAGCAGGGCAAAATCTACACGCAAGTACGGAGAAAATGAAAAATTATTTAAAATTACTGGTCGAAAACGAGGCAGTACGCTGTTACCGAGGGTTAAACATTACAAATAAAAATTTTCGCATTTCTATACGTTTCGTTCCATCCTCGAGGAATTCCTCTTGATTTGAAATAAACTTTTTACGTCTCGTCATAGCATGCATCTTGTTTGCACGTACATTTACAAATATTCGTAAATATTTGCTCACACTCTACGAAATAGCTTAAAAGCAATTGCTTGCTTCTTGTACAGCTGTGCTTATCTTATGAGAAATTTTCTTCTAATTGTAAATCGTATTAGTAAGCACTGTGGAATTTGCGCTGGCAGTAACCACGTAGGGACGTATCGTACTATCTGATGGAAATGAATCATTCCAATTTATCGTCTGTTCCTCGATTCACTTTACGTCTCGTGAGATGTAGCTTCCTAAGGAATTTGCTTCTCGCTATATTCACAGGTTGTAATCTTGTCGTTAAACAAATTTGTATTACTCGCTTCGAGGATAAGTCGCGTAAAAGTTTTATGAAAATTCCCTAATTGGTAAATTGATTTAATAAAGTACAAATTTCTTTCCAGACGAATTCTTTGCCTTTCTTTTATAATTTCTCTCTTTTATATATTCCTTCGTACTCAAGTTACATTCATACTCAAATGATTCAAGAAAATCAACGAATGGAATACAAATAAGGTTACGAATATCACGAATTTATTTCACGGAAATTTATATTTCGTTTCAGTGTCGACAAAATAATACATCGATACTGTGACATAATATAAAATTGTGACAGACTCGTTATCTTGCTTTGATATACATATATAATAAGTTTGTACAATTGCTATTGTATGTCAATGTACGTAATACTTATATAATTGGCTGACATACGGAATGACTGCTGAATCAGAAAACCCATTTCGTACGAATTAACTTGAAAAGTTAACAAAGAAGTCGTTTCGCTGAAAGTGTATCTTCGCTTTGTGGCTTTCGATTTTGCCCCGAAGGAAAGAATTCATGAAATAAGGTCAGTTTACTGTTTCCTTGAGAAGCTAATTTCAATATATTGGCAACTCTTTTCTCAGGATACCATTCGCTGAAGAATTGCTTATAACAACGGAACCTTATTACGTTCCATACCAGACGACGAATAGCGCAACGATGACGATGTATACAAATTATTTTAATTATCTTTCTATCCAAGAACAACTTTGTCTCTCTTCGACCGCGTTCTCGTACGAAAAGAACGTTTTGTATGACAGAATTAAATAAATTTTTTGCAACTTCATCGATAATGATTTTCATCGAGCAAATAAGTTGTGGACGTTTTCACTGATCTAGAGATATCATAGACAAATGGTAAACCTATATCAGACGCAGATTTAGAAATTTACAAGAAACGAGGCACCTCGTTCCAGCGAATTGTTTAAGACTTTACGACAATTTGAACTGTGACGATGGAATTGTTATATAGACGTCTTCGATGTAGAACGTTTTCGCTTCGATACGGACGATACTGAAACTGAAATTGCAGAATAATACTAATCCACAAAAAGTGTAGAAAATTTAAAACGAGATTAATAATATTACACGGTGTTGATCTTCCACGTTTTCTCTTCCTTCTTCAAACCCTTTCACCCATTTGTAAATAGTCGGTGGCTTCACAGCATTCTATGTGCTTCTTCTAGCATGTCAGCCACTTCGACATTTTCCAACACTTCTCTTCCGAGTTTTACGAGAAATTTCGCATTAATGCGTTATTTTTTAAAAAGATCGCCAAGCGTTTTCTAGACGTGTGACAGCCGGAAGAAACATGGGCATACTAAAGACGTTACCATAAGCGAGCGGCTTATCGCTGGATCATGAAATTTAATCTCTTTATAGATAAGACTATAACCTGCATTCCTCAACCAGGTCGCCGCACAGTTGCTGAGATGACAGTAAAAAAACCATTTTATGAATTTTTCGAGTATATCAAATATCTATCTATCTATATGCTTTTTATGTACTTTTTTAATTAGAATAGTATCTCGCTTGTAATGGGCGAAAGCCTAACACGAGAATGACAATAACAAGATAAAAAGAAACGATAATATCGATCAAATATCTTTTACACAAGTAAGCCATTTCTTTCGAAATTACGACATGTTCCAAATTTCCGAGCGGGAGTGCAAAAGTAGAAGAAACTGCAACTATTAAACAACGATGGAACTTGTTAAAAACTTGCATTCGTTGCTTCCGCGACATTGCTGCATCGTAAGTTATTTTTTATTTTTCCTAGAAGCTGCACATTATTTTAATTGTCATTAAAGCTACAATTGATATTAAATAAATGCAACCAAAATCTTCAACTACAGTGGTCATAAATAGTGTTGGCGCACTGTTGTATTTATTATAGCGTTTACATACTAATTGATTAAATATATGAAATTTTGTATCGTTTGGTAGTACTCTCGTATGATTATAAAAATTTGACTTGGTTATGAAAATGAAACATTGAATCTAATAAAAGAACGCTTTTAGCTACTGTATACTGTAACGTTCGAATTTTTTATTTTCTTCTGCTTACTTTTTATCACATTTACAATTGAAACGCGAAATTTGTAATAAAAATGCAGTTTTGCTTGGCACGTGATATTTTGCGTAAAAGTTTCTTATTCTTTCTACGAAATTCTATTGGGTTTTCGTTTAACTTTACATTTTTTAATCATTTTACCGCGCCTCTACTTTTTCTAAATGTTCCACATTTTATTTTGCAATAATTTTCGTGTAGTTCGTACGATATTATAGTCACTGGCAGCTAAAGTCACGCATACGTGACACTCGTTGTGAAAGTGTTAAAGTAGATACGCGATAGTTGTAATGTAAATACTGGATGGTAGATTTTGCTTTCGAAAGGTAGAACGATATCTGCGTGCTTGAAAGTTGCTCAATCAAGATGCTGTATAATTGATTTACGTGACGGATGAACGTATGACTCGTTCAGAAACCACGCCGATCAGTTCCATAAATCGAACAGCAGAGAAAAGGAACGATGTTGCAAATATGATAATTTTTAATTTACCTTGGAATTTGCTTTTATCCGTGTCATCTTCTTGTATAGATAGACGGACGAACAATAGCCGAGTAAGTGAATAAATGAACAATAAACGAACTCTATATTATGGTCGCCTGAGAGAAGATCAGAAGCGGAAATTAGATCGAACTAGAGTTTTACGCGAAGTATATTTCATATACATGCTTGCGATAATTTGCCCAAATACTGGCGCAACGGTAGGGTAATTAATTTGTTTCTAAAAAATTGGTCATTATCGGTATACTTGAAGCTATAAGAATTGAAATTGATCGATTTGACCGCCGAGACGCTTCGTATACGAGCGCAAATAAATTAGCGCGATAGAATTAGCTCGAATAGCAACGAGATAGAAACGACACGTTGAAACTGGTCGCAGACTATGAGGATTCGCTTTGACGTTTCGTAAAGAACGGTAGTAGTCTCTTTCTCACGATACACCCAGTGATTTCTGGTCGAGAAGGACCGCTCGTGAGGGCAACTGCGAAATCTTATTACTTTCTGTAGCGAAACGCGGCGGCTCGGATCACAAGCTCGAGAAGAGGCTAAGAGAGGAGAAGTGGAAAATAGCGGTGGAGGAAAGAAGAGCAGAAGAGCTGGATCGGTGTGCGCGCGCGCTCACTCTCACGACGTGATTCATCCGGCTTTCATGAGAAAATGCAATCTTTACGGCGAAGCCAGCCCCGGCCTTATGTCACGCGCTATAACAGCAGCTATTACGACCGCCCCGCTAGACATCGCTGAGACAAAGCTAACCGGTTGTTCCTTCTCGGATGCACCGACACGACGCCTGCATTACCGTACCACTTGCGAAATGAACGGTATGTATACGTAGGTACACTGCATATTACTACATATGCGCAAACGTGTATCGCATTCCCTCGAGTATGCCGCCTGACATTTCCACCCGGAAATTTTCTCTTCGATCAACTTCTAAAAATATTCTCGCGTTTCTTTTCGTTTTTCGAATATATTAACGCTTCTAACTTACGCCAGACATAGATAACGCGGAACGTTACGAATAAATACTCTCATTATATACTAGGTTATAGCATTCTCGTTTCCCTTTTCACACCTTCCCGTTCCACATTCCCTTCACTCTGCTATCTAACATTTTGACCCGGATATTTTCTCTTCGACCAGCTTCCAAAAATCTTCTCGCATTTTTTTTCTTTCAGTTCGTTTCTCGGACGATAACGTTTCCGATATACGAGACATGTATAACGTAGAATATTACGAATATACATCTGCTATCATTGTTAGGTTATAACATTGACGTACTATATATATACATAGGTATACCGTGTATGCTCAAACGTGTCTTGCATTGCTTCGACGCTATTGCCTGAAATTTCGACCCGGAAATTTTCTCTTCGACCAACTTCTACAAATGTTCGCGCACTTCTTTTCGTTTCACTTCGTTTCTCGACATTAACGTTTCTAATACACAGGATGTTTCACAACATGCACGACCCACTTCAGCAGTGTACAGGAGACGCGGAGCCAATGAAAAAAGTTCATACAAGCGTGTGTCCTATTTGACCTTGTTTCAAAGTTGCAGCTACTTTCGTGTCACGATGATCCGCGACAGCTTATCTTCGTAGAAAGTGCTCGAAATAGTGTCAAAAAAATTCGCCATCTTTCAATATGCGACCAGCTGTATGTCGCATAACGCAGACCGAGCCATTTCCAGCAACTTTTACGAAGCTAAGCAGTTGCGGATTATCGAAACACAAATGTGACTATAACTGCGAAACAAGGTCAGACAGGACACGCGTTTGTATGAACTCTTTTCCTAGTTTTTGTTATGAAGCGCCCTGTATAGCAGACACAAATAGCGTAAAATGTTACGAATACATATTATTATTATTAGGTGATAGTATACGGAGTCACCTTTATTCGGACGAAATAAGTACGTATGCTTTTACTTTTTATCGTAGTAGGTCTATTAATGGAATTACGTTTCGTTGGAATTGACACACTTTACCCTCGACAGACAATATCTTCGATGTCGTGTTTATAAAATACTCTCGTTTTAGATTTTGTGAAACTTACCTTACACGTTTCCTCTACTCTACATTTTCACTCTACATTTTCAAGACCAGTATCGCTAAGGTAGTATTTAGGAGGCCAGTACGCTTTTAAGAGACTTTTAACGTAATGTGTGGCTTTGATCGTAGAATAACTATCAATAAGCTTAAGCAAGAGAAAATAATATGAATTTTTTGTGTATTAGCTATACCGCTGTGAAAGAATATACCAAAGAACTTTCAATACTATTTCAAACAAATGATTTATAAAATAAACAAGCGTAAACCGGCCTCCAATATTATATAAAATATATCGCAAATACACAACATACTTTTCGACATAACTTATGCCCATGGAAAATGAAAAGAATTTAAGCGAACGTTTCATGTTCACATAGTCATGCTACAAGTTGTCATTGTAGTATGCAGTTCATGTAATTTTGAAAATAATAATTCAAACATTTTTGTTATGTATGAAACATCGGATAAGAATAATTTATTTAGTAATAACAATAATAACGTATCACCATGTGGTCAGGCAACTAAATTCTTGATGAACTCGTACAAAGCAATAGTAATAACGTATGCATTTCCAGGCTATTCGGTTGAATAAAAAATTTTGATCGATATAGAAAACGAAGTAATCGTATGAATTAATATTTATGTATGTATTTACACGAAATTGACTTGAGATTGGATTAAACAGTTAATTATTAAAACGCCTGCTCGCTACATTTATTGAGAAACTCGAATAAATTTTACTTCATTTAGTCTTTTGCATTAAAAAAAAAAAAAAAAAAATGTCATGCGACTGAAATAACACGTTTGTAATAAAATAACTAGGAAATAAAAACAGTGAAAAGCATACAATTTGTATTAAATAAATATTACATTACATAGGAGAATATACCACGTACATACACAGTTTTTATAACTACTTTTGCATTATTATTTATATTTATTTTTCAAAGGATGATCAAATGTCTGTGTTGTCTGCTTGAATTTATTAAATAATTATCCCACGAATTGTATAATTGTATACATGTAGGTACATGTAATTTAAATTCCTTTCGAAACGCGTTGTACAATTCACTCGCGATGGTAAGATACGTTCAAATAATTTCAGCTCGATTTAATACGAGAAAGTAATGTTTTCCCTCCTTTTATATTTGCATAAAAGTAATATTAAGTTTCGCACCCTATCAGCGCGTTTCGTATCGCCAAGTGAATTCGAAAGTGAAAATCTTCGTTATCGCGAGAATCTGAAAACGATGTGTATATGCAACACATGAGCCGACGTTAAGTAATAGTTTGCTTTTCCTCTTTTCAGGCTGTATTTGTTTTTGACAATTGCCGATCGTGTAAAACGTTAACGAAAACATCGATAACTCGTTAATTTACTGTTTTATACGTAATTAAAGTTCTTTGTCGTTCACAGCGGTTCACGAACGCATTCGAACGCTTACCATAGGACATTTTTACGAACATATTGTGCACGATGTGCGAAACCTTTTCATATTTTGTTAGCACTGTAACGAGACACGACTACTGTGTGATTATAATAGAAAAATTTGTTCAGGTGTTCACGCTATTATTAGCCAACTTTTTTCTCGTAAATGGGATGCGTTAAGAAAAAAATGAAAGAGGACATAGTTTTACAGTTTTTTATAATCGATACAATAGCATGTATAATTTTTTTATATTTGCAATACTTTTAAAAGAAACATGTACGTTTTTTTATATTACGTGAAATCGTGCGTCAAGAGAAATTCATCCATGTTCCATACGATGACTGTCAAGATCGTACAGGATCAATAATAAAAGAATTGTTTCGAATGTTACGTGCCAATGTGTTTACAAGTATTGTCCTTCGACGAGGCTACAATGTTCAATACGATCTGCTTCAGCACATTTCAGCTTTATGAATAACATTTTTGGAATACATAATATATAGAATAATAATAATAATATATAGAATAACTCGAGTGTTTGAAAAAGTAAGAAGACTAATGGAATCGAAAAATAAACATCTATGTTCTGGCGTATAGTGATGACAATAGATCAGCGACGAAGGAATACCAGTATCTAGATATACATTGTACGAAAAAGTTTTGTAACGTAAATACGAGAAATATATTAGAAAGAAGATTACAATGAAAGTGACGATAAAGTTACGTATTATTTTGAAATGTTTATGATATTAAAAGAGGGATTTGGAATTAGGTTTGGTTCGTACGTCGAAGGTTCGACTGCAATTGACTGTTCCAATACTTTGTCGATCTCTGCAAACTATACGTTTCCGATAAATATTTTCCAACTTCTATATACATTTACGAATTTGTTTACAAGTACCGCGACGATAGGCGCGTCTCGTTCTAGAGCTAATGAGATCTTGAGATGTTGCGTGTAAGATTTATACGACAAAACGTTTCTAACTGTTCGAACAGTTTCGTGACCCACCGTAGGTATATCGTACCATCGTAGTTAACTAAAAACTGGAAGAAAAAATTGAACGCAAATGAAGCAGTCTATCGCTGTATAATTTAATCGTAATTGCGATCTGCTAAAACTGTCATGGATCGAGTGGAGCGAGTCTGAAGGCAGTCGGCGGACACTATATTTTGCTGTAACAAGATCGAATCTAGAGCTACAAATTCCAGAATTCCGGTCAACAGAGAAAAGGCATCTACTAATGAGTGAGTTTCGTGGGAAAGGGCAGTTTTCTCGTGCTATGACGGCGGCTTTCATAATTGTCTGCACGAGAGACTGAATACAGAGTAATTAGTAATTACGGCACGACACAGCGTTCTCTGTCCGTGTGGGTAACTAAACGCAATATACGTACCGATTGATATATCGATTTTAACGAATTAACGTGCTTTTTGTTTCTCGTAGATAATCTTTCCATGTAATACGATAATCGTAATTTTGCAAAAGTTATTTTGAACGTTCTCTTGTGAAATACATTTTGTGATTACGCATCCGCAACAGCTCGAATAACTTTGTACCCTACAATGAAAGTTTGAATATATTCAGCCTTCACCTCGCCGTTTTCGAATAAACGTAACGCAAAGTACGTAATATCGGTAATTTTGACGACCAAAAATGCCGTACATTATAATGCGAAGTCGCCGTTATGTCCTTTTCTGAATAATTGTTCGTTAGCGTGCGCTCGTAAAAAGTACAGACAGCCAGGAAATTTGTCCCTAGAGGGGGAATCTCAGACACGCGTGAAGAATATGATTCAGCGTGTTCTACTTTTGAAGGATATTGTCGCGCTACAAATACAGTAGAGTCGATTATCCGACGTGACGTGGAACGAACCCAACTCGAATAATCGAGATCTGGAGTAGCAAGAAGGGAGGCTTCGTGGGTGTTAATAAAAACGTTTTAACGTATTACTTGATATAATATTTAAACAAATATGTAAGCATTTTGATGCGATCTTTGATACGATATTTAACGTATATAACGATGTACGATATAACGATATTTAATTGATTAAAAGTTTAATTAACTGCCTCAACAAGCCATGGTATTTACGCCTCCGTGCTCTATACGTTGAACTTTCGGAAAACATGAAATTACGGTTAAGCTCGAAGCACCTCGAATGATAGAAAATTTTGGTTAAAATTTAAAAAAAACATTACCTTCTCCGTAATATCTCAACGATAGAAATTTCATTGAAAAATGAAATTTGAAATTTGCATGTTACACAATGTTTGCCATTTTATTGTGGTCTCCGATTCTATCGGATCTGACCGGTTTACGAACGATGAACGTTCATGTGTGTGTGTGTGTGTGTGTGTGTGTGTGTGTGTGTGTGTGTGTGTGTGTGTGTGTGTGTGTGTGTTGTGTATGTATATATGTGTGTATAAGTACATAAGAGAGCGTGCAGACGTCGTGAAGCCGACTTTCTCCTTCGCCGAGCAATAAGGCGGTATTACGCAACCACGCTCTCCGTACCTTTTACCATGTTGCAAACAGAGAGCCGTTGGTCAGGCCTGTTTTCATCATCCGCACTCAAGCTGCGATGTATACGCGTGAAACGTTTCCTTCGAACTCGAATGACATATACTGCGTTTCTCTCCAGCCTCTTATCAATTACTGTACAATACCAGAAGTACATAGTACTTTCTCATGGATATCGACGTAATCAATCCCTTCTTAATTGAAAATCTAGTTATTGTATTCTGTACGATCGTAGTTCATATGTATATATGCAGATTTCAATATCATTACTAATTATTTTAGGCTACGCTTACCCCTCCTTATTTTTACAAATATGCGGATTTTTATGCATTTATGGAAAATCGAAAAGCAGAGAGTATATGTAAAAATATATGTAAATATTAAAAGCGAAATAGTTGTTATAATGGAATTAATGGGCGAAATAAATTTTTATATAGGTTCTATCGCCCCAATTATGTCAATAAAGATATGAAATCGTACAAAACTGGCTAGTAGTAATAATAATAATAATGTCTAGCTGCAACCTAACAATAACTGTTATATCGAAATAATATAATAACATAATTTTAACTGAAATTATGTTTGCCTTAAAATGCTTCGCTTTTTCAAAGAATCTTTGCATATCGTACGCTAAACCTGCAGCTTAATGCCTAATTGTTATTAGTAGTATAAAGTTAGTAACGTAAATTAAGCCTCAGCTGTATAATCGTAGAATTTTTCTTTCACTTACGAGAATAAAATTATAGTTGATTAGAGGTTTTGCAAAATAGTTTGGAAACTAAGAACCATAATAACTCTTATTAATAAACTACTCGATATCAATGTAATGATATAGCAATAAATTAAGTATAACGATAAAAAGAGACGAGAGTGTGTAGATACAGTAACTTGTAACTGATACAACCGTTATATACGATAATAAACATTTTACTAAGTAATATGAAAAGTTTAGCATCGTAGAAGCACTTAGAATAATAAATATGCACATAAAACTCGACCTCCTTTTTCACGTGCATTGAAACTATGCTCATTACGTTTTAGTTTTATCAGTTAGTATCTTTTTTTACATTGGAAATTTATGATGCGTTTTTTAATTGCATTAATTATTTTTAACAGCTTACTATCCTTTTAATTAATACATCGTAATTTCTTGCTCAACTATACTAATAATTACATACACAATTCCCCAAAAAATAAATTAGATTTAATCCAGTTAAAATGAAAATGTTAAAATAACTGCTTAATGCAAATATTTACATTGGTCTAATGCAATCTGTACGACACATGTATAATTATATCACGTATAACATATTTTATATACATGCACATCTGCTTATGTAATTTATTCGAATATATTGCTATTATTAATTAGTTAAATCTCTCTTATATTAGATTTCTACTATTGTCAATAATTAAATTTCATATATAACTACTTCAGTAATTAAAAATACATGTGCGAAGGAAGATAATAAAAGATCGTACTACTTCGTGAAAAGTGCATTGAAACTAAAGCTCCTTATACGCGCTGAAACATGTTACGATGTATGCATCAACACCTAAGTCCGATTTACGCTGAATGTCAAAAGTACGGTTCGCGATCAATCAAACTCTAGGATTTTACGGAGCTATTCGCACTAAAGCCTGATTCAGAATAGCGATCACGGTCAGATCACGTCAAATCAAGCATCGGTCAAGAGATTTTCATTTAACTTGACCGATCCGCCTACTGTGAATGCTATCGTGTTACATGTAAGAGATTTTCACCGGTGTCTGATTTGACGTGATCTGACCGTACCATGATTGCCAGTGCGAGTCAAACTTTAGGTTCCATGATGCATGGTACAATGTATGTAGTTTGGTATCGGCAAATCGGCACCGGAAGCAACTTGTATCGATGCAGGAATCAGAATCCTACGTCAAGCTTAGTCTACACTGGCAGACATTTATCCTCGGACATTTGCAGGCTATAAATAAGCAAGTAAAAACACGAATTTAAGTAATTTTAAGCGTTTTAAAATCATTTATACTTTCTTGAGATGGTAACAAGCGCGCGCCTAAACGTAATAAATAAATAATTAAACGTTCCCTGTTAAAATTTATTTATATTAATTTTTGCTTGAAATATACAGTGTCGATAACGAATCTTGGAATGTTATTCGACAAGTTCTTTACAAGTACCGTATTATTTATTATGAATTAAATTTTGGCGGGCTAAAATTAGCTTATAACGGGTGTTTCAAAACTTTCCAGCATAGTTATAAATTATAAACCGTAATCTATTTGGCGAAATTCTCAACGATGTGACAATACTACAATACGTCGGAAACTTCGCTAATTGCTATTGTTCGCAGAATAAATAATTTTGTCGAATTAATATTAGACTTTTAAACGTTGCTTTGATTTTTCAGTTGAAATAAATTGCTGCATAATGGAACGATTAAAGATTTCAAACATCAAAAAATTTCAACATCTACTTTGGTACACTGCTATTAATAACTTTGTAGAATTACGCGCGAGTATTGTCAGAATTATGTTCATTAGAGAGTATTACCTTCGTGAGTCACGTTCATTGAAAATTCGTTGCGGTGGTTAATTAGTTTTATCGTCGCAAAGGTAGTACGTAGTATGTGACCAAATGTAATTTATATAGCATCCATCTTACAGAAGAGATCATTAACATCGTTATTATACACATACACATTGTCGTCGTTGAAAGGATAAACTACAAATATATTACAAAATTGAAGCACCATTCATCCACCAAGCGGTAAAAACCATTTCATGTGGTTAAACGAGACTAAATCCTTTTTAAACGATGGAAAGAGATTTTCTTGCGTATTGCGTACAAATATTCGTCCAAAGCTCTTAATCTTATTTTAATATTCATTAAACTAAAGCTATTAATCCTATCTTGATGTTATCTATATTAAATTTGGCTGAACTTCAAATTGTTTCATTATTAGCTATAAATGTTTAAGTATTAATGTTTCTAAATTTGATCGATATAAATAAGTAAAAATATAATAATTTCTAGATGAAAGTGATCGGTGGAGCAACGTCAACGAGTACGAGACACGTGCTTCGTACGAAATTCCATCGTATTTTTACAAAGAAGTGGAATGACACTGAAGTAGGGTTTAGAACCATTATAACTAATGACAACATCGTCCGCATGCGATTTTCATTTACGCGAATACGATCGTTTCAGTAATATACCATTATGTTCTCTTCTGTAGCGAGTTTTTATATTCATTTACAAAGAAGGTTTGCGCAACATCGAAAGTAAATTATTTGACCATTTTCTTTATTAGCCTCGAGTCTTTGTATTATCAACTAATTGCGTTATCGTCTATACGAACCACTAATAAACCGTTCTCATATCAATTTAACTTCTTTTTCCGACCCCAAGGTGTTCCTAATATGAGATACGTCGTGGAAAACGAAAAGCATCTTATGGATATTCGAAAATGGAGCAAACTGACAAGGAAGACAGTTCTGAATCGGAATTAGATGACGACGCAGGATTTGGTTTGTGTTTGTATTCTAAGGACCAAGCTAGTGAACGGTAGCTGCGATACATCAAGAGCTAGAGATGGCTGCATGAATATTATGGGGCTATTAAGGGGCTGCCTTCCTTCGTGTGTCCAATTTATTTTAAAAAAAGGAAAAAAGTAAGTAGCTTTTTATTTTACACCACAATTTCAACTTTTCGTTTGAATTTTGAACAGGAGCATCGTTTTAAAAGCATTCATTTTGTACTCTTTTATATTTTCTATATTTTCATAGTAAATAACAGTATCTATGAAACTCGTAGCTTTTTAAGCATGTATAAATGAATAACGAATGTAGAGGTACACAATTTTTTAAAAAGCTTTTCTCTTTCTATTATCTGATATTTAATCAAACGCAAATCCGAAACCGTTACCCTGTTTGATTATTTAATTAATTTGATTCTTTGATCGGGGATAATAAAAGCAAAATATAGTTTTTTCATTAATTAAAATTAACGAAAACATATTTCACGTTACCATTTTTTAATAAATATTACCGAACACGTTGGTCGCTAACAAGAGTATTTCGCAACAAGTTTCGACAAACTATCAAAAATTTTACTTCTAACCAAAAAAAAAAAAAAAAAAATTCAATCAAGCGTTACTATTATGCTTGAAACAATAACGATTTGAGTTTGTATACGATTGCACATACATGAATGGTGTTCCAGAGTGAAAAAGCTATTGTCGCCAACAAATCGATCCTTTCATCCCACCTCTCCACTAGATGATACGAAAAAAAATATAAGAACGTTTTTTTTATTGTTTTTAACGTAGATTATGATGCAAATAAAAATTTTTCGTTCGAACTTTCCGAGGTTATTTGAAGGTCACTCTGTCACTCACCATTTAAAAATGGTGTGCCATATTTTTGTTCCCGTATGACAAAAAGAAAAGGAAAAAAAGAAAGTCAAGTTCAATACGCTACTTTCAAGTGACTTTCGATCAAAACAAGGCCGCTCATCATAATCAAAACATAAGAAACAAGAAGCAAAATGTTCCAATGTTTTATTTTATGTCATCTATCATTTGTCAGTTTCTTTAAACGGGGAGAATTTGTAGACACCCTGTATGTAGTAAGATATCTGTTTTACGCTTAAAACCATTTGCATAATATAAAAATGATTTCAATTTCACTCTTCCGAATCTTACATATCGTTGCGTGTCTTTAGTCAAAGTATTTTGCCTTTCACAGGACGCCTGGTTCGGCTGGATATCAAGCTGATTCACCGCGCTTCCGTTAAACGCGCGTACGAGCAGTTCGAACTTGTAAACACATTGCGGACCGAAATAAGATTTATATATTAATAGCTCGTTCCCAGATGCATCCGGATGAAAGTGGCCAAGCTGCGAGAAAGAGCGACTTCGAATCGGAAACCAACGAACACCGTGCCGTACGTGAAGAGAGCATTTCTCCAACGTGCTCTTTGAAGCTTATGTTAAAGGCATCAATTGACCTTGAGTGGCTCGATGGTCTCTAGGAAGTACAACAAGTGCTCGAAAGAGCGTTTGATATCGACGAAGTGACCGAAATTCCCACTTTTATTTATTATCCTGACTCTTTGCGATATTTCATTTTTCAGTAAAATTGTACAATACGAGTGGTTTATTACGAATTATCGGACGTATACGCCAAATGTTTCGGTCAAACCAAAAACTTATTTAAAAAAAAAGTAGGGCGAAGTGTTCGATCAGAACATCCATCGTTGCTTTCTATAACTGTAAGTCGTCTGTAGTAATGCCCACTTTAGCATCCGCAGTTGGGACCAAATTGGGACGCTTATTCGGGCAAGTGATATTCTGCGAATACAACAAAAGCAAAGAAAAGGAACAAGGAGGAACGAGTGTGAGTGACAATACTGATACCGATATGTGCGAACGCGGGCTCGAGCATCAATCGATATGCGACCGGAACAATCGACGAGGATCCGTGTCAAGTTTCATTCGACGCTTTATCTCATTCGGTGTGCTCGAGACTCATTCCGAGGTCCCATTTCCAAGAATTGGTGGGGATAGCGACGGACGCTTGAGCGAGCAAAAATCCGCACGCAAAAATGGACGCTACTGTATCAGGCAAGAGATGAATTCCATCATGGAAAAATGTTGTGTCTTTAGACAAGATCCCATCGTTAGAATATTTTTGTATTAGCGAGTAAGCTGGCCGTTACAAGATGTCCCAATCAAGACTCTTTATGGTGTCTTTTGTTGAAGAAGCAGTGTGTGTATGGTCTAAAAATGGTTGTCATGAAGCAGTTTCACAGAACGTTATTCTTTGTCAGCGATCTGACGATTAATAATTCTAACGAAATAAACTCTAAGACTCACTGAAAAATTTGGATTACTCGTTGATACGCCTAATATGTACAGGGTGTCTCATTTTAATCGGTCCCTAAACTATACGTTATTCGAAAAAGTGACTCAAATAAAACTTGCGTTTCAAGGGGGCGTCTTACGATCATCGCCAAATTTGTAGGTGTGTTGAAGATGTTTTCGAGATCTCCAGGTAATCTTTATCTTTTAAAATGGAACTATATATTTTTTATACGCCGTTTGATACAGTTTTTTAATTCTCTACAAAAAGTTATCAAGGTACTTGTATCTGTTTATTTTTATAGACATATTTAGCAAGGTTTACATTATATTATGTTGTAAGGCAATATTTACGCAATTTCATGTTATATTAATTTCATGTTATATGTCGTTTCTAGTAATAAGATATTCTAACTTTTAGTAGTAATTTTTGTACATTCTTCGCTTAGAAATTTGTATCATGTTGTTAGGTAACAGTAACTTTAAATGGAACTTCGAACAGATGAAATCGCGTGCCTTTGATAAAATCTCTATTGCCGCAAAGTACGTACATAGCAGGCTACTATATCGTTAGATTATAGAAAGGAGTGGGAATAGTGTACTTACAATAGTATCAATAGCATTGCACGTAATAACACGTATAAATATGGTATTAACATTAGTCTTATTAGCAAAGTTAATGGTATGAAATTAACATTAACGTCAGTTGCATAATTGACTATTCGTTTCGTATTTTCTTCGTCGACCAAAATAGAAATTTGAGTTCTGACAAACAAGTGATACGAAAAGGATTATAATGTGAAACTAACACTAACGTTAGTTACGTAATTGACTGTCTTTTTTTTTTGTGTTTCCTTCGTCGATCAAAATAAAAATTTAAGTTCTTACAATAAAAATATCCAACTCGCTAGCAGCAAGCGAAAATAAAAAGTAACGAGGAATATCAATTTAAGATGCGTCTATCATATGCACAAATAGCTCACTTTGTTTCGATAAATCATTATTTAGCGAGGAAGTATCTTTTTGTGTCATGTATTCTTTCGATCGTCACTTCAACGAATCATTGGACATGTCGAATAAAGGGACCTGATGATAATTTAGTTATATTCGTCAGGAACATTGAATGAAAGGGGGCAATCAATCTACTTGACATTGCAAAATTGAGGAAACAATAGTTATTATATTTTGTATATCATTATATATCACTGCCATATCTTATAATCCTTTGATTTGATCTTATCAAACTGAGATTACTTTTGAATAGTTAACAAATTGATTTTCTTACTCGATTAAATTGTCCTTTACAAAGGCGACGTTAATTTCTTAATTTAAATTTATTAATAACCATATAAGTTTTCATATACCATAAAAGTGCTCATCGATGAACTTGTAATTGACAAAGTTTGTAATTTTTTAGGAAATCATGCCCATCTCGTATGTAGCTGAGCGTTTTAATAAACACGGAGATAATTTGATAAAGTAGATTCGTTGAAATTTGTATAAAACTAACAAGAGATATTTAACAGTCGATAAATATTATAGAAATTACTAAGTACAAAGAGTGATTCATAAATCGATTTCTTTTCTCGACTAGTTTTCTTAATATACCAGTTTCTCAATCACGAATAGGTTATGAGAGAAATCCAGCCAAGTCTTTCTATTCTAAATGACTTTGATTCGTAAGTATTATTGCTTAATTAATCGAATACATTCAGCTGATTTAACCCCCTTTCAAAAATGTATCTATATAAATCGTATTGTTAAAAATTTAGAAAATAATAAGAATTTGTTAATAATACTAAATGATTGTTAACTTAATTTACTAATTCGATCGATCAAGATTTACGTAGTATTAGTTAATGCGTTCCCATGTTTTTGACTTTATTAACGTTAATAACATCGAGAAAGGAAAAGATTAATTGAACGTGTTAAAACGTGCTTACCTTGGGCTGGCCATGCGATGACGTTTCTTCTTCACAATCGCCACGTGACAATAGTCCAAGGAATCGTGTTCAGAAAAATCCGAGACTCAACGACAACTGGAAGAATCGAAACACCGATCAGGATCTTGTCAAATCCAGAAACGATTGCCAGGAGGAAATAACGTATTCACTAGAAAAATAACCACCGAACGATAACTTTGAAATTTGACAAAATATCTTTTTGGAACTCGCGAAAAATATTCCAAGTGTTCCTAACCTTAATACGTTAAGAAGCGTATAGGGCCGACTTTAACCGAATTTGGACCAATTTAAACCGAACTTGGACCACTCGAGTACGCATTGACGACCGAACTTTTTCGCACGAGTCGTTACGGTCACGTCAACGACGGCGGCGACGACGACGACGACGACGACGACGACGACGACGACGATGCTGACAGCGGCAGCCGACGAAGCGCGGATACACGACAGGAATAGAGAACTCCGGGGAGAGTAAAAGGGGGCGGTTGGCGGTAGCCGCGGAAAGGGGGTGGGGAGTGAAGTGAACCTAAGCGCAGGTTTCTGCGCTCGGCGAGTACATTTGCCTATCGAATGCACTTTTCTGCGATATGGGAATAGTCGTAGCAACAGGGATGCGTTTCTTCTTTTTTATTCGCTGCAAAAGCTGCGCTATCAACGCTTTTATGAAACATCTACGAATAGATTTTCTACGGTTCCCTTTCGATATCAGAGGAAAGTAGCCAAATATGGAATCATTTCGTTTTTCCAACGTCATTATCAGAAAATCAATCACGACAAATAAAAATTTTCATGGATATTCGACCATATATCTACGCTCAATTCCGGACCATTTTTACACTCTCAACGCTATGAACGATTTTCGATATTGGATCGAAATTAAAAAGATGGAAATCATACCCGGTACGGAATAGACATCCAAATATGGAATACTGACATCGGGTACTATGAAAATTAAAAGAGAAACAAAAAATAGTTTCATTCTTTTTACTTTATTTTTCTTGATCGTAACAAAAGCGCGCGTTTCAATAATTGCGAGATGCAGCTATTTACAATAGTCGCAAGTCCGGATATCAAACTCCGCAGCAATACACTCGTGACTACGCTAAAGTGGTTTGATGCTTGGAGGTAGCCCATTTTCTTTTCTCGAACTGTGTTTATGGCTGCTCCAGCCATCTCTTTCTCGTCCCATAGTTTTCTTTCTTATTGATTTTTCCTCCTGTTCGGAGAGGATATTCTGCTATCTTATAAGTAAAACGACCTATAAAAAAAGTAATTCAAATGTTGGGATATTGTATAATTGGACAGCTACTGTGTATCCATATTTGGAATTTTACAAAGCTAAAAACGTGATATTCAGCTCGTAAATACTTACGAGTATCACAGGCAAGTACGCTAGCAACGACAAGGAGTACAAATATGGCAAAATAATAACAAATACGAAAAGACACGTCAAATTTATACACCATCGAAACTTTTCGACCAGTAAAAAAGTAAAATGATCCTGGCACGATATTTTAACATCCGCCCGACTGATGAACCGCCACGGTGTACGGTACGAAGCTAACGAGTGACACAATCTATAGTTGTTTCATAGGTATTCTTCATTTGTCAGATCTTTAAAAATAGATCTTTAAAAATTATTCTGTATTTGACTAATTTCCCCAGTTAAATACAATTCTTTAGTAGCAAATTTATTAACACATATAGTGTCCCACCTAACTCTCTTATTTGTCACGATACAAACGAATGTTTTAGACAGAATTGCATGATATCGAGGAGGACATACCGTGCTTTTATCTACTTGACCGTGCGATGAGCTCGAAACGTTTAGTAAAGACGACATTAAAATTTCTAAACGGGTACTCTCATTTTTTATTACATATTTCTGTAGATATTTAGACGTTTTTGAAACACTGGAAACGTGTGTCCAATAAAAGCACAGTATGTTCCCCCCGTTACCATATACAGGGTGGTTGGTAACTGGTGGTACAAGCGAAAAAAGAAGTCGAAAATATAGAATAAAGATCTTTTTTTTAATTTTTCCATCGAGACAACGATCTACAGCCCGTTATAACGTACCGCACACGTACCGAGCGAACATTCAAAGTCAATTTTCTCGAAAACAAAAACTCAAACGAAAAATGTTTATTCTATATTTTCGACTTCTTTTTTCGCGTAGAATCACCCCCTTTCCGCTTGTACCACCAGTTACCAACCACCCTGTATATATTTTGTTCGAAACATATTTTAGTATTATGACGAGTAAGAGAATAATTAAGGATGGCAGAGTTATGATAGATGGGACACCTTGTATATGTAAAATACATATTTATACCTACAAATGGATAGCTAACTTGGGATAGATAACTAACTTTGGTTCAAATAATAATAACATCTTATATTACACTTGAATCAAGGTAATTATCGACTTTTTTTATATAGAGTGGCGAGCAGGAGAAAGTTTAAAATTGCTAGTTACGTATATGATCGTAAGTAAAATTTGTGTTCCTGATTTTTTCTAAACTGTACTAAACATTCGTCTGTTATATTATATCAAATTATATTGTACATTTATCTCTCTCGTCAATTATAATTCAGCTTTGTAAAATTACCGTGTTTTCCCTTACTTACTCTTTAAACTTTCTCTTGACTGCCTCATTTAATACTTTCTGTGCCAATACTATATTTAATTCATTTGAGCCGGAGTGATGTTGTCTTTCGATTACTTCTCATTTGTATCGCTCTGAACAAAAAAATACTTTTGAATGGCATAAATGGCGTATTATCATCTTAATCTTCCACTGTTGAACTGTTTTATTTAAAGTTCCCTTGTAAAGACTAAAAACAACGATGTAGATAAAATAAATACATATTGACGACCATGACGAAGATAATTTTTAGAATAGGAAATACAATTGTGGCACCGACAGCGCATAAACAAGAATAGATGGCGTAGAATGAATAAATTAATAAATTGTATCAGAAGGAAGATTAATCGTAATTCAGCAACGTTCGTTTCAAAAGATAGCACGTTTTTGCATTAATTCATTAGCACTAATGGTTTCAAAAAAGTGTACAATGACAATGAAAACTGAGTATATATATCTTGAAGGCACGAAATTTATCCGGAAATCCTCACGCGCTTGTTGCATTAATTGAAAATTGATTGGAACGATACGGAGTATCAGGAATACAAATTAACGATAAAAAACATAGGTAAGTTCATATTACACGAATTTTGAAAAATGTATACTCGCGCATTATTCGATAGCGTTTAATTTGCCAGTTAATAGCACCGAGTCGCATTACTCGGTGATCGATACGGAACGAGAATTTATTTTCCGTAATTTTCTGTCGGAGGGAAACGAGCTGTCGTCGGAAGTAACACGTTTGAAAAGACCTTCCTACTTCAAAGTTTCCACGGGTACGGTTAACTGGTCGTGTTGTTTGTACGCCGGTCGGTTTCGCTACAAAGGAATTCGAGTTTTCTCTACGAGGTGAACGGTTGCCGCGGAAGAATTTCTGTTTCGGCAGTATCGTTTGGTTAACCGCCGTTCCAGAGGCAGCAGTTTCGTGTAAACGTGAAAGATTACACAAGCTTCGTGGCATAACGTCGTGTATATAACATCGCAACATTGTACCAACTTCCTTAATTTACTTTTACGCCACGCGTTCGCCTATTTATGCCCGCGTCGCTATGGGGATGCTTTTAGCTAATAACACATCGTAACGACCCTTCCTTTCTTCTCTTTTATTCGCCTCGCCGCGTCTCCTTCTCGCACTCGTCCCTTCGTCATCCTTGTATTTCTATCCTCGAAGGATTTACGAAATTTTCAACGTGACTTTCCGTGTACATCTTATCGAAGGTGCTGCTTTTAACTCTGCTATGATCCTTGAATTTCTATATCTGGAGTCTTACTTTTATTAAATTTATTTTATTCAAGGTCGACTCGATCATCTTTTACCTTTATGCTTGTCAGCGATAGCGATTAACAAAAGTAAGCCAAGTCACAAATTTAAATAATGGTATTTATACATTTCGTATGTACTACATAGCATACACGATAAAATTGCGGTACAACACAATGCAATTAACCTAAAGTTAAATTAATACGATACAGTATATCTTGAAACTAAATCGGTAGTTTACGATGTCGTAATTAGCGATATAGATGAATATCTTTGAGAAAGATTTTCTCGATGTTTTTCGTGACTTAGATACGCCCGAATCTTATTTGGACGAGCAAATCTAATTTTGTATCGGGAAACGTTACTACAATTAAGAAAAAGAATTCTCACGCAACACGCAGTTACAGCAACTGCATTTATTTCGTTCATTTTTGGTTATAAGACGAGAGTGTGTCAGTTTAGTGTGCCAAATTCTAAGTCTGGTGAGAATAATTTGCTCTTTCCGCGACCGCTTCTAGATTAGTTGAGATTGCTAGTTCAGTAAAACGTAGCTTTTTATTAATATAAATTGCAACTCCTCCGTTCGTACTTTCGGTATGAAGCAACAAAAGAAACTCGTAGATAATCCACATTCCATCGTAAGATATTTTTTTGATTATTCTTTAGAACTATACATAACAACATCAGACTAAAGCAATAGAAAATGTCTGTCTCCCTTGTACGTATCGATACTGTTGTAGTTACATCACAATTTCTTTTACTTTTATACTTATTCCAATAAACAAGAGGATCTTCGATGTTTCAAGAAAATGAAACGAAAAATCGTGTATGCCAATGAAGATTGGAAACATGTTACTATCATGTCAGGCGATCTCACGGGCTATCATACAACGTAAATCCATGCAACCATGCACGGCATACATGAAATACACCGGTTCACACTTTTCAGATGTCATCGTGGAAGCACGATGAAGCATGTGATTTCACGTGACGCGATACTAATGTGTTTCTATCTCGAAGGTCGCCACCCATGCAACAGCACAACGCCTGACCAGCATCGGACTAGCATCGACGTATTCACAAGTGTCGACCATTTAGCAGCGCAGCACCGGCACAACGAGGTTCCGCTATCCACGCGTCGGCAACATATGATACCATATTCTCAATTATCGCCCATTTTACAAATATGTCGAAATTTACTATTACAGGAATGGCAATAATAGCGTCGCTACTTGACGAGGAGCAAGATAATAGAAAAAGAAGAGAAATTTGAAATTAAGAAAGAGCAAATATGAGTTTCATACGCTATATGGATTAAGTGTACAAACGAGTAATTGAAATCTTTCAGTGGGGCTCGGTTTATTTAAAAACTAGTATAGCAAGTTGACCGATCAAAATATTCGCTGTTGCTTTTTAAGCCAACTATCAGGCGAACGATGCATTTCATCGTGGAGAAACGCCGCGTCTTCAGGCAAGATCCAATCGTCGAATTATCGAATTTTAGTTAATGGTTTTAAAGCAACGTTAAAACCAATTAAAAAGAAGAAAAATAAAATTGGGATTAGGTTGGGGTTAGGTATAACGATGAAAAGAGTATGACGGGCTAAATTGTTTGATTTCGATTCTTGATGGTGCGATAAACTATCCTCCAAAGAGTGGATAACGATACAAATCGTTATATAGGATTTTTGTTTCGTAGCACGCAATTTATGTCACGCCTGTATATTGACTGCAATTCCATATTCATTGACAGCATATAATCCGGTATTTTAACACGTTTAGCGTTTAAACACGGTCTGACGCAAATCGCCATTTCCATTTTCATTACTTTCCGTTGCTGACACCTTCCGTTTATTGTTTTATTTCTTCTTTTATCTCTTTATTTTTGTATTTATATCGTAAATTTGGTCGATCGAAGATACGAACAATTTCATGATAATTGTTTCACAATTTCGAAATTAATTAAGAAGACTGATTAAACGGTAGTATATTTGAAATAAAAGTATCACACACGTATGTGTATATGTATAATAATAATAATAATAATAATAATAATAATAATACTATTCTTGCTTTAAATTCAAATAACGTGGAATAGATAGACGTATCATACCTTTTACAAGATAGAGTTAGCAAAAAAAAAGGTTTCTTTAGACCTTTTTCTCTTGTTTACAGACAGCACTGGTATAATACTAAATGCGCAAACTAGTAATCCAAATTTTTTAGTAAAATTCAAAGTTTATTTTACGAAGAAGGAAATTATTTAATTCATAATCAGGTACTTGCCGAAATATTAGAGTGTCTCGTATTAGAGATGCTGTTCCATATTAGGTACAGTTACTCTATATGTTAAGATATTTTTCTGAAGTATATGCTATCATTTAATTAACGTCAGCATAGTACACAGAAAAAGAAAAATATTCTACGATTCGAGTCTACCATATTTTATATCGATTACTTTTATCGTTTATCGATCGCATTTTTCACGTTTGAAAGAAGTAGCACGGTTCCCAAAGACTTGTCAGCAGTATCGTATACAGTCGCGTGCAAAATGTAAGTAGATCGTGGGGAGCATAAGAACGTATCGTAAGGGTATTAAACGAGATCCCTCGACTCGTGTTAAATATTGTATTTCATTTTAGAAGATGGTGGGATTTTCTAGATTCCAGATCGAGCACGAAGAAAAAACGTGCTCAAGGAACACCGAAATGTTTTTCTTTTTCATTTTATTATTCAAGGTAATGCTAATTGCTTGAGTTATTAGCGACTACTTTTCGATACATTTAACGTGTTGCTCTTGAGAGGATCGCTACTTGCGTACGGAACTTAGACGCATTTTATTTGGAATAACATAAAATAATTCAAATTTGAAATAATGTATTTATTATTCTTATTTTAAAAGCAACATAGAGAAAGTAACTTTATTTTTCATGAATTCAAATAAATAATTTCCAAGTAATTTCTTGTCCGAGTTGATAAAATCATTCAAATAAAATAGCAAATAATCTGACATAAGATGTTGTGATCGGATTGCTCGTTATTTATGCGAACGGACGAACTTCTATTCGACCACAATAAAATGTTTAAATTTAGAGTCCGTGAATTTTTGTAACGTAACCACGCTTGCTGCAGCAAAATTGTTCTTGCTTCAAACATTTCGGCAAGAAGATATCCATATTTATCATTGCAGCAAATGGAAAGGATCTCTCCACAAGATAGCGCAGACAGTGGCAGTATAGCGTTATATTTAAAAAAAATTCTCTTCATATTTGGATAATTTTCGAGCATCTTTATTTCTCTATGGAAATTCTTTAAATATCGAATAGCGTGTGTTTGCATGCGCGAAACGCTCTAGGGAAATCTGTATTTCAGAGCAGCTCAAGATGTTGATATAAAGGGATCAGAAAGTACGTACTTAAGAAATGGTTTAAACAAAACTTTATTCAAATAGAAACTCTTTTTTATAGCTGCATAGATTGGTCGCAATTCGTCCTGGTGGAAATTTGTCAGGTTGTTTCAAATAGAAAATAAGAGAATAAAATAAAAAATTTGGCAGCCAAATACTCATCGCAGTAATAACCTCGTGGCACTTGCTACGCACACACAGCTGGATTGTTGGCTAATGAAATAATTTAGAGAAAACCATCTCGTGCTCGAATGAATTAACGCACAACCATTTCAAAAAATTATTTATGTAAATTCACATTTTTAAGAATCTAATTAAAAGAATAAAATCTCGGTAGAAAATTATTTTACGTATGAAATATTACGTAGAACACTATACTTTGGACGTTTTATATACTTTTTCATATTGCGAGCATTCGCTGCAATTTTGTACCTCTAATTTTCTTGAAACGCATAAAAATCCCCAATTTAAGGATATCATATCATATGTATCATTCAAACAAAGATTTTTCAATTATGTTATTTGAATAACGCGTAATCAAATATATTATTTGAATAAACGAGCTCGTCGTGTACAAGACTTTAGTACTCCAAGGCGTATCCAAGGAAAATACGTGTCTGCGATGATGGTCGGACCTTTAAGGCTCACCTACACTGACAGACATCGTCCGCATATATTTTCAAGCCGGCGATCGTCAAAATATCGAAACTGCTAAACTAACCAAAATTATCTAAACTGCCTGCAGGAAATATCGTTTCTCCACTAGAAGTGTGCCAGGGTATACCTCGGTGTCGATAAGTCGAGAATGTGTCGAAAATGATCATCAGAAATATGATTATCGCCAAGCGGATAGTCCCCCTCAAGTACGAAGAAGATACCTTAAACTTTTTGAATGCCCACTTTTCAAGTAAGTTATCACATAAATACAAATAATTAACATTATAATGACGAAAAACTGCTCCACGATGAAATACTACACCTGAGTTTTGTTGTTAATATTCAACAGAGAATCAGAATTTAATGATCCTATATATAGATATATAGAGCGATCGATGTATTAAAAGATATATATAGTTGCATTAAAAAAAATGAAGTTGATCTTTGTTCGATTTCCGAACAATTCTTTGCCACATATCCCCGAACCTGCTTTCGTGATAATTTCGACAAGCAGTATGTATTCTTAAACTTTCTACTTCCGCCTTTCCTTGTCTCACCATCGCACAGCAGAATCGTTGCTTCCCGAACGAGATAAAACGCCCATGTCCCTACATTCGCCAGCAGACGTTATCTCTTGTTTTTCATTTTGAGAGAAAACAAACTGCTTGTCCGTTTACGTGAATTTTACGGTGCTTTCCCCGAACGACGTATAGATATAGGTTGACTGCAAACGCACGTCAACCGACGATTGTCCGTCAGTGCAAACCAGGTTTCCATCCGTGGAGTCTCTGTGGACCTGAATCTTTTCCCCCGTCGTCCGTAGATGTTCCACGGAAAACAAAGGCAAATTGTCCGCAACTACGTGTACGTGGAAAAGTATCTGCAAGCGTGGAATGGGCTTAAGGTCGCACGGCTCGTCGTGGCGTTAGCCGGAAGGTCGAAGGATCGAGACCGCGCCTGCGCGTGTATCCGCACAGGGCTGCACCGGGGAGGTAGGTCGTATTCGGTGGGTGGTCGGCGAATATTGACGCGTCGCAGGCGAGCCAGGGGATAGCAGGTGGCAGGAGCTTTGCAGAGGCCAAGGGCTCCTGGGGGTGGCTACGGGATGGAAGCACGTTCGAGGAAGCTCGGATCCCGCGCGCTCCTTCTTCTTCGTGCAACCGCGTCTCCTTCCAATCCGCTGGATGGATGAACGCGAGCCGAGATCAAAGTTTCAAGATCGTTAGGTAATCCGCTCGACCGTCGGAGTATCACTCTCATTTTAATTATGGAAAATTTGTCGCCGTTCAAGTTACATCGCGGCTGTTCCAATAGCCAGAAACGGTCTTGTTTTTCAACCGAAAGCCAATTACACTCTTTAAAGGGGATGGAGCGATCAAAGAGGAATTTACTGTGGTTCGCGAAATTACAATCTTACCTTGCCCGATGACGTCTAAATGTTGGGCATAAAACGGATACGTTATGAGTAAAAATTGTATTCGTTGTAAAAGTACATAGTTCGATTCGACAAAAGTAATATTTCATAGAATTCTAAAGCATATAGCTACGAAGAGTACGTAAGACAATGTTAGAGAAGAATTTAATATTCTTTTATATTACATATAGAGAAGTATTCGAATACTTATAATAGAATACTTTTTTCACGAGTATATTAAGTGATAGGATTACAAGAATAAAATTTGGAACCAATCGGATTACGTACGAGTATGTAGACGTTACGAGACATTTATTGCAATGATACACTTAGGGAAAAGTCAGCACGGATAGTCTTAAACGTACAGTTAACGAGGGTGGTCTGGCTACTTATTGCGATTTATTGATATAGCGAATAATTGACTGTACAAACAATTTGGTGATCTCTGTAAAACGTTCCTGATTTGTCCGTGCAATATATGATTAAGAAATTTCTAAGAGTATTCGAGTATTTCCCTGAGCTGTTGTACATTGTTTCACGCTACTTTATAACATAAGTTTCTACTTGTAATTGTTTTCTACTATGAATTGCGTAAGTACACTTTTTTACAGTTGTAACAAACATTATAGTAAAAGTCCAAATGTGATCATGTCGATCATCCTTATTTTCTTCGTGTCATTAATCGTTTTAATACATTAAAGGAATATTCTGTTATACACCTTCGAAAGGAACAAATCTCTTACATTTCCTTGAAGAACATTGTTCTGAGCTATACACGCAGAATCTTACGTTCGAATTCTTAAAATTAGCGAAGTTATGATTATTTAAAAAATACGATGTTCAGTGGTATTAAAACAGTAATACGAAAAGCTTTAAACGCATTTTCCTCGAAACTAAGTTTTTCGAATTGACGTCCACGATATTTCAAGATCTACTTGGCCGATTGAATCGAAATTTCGCTCGCGCCTTCGTTGTACATAGCTGTAGCTTGTACCAGAATCAAAATGAATATTTTTCCAATTTATTTAGACGGCGAAGATTGAAGACAGGCAGAATACTCGGAAACACGAATGTCGCGAGAAAATGTTCTTTGATAAAGCGATAACAAGCGAGGCTTTGCAGTATCACCAAGTTTCATTATTGGTTTTGTTATGAGATTGTAAATGTCACTAAGATGAAGAAATATACCTATGCGCAAAATGTTGGCGGAGAAGGATAATTCCTTTCGTCAAAAATGGTAAAAAAGGCTTGAAAGGAACACGTTTTATAGCAGATGACCTCTTTTAAGTATCCAATTAAGATCTTTCTTAAGAAATCGTGCACATAAAGTTTCGCAAGTATTTAATTATTTCTATATAATTAGTAATCCTTTTAGTTTCTTCTAGAAATAGATTGATAGTAATTTTATAGATTTTATGTACGTATAAACAATCTTCTGACAGAGAACACTTTTAGTTTATTGGTAAATCAGATGTACAAAATTCGATAGCTGTATGCTCACTATTGTGACTGACTGTATGCACGTTTAATCATCCGTTGGTTTTAACTCATTTAATCAAACTAACAATCGCATCGATTCAAATGTAAGGGCGTCGGCTAAACGGAAGAAGGATTTGCCGTGCAACGAAACTCTGCTGTTTAACGAAGTTATATGTTTCGCTCTGTAATTCTGTTGTACTTTGTAGCAGAGTGTAAAACAAGTTAGCAGAATGAAATTTAGGCCGCGTCCCTGAGGAACGAAGATATCCTCAACCCTAGTGTACGTTATTATGCGGCGGATTTGGTAGCATCTTGTTGGTTCAGTATCCAGATGTGAACGCTAATTTGAGCGACGACGGATGTCATAGGACAATCTTAAACGTCCACAGTAGAGTATTTGTTGCGAGAAACTGGACAAACCCAATATTTTATGTTTGTTCAAAACGAACAATATTTTCTCCATATGTTCCTGAGTATATATACATGTGATTTACAACAAGCAGTACCCCAGCAGCAACATCTACAGCAGCTACAATTATCACGGACAACACTTACAACTCATATTCAATTCAACGAACCTCCGCCGTTTTTCGGGATACATGGACATTTCGAAGCGCGTTGTACTCCACATTTGCCGCTTCATACGGCGCACATCAGCAGGTTTGCACTATGTCAACTGTTTTCCATGTCGAATCCCATGAAATTTTAAGTTTTTTTTAGTGCTCAAGGCTAAAAATTCAATTCATCGTATCTCCGCGGTTTTTCGGGATACATGGACAATTCGATGCTCATTGTACTCCACATTTGCTGCTTTATACAGCGCACATTAGAAGGTTTGCACTATGTCGACTGTTTTCCCTGTCGAATCAGATGCAATTTTAGTTTTTTTTAATGCTCAAGGCTAAAAATTCAATTCAACGTATCTCCGCTGTTTTTCGGGATACATGGACAATTCGAAGCGCGTTGTACTCCACATTTGCTGCTTTATACGGCGCACATCAGTAGGTTTGCACTGTGTCAACACTGCTCCCGGTCAAATCCGATGCAATTTTAGTTTTTTTTAATGCTCAAGGCTAAAAATTCAATTCATCGTATCTCCGCTGTTTTTCGGGATACATGGACAATTCGAAGCGCGTTGTACTCCGCATTTGCTGCTTTATACAGCGCACATCAGAAGTCAACAATGGTCCCTGTCAAATCCGATGCAATTAGAATTAGATTAGTAAATCGCTGTACATCGCAGCTATGATTAGTCTAGTGACAGGGTAATTGAAGCTTGAACGATAGATGCTTGGAAGTTGGCAAGGTAAATCATACTTTCTGGTCGTACACATAAGAATAACAAAAAAGATATTGTTTGCAATCGATAGCACGCGGCAAATGTCAAGAAACTTTTACAGTTTGTTATACTACTCTTTAAGGGTGAACTTTACTCCGTGTACATTCATCTAGGTAGAATTAGCTTAAAGAATCAATAATTAGAAAGTTCAATGTTTAAAATGTTTTTTGTTTTGTATATCGTATGAAAGTGACATATGATAGAGGAGCTACGATGGCCACAAATAGTGTGAGCATACCATTGTATTTATTACAGCATTTAGATATTAATTAATTATGTCCGATTATATTAAATTTTTCATTATTTAATAATACTTCCCTATGACTATAAAAATTATATATTATGAAAGTAGAAAGATGCTTTATTGAAAATATAGAATATATTTGCCAATACTTTCTCTAGCCACTGTATATGCAGAGGGGGTCAAATGAACGAATACACATTTTAACAAAAGAAGGACCTGTATGTTAATTCAACTTCGTAAAAGTCCACAGATAACGTTTCTTAACGTGCGCATACATTTTTCTGCCACCATCTGCATAACAAATCGAAAGTTGTAAAATTAACAATAACATTATGCATATTACGATAATCACGGTGTTTTAAAATGTAAATTCTTCTCAGAAAGGGAAAGAAGTTTCGTTCTATTTCTGAGGAACAATCAAATTTGCATTCAGTACTTTTAGAAATGCTATGTTTGAAACTTGCTCGTTAGATTCCTCGTTGGAAATACTACGTTTCAAACCTGTAAAAATTATTATACTAGATAGCAATATTTGTTTATTTATTCGTTTATTTATTTATTATCACGGGTAGGAGTTCTATGTTGCAGGGAAAAAAAGAAGTTACAGCAATGAGTAGTCGATGCACAAAAAAGAAAACAAAACTCAAAAAGAAAATATAAATATATAAAAAAATATGTAGCGGCCGATGGCTGTAGAGAAAGTTCCAGGGATGAAACGCATGTGTTGGCCGCATGGCCTGCGAAACGACGTCCGGGGTCAGAATGTCGAAAAATAAACACTGGAACTTACTGAAAAACCCAGGAGCCTTCCAGGAAAATTTATTGTTTTGCGGCCTATGGCTTTTTCCATCCCCACCTTGGAAGAAAACTTTCTCTTACGAGGACCTCGGCACATATAAAAAGGGAAACGTGAAAAACTCAGAGAGTCAGTTCGATTCATTTTACATCGAGTCAGTATCGAGTTCAGTTCGTTCGATATCGACGTCACGTGAGCTCAACGTGTGTCACGTTACGTAGTCCGACCAAAAACAACGCGTACAAGTCATCATTGGTAAACACTGTCGAAGTAATAAAACACTGAGTGCTCTTATAACACCCTACACGTCCTCCACCTCAAATGTATGCTTAGATTTAACTTTTTCTAAAGAAGTTAAGCGTTAAGACTTGAAATATTCATTATTTCAGCTGTTCTTGTTAATTAATTAATTATTATTGTCACATATATTGATTTCAGGGTTGTGCGTATAGTTTTAGAATTTAACTGGTGTTAACGGAGAGGAGCATTAATGTTCAACGTCACTGTAATATCAGTGTAAATTTGATATTAAAGGTGATTAAAATATTCTATAAAAGAACTTGTCAGACAATGTATATTTCATTCCTTCTAAAATATACAGCATGGTTTAATCTCCATAATAAAAACTGTATTCAACACGTACCATGTTTCAAAGAGAAGGAGCTTTTCTGGAAGTTTGTTTGAACAGGATTTTTGCAGTTTTATTCTCTGAAAAATAACTGGAGTAAACTTAAGTGGATGAAATTTGTCTTATGAAATTCCTCTCGGTTTGAATTAACGTCTGATTGTCACGCAATTTGATTATTTTATTTAAAAAATGTCCTTGCTTTATCTCAATTTCACTTCTGCCCATAAAAATATCTTTACTTTGTGCGTTGAAATAACAGTTAATTATCTCAAATTTTTCAGATATCTGGAAAAGTTGGAGAATTTGTTAACTGTACGTTGGTTCGCGTTATACGTTCACGCTATATGAACAGTAGGATAGCCTTTATCATTAGCTATAGATTCATTAGCAAATTCATACTTTTGAAAATATAATTAAAAAAGTAGAACCTCGGTAGAAAATTGTTTTACATATAAAATGTTGTAGAGTATGTGTGCGTTATCATTGCGCGTATTCATATAGCTTTGCACTTTCTAATTTTCTATAAATGAATAAAAATCCTTAGACCAACTATTTATTTATTTATTCGGTTAAGCCGGGACACTATATTACAAAACAGATACAGAAAAGGAGAGGATTAATCTAACAAGACACAAATACCAGTAGACCAGTTTCGTAACCGCTTGTCTGTATTTATTAATTGGTCCAGTGAAAAGATCAACATTAGCATAGCTGGGTGCACTGGTGATAGAGTCAATGAGTCTAAGATTGCTAGTAAAAAATTCAACACGGAATATAGGAGTGTTGCGCAGAGGACGTGTTCGTGCATTGAAATTAATTAGTTGAAGCAGCGACGGACAGTATACTAAGTTATTTATGACGTCGAAGAGGAATAAAATGTCAGCTGAATTTATTCGGTTCAAGCGATGAAACGTCGAATCTATGTAGTACAGTGTCGTAATTTTGATCACGACTGTGAATAGGATAGCTTAAGCAACGTGATAAAAAGATAGGAATTTATGTTGCGATCTTTCGATAAGCTGGACATATTTAGTGTGACGTGTTTGTATTGCAGGTTTTTCATTAGCTCTCCCATATCTTCTGTTGATAGTTTATTTCTTGGTGGACGATGAATGGACGTAAAAACGATTGGATGTGTATCTTGGATATAGCTTGGACGTAGCTCGGATATCGTTGATGATCGTTCCTTGCGTTTGCAAACGTTTGAAAATGCAAAATGTAATTACATTTCAAATAAAAAATATATAGATTTAGTGTGATATGGGGATCGCACGAAGTTTGCGTACTCTTATGGGATCTAACCAGAGAAGTATGCAGAGTTTTCAGTGTTAGATGGTTTCTGAAATCTTTGCAAATACCGATGGAATCTAAACGAATTCTCTTGAGTCTCCAAACAGGATTGGAACCTTAAAACTCTCGAAAGACTCGATTTAGTCTTGAATTAGTCTCCATTTCGTCTTGAATCTTAATGAGTCCTGATTCCTTTAAGTGTTTCGAGTTTTGTTCATTTTAGAAGTCCGTTAACAGTCCGATAACATAATAGGAACGTAATTCGTACAAACCGAGCTTATCATTCGCATTTCCATTTCATGTTCTGTTATATTCCTTCTGATACGAAAACTTAATATCAATGTATATTGTACGTACAGAATATCTCGTATATATTCCGCTTAAAATTTTGTGCGGTATTGTAATATCGTTTGCGTTGATAAAATACTGCTTTTCATTTACATATTTCCAATGTACATTTCATCGTTTACGCAAATTTAATTGCCTTAATTTTATTTATCGTACGGACGAGTGGTTCTTTTCGTATCGTTTGACAACGCTAATAATTTCTACTCTATGAATGTTTTCCTAGGAGTCTTTGTAGCTCAAATATCTCTCAAAATTTATAGCTATTTTGTACATTCTTGAATTTGTCTTAATCTTTCATGAAACGCAGTAATCGTGTGACATACTAACTAAAAATAATCTGAAAGATGTAGTCGTTGCAATCGTACTTTCTTCATGGATCATCCATTGTATTAAATTACAGAAGGTTTGCACGAAAGAATCAATTTCGATCCTCCATCTGAGTTTCATTTAGTTCTCGCCAATGAAAAACTACTTGGACAATACGGGTCATTATCGCTATCTGTAAAATTATTTTTTTATGCTTTTTTCGTTAAGTTTTGGAAATTCACTTCAAAGCGTTCCAATAAACAGATATCGATACTATCTGTAGTATCTTTTGTAGATATATTAACAAATATATTACTTTTCTAGAGCAATTTTTCCATACGGTTCCCATCTTGTCCCAACTTTCCCAATTATGCATTACGTGTATTATGTTCCACGTATTCTATATATAGCCAGAATGGTCGCTGACAATCGTAAGATTAACGAAACGTTAGATAAATAAAATAATGACGATGTATTTACGATCTTGAAAAAATCTGTCAAAGTGGAGGAAACGATTGACGCTTAACATTTTAATGGAATTAGACGCCTTACTGCTGTAAGGTAATCGTGTAACAGGTTTGCTACAGATGACGACGAGGGCGGTCTGATAATTTCACCCTTGCGCTGGCTCGGTCAAGGTCATTGCCTCCAAAAGATCGTCACGGAGAGATCTGACGACCTTGCAGCTCTTGGTGCCTGCACAACCGAGACGAGGTTCGGGTTCGATGTCCTCCCCTTCCTGACCTACGTCGTGCACGTACGCGTGCGCGGTTCTCGGCCATACACCATACGATTATCCTCAATTATGCTAATTAAACTGTCGCGATAACATTGTCTTTCAAATCGATTATCCGCTTTAAAAGAGACATATGACGTAGTCGTACGTTTCGTTTATATCTAAACTCTACGTGATATAAACGTAAATAAAATCACGCTCTTACGTTGTATGCTTTTATCGAAATTCCTTTATTATTAGTAGATTGCGTAGTTTCCGTGCATTTAGAAGAAATCTGAAAGTGAAAAATTTCTCGGAACGCAGATAATATGAGAAAACACGTAACATATTCAAAGTGCAGTAATTTCTATATTATTTGGTAGACGAAAGAATTTTCTACGGAGCTGCTATCGTTTTAATTACATTGTGAAAAATATAAATTTGTATAAAAGTCCGCGATCTAATTATTAGCCATTGCTCGTAACACGCGTTCTAAAAACTAGCTGGTGTAACAGTAAAAATTGCATCTACGGAAGAACCAAATCAGCCACCCATATGCACACATCGCGTTATGACAAAATACAATGTAAACTCGCTCGATAAATTAAACCATACCTTCCGTGACTAGAAAACAAATGAAGAGTTCAACCGTAAAGAACAAACCGCAATAATAAGTTCAGGACACGCTCAATTAACGCACATGTGCGTAAATACTGAAAGATAGCCCTCCTGTTTAAATGTAATATCCGCAACGTGAGATTATCGATCACTTACATAATTATAGAGCGTTCTATATACAACGAGGAAGCAGAAAAACCTAACGTCGACGATTTTAAGAATATCTTCGCATCGATCACATCCCAACAAAAGATCGCGAACTTCCGTAAACAAATTAAGTTTTTGAAGAAAATGCAAAAAAGAAGAGAAAAACGAGTAATAAGCCACAGAGTATAAAAATAGTTGGTAATGAACATGATAGCCGACGCGGCTTTAAATAAAATAAATAACAATGATAATAATAACATGTTTTGACACTTTCCATTCGTGTATTATAGTAACAATCAAAATAACTTCTTCGTAGAGTTATTCTTCTTTCGATTATGTGAGAATATGGGGGTGATCCATGTTGAGAAGAGAATGCCTCGTTTGCACTTGTTACAATTGTTTATCGCTATTATTTATAGCTTACAAGCTCAGCGCTGTATCTTACATCTTTTAATTTACATATTTTATATTTTATTTTTATTTTTTGTATTGTATTCTTTATATATTATTTACATTTATGTGGGATAGTGTGACATCAGGGAAGGACGTGGCGTGGCGTAATTGTTTATTAGCGTCGTCGAGATATGTTGACGTTGTCAAAGAGTGTTGTGAGCGTTACCAAGGTATGTTTGGGAAAAATGTGAGCATGGAAAACATTGCAACGAGAGTTGAGAGAGTCAGAGTTGAATTTATCGTTGTCGTGCGTAGATCGCTGTGTCGTTGTGTCGTAGAAGTAGCGAGTAACGAATACGTGAAACGGGGTTTTATATTCGATTTCGTGTGAATGCAAACGATATTGTATTAATCATACTGTTACCTACAAACTACCTACCTACAAACCTACAAACTAATAATATAACATTCCTACATTTATACAATGTTTGTAAAGAGCCCTTCGAAAACTATCTATGAGCGTGACAATGAAAAATAAAACGTAAAGAAGTTACGGGTAGTGAGGATAAATTGAAAGGAAGGTTTGTTTCAAAAATTTCTCAGATGCACGATATAGATCATGAGGAATACCACAACTTTTAATTTAACTTCTTTCCTGCACATTATTAGTTTCTTAACTATTCACGATAATACGAAAAGTTGGAATTTCTTTGTAAGAACGGAGATATCTCGTCTCTAGGACCGTTTTTCAACAGAGAAAAGAAATTGTTCAGCTATTAGCATCACATAAACTACGGTGGAACTTCGTTTATCCGAACTGGTCGGGGGACAAAATATTCCGGATAACCGATGAGCTGGGATATTAGAAGCTCGCTTGCTACCCTCAGCAGCTGCTGCTTCGATGATAGACTTCGTATAACTGACGGCAAACAAAAACATAAAGAAAAACTGGTTCGTAAAAACGAGATTCGGACAAAAACGTGGTTTCACCGTACGTTAGTGCAGTTTGCAGTTCTTGTGAATTTTCGACTTTCCGAACTTCTCTCGCGTATAACATACCGTCGAAACGTTAAAAAAATTACAAGAAAGTCAATCTACTTTACAAATAAGTATCTCGAATTTACCGGAATATCGAATGTATACAAAAGTCCGATACGTTTGATAGAGACGTTTTCTTCAGTTCGAAGAACGGATAGATTACGTTTCCTCGCTATTCCCGCAAGCGTTCCCTTTCTTCTTTTCGTCAACGATCTGTTCGTTCTTTCGGTTTCTTTTTATCTATGCCTCGTCCTTCTCCCGGAGAAAGGGAAGACGAACGTCTAATGGATTTAGCTCCCCTTGGAGAGCAGCGAGGTTGGTTTTGAAAGGAAAGAAGATTTTCTTCGGTGCTCGGATCGTCGACCGGGCTGTAAGATTGAAAAGTGAATAAGTAAAATCGTAGAGAGTATCCCGAGTCTCGCAGCTATTCCACAAATACGATGATGGAACAGCCTGAAAAATCAGTGACAAGAGTTCCTCCGATTGTAGTACGAATACATTTACCTACGATCGAAACGTATTTTTCAACTATTATCTAAATGTAGCGTTTAAAGCGTGTAAAGAATGATATCAGTATTTCGCATAGCCACGTCGCCGAGTGAAAATTAGTTTTTCGAAAATATACGCTATTGCTCGAAGATACGTGGACACCTGGTTACTTCTCACAGAATATAACACTGTTCCAAAATTTCATATAGAGAGATCCGGGATGGTTTATTCTTCTGACAGGAGAAAAGTTACTTTTAAAAAATAATATACAATAAAATAATTGGTTTTTGCATTCAAACATTATGGAGTAATTTTATTGTTCGTGGAGTTCCTTATTCTCAACTAATAATGGGATCTGAAACGCTTCGAATGGCTTCGAATCTGTATGCAGGATGAGTCAGAACACGTGGGAAGTACGTAGTTCAGCACACTAAACCGAGAAGAAAAGTTCATACAAATATATGAGCTTGGTTTCGACTTACAGCTTTTGCGATGTTAGCTGTGGCTTTGTGATGACATTACTTAGATTAACGAATGCCTGCTAAATGGATAGGTCGTGTTGGTCTTATTTTCTGGTCAGCTCGCTCTCCGCACCCCAATTCATTCGATTATTAGTTATGACAGGGGCATTTAAAATCTCTTGTTTGTAAAATGTCAGTTGACAGCGTTGTACTGTTCGCGAGCGTGACGATGAAACGTCGACGCATTCAGGTTTCTATCGAAGTTGGACCTGGTCACTTGGAGCAATTTATCAGAAGGTGAAGATAAGATAATATCGAGCGTACGTTTATATGAAAAACAACAAATAAATTCTGATTCTAATCTTAAAACTCCTGAAAGTTTTGGTCGGTCTTGAATCTTAATAGGCCTTGGTCCTAGAGTTTTGACGCCCTTGAAACTTTTGATACGAGAGATATTCGACGTTCTTGAGAGTTTCAGAGTGGAAATGAAGTTTTCATAATTTTTTAATCTTCCCCTGTTCGGTTAGGTTTTTGTAGCTCTTGCGTATTGCACGCGTTTCACGAACAAAATGTTTCAAAGAAAGAAGATATCCGAGGAGATACAAACGTGGGAAAGAATCGAGGAGAACAGCAGGGTTAACTACGTGTAGCAAATACATGTAGGAGAGATTAATTGCAACGAAGCAAATATTAAATTCTATGTGACGTGCGAAGGTTTACTGCGAAAGAATGGAGGAAATATAGAAAAATCTTGCCTTCGCTAGCGTCGATCAATGTTCGATAAAGTAATTAGACGTACCTTAGGGGTGTGCCAAACAACCTCGCTTCCCAAGAGGGCGAAGATTCAAGTTCGATAGGGGTGGCTTATCGAATTTTGGCGGCCTTACCCTGGGGAACATGTTGGAATCGAATTCACCCTCCCGCAAATATACTCGTGTATGTATTAATGCCACACGTATACATGTATATGGAACACATACACATATACATATGACTATATATTTATACGACCAATACGCACCTAGTAAAACGCGTTCGTAAAGGGAGCGATAAGATGAAAAGACTTCAATCCTTGTTATTGTTCATTTTCTTTTATATCCCACTAGATTCAGCACTGACGATCGCATTATTAGTCTGTGAATATTAATGAAACGTAGTTCGATAAGGCTATATTTATTACACGATTATGCATCAGGTAAAGGCTAGTTTGCAATTAGGTTTCGCTAGTGCGAAAAACTATATATGCGCTCTATGTATATACATACACTGCCTGAAATTACCACAAAGTGATCTCCCTTTTTACGTTTTTCTGCACAAATATCATCAGATTTATTATCTTTTCTCATCTATGATTATATTTACTCGAAACGTAACATAGAACCATAAGTATCGGCCCGGAAATGTTTAAAGCTAAATACAGGTACGACATTTCTATAAAGTCACTTGCGATTAGATTGCGTTTAGATTTTCTGTGCACAACTACAGCCAGATGCAATTGGAGAAGTGTAACTGCGATTGAAAGTTAAACATCTGTGTTGAAGTTGATCTATAGATTCATAGAAATCGTATATAGTTATACTTTACTTTGTTATTAGTCGAACGCCACGAGGAAAGTTATTGGCAAGCGAGGAAAAGGAACTCGCCGATGCATATAGAGATATGGCATGTTCCAATCGTACAATAGCGAACAAATTAATGGATCACGTACTCTCGTAAATAACTACGTAAATTTGGCTAAAGACTATAGCAAAAGCCATCCCAGAGGTGGAAGTTGCAAGCTAACCAAGAAGCAGCGTGCGTCGTGAATGAGAACTGCGACAAAGAATTGAAAAATGCAGCACAAATTCGCGTGAAATTAAGCTTGCCAGTAACTACGAGGCGAGTGCAGCAAATTTTAAAAAGTGCCGAGCAGTTTCACTGGATAAAAAGCGTAGAGAGCAGCATCCAAAGCAGAACGCAGATAAGTTCGTATGAGTTTCGTTCAGACGCACGTGTCACGAACCGAAGAATGGGAATTTTATATCTTTTCCGACCCTTCTGGATATACGAAATATCACTACAGGGTATGACAGCGAAAAGCCACATGGCCAAACTCCAGGCCCAGCAATCGATCATCTTAGCTTTAATCGCGCCGTGATACGTAACGAATCTGTGCAACGACGAAATGAGGGAGGACTTAAACATCGTTACGACGTCAGCAGAAATAATTAAAGCAGCTAGCAGCTACAAAAGAAGGATTGAAACACGCATTAATCCGCTAGCCAATAACGTACAGGGTGTTTCATAACACGTGGGACCCATTTCAGAAATGGACAGGGGACACGAAAACGATGAAAGGGATTCATATGTTTAACCTTGTTTCAGAATTACGGCTACTTTTGTGTTGCGATAATTCGCGGCAGCTTATCTTCGTGAAAGCTATTCGAAATGGCCGCCCTCGGTCTATTTTGCAATCTTTTAAAAATTCCAGGTACGTGTCGAATCGTACGAACCAAGCATAGCCATATCGAGCACTTTCTGTAAAGTTGAGCTGTTGCAGAGTATTGAAATACAGAAGTGGCTATAACTTTGAAACAAAGTCACGATGTTTGTACGAGCTTTTCTATTGGCTTCGTGTTCCCTGGCCACGTCAGAAGTGGGCCCCACGTGTTACAAAGGCCTGTATGCGACCAATACGTCGAAAGCTCGACAGAATATATTCTGCGGACCTATCAAAAGAGTAAACAACTGGACATTGCTCAGATCGATAGATCTTATCGACATAGACGTTGTCTATCATCGTCAATGGAGATGATGATGCTATTTTCACGTATAACAGTTTGTTTAATGTCTATGCTTACAGTAGATACCAGGCATGTAAATATGAAACCGGAATTTGTGTATAGATACAAATACACGTTTATTGTACGAAAATGATTAAAAATATTTTATTCGAAGTATTGCCCATCGCTAGCTATACATTTTTCCCACCTGTCTGGAAATTGGTGGATGCCACGCTAAAAAAGCTGTCGCTCTTTTGAGGCAAACCAGTCATCGAGCCATTTTCGTACATTTTCGTAAGAAGCAAAGTGCTGGTCAAAAATTGCGTGTCCCATCGATGCAAATAAATAGTAATCGGACGGAGCCAAGTCTGGTGAGTAAGTCGCGTGCGAAAATATTTCCCAACTGAACGCTTCGATCGTTTTCTTCACCGGTTTTGCTGTATGCGATGGTGCATTATCACGAAGCAAAATTACTTTGTGTCGCCTTTTTTGATGTTCTGGTCGTTTTTCACGCAAAGCTCGATTCAAATCGATCGTTTGTCGTCGGTAGCGCTCAGTGTTAACGGTTTCGTCAGGTTTTAACAGCTCGTAATAGATCACACCCTTCTGATCCCACCAAACACAGAGCATTTTCTTCCGTCCATAGCGATTTGGTCTTGTACTGTTCCGAGTCTGAAACTTGTATTGTTCCGAGTCGAAAATGTTTGTGAGATGTCAACAAAGACTTTTGGCATCAATGACGCAGTTTAGCGATAACTACATTATCAGCTAGGGCTATTTATAGGCAAATTCCGGTTTCATACTTACAGTCCTGATATATATGATTGTAGTATATATTTATGGCATTTATTTATGGCATATAGTAGACATGATACTTAACAGCTTACAAACTATACAGAGGATATATTGAAGAAAGAAATCTCTTTTAACGGAAAGAAGTTCAATTCGGATGGGCCAGATGGCTTTAAATATTACTGGCACGATACAAGGAGGAAAAGAAACGTGACAAAGAGTCGTAATCTCGGTGGTGGTGTATTAATGATTTAGGCTGCTTTTAGAGCTGACGCAAGGACACCGATCTGTCGCATGACTCATGAAGCGAATGTTGCGGAATATAGGGAATTGTTGGGAACAATTTTAACGTCATTCGCTGAAGAAGATGGGGCCGACAATTTCATTTATGAACGCGATAGCGCTGCCAAACGTACACGATGCGGTGATTATGGTAAAAAAATATCAGGGTTTTGAGATAGCCAGTGTGTATCCCAGATTTAAGCCCAATAAAAAATCTTTGAGGAATAATCGCAAGAAAAATTTGTGACAAACCGTATACAATAAAATATCATTTGCGAATTATATGCATATTTACGTTTCTTTTTTCAATAAATATTATTTCTATTATTTCAACTAAAACGATATCCTACGCAAACTTGTCACAAGTGTGGAATAATTGTAAGATATTATCAAGAAACATGATGTCTTTATAGACGTTTCGGCCACTGTGGTTATGTGCTTACGCGATAGAGATTATCATTCATATGATCCACAAAATTCAGGTGTTTAAATCATCACAATGAACAAAAGTAACATTTGTATAAAATAATATAATATTTGTAGATTTATAGAAATTCGATAGAAAAGTGGCAATGAAAGTTCCTTTACAAAATTTAAGAGACAAATAACTCCATTTTTCTTGTTATTAATTTATTATTTATGACATAATCCAACTTAATGCTGCTAATTTATATACTAATCATTCTATTAAGCTGGTTTGTATTTACATACCATTTTTCATACAACTAATAATGACGTAACTGATGGATGGTAATACGTAATACGTAATACGTTAGCTGCGCTACATTAATTTGCAATGTATGCTAAACGCTAAATACTCGAAATAGAGACAATTAAATATTATACTATTCGTAGATCATACGTACTTGAACGTTATAGGCATTACGTAGGTAATTAAATATTAATACGCTTTCCAATACCGCTTAAATGGAAATCAATATCGAGTTACATTCATAAATGTGATAAATGTTTAATAAATGTATATAATAAAAAATAGTAGAACATAATAAATAAAGATGCGATATAGGGGACAGAGCAGAATCTTAGATAAGTAGGTTACTTCTTCTTTTTGCATTACGAGATATATTTGAGGAGATTCCCTGTAGGGCTCAACTGCACACTGAATCTCTCGTGAAATTACATTATAGGGAAGTCTGCGCGAAATGAGAGCATCGAAGATTCGCAATTACCCAACGAAATTTCATTCGAATTCCATCGACGTTCCGAGAACCCACGAAAAACGCTGAAAATATTGCAATTTAGCCAACCCTCGGCGACTTTAGCCAAACTTTATTAGATTTGCTTCGTTTCACGTTAGATATTTAGCAATCGCCCTTGTGCATAAATAAAATATTATAAATATTACATTATATGCCGAGTAATTTAATACAGTTTAGAGAAAAAACACGAGATTAAAAAAGGACCAGTTTGATTTAATTTGAATTAAATTGAATTTGATTAGATTTGAATTAAATGAAATTACCTCGATAAAAATACATAAATAAATAAACTTGGATCAAAGAGAAAAAGCAAAATGTGTAGGTTTATTAAATATACTTCTTACCTGGAAAAGAAACTGGATCCAATTAAGAAAGACCATCAGGTAAAATTGGATGAACGGTAAACGAGAAAGGCATTACATATTTTATTAACAACAATCTACATTGCAATCTATGTAATAGGAAAGAAATGGAGATACTGGGACGTATCCTAGTCAAGTGTCTTCGATATAGGCAATGCGAATCAATATCCTCCTTTAAAAAGTATAGATATTTTAAGTATCCTTTGACTTCAAGAAGAGAAGCTAATAAAAGATACACGCATAAAATCATGCATGAGATTAAGATCTCTCTACTTGGAGAAACGAATAGAAAGGCAAGTGAGACACTACGATAGAAACAAACGGAGGAAAATCTAATCTGCCGAACTAGTTAACAGCAAGGGGCTACAGCTTTAACAAAACAGTTGACCCATTGTATAAACTTGAAACACGATTTACATTTTCGCATATATGTACATCTATATGTATGTGCAGGTTGTAAGGGAACATGCGGGATCCACTTTGGAAGTTGACTGTACACCTAAAGGCAATGAAAAAAGTTAAAAAGAAGATGCGAGGCTTGAGAGAAATTAGAAGATCAGTTTTAGACGAGGAAAGCTAGTAAAAATTAATTGTGTAATAAATCGAAATTTTGAATAAAGGATAGTAAAGGAGGAAGATACGATTTAGATACGTATGCTTATCAAGTAGATTATATTTGTTGTCATCTAAAAGTAGACGCGTTTATTCTCCGTCTTGCTATGTATCGAAGAGGATATTCGGAATTTCACGTAACGGTTTTACTCCTAATAACTTGTATGATTTTTCCATAAAATGGAAGATGATAAAAAAAAAAATCCGGGTCGACAGCTGGTAATTAAATTCCGGGTAAAACATTAAATCAGACTGCAGACTCAAAAAAGAAAAACGAGAAAAGCTTCGAGCGAAAAGCGTTAAATTCAAATGGACATTTTTTAAAAAGCGATGTTCGAGCTACGCTAAATCAAATTACATCGTGTAAAAAGAGAATTGGGATTTTTTTCTAAACCGTGTAAAATCAAATTGCGCAAAAATATATATATATATATATAGAAGCAGAATTGAGCGCACGTTTGAATCATAAAATTCAACTTAAATTTCATTTATTAGTATTAACAGATATTCACATTCTTTTTCGTCGTTAAATGTATTTTTTACGTGTATTTATATTTATAACATTTTATACGAATATTATCTGTTAAAAAATCAAGTCGGATTGCACTGAATCTTATTATATTTTATAATTGTTTGATATTTATTACGATATTTATTAAAATGATCTATCTTGTTGTATCGTATAAAAAAATATTTTCTTAAATTCAATTATATACTTATATTAAGTGTCAAAATATAAATTATTAAAAGGGGCAAAATATAATTATTATATATGTAAAATGTAATTATTAGGAAGCGTAGTACTGCTGAAAAAATTGTTTATCGTTGGGAATTTCGTCATTATCACAGACACGATGGATGAATAAATTTCAAATTTCAAAAATTTCAGTCGAGGATCGATAAAAAACTATAAGTATTGTCCCGATCTTACATCATCCTATTACGATTTGTCTAGACTTTTACAAGATTCGTTTACAAGATTGAAAAAGAAATTGAACACCAATTGTGGCAATTAAGTTGTGAAAGCACTGGAAGAATATTTAGATCATAAGAATGAGAAAGTTTACAGAAATGGAACAAATAAATTGTCAAATAGTTGGAAAACAGTTATACGTAATGACGATAAATATTCGAGATACGCATAGTAATAAAAATTTCATTAAAAAAATTACACTGGTGTAAAAGTAAATTTATTTAACGTTCGATAAATAACAAACAAAAATAGCTAAAAATAATAAATATAAAAGAAAATTGTATTTTCAAATGACAATTAATCTAATTATTCTAAATAACTTACTTCTGTTTTCTACTTGAACTCTTAAATAAAAAATGATTCTCCGTTTCAATGACTATATAAATAGAAATTTATTCGATAGCGGTCAAGATTGCTCGATGCACTCTTTCCAGATAAACGCGAACGAACTTGTTACTGAACCTAATATTTCTCGCGAGTGATGAAATATTTAATGAAACTTTTAACTGACGTGCTTTTTCCTCCGGTAGAAGAAGTTTTCGCTGTCGTCGGTACAAGTCATTCGATTCGATTTGGTCTGAAGCTGGCTAGATTCGAAAGGTGGTCTGATTAAATTCCTTCCGGAATAAGAGTACCGCAAGAGAATGAGGGAGGAGCGTGAGAAGATGGCCAACGAACGCTCGAAATCACCGGAACAACGGAGCCTCTTCGATTTCTCCCTAGTTCGATCGATTCGCTGCTGACGAACGAATAAAGATCGCTTCCGGCCTGTGATCGCATTTTATTGACTCAGTCGCTGTTCAACGTGTCAGTTGTCTCAGAGAATATTGGATAATGGCAACTTCGTCACTGAAATTTCTTGTCACGCTCGATATTTTAATCAACCCCATCAAAGCGTGAGAAATGAAATAGATTTCGAACATCGGGCTGTATGTTCAAGGGAAATGTCGCTGTTCACAGTCCAAGCTTCAAGATTTCGAAATCTTACATAGTACGATATACCGTGCTGTGAATAATTATAGACTCGAACATATTTTTCCCGCGCTATTTCGGATTGCGTTGCGAAAAAATGACTTTGGGACGTATTCGTATCTCTGCAACATTTCGAAAGTATTGTCCGACTAAAAAGCTGCATCGACTCGAATAAAGTGATAATCTGTCGCTGACAAACTTGTAGAGTACACCGCGCGTGGAAGAACTTGCCACCCCATGTGATTCGAGCCATATGGGGCCAGCTCACTGTTGTTTTGTCAAGTTATCGTCACCAGTCGATCGCGAAGCCGGTGTTTTCAGATAAATCAATATCGACCAAACGATCGTACTGAAGATCGGACAATTTTATCGATTAAAGGTAGTTATACACGGCCGCTTGAAAAAAAGACTAAAACTTTTGCATACACTTAATAACTGGATAATTGGTCAAATTCTTTCCCTCTTTTTTTTTTTGTTTTATCTCAAATTTTATTCTTATTTATCGTTTTTCGCATATGCCATTGATGTTACGTGCTTGAAATCTTTCGTACAACGATATCTTTGCTATTACGTAATTTTGTAATTCTAACGCAACAGTTAACGGCGTTAACGATATTTGAACAAAAATCAACGATGCTGTTTCGGTAACTCGAACCCTTTGGACTCGCAACGGCGGATGCAGGAGATTTTCTTGGTGCGAAATGTGTAAAAGTACATGAGCAAGTACGTCTTTGAACTTTCTTTTACAAAATTTAAGATTCGTTTGCAACTTATATTTCAATATTTCTATTTGACATTGCAGCTTAAATAATTAAATTCGCGTTAATTGTATATTTAACAAACTTTTCAGAAGCTGACATAATATGCTTATATTTTATTACTCTTCGCAGGGGAAAGAGGCGATCGTCCCTATCGTAATATCATTCCAAGAATTGCTTGATGTTGAAAACATGTAGCAACAGTAGTTTTGTAGTACGCATTTACGTCGTGTATAATTTACACGTGGGAATGCGAGGATACGTGTGTTCGGAGAATTGATGCGTAAAATTTCATGAAGTAGAAATTGTGAGGGGCACAAACGAACTGCAAGGGACATGAACATTAATACAGTTTAAGGGTTCGGTGTACTTTAACGTTGAAAATAAAGGGGAGAGGTATAGGCGGTGTAAACGTGGCGAGTAGAAATCATTCGAGACCTCTTTTACGCTAAATTGACAGGCGTAAACGATTTAAACGATATTAATCATACGTATATAAATGTAAAACATTTGATGTTATCGTTTAAATAACTTTTGTAAAGAACGAAAGCTACAACTATATTCCGATTATTTCAATACCTTCTTTCTCTTCTCTTTGCTATTACAAACGATTTAACAAACGATGTTAACAATCCAAAGGCATTAAAAATGTATCGACGATTATATGCTGAATATTGCAATAATTATAATACGAATTTTGTAATTCGTAAAAAGAAATTTGAAAGCTCAAGATACGCGATATGATACAAGTACAAACGATACGATAAGATACATGAAATATTAGTAAAACAGTTTCCTATCGACCTTCTACTTTCTTCTAAATACGTTTTGAAAAATATAAAATTGCGTAAAAGTGCGCCAAACAGCTAAAATGATACAGTACTTCTTAGTCGTTATTCAAATAACTCTTGTAAAGAATGTATAATTGTGTTCTGATTATTCGGATATTCGTTTCTGTTACTAGAGACGATCTCGTGTTACTAACCAATTAAAATAAAAACGATGTATTAAAAGCCTGGAATCGACGCTATGGAATTATACGACGAATATCGTAGCAGTAAAAGCAAAAGTTAAATAATATGGCCTAGTCGTTCGTCAGTCGCTACCCCATAAATCATTAGAGATTCGCAGGCGGACCGTTTCCCTCGTAATTGTCGACTGGGAACCCCTCGTCACACAGCGTATCAGCAATTACGGGGTACCGCGTTAGCACGATGTGTGTTCCTTCGTGCAGGTCCGACCTGACGTAGTATCATGGTGGACCTAGATGTTCGTACACATATATATACAATATGCACGTAGGACAGAATCGACCACAAAGACAACGCAGCATGGTTACACCATTAATCGAGCCGATTCTCGGCCATTGTAACGTAATCGGGCATAGTACGTGGAAAACGAAGAGCAGCTACCCGATCTCTCGTTACAACGCAACGTTCCCTTGCTGAAGCTCCTCCGACGAGGCAGTCGATTATCACTGGGTGAACAAAGAATCGTTTGTCGCCCACGCACAATTATGTTAAGAAATGGCAGTTTGGTTGCCCGTTGCCCGCTCTCTCGCGTCTAACGATTCGTTAAAAACAGCGAAATTACGTGTCAGCGCGAGAACGCCTGGAATGTAACTCAACAGCATGTTATAGAATGTTCCTGTACACGCGTACGTGTAAGTAGGAATAGCTACATATCACGCGCCAGTGCATCTCTTGACGATGATTGCATTCCGTACAGATATTGATTTTCCTTTAGTTAATGCGCGGTAGGTACAACATACGTGAAATATTACTATTTCACATTATGGCTCTCCGATAATTGCTCGGGCGGGTTAAAATACAGGGTGTCCGTCGATAAGTGCCGTTTGATATAACTAGCGAACGGTAGGTGATAGGACAAAAATATAGGCAGAATTTTATCATCGTTTTATACGCAGAATGTCACGATGAAAAAAATCTGATATAGTATCAGGGCTGTACAAGTTTTATCTGAATGTGTCTCTTCCGAGGTATTTTAGGTTACTAAGGGATCGTTTTTCGTGGAAATGAACGGTTCTGAACGTTCGACCTTGCGAACGTTTGATCGACGATGCCTTCTATGATACTCGATAAATTTGGTAAAAGAAGTTTGCATTTCTCCGATCATATACTTGCAAATGTGAATTCGCATAAAAATCTGTAATTTGGTTGTCAGTATGGAAACGATTTTCCTGCGGAAATAAGCCTGGAAGACGACTCTGGATTTAGGAACTTTGTAACTGTTTTGTTAGAAAAAGTTGGCGCGAAAACGGAAAGAAACGCGAGAATCGTTGCCGGGTCGTTGGCGGAAGTAAAGAAAATCAGAGTGAAAGGAGCCTGTCAGCAAGAAGACGATTAAAGTGGACGAGCTGCGTGTTCCCATTTGCACGTTCTTCCAACAACTGTCCGTAGACGTGGTCACTCGTTTTCCATTCCAATGGGAAACAAAATATTTGTTTCGCAATTGAATTTTCCCTGGGCGACGTATACGGACTGACTGCGGACACACGTTTACAATCGAAGAATGCTTCTAGAAAGCAAGTATATAATGTGCTCCAAGTTCATGGAAAAGGAAAGTGTATCCGCGGAAAAGCCTTATATGTGGCACCCTTTAATTTTAAAGAAAATTCAATGTTCCATTCGTTTAGACAAAAACTGGCGTTTATTGACGCTTATACTTTTTTCTACGTCTTCCGACATTATTAAAAACCATTTAGAAAGGGAAATTGCGCTTAAATTCTATTCCACAGTGTTCTCACTGCTGCGTAGAACATTTCCCAAAAGACAATCGTCTATCAGCGTGGACGAGGCTTAATCCGCGGAGGAAAGCACATCGCAGCCGAGAAACCGCGGTTGAACGTTGAGGGCGAAAGTTTAACGCTCGCTCATTTCATGGTAACGTCCAGTTTCTTTCGACTGTATATACCGCACTGCGACATCCTGGTATAACCTGATGCAGCTGCCATCGCAAAAAGTACGACCTTCCGCAAGTATAATAAAACTAATACGACTGCCTCGTCTTTCGTTGAAATTCACATGCCGGAGGTATTACGCACCAGTGCTGCTGTGGTTTGTCTTTCTTACGCAAGGATAATTAATCGCACGTTGTTAGTACGTGTTCTTGCAACGAGAAAAAACGAACGTTCTTTTGGAATCTATAGCAATTACGATCGAATAATCAAGCAATCCTACAATTGCTCTTTTAAATAATTGATCGCGATAATAAAGCAATTGATATATTTTAAATGTTTCAAATACGGAGGATCTGTAGTGTCTAAGTACGTGTTGCGCGATTCATGTGCAGAAAAAGTTGTTTACAGCTTCTAAATGGGCTGCATTGACACGCGATATTTATGTGAATTCGTATTTTCTCGAAGAGGAATAAAAAGTGGAGCTCGACTGGACAATTTTTTATTTGTTACGTGTTATAACAGGTACTATACTTTGAATATCTTATATATCTTTACATGTTAGATCAACTGTATGCATTTACGCATCTACCAATTTCGTATAAATGGATAGAAATCTGAAGTCTAGTTACGTGGTTGATACTTTAAACAGCGTTCAGAATTTTTTCGTTGTAACTTTTTAAAATCATCGAAAGCATAACGCGATGAATCATGAGTATATAATTTTCCTTGCATTGCTGCTGCTCCTCATAACGTCATACAAATTAACGTTAAGAATAATTTTTCATTCAGACATAAGTAGATTATTTATACGTGATCTTAATTTGATATTGGTTTTGCTATGCCGATGCAACGAATAAAACTGTATACCTTGAAAAACGCCTAATTTTCAGAGAACCGTATCCTCTTCAAAACGAATTACTACATATAACTTTGATAAGTTATTAATTTAATAAATATGTTTCAATTAAAAAGCAAAATTTACAATATACTTCTCGTAGTTAGTAGAAATACCTTTCATTAAAATAGAAAAATAACGAGAAAAATTAAATTTGTTTATCGTACGATGTTGATTATTCTGTGATATCGTAAATTTAGAATTGGTAATGAACGATCTATTTACTCTACGCGTATGCAATTCTTTCGAAACATAAATTAAAAATGCGATTAAAAAAGATTCTCAATTTGATAGACGGAAGAATGGCCTTTAATGGTCTTTAATTTGAGAAACTAACTTGAAAAGCGTTTTGAGGGATGTATATGTACACGTTCATTTGTATACGTCATGAATACACGGATCCACGTACTTATCGTTGTACTGCAGAAAGGACTGCATTTCGTTCGATACCACCTGCATTTCCAATTTTTGCCTTGTGAATGCATCGCCTGGCATAACGAGGGCGAGCATTAGAAAGTAAGATGCGGTGCTTCCCGTTAATATTAATTGCAAAAGCTTTGCGAAGAAATTGGAAACGTAATAATTTGCATTTTATTGCCACGTAATTCTACCGAATAAAATATATTAAACGTTTTATATAGAATAACTTACGCTAGACTTAATATTAATTACAAAGGTTTTGTTAAGAAACGTAGATCGACAACTTAATAATTGCCACTTTATCGCCATGTAATTGCACGCAATAAAATGTATCAAGAATATTTTATGTAATTATTTTTAGTAAATTTAATGTTAATTGCAAAAGTTTTGTAAAGAAACGAGAATTCGAAACGCGATGATTTGCATTTCATCGCCGTATAATTTCACACAATGAAATACAGGATGGACCATTTGAAGGGATGCACGCGATTATTTCCTACATCGTTCTTCGTGCAAAAGAACGTTTCAAGTAGAATTTACGTCGTTTCGAGAGGTACATCTTGCGATGCTCGCGATTCTTGTCTAGATAGACATGGCTTATAATATGTTGTTGTTCCGAGCTCCTTCAAGGTCATTTTTCGCTGTTCAAAACTTCCCTTCGTGGAACATCCCCAGGATTCGACTTACCGGTATACTTCGTCAATTTCGGACGTAAAAGCGAATCATAATCACGCTAACGATGCGACATATTGTTACTCTTGTTTACAAACAGGGGATACTGCTGCTACATTGGATTTCTGGATACTTGAATAGGAAGAGGAAATAGAATGCCAAGGTCCCTGGATTTAACACCTGCGGATTTTCTCTTCCAGGCTTCCATAAAAGATCAAGTCTATTGGAAAGAATCCACTAGGCCTGATAATATGAAAGACTTGCCTGCAAATTACTTCTGCAACATTGGTCGAGACACAAATATCTTTCAGGGGTAGAGTAAGTCGATGCGTCGGCGTCATTTCGGAGGTCGTCATCTCGAATACCAAAGATAAGGATCGATTTCTGGCCCTTTAGCGAATGAAGGTAATTTACGAATAACAATGAACGACCTTCAACGTCCTTGGAACAGCAACGTATCAAAGGTGAATAAATTCGTCATGGAACGAGCTACACGCCTATCCGAATAAAAACACTCTATTTAAAAAAAGCAGAAGTCACTTTGAGATCTCGAAGGCACATCCAAGGCACATCCTGGGCATATCGCAGATAAAATTTCTGATCGCTTCGAGCTGTTCCCCTAGAAATAAAGTAGAATTTATTTCGCATAACGTATAGGAGACAATTGCGTTTGAATAATCTGAATCACTTCGCATGGATCACCCTGTATATCAAGCGTTCTTCATACGGGGTGTCTCGCCTAACTCTTCCAGACTCAGTTGTTCTTATTTGTCGTGATATAAAAAGATGTTTCAGACAAAAGTCGTACGGTATCGAGCAGGATATACCGTGCTTTTATCTATTTCACCCGACGATGACCTTAAAACATCCAACGGTTAGCCAGTTTCGAGCAGTCACTTTCAACCAGTTCCTTGTATCGCTCTCTCGAATTCGAAAGCTCGTACTCGATGGCGAAGTTGCAAGAGGCACGAGTTCCTAATGTTTTGAAAGAATATGCAATGCAATGAAAAATGGAACCATCTAAAAGCTTCAAGTCTGCATTTTATTACATACGATAAAGTATATTAAAAACTTTCGATATAATAATTTTTTAGTGTTATACTTTAGCATGCATATTAAAGTTATTAAAACAATTGAAATTCACATCCGCGTTCTGAAGCAATTTGTGAATTGCAGAAGAGTTTTTCTCCGTTTGAGATGAAAAGGGGATGAACAACAGGCTTTGGTCCAATCATACACCTTTTCTGCCTTTGTATTCCTATAATTGCACATCCGATATAGTTCACGCGTAATGATTTAATTTTAACGAATGGCGTCATCATTTAGGAATGTGATCGTATCACAGCCGCGTAATAATAATAAATGAGATTGCCATATATGATAGCATCGAAAAAACAAATACAACCTGCAGCGCTTGTTATTCTTTAAATCGACAAATATAACACCATTTTTTTGTAATTATCACGTATTTCGTAAATATATGTAGAAGATATTTTATGCTAACGAAGGTCGTTGTTTTTTGTTGACAAAATTGTACGATCTTTCTTTGTCCGTTGAACCGACATTTATTTCGTGTTGTTTTAGTAAAACGTTTTCGTGTTATTTTCATATTTAGGTTGCTTCTCATAAGTTTAAACTTTGATGTTTACTTATGCAGAACGATATTTTTAAAGATTACATAATTCCAAATACCATTTAGGATTATCCGATGCAAATATATATCAACATTCAGTTATAATTTTTCTTAAACAACAAAATAAACGTTTCGCAAACTGCACTATCCTACGCTAAAATTGTAGGATAAATTTATGCGTAGTAATCTGTTCTTACATTTATAAAAATGCTATCCTTGCTATCTATTGCTATATACATTCGAAGCTTCTAGGTTAACAATACAATAATAAATCTTTGCAAAACACTGTTAATATTATTGTACAAACTGTCGTTTGTTCGTACGATATCTAGTTGTTGACAATAAAATTGCGATGCGATTCAAACGCAATGAAACAAGGAACAGTGACGTTAATTACAACGAGAAGTTAAAAAACATTTTTGTAGATATCAATTTAAACGAAAACAACCGTCTTAATTACGTTCGCTTCGTTCTTTCTTTCTGCTGCTCTTAATTAGTGTGATTATGGTGTAGTGTATGATAATAGTTACGATTAGACTGCGGATTTTTTTGAGAGTATAATTAAACAAGTAGAACCTTGTTGGAAAATTTTTGTACCAACAAAGTGCTGTAAAAAGCACTGTATTTTGTATATCTTATATATTTTTTCATATTATGCGCATTCTGTGCAACTCTGCACTTTCAAATTTCCTATAAATGAATAAAATTCCGTAGCCTAGTTACGATGTTTACGCACGCTTGCATTTCGGAGGCAAATATTAAAGAAAGAAAACGTAAACGCGCTTCGAAAATAAGAACTTTCTTCCTTTTCTATCAGGAAATTTCATCGAGTAATAATCAGGAAAATTCGTATATCGAGCTAATAATTAGAAGGTAAAATTAGTACGCGTTGTAATTGTGTACAAGTATCGTTTAATCGATACATCACGTAAAAATAAATATCATAGATGCGTATCGGTGGAACACAATTTACATCGCAATTTATATCGCTCTTTTGGCAAATGTTATGAAATTTCTAATGAATTATCGTTTAATATCGTAATAACCGTATCTGTTAGGTACTCGCAACCGAAAACAACGCTCACTCGTCATGATTACGAGAACGTAATGCAGGGAAATATAACGATTAAAGTATCCGTAATCGGACAAAACGAAATCTTAAAGGGGAGTAACGAAAATTTGTTCAGCCAAGATATAGCCGGAACAAATGCCTGCACATAAAACATCTTTTATAAATACCTTAAATACTCGGAAGCAAAGAGGAAAAGCAAAATATATAGACTTAAATATACCTCTTAGCTACAAAGGAATCCTGGCTAATTAAGACTACTAGGTAAAATTGCATAGACGGTGAACGTTGAGAGTATCGCGTATTTTATTATTTCCTGTATATAATATAAACAAAATTGCACCGGGCGTGAGCCTCGCGCAATAAACAAATGCTACCGCTATCGCTTAGCGTTACAATTTCACAAAATTACGAATACTTTGTTCGTACCGCATCGGAGTATACGTAAAATTTGACATAAAATTCGAGTAAACTGTGAATTGCGGAGATTTTACAAAGAGTTAGGAACAGAGAAACTGCCTTTTAAACGAGATAGGGTGAGGAAAAGTCAGGGAAAATATGTTCTTTCCAATCCTTACCAATCTTTCGACTAAAAAACGTGACAGAGTTTATGAATTGGTACGATACGTACTTTTCTCGTTTGCTTCTGTAGGTAGAATTATGAATCCCATATGTCAGCGCGATCGATTTAATTCGACCGCGTTAAATAGATTCGAAGGGAAATGGCAGTACAGCGTTTGTCATATACGAGTCAGGGGGTTGCAAATCATTCCATTAGGATAATCTCACTACCATTGCATTTGTGTCAGCCTAAGTAATGACTCATTTGTTATGTCTTCTCTGCCTCTGATATTTCATCGACGTTACGTGATACGAGCTTGTAAACTGAATATTTTTAGGCAATTACATAGCCACGATATTTCATTTTTCAGAGGAATTTATATCGAATCGTTTCACATTAATCCTAAAATTTTAGAGTTCAAGATCATTTCTCAGAAGATTTCGAAGATTTTTACGAAAATCCTGGAAACTAGAGCCCAGCAGCGGTTACTCGTGCAAGAAAAGATCATTTCCATATTCCAAGATCATTGAAATCGGCGAGATTGTCTCTATTCCGAATAATTAGCAAAAATTCGTGAAATCATTTCAATTACGTCAGAAACATTTCTCCTTCTTTTTTTTTTATGACAAATAGCAAACACATTTAGGTGGCCTGTTACAAGCTGTACAAGCAAAGCTGCTAATGCTAAGCTTAATTGTCCTTTTCGAAGAGTGAATTTTTATCCGGAGCAAGTACATTGTACGATTAAATTGAATCTCGTTTAAAGTTTCCCAACACTGAAATAAAGTTTCGAGTGCTAAAATTAACTCGTTTTACTCTTTCAATGAATCACTTTCGTCTCGGTTTGCATTGGGGTGTACGTTGATCGGTTGATGCTCCAAATGTTAATTTCCCAATCAATCACATCCTGACTGTCGCAACCTACGCCCCTTAGCGAGTCTTCTACTAGTAAGCAATATATGTATCAGAAGAACGTATGGTTGAGAGTGCAAGGCAAATAAAAATAGCAATTGTGTAGCGAATCTTTTTCACGGCTAGGAGGCAGACTAGACTAGACTAGACTAGACTAGAATAGACTTAATAGACTATTATAGAAATCCCCGTTTTGTCAGTATTATCTATCGATCAATATCGATCAATTATACAATGTATTCGCATCAACTGGTCTGTTCTAATCGAGAATCGTATTTAATTTTAATTTTATTGGAAACTTTATTGGAATTTCTAAACGAAAGAAACAATTGTTCAGTGGCATTGGTGGAACATTTGCATTGAAATAGAGCAGCTAATGCAGTACTGTTTCAGAAATGTGATAACAAGCGAATGAATATTTTACTCTCAGCTCGATCCCTCTGTATATTCCAATATTCGTCTGTAAGCGTCTGTTTCATATCGCAGACGAATTTGAAAAAAGTTACTTTTTCTGATAGATAACGTTTAGTCGATGATAAAATACGTGTTCCATATGAGAGCAGGGAACTAATAAGTTAATTATCATCGAAATCTTCAGTATGTATCATTATTACAACATTTAATATTATATCTAGTTTAATAAATTAGAAAATATAAAAGAATCGCTTTGAATTTACGCAGACTGCCTTTTACATTCCATAAGCGGTAAATGCTGAAAGACTGTGGCCGGCGGAATGTGGATTAGCATAATCACGTGGTTTATTATGATTAGACTGCGTACATTTCTGCATTTATGGGAAATTTAAAAAATATAAATGTTGCGAGAGAATAGGATTTATAGCTAGATGAGTGGTTGCAAAATGAGGCGAAACATTAACTCCAGCAAGATACAGGGTGTTTCATAACATGTGGGATCCACTTCAGGAATAGACAGGAGGAACCAAAACGATTGAACAAATTCATACGAACGTGCGTCCGATCTGATCGTTTCAAAGTTGTAGTCATTTTTGTGTTTCGATATTCCGCGAATACTCATGTTCGTACAAATTCCTCGAAATAGCTATTCTCCGTCTGTATTCAAGCTTGCATTTTCCGCATCAAAAAATATCGCCATCTTTTGAAAATTCCAGGTATTTGCTGAATCTGCTGGCAATCTGGTTATATACGTGCACGGAGTACATACCGCAACGTCGGCCATGAACGTCGAATGCACAATTGTTTCCAAGTGGCCCGAAAATAAAAATCTAATGGATTTAAATCCGGGGAACGAGCAGAGCAGGAAATAAGTCCTGCACGACCTGTCCATTTACGAGGAAATCGCGAAGGTAGACAGTTACGGACTATCGAAACACAAAAATGGTTATAAATTTGAAACGAGATCGGATAGAATACACCTCCGTATGAACATTTTTATCGTTTTTGTGCCTCCTATTCGCTCCTGAAGTGAATTCCACGCGTTATCGTACATCTTGCTGCTAAATAACAAACAATAATAATGTTAAAAAAAAAGAAAAATGCTTAATAGAACCGGCTTTATGAATATTATAATACTAAAGTAGCTGAGATTTTTAATATTTACTATGTGCGTGTTGTCGCTGTCGAGTGAGTCTCTGCTTCCACCAAAGGTAAGAAGGATTAGAATTTTTGAAGCGTGCATGGAACGAACGTATATAGCGTAAGTATGTTTTATTCGTGTGTACAACAGCAAACTACACAAAATATGTACTATTTTGAGGGAGAAATAGATTTCTATGCGGGCTCCAGATTTCTTTAGTTACGTCGATCAAAATATGAGATTGCGTAAAAATCCACGGTCTAGTTACGACATAAAGATTGGAAAATATGAAAACAAATATGCATAGCATAGATCTTCCAAACTGTTTGCAAAGTCTTGATTACACATGGCAAATATTTGCCAGCACATATTTATTTTGTTAGCTGTTTCTATTGCGATATAAAAATAGTTACGTAGGTGGTGTCGCTAGAACAGACAGTGCGAAGCAATATACACGCGTAATGTAATCAACGATAAGAATAAATCGCTTTAATTAATCTTCGAACAAGATTCGATAAAGTTTCTAATCAAATTTACTAAAAGGTTTTTAATCAAATCGCGCAGAAAGGGTATTCATGTTCTATAAAGAGATCCGCTAATGATTCTTGAAGACGTGTTTTAGTTCAAAGATAATGGTTAGCAAGGCGGAAAAAATCGAGCAAACGAATTATTTCAAAGCGAACGAACAATGACAGAATGATCGTAATACTACAAATCTAAGGATCCTTTGCCGAGAAACAGCGAGATCTTTACAAAGATCGTCGTGTAATTTGGGAACCCCGACGAAGTAATAGATCTTCACCTACAAGACAAATACAAGGGGAATCAATGCTCAACCTTTATTAGCTACATACCCGGAAGTAGGATTCTCACGTCTTCGATCTCCTCTGGGTGAGAAAAGGGGAAAGTCTTTTGGGAAATGGACATTCCATCTCAGTTTCGAGCGAATTTCTCTCTTTCTCGCCTGCCCTTTTGGGTTGGCAAGGCAATATAAACGAGGGACGGTAATTCAAAGGAGCTTGAACTCAAGATCGTAATTTATCCGTGTAATGAACTCTGTGACGTCCAGTTCTTTTATATATCAGGTGTACAAATAAACAATCCAAATTTTTAAGTGAAATTGAAAGTTTGTTCGAAAGAAGTAAAGCAAGTTCGATCAAAATATTCGTCGTTGTTTTCTACAGCTTTCAGCCATCTATCAGACAAGTGACGAACTTCGTCATTGAAAAATGCTGCATCATTAGACAAGGTCGAGTCGTCGAATCATTTTTAATAGTATACAAAGTGCTATTAATTCGCTCGCTAACGATTAACTAATTATTTACTATTTACATATACATGCAATTGTAATCACTACTATTTTGCCAGCTGATGCGACAACTAATTACAAAAAAGAAAGAAAAGTTACAAGATATTTATCGGAAGTATACGCTCCGTCAACATCGCTAAAGTTTTGTATACGATATTTTTAGTTTATTCGTCTACGATGTATCGTGCAAGGAAATTGATAAAATATTTTTACCGAAGCTTTTTCGCGAAATTAATCGATAACTGCAAGGTATATAAAGTCTGCGTATAGAGAAAAGACTATTCTTCGAAGATTACGCTATCGCAAATTTTCTCCTTCGAAAGTTTTTCTAGATATTAAGAAAGTTATCGAATTAATAGAGTTCGTTGGTTACCCTGTATCGTTTTTTCTTCGTATTTTAGAACTTCCAAAAAAACTGCGTCCGCAATTTCCCTCGACTATTAATAACTTTTATCAGTTTGCGTTCACTGCGCTTTGGAAATATTCTGAAATGTTGGCAAAAATAGTTGTTCAAGTACCTATACGTGTCAAACTTTGCAGACGGCGCGAAAGGTACACGAAACTAGTAATTGCCCAGTGTTTTGTAAAGTACTCGTAGATTATACTAAAACTTTCATGAGTTTAGGACGTTGGATATGATTGGCACTGCATCATATTCGCATCACAGATCGAAACTTTGTTCTCTGTGCGTCGTATATCCGTCGCTTGTCGCGTTTCCTTATTAATTTCATTTTCTGCGTTACGATAATAGTTTTAAAAGCAACGCGTTAGATATCATTGGTATATGAAAATCAAGTTAAATAAAATCCCATCAACCGTAGTTACACGAGTCGGAAAAGTAGTTTAAGGTACGTAGAATGCAACGAACATCGAAGGTGTTCGAAATAAATCTCTACTTTTTTTCGATGGCTAATTGAAACTTATTTTCTGAACACACACGGACAAACTATTTTCGTGCTAGCTGGCAACCGTGATTTAATTCGAGCAATAGTTGTAGATACGCTCTTTCTACTTAACATGGCGGTGTTTCTTATGATGAAAAAATTGTGAAGGATACAGAGACCTCGGAAGAACGATACGTACTGTTCGTTTGTCCCAGGGGACAGACTTAAGCTCGACGAGAGTACTTTAATGGGTTGGCTAAGGCGGATTGTATTTACGGTAATATAACGCTTCCCCTTTGCAAATTTTTCTTTGTAGTCGTATATTTCTCCCCTTTTCTCTTTTAATTTAATCGTTTCTCTTTGTTTCTTTGTGCCATGATGCTAAATTAATAGTTATGGTTTATTGTCAACAATGAAAACAGATTTTTAAATGCCATTGAATCGAGTATATTTTTTAATTAAACGCAAATTTAATAAACGCTATTTTTAATACAGCAATGCCAATGCGAGTGTAAAATTAATACTCCTTTCGCTTGTTGAAATTATTAAAGAAAATATAAGAATATTTGTTATATATATATATATATATATATATATATATTACACTTAAGATATTTATTATATAATTATTTCGTAAATTCTATCTTTTGAACCGTCTGAATATTTATATCAATGGATCAGTACAAATCGTAAATTGTCAGGTATTATTCCGTTATATTTTGTAAAATCATATTTTATACTTTTACTGAAATTATATAAAATATAATTTTACTAAAATTCGAAGTAACCCAATCTGACATTGCAAGGCACAAAATGTTACTGTAACAGCGTAGAGGGCCATGTCGATACGAAACAATGGAAAATATAGTGCTCTCAAACGAACAAAACATCACGGGCACCGCGCTAATTGTAAGCTCGCAAAACAATACCGGCCGCCGAGTGCTGAGTGGTAAACGCGTTACCGGTAGTCAATGCTCCAAAAAGATTCATTTGTCCCTCACGCGACAAAGCGTCGTCCCAGTATGATGTAGTCTAGACATCGTTTTATAATACATTCAAGGTACGTTAACTAATTTAGTTGAAAAGTCACAAAGCCAACTGCAATTACAAAGGTCATGGCTTCTCCGGTATCGACGAACTCTGTTCAACGAGGAATCTTATGCGTCATACGTAGCTACGTTCTAGTCGTTGTACAGGCTGCTTCAAACTTAAACGACCAAACTTTACCGCTACAGTAATGCCCGCTTTAGCGTCCAGATTTTTGTTCGCTTAAGCGCCACTCCCACCAATTCTTACGAATGGGACCTGGAAGTGAACTCCGAGTGTGTCGAATGAGATAAAGTGCCGAACGAAACTCAACACCGATCCTTATCGTTTGTTTCGGGCACATATCGATTCACGCTCGAGTTCGCTTTCGCACGTGCCGGGTATCAACATCTCGCTCCCACTCGTCCCGACCCCTTCCTTCGGTTGAATTCGCAGAAGTTACGTGCCCAGATAAGCGTCCGGATTCGGTTCATTCCGCGGAGGACGCTACAGTGACCGCTGTGTATTCTATGAGCAGAAATAACAGAAAAATGTTATATAATCGCAACGCAAGATAAATATATAAAATATTTTATATAACATAAGTAGTTGGCATCGTAGGCAGTTTGAGTTTATCATTCTCCGAATTTCGTGTTTATCTTGCTTTGATTCAGTGGACGCGCCATTAATCCTTCCTATTAATTCTTGTCGCGAATCGACTCTTGTACTATATCAGGTCTGCAAGTATGAAACTGGAATTTGCCTATAAATGGCCCTAACTGATAATGTAGTTATCACTAAACTGCGTCATTGATACCAAAAGTCTTTGTTGACATCTCACAAACATTTTCGACTCGGAACAATACAAGTTTCAGACTCGGAACAGTACAAGACCAAATCGCTATGGACGGAAGACAATGCTCTGTGTTTGGTGGGATCAAAAGGGTGTGATCTATTACGAGCTGTTAAAACCTGGCGAAACCGTTAATACCGAGCGCTACCGACAACAAATGATCGATTTGAATCGAGCTTTGCGCGAAAAACGACCAGAATATAAAAAAAGGCAAGATAAAGTAATTTTGCTTCGTGATAATGCACCTTCGCATACAGCAAAACCGGTGAAGGAAACGATCGAAGCGTTCAGTTGGGAAATACTTTCGCACGCGGCTTACTCACCAGACTTGGCTCCGTCCGATTACTATTTATTTGCATCGATGGGACACGCACTTTCTGACCAGCACTTCGCTTCTTACGAAAATGTACGAAAATGGCTCGATGACTGGTTTGCCTCAAAAGAGCGACAGTTTTTTTGGCGTGGCATCCACCAATTTCCAGACAGGTGGGAAAAATGTATAGCTAGCGATGGGCAATACTTCGAATAAAATATTTTTAATCATTTTCGTACAATAAACGTGTATTTTCTATACAAAAATTCCGGTTTCATATGTACATACCTGATACACAAGCGCTTTCGCTGTCGAAAGGTCTAAAGTATAAAGCGTAAGTTTAACGTAGCGTACACCAGCGTAGGTGTAAGATCTGACGATCTCGCGGACCAATTACGTACCCTTTCTGACCAGTCTGTCTTTCGTAATAGCGTCCGTTTATCGCCATTGGGTTTCATATTTTTGTTGTAACTTTTTTGCAAAGCGTTTGCGGATCTATGTTTATGTAACGTCTTTCTCTTATTTCTACTCATAAAACATACCGGTGATGTTTGATCGTTTAAACTTGGGGTACCTCGTATGCACTCTTTATGTAATCATACGAAGCAGTTTTTAATATCTACACTGCGATTTCATATTTCTATGAACAGAACTAAGGAAATGGAACCTACACGTAGATAAATAACTATTTTCCTGCCTTCCGGCCTTGAAAAAGGGTTGACACGTGGCTACACAGGTTGGTCATGGTTTCGTTGCATACCTTAGATATAGATAATATAGATATATACATCAATGCGATACTTATTAAATTTTAAGATATTAAAGACCATTAGGCCCTTTTACGCGAAACCCTACCAGGAACCAATGACCCGAAAGCGATAAAATTTAGTTTAACATTTCGATCTTTGAAAGAATTCCACCCACAGTTCTTCTCTGTTTTTATTCAGAATCTATTAATTCTTTTGTCATCGTCGCTCGAGCTCTCTATATTCCTTCTTCGGATGCTCTGCTCCATTTTCCTCGTTTAATCCCCTGTATTTTCCGTTATACCTTCCTTTTACTATTCCGTCACAGGAACCTACATATGAAAGAAGCAAACAAAAATGAAATGGAATATGCTGCAATAGGTAGTTTCTCGTTATGAAAATCATGTGAAAATCTTCGCTACCCCGCATAGCCTTTGATCAAGGATTCAAACGGATCAAAGTATCTGGCGACAGCGTTGAAAGACATCGAACAAAACTCGAGAAGTCTCGTATTACTTTTACATTTTGTATTTCTTTCGACACGAACGATATTCTGAAAAACGTAATCGAATTATTTGGTCCCGGATGATAAGGCTTGTTTCAGAGGATACAACCTTTTCGTGAAAATACTTTCAACCATCTTGTAAACCAAGCATCTTCGGTTAAATAAGACATACGCAGATGAAAATTGCTCCTACAAAGAGAATTTTTAAGCCATTGCAACGTGCGTGTTCAAACGACGATATCTTAAATATCAAGATAATATAAAATTGGATTAGATCCTCAAGAAGTCTGCGAGATGATCGTCGAAACATCGTGGAATTTATTAGGTCGACGATAGCCGGTGTTTCTCGTTCTTTGATGTTACTCAAATATCTTAAAGAAGAGAAAACAGATCAGGGTGCACATCTACGTATCGGAGAAAGACAAATACACCCTAACATCTTTGGCCTAAGCTGGACTCGTCGTCCACTTCTTGTGTTCTTATCTAACAACGCATGCACGTTCACACGAGTAAATAGGACGAGCCAATGATCATGGAAATGACCGATGGTAAAAATGTATGAAACCACGAGCTTATCGTTTATTTCGCGTTGCGTCTATTTACGTTAGAATAATCTGAAAGCATCTTTGTGGAAATTGAGCGCAAAACTTGAAATATCTTGAAGCGAAAAATATATGACTTATGCCACTTTCGTAATCACCGGCGCATATATGAATGTAACAGTGATCAGTAACGCAGTCAGTCCGCATGCCTGATTAGACAATGACCGAAAGGGTTTGTATGCAGCGTTCTCCTTCCACTCCCATATCCCATCCACTTACACGGTGACATATGACTCGCGTATTCTATCTTTGTATCTGAATGTGTGCAGCTGTCCACGAAACAGCAACGAACCGTTTCTGTCGCTATGCGTTTTCGTCGTGACGAGTGTTGTCGACATTGCCAGTAGCGAGGCGTATGTCGCAGCTATAAGCCTAAATGGAGACGAGCGACTGTTGATCCGCGCGATATCGTTGCGATCGTACGTTGCTCTTTGTTCGTCCAGTTAAGAACAACGGCGACAGTCGTACGATCGTAACGATATCGCTGGACGAATGCAACGACACGAGATGAAAGCGTCGCTCGGCATTTTAATAACGAGACAAAATGTATCTTGCCGCGTACGCTTCGTAGGCTAAACACCAGCGTAAACGTATCGTCACGTCTAGTAGACTACGTTTAGACTTCTACGAAACGACGCTTCGTGGACAGTGGACTACAGTCTCTCGAATGAAAACGGAAGACGAGGCTCGATGCAGACGTCATACGTGTTTCTTTGTCCTGCCGGTTAAAAGCAACGAAGACGAGCGTGTGTGGCAGCTAGAACGCAGCGGGAAAAAGTCGCTCGTCTGTGCCAGGTCTTGGAAAGAAAGCGATCGACGCGAAGAAACAAAGCGAAAAATAGTTGAAAATTGGTGTGTGCGTTTCCTTTGTTCGACCGTGGCCGCCACGCGGCGCGGCGCGGCCGTGCCGAAGTTTCTGGCACGTTGGAGGGGCTCGAATCCGACATGGCGATGGATCGATACAGCACCAAGGGGTAGTGTTATGGGGGTGGCTTGCTGGTAATACACGGGGGTTGCTGCCATTGCCCGATGGTGGAGAGAATGTACGCGTATTCTACTCCACCCCAGCGTTAGATCCAGAGGTAGCACCCTATTCGTCAATCCTCTTCCTTCGTTCTGAAGGCCCTTTCTCTTTATTCGAGTTCGTTAAACTTCCAGTCGGTCGGCAGAACCCTCTAGACTTCTCGGCCGTTTTCTCTTCCCCGCCTCCGATATCATCTTTTTCTGTTTTGTCTCCTCCACTTTGTCTCGCTCGGAATTTTAGATATCTTAAGTGTACACCCTGCTTTTTCATCATTTTCACGTCAAAGATTAAGTTCGTTATATCGATACGAGAGTTCCTTATTTTTCAACCGAATATACATCGACGGCAAAATTTTTCAAGTTAAAGATAAGACTTAATTTCACGTTCTGTAAAATCCAATTTGCATCCTCAAGTACAAGTGGGCTTATCGAAGAAGATGTAATTTATCGTACGTTTTAAATTTGAATGTCGTATCCTGCTCTGATATACTGCGCGGATTTTCTGTCTATTTAAAGCACCGTACGAGTGATGCTATTTAGCCGTATGTTTAGTAGGCTGTCTGACCAGATTAAACAGTTTACTACTTGAATAACTGTTCTAATGCGCTTCACATGTATAATTACTCGCTACTTAGTTTTCATTGTTCAGCATCGCACATTTTAACTACCGTTGTTTTCGTCCTCGGTAAATAAATCTAAAGGAAATTAAACGTACCTATGCATATGTATAAAATGAGTAATTGAAATGCTTGGAAAACTTGTTCCTTCTACCCAGCAAATTGTTTCGTGTTAATTAACATTTCAACGAAGGTATCTAAGTTGAATAGAGAATGACGCACTTTTACTAATTTCCACGTATTTGAATTATAATAACTGAATGGTAATTGTAATCCTTTTTCACAATTTGTTATTTATTATCTCAAAGTTAAATACGATTGTACTTGTAAATTTCAAACTATTTATCATATCAGTTAGCGTATATTCCTACGATCATAAAAATAGCATTTGTTTCCGCGAATTAACGGAAGGATACCTATACAATTTTTTAGATAATACGGCCATAATCCGATGGTATAATTTAGATCTGCAGTTCTGCACGATCTTCCATGCAAATTGGAAAATGAAGCGAAATTGGATCGTGTGAAATACTGCGCGTAAATCGTATGCTCTTTCATTATTAATACATCCGAAAAATGCTACTTCGTCCGTTTTGAATATTATGCATAATTTCAAACATAGTTTCAAAATTAGACTTTCGTATACGCCAATCGACTAGCTTTTTATGCTCTACGAAAATATATTAAGGAGTACAGGTTGATTCAACTCAGACCATCCACCTCAATAACTCTTTCATTTCGAAAGAATAGTCGAATTATTAATTGAAATGTTCAAGTGGCTCGTTAACGATCTTACTTTTCAACCGAGTTGACACTCGATCAAAAATTTAATTATCACTGTAACGTCGTAATTAGCGTAGACATTGTTAACTAGTTAATACCAACAGATTGTGTTTTAATAGAAACTTTCTTTAATTGTGACATTTAATAATAATTAATCTGTCATCCTTGTTCGTAAATATTTAGATGCCATTTAATCCATGTTGGTGTAAATATGATACGACTTGTTGCAAATAGATACAAATAAAGCAATGTATTAAGAAAAGAATAAATTAGTAAATCTAATGAATCGTTAGATAGATAGGTTTCTTGTCGCATTTTAAATGTTCTTCCATTCTTTTTCTCTCATATAATCTCCGATAAACGAATAGCAAACAGTTGGTAAACTTGATTAGTTCAAGTTAATTAGACTTGAACAGTAGACTTTATCCTTTAAAAGTTCATAAAGAGCAGTAGTGTAAACAGGATGCTACAAGATATTAATATAATATCGAGCCTTCTATTTTTATAATTTCATGCAGACATAACAGGTGTATTCAAATATTTGTAACATCGTGTTTTGCATTTCTTTACTTCTTTTATCTTGATAAAGATGAAAGCGGATAAATCGCCAATATCTGCCAATGCGTGTCTTAACGCGTCAGTAAAATTCTCATAGAGTCGCCGTTTTCGCCGTAATATTTTCTATTTAAAAGGCGCATGTAGACTTTTATGGCCGACTGTATTGTATCCAGAATATATTATTTTGGATCGATGCATCACGAGTATAATTAGAATGCTTATCTGATTTCGTGCAAAAATTAACTGCGTTTAGGGTTCATACGTTCTCACCATTTACGTTCTCACATACGTTCTCGACGTCATTACTTTTACTTCTGTCGTACCGTGAAGTTCTATTGTTCTTTCAGGTGACTAACAAAGAGGAGAGCGAACGTTCTGGTACACTTACCTCAAAGTGCGCTCTAACAATAGAATAAACTCGAAACGATAAAAGAGGAGGCGCAAGTGAGCGAGACTTCGAGGAAGGTGCACAGCACCGTAACGATGATTATTTTTTATAGCCCTACGACCGAGGCCAGAAGATCGTGCCGCGTTCAAGTAGAATAAACTTTGCTTTATCTTTAGCCATCTATGTTGCTTTCGTTATTATGTTTTACTCTTTTAAATGCTTCACTAAGATCTTTGTTTTCGAACTTTATGATCCAGTTAATGCCTTCTAACAGACTCTATTATAACATTAAGACGAAGCACAGAGTTCAGGCGAGAAACACGTTTGCCGGTTATCGCGATAGAACTCATCGCGATAGAAATCATCGCGTTAGAAATCATCGTACAACTCGTACATAATCGTAGATCGGGCAAGTTGGCTCAACTTGGAAACGTTTATGACAAAATTCTTCTAGAATGCTATATCTATTGATGTTGTATTTATAAGAAGTATTACATACGGTGTCAGTATCTGTTTATCGAAATATGTTAAGACAAACTTGCTAAACCTGACATAAAAAGCACAAAAAGATCATTTTTGAAGATCGTAACAATGTCCTGCCTTGCCGACGCCAGATGGAACGCATCTATTTGTACATGTCCTTTGTTGTCAGACCAAATAACAAGTCCCCTATTTCTATTAGATAAAATACCAATTTTTTCTCCTCTTCGAGTGAAAATACAGTATGCAAACGTTTTAAACTAGTCTTCGACATCTGTCGAGGATTTTCCCCGAGAGTCAACTTCCTTGGCAACGCAGTTTTGGGAAAATTAAAAACTCTGCGATAGCCCATTTTTCCGTACAATTGCTTCGTCGCTCTGTCTTTCTTCCGTGTGATCATTTTATCTAAGAACTATATTTCATGGAAATGGGCTTATCTTGCCCTAAATGTCGCATCGAGACTAATTGAACGATAATGTTCGTTCTTCTTACGAATAACATTTATAAGCACGCAATATGAATACCTTAAAAAATTGCCTAACTTATAATGTTCAACGCGTAATATGACTGGGAATAGTTAATTACCGATGCTCGAAAGATTTACTTTAGATATTTTATATACAGTCGTGGGAAAAAATAAATGGATAGGCAGCGTAAGTAGGTGTGAATGAAATTTCGTCGAATTGGTGCTAGTGACATATACTCGAGTTTTATTCATTAAATATCTACGATACATAGATTATTTAGTAAATAATTGAAATTAGTATTTATATCGTTGTATGACCTTATCCAACTCTACTGATACTTATTATCACTATATTACAACTTATTGTCACTAATAGTCTTCCATTGTATCCAAATTGTCAGTTGTTTTCAAATTTCGTTCACATTTTATCTCCTTCCTTCGTTGTTTACTATTTATTTTATGGATTTCAGCCAGCACTATCGCTTTTAGTATTTTTATGATATAAGAAATGTATACATAGCAGGCAAAATATTCTTAGAAATGGTCTGACTCTCTCGATTTATCTTTCAGTCAGATTATTCTCGCCGTTTAACAAAAGAAACTGTTTCCTCTTTATTTTCACTAGTGGAATATAGAGAACATTTTTCCCAGGAAATAATCATTGGGTTTTTGAAGGCACTTTTCTTATTCAAAGTCCCTCCTTTCTCTAGTCTTTCTAGAAAAGTCTTTTTCTCCCCGTCCGTCGTAAATGTAAATGTAAACAGGTTTTCAAAAAAATACCAAACGTAATATCTACCTATGCTTATTGAGGAAAATTAAATATTATTTATTTTCTAACGTGACATTATGTTTATTAAAAATAAACCAAGTATTTGTGAAACCTGCAATTATTAATTTAAAGGAAATGTCGTATTACTATTTAGACGAAGAATAAGATTAACATTTAGACAAAGAAATAGATGTTTAACTTTCCGTGAAACGAGTAATCTCATTTTTCCTCGCGCCATCGTTTACATATATGCGGACTTTTTTAGGTTTCTGTATTCTAAAAGATCCAAAAAAGTTCTTGGATATTGTTCCAAGCTTTTAGAATATCATTCAGCAGTCTTTGTTGCTAGGTGTTAGCTTAATTTTTTGAGGCGAAGTAAAATTCGAACAAAAATATAGAAAAAATGAAAAATTGCTTAAAATTATAGATCAAAACCGACCCAGCAGGCAGATGAAAGGTTAAATAACAAAGAATAAGATATTTAAATATCGGAATAAGAATAAAAAACAAATTTCACTGCATGCGCTTTTCATTTAGTTACGGTTGAAAAAAGAAGAGGCAACCAGTGCTGGTTGGAAATATTACTCGGTTGAATTATACTAATAATATTTTGTAGACCGCAGATTTTTACGCATTTATCGAAAATTTAAATACGCAGAAATGCTTACAATATGTAAAAATATATTAAATATCCAGCATATTCATGATAATATTAGTACTCGTTGTAGTATTTACGTAGTGGATGAAATAGTTCTGTACATAAGGTTCTATCTTTAGTTGTATTTTATAAATTCATTGTTGAATAAATAAATAATATGTTTAATTCAAATAGGAAATCTGAATATTCATCGATATAACTGTTTTCGTAAGTAATCGGACAGGCAGAAAAATTATCCGCAAAATTTTCCTGTGACAAATATTTATCTTCTGTCTCATCCATTTTAACAAGGGTTGACGGACAAAAAGGTACAATAATGCGAAATGATAAACAAGAAGAGAGTATTCTAGTAACTTTATGCTTCTACAAATATGTTATCGGAGTGGAAAATAATATTATATATTTATTTCCTCGTCCATATAAATGTTTACTTTCTGGATACAAATCAAAATTATCTCGAGCCTAAGTTAGTCTTAAACATTAAATGTAAAACGTAGGACTTACACTCACCTGCAAATATAAATACCTGACCTAAAAATATGACCTATAGATAGATAGGTAATCTGTAGTAACATTTTTTGGTCTGATCTTATCAATATCATATTTTACATTTGGATCGATATTATTATTAATTTGTTATATGCAACGTTTGCTCGAGTTGTATTTTGATTCGTTTTATTATTATCTGACAGTTTGGTCGTACATTTTGTATGCCTAAATTTATGAACTTAAAAAACATGTCTCGATTAAAAATACGATATTCCATGCTTTTTCCTGCGAAAAGCGCATCAATATACACCATGAGCAAAAATAAGGAAAAAGATGTCATAAAAACACGGGCTGAAAACGTTTTATTAAAAAGTTATAACTAGACTGCAGATTTTTATGCATTTATGGAAAATTTAAAGGTGCAAAAATGTTCAAAATGAATACAATAAGCAAAAACATGAAAAATATTCAAAATGAAGTGAAATATTTGTTTTAAAATTATATAGGTAAAATATCTTCTAATTTTAATAACTTTTAATAACTTTTAATAAACTTTGCACTAGTTATATGCATTTCGAAAAATGTAAAAATTATTTACAGAAAAGAAAAATAGACGTATCCAAGCTTTTTGATGAAAGATATACTTTTATGGGGAAATGCTATAAATAAAATTATAGTATTAATGTGCGAAAACATTCTGTGTAATCATAGATTTTAATACGCTTTAATACATCGTATATGTTAGCATCAATTATTGAATTGACTTTTGTAATGATTTTCATTCGTAATTCAAACAAGGGAACAAAGAATAAAATTTTACGATATCAAAAAAATGATATACAGCTACCCACGTCTAGACATATCGACGTCTAGACGTATCGAGTCTGAACGATACATTTGTCAGAAACCGCGAATACGTATTTGTAATCGAGTACGTAGAAGAATATTGGGTGACCATGCCATTTGGCGTGCTTGCTGTGGTTAACCATTAATAGTTTACATACTCCCATTTCTTTACTGATTACTTATTATAAACGAGTGGTTTGTATTTAATAAAAAAAAGTTTCTACATTCGGATCGTTTAAAAAAGTTATAAATCAACAAATATTTATGCCGTATTATGTTACGGTACGTATTACGTTTCAAACTTTGCTATTGGTCAGCCAATAAATAACAAGCAATGATTTTTTCGTGACAGTACCTTTCTGCTGTTTTCGTAGTAAAAGACTATTCTAATGTAATTTATAAATGTATAGTTAACAGCTGAGGTTTTAACGTGTAATTAAAAAAAAAAATCCATTATAATTTATTAAATATTTTTAACGTCTGCTAATACTTATAATTCACGTAAAGATTTGTTTCATTCTCTAAATTTTATTCCTGAACATTCCCGTGTTTTTAAATTTTCCATAAAAGCATAGTTTAGTCGTAACCAACATGATCACCGTGGATTGTGCAAACTACATGGATTTGTCTTGAGATCCAGTAAACAATTAAAATCCATGTTTATGTGATAATATGTTTATAGGAGACTGGTAGAAAATTATGTCAAATATTGTTTGGCAACCTCAAGTTTGACTTTAGTCATCGAAAGTTCATCAGAATCGAATTGGTATTTACGTATGAATAGAACCTGGCCCCTAGGATGCTATATACAATGTATAATGTCACCTATAAAGCAACGCTTAATTGCAAGTTGTCTAACTGCATCTGGCTGATTGTGAGTAAATCGAGGTCACAGAGTTTGATATTTCGACGCGAAGACATCGTCGTAGCGCGTCTCTTGTCAAGAAGATATTCGATTAATCAATCATAAAGATTAAGAAAGTTTAACACTGAGGATATTCAAAGTTATTAAAAATCCGATTATTAGAAGTCCCATATTTCAAAGCACAATAATTATATTCATTAGCAGTATTATGAATTTGCATATGTATCATTGTGATTGATTTCATGACCAATTACGTTCTAATATATGTAATTGAATCGAAAGAGGATTTCTGCTTGTAAGATGAATGTTTAATTATCAATTATATAAAATTTTCTCCATTTATTAAAATAAATTTGTTTTGCGAAATTCATCTCCAATCTTCCTAAATTAGTTTCGAATTATGCTTTTGAGGATTTTGAATAATTAATTATAATTATTCCTATATAATATTATCTTTATATAATATATATTCCCTCATATGGTTTAGTTACGATTGAAATCAATAGGTTAAATGTTATATTCTTTATTTTACGTATCTAATATGATCACTAATCTGCGGATATTCGCGTAGCTTAAGATTTTTCAAATATTTTACGTATTCTTTTCGAGGATACTTTTAGTTATTAAATATCGTAACGAGTGCTATACTTTTGATATTTTATGTATCTTTGCATATTGTGCGCATTATACGCATTTTTGCATCTCTAAATTGTCCATTAATGTAAAAGAAATTCGCAGTCTAGAGATCAGGTTCAGAAATTTCACGTTAGGTTTTACATCAAAATTCTGTTCGCTCGAAAAGTACGTATACTGCAAAGAATTCTCTGCAATAATAAAGATTTTAAATCGTATTCGGTGCATCAGGTAAATTAAAATTAACTGATACGGTGGAAGCGAAATGATATAGCTTTTGACATGAACTGTACGATACTGTATAATGTAGAGAATAAGCGGGGGAGTTTGCATCATCGAAAGCATTTGAAAGATCTATTAGGTAGTAGGTTAACCGGCAATCCAGGCCACGATAGAAAGTTGATATTACCTGTATTACTTGTAATACCTGCTGGTAGTTAAGGCAACAATACAAGTCATTAGGGACATTAAATTATATAATTACTTACACATGTACAAGAGAATTATCGCAACCACAGTTGTATCGCAATCAGTCGTCGATGTTTCTTTCAACTCAAGACTTTTAAACTTTGTCTATTAATTTCAATACCATTAATTCGATTTCATAAAAAGTCATATCTTAATCTCTTAACGTTTCTTTCTTATTTCAATTGCCGTAGACCATGGAAGTTCGAACATAATCCTCTCCAGAAGACGATTCGATCTTCGAGTTGTTCGAATTTCCAATTATGTTCTCGCGTGTGAAATAATCTAAATCCAAATTCATTGTAAGACAGCTTAAGTGCCTAATTCGAAGGATCATATTGGTCAATAGTAGAGAAAAGAATTAGTTTGATAATCGAATGGATTTATTTATAATGCTACATGCAGTTAGAAATATTGGTGAAGTGGCGGACCTCGAGCGAGGGTTACTAACTCTTCGATTTCGATGCTTTTGAAATATGTTATCAAAATAATCGTTCTGAACAATCTTTCGTTATACACGTATAGGCCAGTTATATATTCTAATTCATTCTAATTCTAGTTCTATTCTAATTCAGTATCACGAGTATTCTATGCATATTAATCTTCGTTAAACTTCGTTTTCAGATTCTATTCTCTTTTTTTTCAGCTTTTTTTATATTTTCTGGCAGTATTCGACGAATAGAGAGGAAATAGAGCATTTTTGCGTTTACGAATTCGTTGTTTCGCAAGTTTCGGTATCTCTGGCTAAAATAAATTTATAATATCGCTTTGGTGGCGATATATTTCAAGCTAGTTAACGTAATATACTTTTTGTTTTCTAGTTGATTGCTTTCTAATGCTGAATTTATATTACGTATTTCAAACCACCATCGAGAGACCAATATACTTCTACAAAATGTATCGCGATGATTAATTAATGGTCGAGTAATTTATTCTATAAATATCGCCATCTCAAAAACTTAAAGTATGATGTATCCATGTTCGTGAAATGTCTTGCTGGGAAAACTAATTCAACTTGGGAACGAATCCAACTGGGACTATTAAATACGCTCTGAAACTCTATTTTGCAATTGAACTTTCTTCTCCTAAACCATTACATCTTGTCACTCCTAGTTTTATATATATTTATATATACTTATTGTATATTTATATAACTTTTATACGGAAAATAAAATAAAATTTCCAACTGTAATTGTAATCGCTTTCATTTACATATTTCGTTGTACCTTTGTGTAACGCTTTGAAGCTTTTTATTTTTATTATACCGTTTATCTGAATCTATCGACTGGACAAATATAATTAATATAGTTCGTGTAACGAGAGCTATCTTCCACGCTACCTGTTATTTTTTTCGTTCACACGATAGGAGCTTATGCCGAGGTAAAGTGAATTTACAGTTCAGTTAATCAGGTATTAACTAAAATTTCGTTCCAGTAAACGAAGCTCGCATAAATGATGTTTTACTGTACATATTTGGCACCTATATAAATACACGATATCTCTGCAATTGTAGCATAATCAAGCGCTCGCGAGAAGATTGACTGAAAATGTAGAAAAAAGTTCATATAGCAGACTTTCGAGTAAAACACTTTTAACATGCCCGATACACGTGTTAGTTTCAATTTGCCAGGCTTTGGAGGTGTAGCTCGTAACGTCCACATCGCACATTTAACACCAATCTATGGAGAAAAATCGTTTGACACCCACAGTCCAACGTCTTGTCCACCACGTTCATTTGACCTAAATCCCCTTGACCTTTTCTTGTAGGGTTTCTAAAAAACAGGATGCGTACACAACCTTTTATTTCAGTAGACGACACGAAAGAACGAAACAAAAGGAACTGTTTAATTATGAGTGTTGGATAAACGGACAATGAAAAATTTAAGAAAATACTTAGAATGCAGTAGTGGTAAGTTTGAACGTGTGTCGTGAAAGATAAAGTGTAAAGTAAGGAGGAAAGTAGCGAGTTTTTCCTGATATTACCCTAATAGTTTTCTGTTCCGAATAGCACGAGAAATCAATTAACGTGAAAAAGTAGTGAGCTTTCATTTGAAAACAGAGCGTAATCGCAGTTTGCAACTGCATCGAAACAAAAAAATTCGATGAACGATGCAAAATTTTTCTGCACAACATTTTTCTGCCCGCAGTAGAAACAGAATTATAGTCTGGCTCAACTACTAGACTCACCCTTTCTAGGAACAAGTTAATTTTATATAATTTAGTAGAAATATTACCTTAATACATAACCTGTGTAATATATAACGTGGTCTGTATTGATTTTGAAATTAATTTCACCAGTTAACGCAACAAACTAAAAGCTGAACAAATTTACGGAATTTTACCAACTTTGCGAGTACACAGAAATAAACTTTTACGTCCAAAATTAAAATCCACAATTTCATTGAAGGAAAGATTATAGAAAATTGATTTCTTTACTTGGCAGAAGACGATGTACAAATTTCCAAATTTTGGATATGTATTAAAACGAAGACAATGTAAGCACATTATATCGTGATTATAAAATATCTATGCTCTTCCTGTCTCTCTTCGGAGAATTTCTATCGCAAATTTATCATAATTTGTCAGTCGTTAAATTAATCTTTAATCTTTATTGATTGTCCTTGCAACATACATTTTTCCGTCCTGTAAAGAGAAGAACTTTAACAACATCCAATATAACTTTCGTAATACATTTTCCATTCACCGAACATAGTCTAAAAAAAGAATTATTGTTCTATTGTCTTTCTTGTTGCTATTATATTGTACTGCCTTACGCGACCATTTATTCGTGATAGTAAATTGGAAATTCAAAGAGTGTTTGCATGCGCAGTATTGTTTCCCAAATTACAACTATAAAGACGACATTTTTCATTCAGAAGCACCGAGTCTCATTTCGTAATAAACTGAAAAAACAAACATTGACTTTTACTCGCAAGAAAAATAAATATAAGAATGTAGTATTTTCTTTGGAAGTATTCCATTAGTCGAAAGTGAAGATTTTATTGACTCGAACAGTCTGTGCGCGCTAAGGCAGGCTGCCACTGAGGACGTCGGCGATGTAGTTAAGGAGAGGAGGAAGAAACGAGGAGAATAATTCTGGTGAACGCCCTCACTGCCTTGACCTCAACGACCTCTGCTTACATTCACGGACCTGAGACCAGATTCCTTCCGAGCTATAGGTATCGAAAGAGAGAGAGAGAGAGAGAGAGAGAGGTGCATCCACTTACTTTGCACAATGTTCATCCGATAGACTAATTAGCTACATTTAATGTAAATAAAATTGAACTCATTTTCATACATCTGGAGGACTAACTATAAGCATGGAATTTTATTCAGTTGGATCAAAGGAAAGATTATAAGTTTGCCAGCGAGAATTAGATTTCAGTTTTAACGCGGACATGGCTTTCTTATTTCATGTACATATGGACAAGCTTTTCCGTGCTACCTGGTAGCAATGACTTGATTTAGGCCAAAGTTGCAGACACGTCTTTTTGACTTACTACGATGATCTTTGCTTCCAATCGATATCTTGTAATTTCCATACACATTTTCAGACCAGTTGCAAATTTTACAGATGCAATCACGATAGCAATGCCACGTTACAGCGTTAATGAAATTTTTTAATGTTTTGTATAACACAGAATGATTTATAGGTGCTGAATGGTTAATATTTTTTTTATCGATAATATTTTTTATTCCTTTTTGTTTTACAATAAAGCAAAAATCTTGGGGATTTATCGACACTATGTGCGAGATACTACATCTTCCAGATGACCATTTTCCACTTCACAAAGGCGAGCTCTTTCTACGACGTCTTCCATTACGCCAGTTAATTTGTAGCTGTACTGCTCTAGTTCCTACACGAATGTTGTCCCGCAGTTGTGGGATTGCCCGAGGTTCGTTCGCACACACCCTTCCCTTCAGGAAACCCCACAAAAAGAAATAGGGGGACCTATCAAATTTGAAGACCATGGCGGCTAATTAATTGCAGCTCTAAATTATTCTTCCTTCAAACGTGTTCCATAAGACATTCAAAATAAAGCTGTACCATTTCGGTCCGTTGTACAACGATGAATTCTTCTATAATAGATTTCCAAACTCTTGCCTATAATTCTTGAGAAAACAACATAAATGGGCCGTTTATTTTGAAAGTGGCTAAAGTCCATCTCTTCTTGTGTTGAAATATCGAAGTATTTGCGTTTCCATCGATTGAAAAATCCTTAGGTCTACTTAGTTTGTCCGCGTCTCTATGTGTTTAACTATTTGTAACATAGCATTGTACAAAGCTTTCTTGAGAATTAACTTGATCAATGTCTTTTGTCAGAGTTACGAATGGTCTTTTGTCGCTATCAAAATTAGCGAATTGTACAATTCGATAAAGTTTGCGTTTTGTGATATACGACACCTGCGAATAAATAGAACAAAGTTAAATAAAATTATCATGATATTATTGCGTTAGACTATGCATTGAGAAAGAAAGCAAGACAACGACGATATGCAATACGTTCTTTATTCTTAGTTTTGTAAAGCTACTTTTAATCTAATAATACTTTACGCGTTTAATAATTACGTTGAATTATGACAATTTAATTTCATAACAATAATAATAATTTAATAAATGTAATAATAATTTACGAGTATATTACTGAAGCGCGTTTAAACAATTTATTTACAGCCATACATGGAATATTATTTACGTCGGATACAGAAATTAGAGTTACGTTCGATATCGTTCGTATTTGATTATCGATGACTCGATCGTTTGGGCAGGATGCGGATTACACAAAATGGACTTACACAACTTTCGAAGTAAACGATCATGCGATTCTACTTATTTAAGAGATTTCGATTGATCAAAATAAACGAATATTTTAAGGTTTAAGTTATAAATTGTTTATAAATAGGAAGTTAACATTAAAGTACGTATGAGTTTCTCTCGATCTTTTCAAGAGATAGACTTATACCACTTGCAAAATAAACGCTCCAAATTATGCTGCAATTACGTATCTCTAATTATTAAACGAAATATTTATAAGAATTGTAAAACCTTTGCGACTTATGGTTTACCCTGTATATTGGTACGCAAAATGTTTCTTAGAGCGTTCGAATACTTACGCCAGCTACTGTACACGTACTTATTAATAAATAGAACTTTGGTTTGACAAATAGTAACAATCAAATGGATTCTCGGTATACGTGATATTAATTTGTGCGTATCTGAGGTGGTGCGTGCAGAGTTTAATTAGATCGTCCAATGATGCATGATGGAGTGACCGCGATTGGATCATATCTCACGGGATGTCCTGTAATCCTATGAATTCACCCTATTCTACAACACGATAGTCTATTGCTTCATTATAACAATTGTATCGTTCGCTACTGACATCAGCACATTAAATTTAATGGTCCAATTATTTTAATAAATATTAAATTATATCGTTTAATTAATATACAGTGTATTCAATTTGTTTTTATAAATTACGCTATGTGTCGTTATTGTAATAATAACAGGATATATTCATTTCGCTCGAATTATTCGTAATTATCTTTCCGCAGAATATTAGAAAATAATTACCGTTTTTGTAAAAACTAAAATTAAACGAACAGAGAATATTACTTAAGTACGAATGGGAATATTTAAGAATCTTTCCTCGGTTCAAAAGTTAGTGTTGCAAGATGGAACGATCAACTCGATATATTTAAAATTCGTATTCCTGCCATTTAAACAAAAATTGAAATTTCAATCAGTATTGTGAAAACTGTGCTTGCAAATTTGTACGTATATTAGCAATCGCATAGTGAAGCAGATTTACGATATGTAAGTACATTGTATATAGATTAAGCCTCTACTTCAAATGATTCATCGATATAATGACCCGTATAAATATTTCCATTAATTAAGTTACCTTGTATCTTTATACGTAGGTATAGAGTTTTGTAAACGGAACGACGATTACTCAAAATACATCGATCAAATATTTATCATTAAATCTAAACAAGATCCAATAATACGATTTTTACGTGTATTGCTTTAAAAAATTTTTAAAAAGACAATTTTCGATATCGTGTAGTCCATACAATTATTAATGCAGTATTGTACGTTCTCCATTGATCTGTATTCAGCTTCGCGTCAAAAAATATCATAAGCTTCGTTATTCAACGTTTAATTAATTTAATCAGTATTTCTTTGTTCCAACGTATTATTATCGTAACAATATTTTTGCTCGTATTAGTTCTGATTCATATTATATTGGAAACTTCGTTATTAATAAACCATTTCGTCTACGTGAACGCGAGTAAATATCGTTATTATTATTCGCTTCGTATTTTATTCTCTGATTGTTACAAATCAATAAAAATTACGTGGTTGTGTAAAGCACACTATGCTTTAACGAGAAAATATGGTGTCACATGGTTTCCAGCGATTATTCACATTTTGTACATTTTTAACAAAACTTGCTGGCCTCCGGTGAAATTTACCGCCGAAAGTAGACGATCGTTATAGCGCTAATAAGAGGTCTGGCGTTAGCCTCGTGAAAAAGCGATCAAACGTTTTCTGCAAGCGCGAAATTCTATAAAGCCTCGACGTCTCATCGAGTAGTTCGTGGTAGATCAGAGCGAGAAGAGTCACTCTGATTTTTGCAATGTTTTATGAATGGGGGCCGCGCTTTATTATTCCGCGAGATGGCATTTGAATAAAAAAGAAAGCAGTGGTAGGTTGAGGCATAGAAAAAAGGACGGGGTCAGTAGGAAGAGGGGAGCAGAAGAGCGGGAAAAAGAGGAAAGCGAGGGGAGAAAGAGCTAGGGTACGTAGACATCTGTCTCAGCGACATGCAAATTAGTTGACGAGGCCAAAGGATTCGCTCCAGGATGACGCGTTTCACCAAGAACTTCTGCTTCCTTTCTTCTCATGCATCATACTGTGCTAAAAAACAGAACTAAAATGAGATAGAAATTAGAATATTGATGGTTTTAGACGCAAAACCATCGGTAATTTTACTTACAAATTTATTTACAGATTACATAGAAGAGACTATTTGGTGAGAATTTTGATAAATAGATTGTCAAGTTTTATGTATTTCTAGAAAATGTAACATTGAAAGATGCACATAACATTGGAAAATGTGAAAAACATTTGAAGCGAAGATGTACAACATATCCGAAATATAGTACTTATTGTGATATAAAAGTTAGTGATAAAAGTCATTGAATTGCACACGGTGTGATGCGTTTTAATAGGATTTTCCAACAGCAAAAAATGATCAAAAAACGTGGGGGTTTTCGCTTATGTTTCTTATTATAAGACGTCGACCATGACAAATTTTCAAATTCAGCAGACAACTAGCTTATGAGACATGGGAGATGGTTCCCATCTAATTCTTGCTGGCTGTTGACAACGAATTTGAACTTAGATTTTTAGCGGCCATTCGTTAATAAACTAAAAATGTGCCATTGGGTTATGCAACGCAGATTCGAATTCGAATGTATCGCTTATCGAAATCAATACGTGCTTTCTCCAAGTATTTATCCTTTTATGTTCTATAACAAACGCTCTATAACAGCGTTTATTGTTTTATCTCCCTATTTATTGTTTTATGTACTTACGCCATAGTAATTTACTCAATATTTCATGTACGGCATTCAAAGTCAGTGAACCTCGAGGAAAACGCTTTGATAGATCAGCAGTTTAGTTTCAAAGGAAAACCGTGTAGTTTCTAGTAAAAGTGTCATGCTGCAATGTTTCGTGCCTCTGGCGATAATCCCTTCTAAGCCGCTGCTCGCACCCTCGAAGCCCTTGGTAAGCAACTCACAGTGGATGCCGACCCCATCGCGAAACCAATAAATCCATTTGGCGCAGTATCCTGCATGGCCAAAATCGTCGATGCGTCGAAAAATCTGGCGAATATCCTGCGAGAAGTTATAACGCTGCGTGCAATTATCGAAAGTTATCGTGCGTTCGCAATGTTTACGATCATAAGAAGAGCATCTATCGTATATTTAGTTGATCACGAAGCCTGTATACAGGCTGGGCGATATATAACTGACTGATTTTCATTGTCGATAACATTTAAAGAAAGTAAAAAACATTTGTTAGCTAATTGTTAGCAATTTAAATTCCTTCGCGACTTACGACCAAGGTACTATTTTGCATTGTGCATCTTAGGTTCGAATACTTATTAGCTAGGACTTATCGGCTTAAGTTGTGCCACTATCAGTGCCAGGCAACGATATGGTATATCAATGGAAGGATGAGAAATCATCGGTAAAATAAATGTGTACATTTGTTTCGTATTATTTTATGGTATAACGAATAGCCATAAAAATAATTTTACGACGATAACAGCGTTTGTTTAGAACGTGGAAGGTAGAACGTGTTTGGTAACAATTTTAGGATAGATACGGCTTGGGATATTATACGAGTTTCGGTTATAACTGTTTTGCATTACATTTTACGAGGACAGATATTATTCTCTTAAAAGATATATCGTTCAAATCGTCCTTTCATTCTATAAATCACTTTAAACTGAATTTGCAAAGTGCGATTTCATTTGTTGTATCGCTTGTAATACGACGCTTCTTTATTTACGACAAACATTTATAAAACATTAAAGTGTTTTTTGTATCGGACATAACTTGTTTTTGTTGTCCACAATAAGTAGACCTTAAAATACCTCTCGTTATAATGTCGAGACAAAAATATAACAGCACGTAACAAATTTATATTTAAAAACATACACTTAATGTTATATCATAAGAGGCATTATTTTAGTATATTTCACGATCAAGATATTTATAAGAGAAAAATCGATGTCATCGCCGGAAGTGGGTACCTGAAATAGTCTATAACGTTTAATATAAATACTTAAAGGTATTTGTAGCGTAGATTGGTTTTCTTACAATTCTTTTGACGTTTCGACGTCACGTTATTTAGTATATTATCTATACATGATTCAATTTTTAGACAGCCTAGCCTTATCGAAATGGAGATATTCATCTTGAAAGTTGGAAGTTTTAACATATAATCTCTATAGTAAGCTTTCTATAACGAAACCGGGATGTGCTATGTTTCTCGAGATAACGTATCAAAATTTAGATTAGCTAACAATATTAGCAATAAATCAATAGAACCAAACAAAAACATCATTCTCGCCAATAACAAGCATATCACATTCATCAACGATATACACAGTTCTGATGACATCGTGCTTGATATATTGGAAATAAATCACTCTGTAATTAACGATGGTGGAACAATTTACTCTTCAATGAATTATTTCGTCTCGTGTTGACATTCCTGGTAACGAATTGGCGGAAAAGGTAACAAAGGGCGTTGACAAGGAAGCTTGAAAAAATTTCTCCCAGTCATCTTTTTAATCTTCCGAAGAAAAATCTGCAACGAAGCTGGAACAACGTACGGAAAAGTTCTGTAGAAATCAACGAAAAATTTGTTAACAAGGACCTACTTACTAGGAACTTCGACCATCGACTTCAAGTTGTATTAAACAGACTTAAAATTGGTCACACCAGACATACACGTGCATATCCAATCTGAATATTTAACCAATCAATCTGCGATATCTGCAATTGCCAAATTACTCTAAATACAATTCGCAACCATTATCGGATAAAAAGAATTTTAAGTGAAAATCACTGTGATAAAAATCAAATTTTGAGGGGTTTTCTCGTTTTCGAAAGACATCGTTATTTAACAAAATTTAGTTAATAAAAAAATAACGAGGATCGCGTTGTTTCAAGGTAATTTTCAAGCTACTGCGTTGTAAATGTTCTTTTCAAATCAAAATGATTACTCAAACGAATCAGAGCTTGTCCAAAATATGTATATGCATAATTTATTATTGGAGAATCGCTGTTGCCTGTATTCTTCTGATTTTTCTACACAGAGAAAATATCGATGTTACTTCAAACGGGCAAACTGTTGTCCGATTCCACTCTTCGTTCTATCGTTTATACACAGCATATTATATACAGCAGTATGACGTGCACGTTGATCGCAATGGAAACAAAAAGAGAATCGCTATAAAAGAGAAGGAAAAATATCGTGACGAAATCGACATTGCAATGAAATGTATGGACATTTGGTTATTTTCATCATTGTAGTATTTGAACGGTAAATTATTTACTATGTTATAGACAAATAACAAATGTGGCGGTTCATTTCGAGACCAAAAGGCCAAAAGGCATAAAACAAACCTAATAACTAGCACCGCTATTTACTATTTTATTATATTAATTAATAAGCAACGATACACGGTGAGAGCATCTTACATCCAAACAATAATCCTCGTTGATTGATCTTCGCCAAAGCGTGGGAGCTCACGCAATTCAGATACCAGGCTATTTTTCAGCCTCTACAAAACGGATTCAATTGAAACGTAATCTGTTTTATTTCCCGGGCTCTAAGCTATGCAACAGAGGAAATTCGATCAAAATGCGTTCAGTAGCTTTTACGCGATACGAGTGCAGACAGACGAACGAACAGACAGAAAAGTTTCAAAAATTCGTTGCTTATGAGTTGTTCTTGGATGACTGTTTTATTCTTTGTTATTCAACGTAGAGCCACGATCTTTCTACTGATTTATTATACACATATGTATAAATTTAAGAGGAAATGTTTCACGGAATCCTCTTTTATGAAACTCCTACTAATAGAACGGAAGATCATAGGTGGTGGGGAGAAATTGGTGAGCTCGTATATTAAGTATATGGACGAATTTGTCCCCCGACAGGTCCACATAAACGAAGTTCTACTATACAATCGCCAAAACTTTCCCATTATAATTACGATAGTCGTGTCTCGTTACAGAGCTAATGAAATTTCAAACATTATATGCACGTAATATATTCAGAAAAATCTTTTGTGGCAAAGGCTGGAATACTTTTGTGAGTCACTGTGGATGAAAAGAACTCGTTTAACGAGCGTATTTCAGGAAATAAATGATGTAACTCAGACACGATGTGTCTGGATTAAGTTACGCGAAACTGGTGAAGGGTGAAAGTTCCGTCCGAACCGGTTAAATACGATGTCGGCGATGGAAGAGGTCGAATGCTACGAACCTCATTTGTTAGAGAACGTTGCACGTCCAGAGAAACGAAGTTTCACGATGAAAAATGTAACTCTGAAATACAACGAACGTATGGCGATTAATAAATTTTCACTATATGTACTATAAATCAACGCTTCTAATTTTACGCAAAACGGTAACAAGAAAAGTTCTCTTCCGACGTCTAAGGATTTTCTCCCAAGTTGAACGTGCAATACAAATTTCCATCCTATATTCGTGGTGTTACAATTACTACTAAAATTTGTAATATTAAAGGAGAGCTGTAGATTTAACAATGAAAATTCTACGCTAATACAAGACATAAATTAACTTCGTTTCGATCATTGCAATCATTTTTACAACGAATGTTAATGTTTCTTCCATCCTTTCTTAACCAAGATGTTAGAGATTTGACCGATTAAATGTGAAAATGAATATACAATACAGATTTTCTAATCTGTTTTGCATCTCATCGCTATTTATCTGCACTTGACGAAGAAGATTAAGAAGTGCACATAGGTCGTTTCACATAATATTTATGGATTATGATAAATACCAGCACTTCGTACTGATTAAATTTGTGTTCTTTACCACCATATGGTACGTATAGCGCTCCATGGGATCCGATTACCTGCGAAGAATTTAATGCGTCGAATTTTACCAAAAATCTTGCATCATGTTGTGAATCTCGGATCGATCGGTCGAATTCCATATTCTGTTCCATTCTTCTCTTTCGGTGTTGTTGTTCGCTCCTGTCGTTCGCCTAAGCTCGTGGTAAGCGACTAGGTTATTCGATTCAAGAGGCAGGCCAAAGGTGAAACGTGTAAAAATCTACCTTGTTTAAGAAGAGACCCAAGTGTACTTGAATATTAATTTTGAATAAAAGCAAATCTACATTGTATACAAATAGCTTGGAAATTGTAAATAAAATAGTAGGAATATAATCATGTAATATTAAACGGTGAGTTTCACAAAATATGTAGTTGCGAATAAAGAATTCATAATTTCATAGTCGTGCTGGCTATGATAAGAGAAGGAGAAGACAATTAGACGTTGAAAGTGCGTAATTTGCAGCAGTAATATATTTCTCATTAATTTCAAGAAACTTCCTACGTTATTTCTTTTCGTACTATTAGTTGCGCCTAAATGAAAGATTGTAATTAGACTGCGGATTTTGATACGTTTATAGGTAATTTGAAAGTGCGAAATTGCACTGAGTAAGGAAGAATACAGAAAATGTCCAAAATATAGTTCTTACTATAGGAAGTATTATAGTAGTATACTTTCCAAGTAATACTTTCTAACAATAAGCATCATAATACTCACAATTTTAGTAGGTAAAACAATTTTCCACAGAGATTCCGTTTTCCTAATTATATTCTCGAAAATATTCATTTCCATAGAAATTGATATTCAAATTCGAATAAAGGCACTTTCGATTGCAACAATCATCGTAAGAAGAACATTGTAAACTTCAAAGTTATATTTCCCATGACGATTAAAAGTTTCCTGTACTACAGTACATAACGAATAAATCTAAAAAAAAGTGGAAATTAAATCTGCAATACAGAGACAGAGACTTCGATCAAATCGTATCTTGTTACGAATTTTCAATGCACTTGTATTTCTCCATCAATCGTGATTTTCATTTGAAATGAAGAAGAACTAGGAAAACAGTGAACGACATGGAATAAATGATATATTTTACTGAAGTAATTATTTAAATGAGCTATTTATCAAAGAATGCCTCGTTTTAGAATACATAATAAAAGATGGGACGAGAAGAAGCAGAATAGGAAGAACCGACAACCCGTATGATAATGTCATTAAAAAGTGCATTTATGCAGCATCTTGCGATCGTCCGGCTGCCGCCTCTTTCTCAAGTGGTCACGACCTTATTCATGAGCACCGCCCCTCTCTTTTCTTTCGTTTCGTTCATACCGAATCAGTTTCCTTCGTTGCTGGCTACTCTTTTCCGCTGTCCACTATTTCCCAGAATACCACACACGATACAATTTGACCAGCAACAATGCCAGCAATTATCATCATTCGTCATGGCATTAAACGAGAAGCCTCGCCACTTCTTCAACGACACGACGCGGCGCGACGCCTATTTGTCGTCAAGCAATTATTGTTCGCGTTCGTTCCTGAATAATTTTCTCATAGATGATGATAAATGGGTAGAACATTTTTTAATTTTTAAGTACAGGCTGCTCCAAATACAATCTACTTTTCAAGGTGATGATCCAGACGTAGTCCGAGATATTTAACACAAATTATTTATTGGATTCCCTAATTTAACAACTTAATCTTAGGCGTTGGTTACTTGTTAAGAGTGAAGGTAACGTGTAAATACCCGTTTCAACTTTTGTCCAGTTCTCTACACTGTGTAAATGATTTTGTAGATTTCTTGTTGCCATTTCGATGTTCCCTCGAGATATTTCAGCGTTTCGGATTAGACAGCACAGATCCATCTCTAGATAGTTAAAGTGCAAATTGCTGGTTTTCATGCATTTATAGGAAACTTGAAAGCGCAAAAGCTGCACAAAATGCTCATAAAAATGACAAAGTATATAAAATATCCAAAATATAGTATTAAATAGTATTACAAAATTTCACCAAGAAATCAACATGAAAATTCGTGTAATGTTCATTTCTACCTAATGCAGTGTCATTCCACCAGAATATCGACCACCTTCGCATCGCAACGTGGTCTCTCAGTTTGCATTTGCGTGGTCAATTGATAGAGATATATGCTCGTCGATATATGGCATGATACTCAACAGCAAATAGGTGTCTCTAGGTATATCTCAACATACCAAAGAGGAATAGTGGAAATTCGTTAGCAGAGCTAACGTTCCTTTCGGCATATTCATTAATACGTAATATTTAAGAATGTCTTGTATCTTTTGTCATATGTATACAAGGTGGCCCGTAACTGGCGGTATAATTGGATACAGGATGACTCTAAGAGAAAATGTAGAATAAAATTTTCCATATGACGTTTCGTTATCAAGAAAATTGAGTTTGAAAATTTAAGAGATATATTCAATGTACTATACTAATGTACATGATTATTATTGCTGTTCTTATTGTTTGAAATAGTAAATGTTATTTTAAAAAATATATATAGAAATATATCAATTTTTGTATCGTAATACAAATTTTATAGTAAATCAAAATTATGTGACTAACAATTTGTTCGATGCTTATAAAAAAGACGGACAATAATTATTTTCCACGATGGAAAAAGCTTCGTTCTTCCTGCTAATAAGAGATGCTTATCGCATAATATTATGTAACGATGATAGTTGTCAGATATAATATAAAAGAGAATCTGAACAAATATTAAATTGTTGCCAACATATCTACATTTATTGATTTTCTCTTGCTGTTTGTACTGTCCTGTTATCGCGTCGGATCTCGTGTGTTTATTATAATATTCATTCAAAGAGAACTCCAATTGCATTTGTATTATTAACTTTTCTGTCAAACATAACATATGTATATATATATATCTGCTACATATTTTGAAATGTACTGAGAAGCTACTGCAGCAGACCAGCGTGTCATAATGGAAATAATGCAAAATCAAGGAGATTAGATTTTTAATTTTCACAATGAACAAATCACGTACTTGTGATTCTTCGGGTTTCATTCGTGTTGTTATCAACGTTTCGTAAACATTCGAGATCGCTTCTTCTTCCAGGCTTCTAACTTGAAAAGAAAATATTTTACGTCTGTTTCGAGGAAGCGAAGTGAAATGTTCACGAAACGTCGGAGAAAGCGCAACATTGTAGATAATAACAGGATTGAAAGGCGAAGAATCACAAATATACCATTTTCACTTCTGGTCTAGATAATATGTACCATGTATAATATTACAATTACGTTGTATTCACGCATGAAAATTACTGTCACGGGCAGTTGACAGAATGAGAGTACCGAAGAATAATTTGCGTCAGTCACACGCCAACGAATATAAACGCCTACTGAACATGGAAATGCTAACCAATAATTAAACGCGAGGAAAGGTATTGATACGAAGATTGCTTAATGAAATATGTACATTTTAATTTCCTAGAAATTTTAATTTTATATCTCATCCTTCTATATATATCTCATTCATCTCGCTTCGTTTCTTCTTCTTAGTTTTCTTATTAACAGTATGGTAACATGAAATGTTTTGTAATTGAAATTAACATTTCGATATTTAATACCAAAAATGTCCGATGTGACCTTTCGAGTATCAGTTTCTTTTACATCGTAATAATTGTTTCCGAGTCTTCCTCCCGAGAAATTGCTCGAACTGATCGAGCACGGTTTACATAGAAGAGCGAAGTTCGTCGAACTTGTCGTTACGCGAACTATTCTTTTACTGACTTTCGTCCTCACATTGACGAAGAGTTTCAACGCTGTCATCTAACTTTTCATAAACAAGAGATTCTTAATTCGTCGTTACTAATAATCAGCTGGTCAGGAAATAAGGTCGACTCGTCCATTTATCATTGGAAATCGTTGATCTAAGTATCGTCTAGCATCAAAGAGTAAACAGTCGCTCGAAAACAAGGTCATATCGAGAACATGTTTCTATGAATTCTTCTTATTTTAGTATGCTGAATCAGCTTCTCCCCTTGCCACGTGTTCTGACTCACCCTGTATACATAAAAAGTTTCTAGGAGTGTACGAATACTTTCGTAAGTCACTGTGAATGTATGAAACCGTTCGATTAACTAGTTCTATTAACTAATCCGAAAAGCTGTAAAACAGCTAAAAGAAGATGGGGCCAAAATATCGATCAGGTCATTTCCATTCTATTACGACATATCAATGGGTTCCGTTCACGAAAGATTCTCCTTTCGAAGTTTCTTGTTGCTGGATGTACTTCCCATGGTGGCGATATGCTACTTGCAGAAGCGTAACCGAAAGACGGCTGGGCTTACGTTCCTTACCACAACAGCGACCGCATAAAACATGATTTCCAGATAACACTGAATAATATTCCAAATATGATCTATTAGTATTTGTCCAAATAACGTTTAAACGATATTATGACAATATTGAAAAACATTTAAACTGTAGGTTTAACAAATGATCTAGCTGCTTGTCCTTTACGCGTCGATAAAGCGCATCCTGTCCGATTTCGATGATTTTGAGATATGTCAAAGTTAAATTAATTAAAGTTCAACTTTTTCAGGACTTTTTCAGAATCTTTTCGTTGGTCGAGTCAATACGGATGGTGCATCATGTACAGAAAAGGTAAGTACGCTTTTCATTCGAATGCTATTTGTACGTTTGTTGTAATGCTGCTTAAGCTGTCCAATCTGCTGTAAAGGTTGGTCAGACTTTGATTCTTATAATTATATAATAATTGCGAATAATTTCGCATTACGCCCGATAGGATATAATGGCCGTTAAAGCATCGCGAAGAAGACGTCAGGATGTTCATAGTAATCCAAATATACCATGGAAATTCGTATACTATAGATTATAGGTGATTTCTATCTCGATAAATGTGTCATAAGGTAATAAGAAAATTATAACAAAGATTTGAAATTATTGTTCAGTTTAACAATAATTTAGCAATTATTCAATAGCGGAATGTTCAGAGTAATCGAAATGCATCATGGAAATTGGTACGCCATAGAGGATTTCAACTTCGACTGAAACATCCTCGTAAAGTGACACGTTACTTTTGGTGGTGGACGTAACATTTCTTAAGCATCGGAGAAAAGGGAAAGAATAGAGGACAAGGGCGGTCACTTTTATCTTCTCGTGGTGGAAGACTTTGCCTGCTCGCTTCCTCTGTTCATCCTCTTCTTTGCTCGGCAGTATTGTGCCACTATGCGACGACTCCTGGCGCTTTAGAGGAAATATGCTCTTAAAGATAATGGCGCCATAGTGTCCTTCTGGACATTATTAAGTCTTCCGTCTTTACTTTCTCTCTTCATATAATATAAACTTTCATCTAACGGCGTATTACAAGCAAATTCGCAAAATTTCATGACGATCATTCGTATCGTCCATATGCGAATACAAATGTATCGGTAGCACATTGTCAGCTCAATTACCTTATTTTTCGTGACAAATCTGCTAGTTTCATATATTTTTGAAACAAGACAAATTGACAAAGATTACGAAATATTCAAGAATATTATTAACCTTTTTAACGATTAGTATATTAGGCTATATTATAAAATTGTACCTGGTAGGACACATAAAACGTGACAAATGTTTCCTACAATGTATTTGCGACGTAGAGTGAGAAAAAGAACCCAGAGTTAATATTAATGTTAATAAAAGGTATTAAAAATAACGCGATAATACGATATACGATACATTTACAAAGGAAGAAAATGAGAACAAAATGACGTAAACTTTAAACAGTTGTTCCCCAAAAACTTTTTTCCAAGCACTAGGTCCCCTCTCTCATTTCACGTCACATTTATACCAATGTCAAAGATAATAAAAAGTCAAAGTGTTTTAGGGAGGCAAAATCGATTCAATTTCTCGATCGTATATGAATCTTTCAAAGAGATTTCAAGTTAAACGATACTTCGTTTTAACTTCGTTTTAAACAATATTGATTAACAACGTTTACTTTACTGCTATTTTAAAATTTCGAAGATAAGATTTGTAACCATCGCGAGATATCCATCTCGAGCCAAAGTAAGTTTCATTTGAAATATTTTTTCGAACAAAGTATAGTTTAGGAGATATTTGTGTGGATCGATTAAAACGAGACACCCTATGCGTATTGCCAAATGCTATTCCCATTTTACAAATATAATCACGATAATCGTCGTGTCGTCGTGTCGTGTTACACAGGTAACGAAATTTCAAATATGTGTGTAAAAAGAGTGGTCGTGTACTTTTGTTAGCCACTATATTATACGTTGCGGCATGAAAAGAAATCGGGCACGAAACACGTTCGACCGATTTAATCGAGAACGTTGTATCGGGTTCTGCAAAACATGGGGCAAGGCAACACCTTCTGCGTACGATAATCGTCTCTCACGTTTGGTGAGATATCAGAACGCCAGCTGAAGGAGAAATATTACTCACATATCGCAATGAAATTGATAGTTTGAATTGTGAAATTCTTCGAAGAATGCTTACGAAATAAAGCATTTAACCTGAACCGTAAATTACATGTAAACCGTGATGTATATTTCGATAAATGCGTTTCTATCTAATGTCACTTTCATTCAGATTTCGTGCATCTTCACGAAACTGGTAAATCGTTGTCGTTCGAGCCGTTCGTAGACCAAATTGGTCACAATTTCACTTTCTGAAATTTTTGAAATTTAGCGCCGGTTGAGCGATGTTCATCTTATATAATTTCATTAATCTGCTCTACTTCCTCTTCTGCGACCGACTTGGTAAATGGAGTTAACTGATTTGGCAAATTAGCGTTTCATTTATCAGATTACACGCCGTTAATTCATTGCATAATGAGTTTGTTCGTAATGAATGTATCTCTTGTTCCTTTTAATTTAACAGATGGTATAAGAAAAGTGAAATCATGCAACACTTGAAACTCTGACGTAGTCCATTTTTGTTTCATTAGAAAGTGCTCCGATAATTATTCCAATAAACCGATCATTCAATGGATAATCGAGTAGAAAATTAGATATAAAACATTCAATTAAGGAACTGTTTTCAATCATGGCTGAATATTTAAAGATGTTAAATATGTGTTTGCATAAAGAACACTTTGACATACTTTAGCATGTCATCTACAAGAAGCTCTTGAAGGTACCATTTTCAGATACACTGCGTACCAATTTCATTTCATTGATACAGTATACACATAATGTATATCGTGTAGTTAGTTAATTAGTTAGTTTTATTTTTTCCAAAACGCTTCGTGATTATTTTGCCATGTGTCCATAAGACGATTGCTAAGGCGGAACAAAAGATAATGCATCGTTGCAGAATGGTGTGACTTTGAAATTAGTCAGTCGTATATCGTCCACCATATACATTCAATGTGTCGAACGTGTGAAGAGACTCGCTCACATATCGAACAATAAATAAATAACAAACGTGGATTTTGTACCGAAAGCGTTGCTTTTAGATTCTATGTTGATTAAGCATTTTTTAATCCTCTCGATAAATACCTTTGCCCGACGCTTTTAATATTCTGTATATGTAACTGTTTAAGGTGCGTTTGCAAAATACTCAATTTTTAAATCTTTCGTAGATCAGTACTTAGTATGTAAAAATTATAATAGCTTCGTATACATATATATATATACGCGCTGTCTCTGTGCTTCTATTAAATACCCCATAAATTTCAGGTTTCCGTTTTTCTTTCTTTCTGCAAGGGAATAAAATACAATGAAATCCAAAACGAGATAATAGCTTTTGTTCGTTTAAATCTCAAATATTCTAATTTTTTGTTAAAAACGAGAAAGGATCGGCGGATGGTAGAAGTTGAATAAAATCTATCAACCCATGAAATTCTCGATTCCGATGAAATTATCGATCGTAAGACTTGAAAAAAGGAAATAAAGAACAGATCCTTTCTGTTAGTGAGGTCATTTTTAGTAGTTTTATACCGCGTTAACTTTCTAAGGGATGAGGTATGTATTATTCCGTTAATCATGTCGATTTCCATACGGAGAGGCAAGCAAAATTATCTCGTGATGTCGGCTGTTGAAGTGCTACAGATTATGCAATTAGTCTGGATTATCGTTAAACGGAATCATTGATCGGAATAATTTTCAAACGATTAGTCACGAACTACGAGACGTTTCTTTCGAATAGCCAAAATTTTCCGCCATTATACGTCTCATTGAATGAATAGAACGGCTCCTGCGTAATCACATTTACTGTTATCATTGACTATTAGCTTCGGCAATTATTGCTTCATTTCATAATAACATAAAATCCGACATAATTGTTAGTGATGTTTTTTTAAAACTAAATGTTCTGTTTCATATCGAGAAATTCGCTTCGTTCAATTTATGGGCACAGCATTTTTTATGACTATCGCATTAACGCTAAATACACAAATGTGGTATGTAATTAATTTTAGATAAAGACGTAATGGATTGTAAACGACAATGTTATAGGATTTTTGTTGAACAGTAGATCAGAGCTTTATTGCACATTCGTTCAATTTCTTATACCGATTGAATATCACATTCGCGTTAGACACAAAACGCAAAAATAAATTCAGATAAAGGAGTTACTATTTTAAATTACTATTTGAAGAAGATGTACTGTTTGAATAGTTCTCGTCGTACCAATATATGTATCTGATATAAACCCAGCACTTGCTTCTAATAAGAAAGAGCAAGTTATTCTCGCCAGACTTGGACACACTAAACTAACACATTTTCATCTTATAACTAAAAATGAACCAAACAAGCGCAATCACTGTAACTGAATTCTGTTTGTAGATCATCTTCTTTACTGTAGTAACGTTTCCCAATACGAAAGTAAATATGCTCTTCCAAATGGGATTCAGGCATGTCTAAATCGTACATTGCAAAAATCTTCTCAACTTCCTCAAAAATATTTATTCGTATCACCGGCTATGATATTGTGAGCTAGCGATTTAGTTCTAAAATACACTGTGTCGTATTGATTTAAATTTAGGTTGATAGTGTCACATGCTCAAGAAAGTCACACGCTCAGAAACAGTAATAGGATAGACTAAACATCCTGCATGCCACAGCTATCGAAACAATAACCAGATAGTAACGAAATAGCTACCTCTGATATACACCCGACAATAACACCTCCAGAGGGACTAAAACCTCGGTATAGAAACCCTGCCAAATTAGCGCTCCATGCCTTTCTGTTCTAACACTTTGAACCGTCACTCTATTGGATTCTCATAATAAATTCTATTACCATGTATAAAGTTCAATTTCTTCGCCTTTTTTGTGAAACGTTCGAACTGCGACGCGAGGAGATCGCCGATGATCTGTCATTTTCGTGATTTCTTGTGTCTCCTACGTGACAATAGCACTGTATTACACTGTGTCAATAACGAGAAGCCCTGTACACGTATGTGTAAATTCTATTATAACAATATCATGGCGTAATGTTCTTAAAATTCGTGTAACTAAAAGCTTGTCTCGAACGTTATTGGCTTTAATTAGACGAATTTTATAGCAAGATGAAAGTAACGTACTTTGTGGATAAAAGTAAGTTGTCTTGCTTCGGCAAGCGCTCATTGTCAGTTACAGAAATATCACTCGGATTGAACGATTAAATGCTCTTTTGCGCAGATGTTTTGCAAGCAGCCCATGGATGCTCGTATTTACGATGCTTCCTTTCCACGGAGAAATGCGAGAGTTATATTTTTTCTCGTTATGCAATAAGCAGCTTCGAACTCGTTTCCACCTGACGTTAATACCCGAACACTGAATATATGTACTATATAAGTACTTTGCTCACGTTGGCTTTGGACATGACTTACGGGCACGTAACACGAGAACTCGTAGAAGATGGCTGTACGTACGTAAGATACACTTAAGTGACATGCGTTTTTCTCTAGTTGATCGATAAACACAGCGAATTGCTCGCTTCCTGATCAATCGATGAGAAAGTTTATCCTTCTTTCTCAATATGATGATCTCTGTATTGTACATCGGTTCTAAACTCCGATATGAAACGTATAACCACTTGGCAATAATAATTACTATACTGCGGCTTTTTATGCATTTATGGGAAATTTCAAAGCACCTATTACGCGATAATACGCACAAGGAAAGCTTTCTGCTTAGATTCTATTCCTTCATTTGTCTTTATAAATTTATGAAAATATCTGCTATTACATAGCGTGTAATTATGTGATACAATATATCTTCTGGATCAATTAGCACACATTGTATAGTTCACATACAGTGACGAAAGTATCTAAAGTAGAAAGTACGTAGTAACTTTACAAGTAACTTTATAAGTAAAGTAAGTAGTAGAAAGTAAATAAAGAAGAACACTCTCCCCAAAGTATTGGAAACTTCTTACGTATGGGTTTCATCTAAGGATGGCCCACATAACTTTATCACCTGGAACATCTCGCTTATTTTTAATAATATTAGAAAATGTTGCAGGTACAAATTGAATGGTTTTAAAAGGGACGCGATTCGACACACTTGAGTTTTCCGTACAAAACATAGGAGGACACGCTAATATTAATTAATAACGAATATAACGCAATATTTTAAAAAGCGAACCCAGTACCACCGATGTACTCACGTACTGCTATGAATTTTATTTTTTATAAAATAAAATAAAATTAACTGCAGCATAAAATATTTACACGAAGCAATTCAAAGTTAATACTTCAATCGTAGTAAACAAATTTTACCGATATAACATCACATTGGCAAATTTATATGAACGAAAAAACTCCACGTAATTATAGTAAAAGCTTCACGCATTTCTACTGAAAAATATATTAAAAGACCTCTTCAGTTTTTACTTTCTTTTCCTTTCTCAGACAAATTTTTTCTTAATAATTTAAAAAAACCAAAAAACAAAATATCTATAAAAACATTTCCTTAAAATAATTCTTGGAAACATAATCGCTGATCGGTGTTTATATCATAAATACTGCTCGTATCTCATTTACGATAAGATAGTTCCGTTTAAAAGAGGATGAGATTGCGTTCACACCCATAACGTTAAACGTATTGCAAAGTGTCTCTTCGCAACCGTAAGCGTTCGCGCGATTCAAGAAAATTCTGTGTTTTACGGAAGTTTTGTTACCAAAGTCAAGATGCAAGGCCGTGGTAAGTAACTGTTTGAAATATAATTTTATTTTTTGTAATATATTTAGATCGATACCCATTTGTCGTGTATCTTACGAATACTATGCATTTCATGCGCACGATATAACAGGTGATAAAATGGCTATGATAAATACATCACACATAATCAAATAATTACTTTAATTTTGTGAATATGCAGTATGATTCGCAATTCATAACAAAAGTGTATCGGAGACTTCGTTTTCGAGCGTAGAATAAAATCATTTCGTCTAAAGTCACATTTTTGAGAAACCCAAATTTGAAAATTTGCCCAATTCTATTTTCTCCATTGCAGGGCCATACACGTAAACATCTGATCCTTCGTTTTCAACTGTCCAGCTCAGATTTGCCTATTTCCTCACAAATTTTCAAATTCGATTTTCTCAAAAACCAAGCGCTTCCATTGCAATTTTGTTATTCTTGATTTTCGTCTTATTTACAACCATAGAATCTCCGTGTTTCAATTTTTACCATGAATTACGGATCGCCTTGTATGTAAAGCCGTTTGTATCTTTCTAATCTCAGCATCTATATAATGTTAACAAATTCGTATCGACTTTCTGGTTAAACGATCGACTCGTCGCTTAACCGATTCGTCATCTATCTCTCGATTAAATTTATCGCTATATATGCCTTTTTTATCGTAATGATAAAGTTTTTAACCTTACAATTGGCACAAAAGTTTGTATTCTGACAAACGTAACTCATACCGAGAAAACGATTTATTTTATTCGATAAGTAGATTCTGCAAAATGCTTCGAAAAACGGATCTCGAATCAAGATTTAACAATCACCCTGTACGTCATTCCCTTTACACGCATACTTACAGTTTCCCGCAAAGATATTTGCACACTTAACATACATTAGAAAACTCCTACGTGTACACTGTTTATGCTATATGAAACACTTTGAACACTATATGAACACACGTTTTTGCCAAGATTATATTGGCAAAGTTTGAACCCAATCTGAAAATATATACGAGTGATTCTACAGAAGTGGGAATTTTTTGCAGTATTCACTTTTTAGCACCCTAAACCCTTTGCGGTCCTATGTCCAGTGTGGCTGGACTTTTTCTCCTGATAAGTCCAATATCCAGTCCGATATATATATGTAAATGCGATTTAAACTATATTACGTTTAGTCTCATTTTAATTAAAAACATCTTACAAAGTCAGTCACGTCAGTGGAAGTTTAGTTTTAAAGAAATCAGAAATAAAAAAGTTTCATCGTTATCTCATGGAAACGTCAGGATATATCGTTTTATGTACGATCGAATGCAGTTGCACATCTCAGTCATCGAGCGTCACGTATCATTCGAGATATCTCTTTTTTATCCCGACTGATAAGCCCGAGCAATTTCTGAAACGCCTATCTTCCTCGATCCTCCTCGCTATGTTAATACAAACCTAAGGACGTTGGTTTCAGTTAGAAATTGATGTCGTTTGTCGGACCTGCCGGTTTAAATAGCTATGCAGTTACAGAGCAACGCTTCTGACTGCAAACGGCTGAAAACGTTAAATTTTATCGTATTTGTATGACAGAGAAAGATAGTAACTTGACAGGAAAATTACGAATTAATCCAGAGATTATCTCTTGCACATGAAATTCTCGGTCCTCTGCTACGTCACAATTGCAAACTTTACTCTGCAACCCATGATCGGTGAATGAATTTGAAGTTATGTACTAATTTTTCTTCCTTTTTTTTTGTATATATTTTATAGTGGTTATATTTATTATTCATATCGTTTACTTTTACCTCGATCGACTTCGTTTTATTGATAAATAAGATTTGCAATATTTGTCGCCACTTTTACACCTCCATGAAGTAGTTTCTGAAAGAATGATATTTACTTTAACAGGTTTTAACAGGCATTTTGGGAAATCTAAATTTACGCATCCTTGTAGAACAGTCATACATTCCATTCCACCAACTTTTCAACCTCACGGTTCGTATTATATTCCAGGTTTATTATTTTTACTGAGCTTTATTTGTCGTAACGTAAATGTAACAGTGGCATTTAGCTTTCTTTTTAATATCAGAATTGAATAGTGATAATCCTTGAGAAGACTAATTATCTCCCAACTAATGCTTCGTGATAAAAAGCGAGAGAAAATATCTGCTTCTTCAAGTAAAAGGTTTCAAACGTGTTTGTTTCAAATATGTTACATGAGACTTTTATTGGACTATCAGCTTCCCGGATACCTTCTCGGTCCTTGTAAAGAGTTTCTAAAAATGTACAGATGAAATCACAGACAGCTATTTATTTGTCTGACTACAAATTCTAGCAATATTAGCGTGTCCTGTGTCATACCTGAAGCTTGTCATATGTCATTCGTAAATTAAATGAAAAAGTGTGCGGCCAACATCGCTGCGAAATAATTTCCACTTCTGCAGAATCACGCATATACAAGTTACAAGACATTAGGTTGTCTCAAAAGATTTTTTCCATTTTGATCTATCGTTACAAAATGGATCATACATGATTCGATAAAATAATATAAAACAAGAAATGCCGCGCATCTCTTATTTCCTCATAAAATGAGAGAAGCTTCTGGGATAACCTGGTATTCACTGTAATCTCATACATACTTAAAAAAAACTAGTATACAGTGCGAATAGTCACCTCCGGCATATAATGAGCGTAAGAGACGATCCCACTTAACGCTGAGACTTAGCGATATCGTGGATGATTTTCGGTTCGAATGCCTTTGTTCGCAACACCTTAAATAAATAAATCCAGAAGAAACATACACGAAATAAACCTTGCTACGACCTTGGCAAAAAGGAACAGACACGAAGAAGCAGACTCGGCACTGGTCACTATAACATTACACATTCGAACCCTATCGAAAAGAGAGTCCCGAACCCTGTGAATATCGTAGCACCAACAGCACCATCGAACATCTACTTTACTACTGCGCTGAATTAACGAATCAATAACCATTGATTACTGGAATTTGTACTCTGGAATTGGCAATAGATAAATTCAACGTGATTCACAAGACTGATCTAACCAACAAAGTTCGCGAACTGTGAGATATTCGATCGAGAATGTCGTTGCTAACAACCTGATTTCTATCTATAGAGATAGTTTCCATGTTCAGGTTCACTGATACCGACTACTTCTGCAGGATATAAATGGGTTAGATTCACGGGTGCTCGCTACTTCGTACCGGGAATGATCTGTGTCGGCAAGGACTTGGATGGCTTGAATCTTGTTGTTGGACGTGCCTTGCATCATGGTGATATGCTTCCTGCAAAGGTGAAACCAGAACATGGCGTTGCCTATGTCTGTCACAACGGCAGTGAACACATGAAGCATGATTTTGAGGTAAAACGATATTTAAACGATATTATTTCTATTTTGAACGACGGACTTCTATCCGCTTGCATATCCCTTTATTAATTGAGTTTGAGTAGAATATTCATGCCTAATATTAAATACTTATTAAACGCTTACTTGCATGGAACATCGCTCAAGTATGACACACCGATGTTGGTTAAACTTTACAGATAGGTACATAATACGTGACTTATTTGCAAATAAGCAGAGTGCAGATAATATGCAAAAATGTATAAAATATTTAAGGGAGAGCATTTATCGTGATATTTAGTAGATGAAACGGAGAAACGTATAAAATAGCAGAAACATCCGCGGTATATTCATCGCCATTCGGTATCGATTGGTGACATTCGTTTCGCTCTTCGAATATACTTGCTTGCATAAATAAGCAGCCACTTACTTGCAAGTGGTGCTACGTTAGGTGCCCCTTATTTACTACGTGATACGCTGGATCACATTTATCGAAATCAATTTCTGCCGATTCGATTATGCTAGCGTCTCGTTTAAGGCCATTTGTCTGAGTGTGAAGAATTCAGAATTAAAGATTAGAAGGGTGACGATCGTGCCCCTTTATCGATCCCTCTAAACAGCGTACTTCTAAACGATGAAACTATGCAGATGGTTGTAAGATACTTATTCTCAATAGATTTTGATGCCCGCCGAATTCCACTGGGTCCACGCGAGTAACGGTCACGTTCCACCACACGCGGTCGAATCTGGAAATACGGTGGAAGGAGAAATGCTTTACGTAGGCCGTGCTTTTCAAAATGGTATACCATGCGTGGGAAAAGTAAGTTCACTTTTTCATATACATTTCAATGCAGCTTGTGGAAACATCGACCAAACAATTACAAGGTTCTAGCCGTCACTCGTTATTCCCTAACAATTAATTATTAACTAATGAAGTTGAAAATATTCACGTATGTTGACGTATAGGCAGCAAAGTATCGATACGAGGTTAGGCATATAAAAGTCCTCGGCCAGTGTGAGCCGGCTGGCAACAGTTTCACCGATGCCAGGGGAACCCCAACGCACGGAAAAGCACACGCGATAATAATTTCCAACCACAAGTGGTCGCGTGCACCGTTAGTCGCGTCGCATCGCGTCGCGTCGTGTCGACGCCATCGATGAAGAAGCTGGCAAGGCTTTTATATTTCTGACCCCATACCGATACTTCGTTTCAAAAAGTATGGTACAATTGAGACGAATAAAACAGGAACAACTTAGCGCGGAGCTATCCACACGGATTTATCATCATCCACAATGCCCATTTCAAACCTGACAAAGTTCTCAAAGAAATAACAATTATCGAGTCTGCTCATCCAGTGGTGGACAATTTCGTTCACATGACAGCGGACCATTTGTGTGCTCTTTGATTATTTCGTTGGACTTTGCCAGTCAGGTGTAATCCTGATTGTCCGAGCGAAACGGACTTTGTATACCTTACGGACTGCACTTGTAATATATATGTTAACATATTTTCAACTTTATTTGTCAATAAGTTTTGGAGGAACAACGAGCGATGGGTAAAAAAGTCGAGATAGAAAATCTAAATCAAATATAAATATTTCCGGTTGGACGCGATAAGAAATCGTAAACTCTCGTAGAAAATTCTTTTTTTCTGATTATACGTTAAAACAGAGATTAGTTGGAACACGATAAAGATTTCGGCAGAAGCATTGGAATTTAGTCGCATTTGACTCCAAGCGATTCGAAGATTCCGTCTTTCGTAATTTGTCAAAAACTAAGACACGAAACATACTTTCCTCAAATATTTTACATCTGAAACTTTCACGATAATTAATAGATAACATACCTGTGGTTCTTCGGGTTTCGATCGTGCATGTAACAATAGTTGAATTTATTCGAATACTTTGCACTAGTAGTAAGTTTTACTATCTTCTTACGTAATGAATCACGATGAACTCCAACTAATAACACCGTATCAACTATATGTATGGTAGGTGAGTAACAAGTTCGTTCGTGTTTATCTTAGAAGAGTATGTGCGTCGAGTACTAGATACTATTTCTCTAATTAACTTATTTATCTCATTTCTCTACAAATGTATATAAAAATTATATACATTTTATATTTTATATTTTACATTTTACATTCATTATATACTAACGTATATAAAAATGAAATGTTTTATGTTTGTCCTTCGATCACGCCTCAACTACCGAACCGATTCACTTCAAAATTGGCATGATATAATTGAGATGCAGGATTAGAACATACGCTATTTAGTTTTCCTTAAGTCACATTAATATCTATTCCCTCCGTCTTATCTATCTTATCTCTATCCCCGCTTCTGCACTAACTCAAAAGCGCATGCGACACTTGGCCATGGGCACATAAATAGTGGAACCATAGCAAGGATATATGTAATAGGTTCCAGGTTCCACGTAGGCGAACATGGCTGATCGATGACTTTTAGTTTAATATACAATGAAGTCTTGGTCATTCGAGTCCCGTTTAACCAAAGTTCCGTATTATCCGAGGTGCTTCGAACTTTGTCGTAACTTCATTTTTTCAAAGGTTTAACGCAGAGTACGAGAGCGGAAATAGTCAGGTATTGTTAAAACGACTAATCAAACTTACACTTGATTAAATAATTAATCAAACTTAAATACACGTACAATATTACATTATCAAAATGTTTTTTTCACAATTTTAATGCACGACTTATCCACAGTCATGGACTTTAACGCATTATTCGAATTTTCGACGGTCCGAGGTAGATTCGATCCACGTCAAGTCGGATAATCGACACTCAGCGGTATTTTGACTTACTGTCACGTTTAGTGGCGCTGTTTATTTGTGTTAATTATTTTATTATTTCAATATACAGGGCTGATGATTTGGCATCTTAAATAATATCTATATAAATGAGTAAATAATTATATTCCCCAAACAACGTCTTACGCTAGAGCTAATGTTTTATAAAACAACTTAGATGTTTGCATCTTTTCTTTCCCATAAAGGTATATTACTGGATAAAATTGAACGAACTTATTACCCAGTATTTTATTACTTTTTTAACTCGTTGCACAGGTATTCTTGCAGTATTTCATTGATTTCAGTTGTCAAAGCTATAGATCGAGTGAATAAAGATCTTGAAGTAATCACTCGATAATAATACTAAGCCGATCGACACTGCGAGTGCACACATACTCAACAAATTTTCTAACTTTGTTTTATCGAGCAATCGGGCGTCCTCGAACAAAATAAAATGTATTCTTTCTTCCTGATTTGTTATTGCTTGTATAATCGGATTATATAATCCGTCCTGAGATAGTTTCCATATATCGCACAAGATTTTCTACAATTTCACATTTTCTTCTTCCAAGTTTTACGTATTTCTTTGCTTTTCGCTGCAACTTACTTGTGTCTCTGTTACATTAGATTTTTCTTTCCAGGTACATAGAACCCACGGAGTATTGTACGTACCTTATGAAGGCAGGGAAATCCCATTTAGAGATTACGAAGTGCTGGTACTATCTTAATCTGTCTGTATGTAAGAAATGTTAAATTTCTTGAACGATAAAAGTACTTAAATCTGCGTTCAACTGTAGATAAATATAACTTTATTATTAAAGTATATGAAGATACAACTCTTTACTTATATAATGCGCTACGCGATTTCGCTAAAAATTTCATTATTTACATATTTGCTATATACTTTATGATTATAAGAAAAAGCTCATTACAAACCGACTATGACAAATTCAAAAATAATTAGTAAGTGCTTATTAATGTATTAATGTACTGATAGTAGCTATAAGTACGCTATAAGTAAGCCATAAGTATAAACACTGCAAAAATAACGTAGAAATTATATAGTTTATGTGGAATGCATAAATACATATTAATTTACGACAAAGTGACTTAATAAATGAAATTACGAGTAACCCAGGAAATTACACGTTTGTAGTAACGATAAAAATACAAACATCTGTGATTAAGGATATTCTCGACACATATTCGCGCAACGTCGAAAAATTTAGAGGAATTCTTAATGAACTGGATTACTTTTCAAGTTTGTAGAATTGCTAAAGAATTTGATATTTATTATTTCCTATTGTCTTATCTAATTATTTTCAACATTCATTAAAATACAATTTGTTGAACACAAATAATTTATTTTCCCCTCCGATATTATAATTATAAATAAAATATCGTTATAAATGAAAAGTTGAAAACTCTACAGTGCACAAGAGACAACTGACCGATATACATAAAATATCATCGGCACAAATTAATTTAGTTTAATAATTTATACATTGACATATTTACGTTTATTACGTTTTAACATATCTTATATCTTCAAAGTTTAATATTTAAGCTACTTGTTCGAATAAAATTAATGACTTACAACTTAAAAAGTATTTTTACAACTTCAATCGGTATACGATCCTTGTTAAAATCGAATTGTTAAATTAAATTCATTATAAATTAACAGATACGTGTAGAACAGATTTCTCTTCTGGTTATAAATAATTATATTTAATCTAAGAGAAATTGAATAAAAGTATTGCGTGTTGTTTTAACAGGAACGTGGGAAAATTCACGTGGAAAGAGAAGCAGATGTTATAAAACATAAACTTTAGTAATGCTTTCTCAAAAAAGATTTTAACGGATGCATTAACGTATTATCTACCCTTCGGCAGCTCGATTAATATACCGAGGAAAGTAATTTATCGGCAGTTCGTTAACGCAATGAGAAAAAGGGAGCCTGGGTCCTGTTGCCGCCCTATTCAACAGATGACTAGGTAGTGTGCTCTCCCTCTTTTCATTATTCAACCCCTAACTGCAGCACATTTTAACGTAGTTGTTCTAAATCGTTAGCGGTTGTGTCAAATTTTATTTCCCGCGTTAATCAATTTTTCAAAGTCCATTAAAGACCTTTCTCTAACGTAGCGCTCTAATGGAACCTTACTGCTAATCGATCCAACTGATTTATTTAGGATCACTTGAAGCACACTATTTAATTAAATATAATTTTAAGAAACCATTCCTATTAGAATTACCGTTGATTGGATCTTCATTGCCCATATTTTATTCTAACAAGTACAGACATATTACGTACATTTTGAAATTACATTAGCGTTATAATTATACCCAACTGTCGCATAAATTCTCGACGATTTTGAAAATGTGTACAGAAGTTGCAAGATATTTGGTACAACTATGTATTTTGCAGAAATTGTGAAAGTATTCAAACAGACGATCATTCACGACATTAATTAGTGCTATTTAATTAGTGCTGGTTAATTAGTAGTATATAGTAGGACCACTTTTAACGATTGTTATATGCTTCAGATAACTGTTCATACTGTATATTAATTTTTGTTTAATTTACCTTGTAATAAATACTTGCAAATTCTATACATACTTGTATTTCCAAATTGAGTTCAAATTTTGTCACTACGACCACGACAGTCGCGTATAAAATCTACCTTTATATTAAATAATATCACGTGTGTTATATAAATTATTCTTAGCGTGTATTTTTTAACGTTCGTGACTTTGAATATGCGTCCTGGCTCCAATAAGGCACACAGTGAACGTGATAAACGGCAAAGAACGTGCGAAATAATTAATAGGAACAGAGTGAACAACGCCGATTATTACGTGGCAAAGAAAATTGTAAAGTATAGTAGCAAAAAACGACAAAGAGAAAAAAATTGCTAGTAAATTATCATTAGGTACTTATTAAATAAATAAAACGTATGTCGCGTTATTAAAAATACGTGAATATTATACAATCTATACGTTTAGTAAAACAGTGGAAGAATTGTGCTTGTACATCGAATAAAAAGAAACAAAGCAGTCATCCGGAAACAGCTCATACGCTGTGGAATCCAAAAAACTAATTTTTAGGATCTTTGTCTGTCCGTTTGCGCTCGCATCGCGCAAAAGCTAGCGAATGGATTCTGACGCGTTTTTCTCTGCTGTACAGCTTAATTAATATCCAGGAAAGAAAATGGATTACGCTTCGTAGAAGCTGTGAAATGGCCTGACATCTGAATTCTATGGACTCCCATGTTTGGTAGAGGCGAAGCAACCATGGTTTATGTCGTGTTTATTTCGAAATCCAACATTTGTATAATCCAATATTTTCTGCTACGACTCTTAGTACATGAAAAATACGTAGATATTTAATTCCTAAGAAATCATCTGCTTAAAAATTGTTGCGTGTATCAGTAGTGCATGCGAGCGAAGTTGCGGGCGAAAGCTGGTTGTTCGACGAAAAAGCTTCCGCGGGAGAAGTTGAAACGAAAGAGTCGGGCGCTAGGGATGTATGGCGAAAACGAAAGGGAGCGCTACGCATAGACAACACATCTGTGCGGTTGAAAGCAACCAGTGGTCGTTTTCTCAGTACACACCCGTTATGTGGTGGGCACGTGGCCGTTGCGGCATTATATTCCCATGGCTGGCACGTGGCCGTACGTCGGTACCCCAAATCCCCCTTCATAAGCAAGAACCCCACCACCTCTTATTGCTGGGGAGCCGGTGCCCTCGAGGGTTGGTCGCGCTATTTAATATTTTGATCGGAGAGAGGCGTCTGCGTTTCGTTTGAGTAGCAAGCACTAGGGGTTGTCCACGTGCTCGCGATCGTTCCCTTTTGATTAATTTCGGTACGGATCGACTGGCACGAACGTGGATGATGCTCGACAAAGGAAAGCTCCGAGGAAAGCTTCGTTCAGGGGGAGAAAAGCTAGGACGAGAAAGAGAGAAGGGAAATAGGAACAGCTGGCATCGAGACGAGAATCAGACGACGAGTACAATGCGACTTCGATACAGGGGCTAAATCAACCTTTGTCCCTCCTCTGGCCGTCCAAACGCGTTCCAATCGACACACGATGTGCACGCGTACACGCGTTCTCTATGCGATCATCCTCCTATATTGTATAATCGCGTACCACTTGCGTGTGAGGGGAAGAATATCGGTGACGACACCTCGTTCTCGATGAGACGTACATACCCTAGCCAGACTGATTCTCATTACGTGCATATAAAGAAGGCGACCTAGATGTCCTATCAAGGCTATTATCTTACATCTGAATTCGGTTTCCATGATTCACCTCTTATCGTAAATAAACATTTCTGTTAATTGGGATACATATAGCCTGGTGATCGGTGAAAAGTAAATTTAATTTATTATAATTCCTTTACGGTTTCGATCGTATCTATAAACTCTAAATCAAATTTTTAGTTGCGACCTTAAATAAACAAGTAAGAAGACGGAGTAACATAATCTAACTGAAACTTGCGTATTCCGTTTGTGTATTTGCAGCATCAAAAAGTTATCCGTTTAACGAATTTTTACTGAATTTTTCGTTTGCTCTTACCTTGACGTTGAAAGCGATCGTACGAATGGACTGCGGATGTTTATGCATCTGTAGAAAATTAAAAGCTGCAAATGAAATACAAATATCCGAAGCAGGTATAGTACTCGTTATAATATTTGACGAGTGAAACGTATCGCCCTTAAGCTTTCCGCTTCTCTCGCTGTTCATGAAAGTGTAAATTTGCATAAGTATCCGCAATCTGCGTATACCTTTATTGAAATTCGTTTTAATCATTTATATACATACATTTACGCTATATACATAATTATAATTCAAGATTTACGAGCATTAAAATTGAACGCTGATTTCGATATATTACACGGTTGTGTACGACTCGAACTTCAACTAACGTTCGACTGATTCATTTATTTTGAGAATTTCTAGAAACCTAGCCGAAACGAGTATACGCGTATGACAGGAAAAGCAGAACCTGAACCAGAACTCGAATCGTGATTCGGGAACGGCAAAAGGGAACAGCTGCTCTCTCGTCGATCGACGAGAGTTCTGCAGCTGTTGTCACTAGTGTTGTTGCTACTGCTGCTGATACTCGTGAATCCCGTTAATAAAGAATTGTTTTATCAGCTGTGCGTCCGTAGATATACCATTACTGATGCTTAATAGCATTACTAAATCACACCTTTCGCTACCTCTGTTGATCATTTTTCACCATGAATAAGTATATTAAATTTCACGTTACTTTCGTCATTTTGGTTTCCAGTACAGAAAGGGAGAAAGCTACAACTTTCGCGTACAATTTATGGCCTACGATAGTCGCTGAAACGTCGAAATAAAACTACTGTAACGTGTTTCGTGCAATCCGAATGATAAACTAAAAAAGAATATACGGACGAGACTTAAAAAATTACTTAACTTTAAAAATAGCAGTAGTAACGTCACAATATCTAATCTTACAAACGATAATAGCTATCTTGATGACAATTAGCGAAATAACAATTGCGAAATAATATTTTACGATACAAAAGTATTTCGTTTCGCCTCGTGTTAGACGCATGGCGTAAATCTTTGGAATCTTCGATTTCTCAAAAATGCACGAACCTAACCCCAATCTACTTATTTCTTTGGACGTAATGGGACGACTCATTTCCGCTTTCCGGTGATCTTTTCAAGGATGAGGTCACCATTAAGGTGGTGACGCGAGTGCTGCTACCGACAGGTTCCTTTCCGTAGGGTTTTCCCGTGAGTAAAAGCTACGTATGGGGGCTTTCTTTCCGCTGGATCATGGGGGTTGGGGTGGTCCTCGCGACACGAGTAGCAAGTATGTATATACGTTCCACGGCCTTTAGCCCCTCTTTTTCCCCTTCTTTTTTCTTCCTCCAGTGTCTGCTCTCTTTCTCAGCTGCAGCTGCTCGACACACAGGCCCCACGCCATCTGCCATTACAGGCTACACATGCACGCGCGTCTCCAACAAGACCCCAAGATCCGTAATGGCTTTTCGACGATACTGGGTGTTCCAAATTTTCGATATAACTGTGTTAACGCGATCTCTGACGATCTGATTGTCGTTTTCCGCACGACACTGTGCTAGCGAATAATTTCTATACGATTTTCATCCTGTTTTTATATTTTGAAACTATACGTATCGATCATTCGCTGCAACATAGCTAGAAATTTGTTGCTTTTGAGTCGCTTGTACAGAAAAATTGGTTATCGTTGATACCATTTTAGCAGTCGAATCGTGTAAACGAGCTCCTAAATTATTACACGAGCAGGCTTAATCTGCTATTGCGTTTCTATGGTTGCTCCTATTGGTTTGGCTCATCGGTAACATATCTCGGTTGCGTCATTGCAACAACAGCGTCAGGTTTATCAAAATTTTAAATATCGCATCTTGCGTTATTAGGATATCGTTGTGCTGATATTTTTCCAACGATAATTACATAATGTTAAATAAATCTTGCATTAAGAGTGTCACAGAATGGAGGATACTCGTGAATTTATCGAGTTAAAGAAGAACATTGTAATGTTCTTTTCCTTGGGTTACCTCGATACATTTTTATACCAATTTGGCACTTTAACGCGGCGCTTTTACAAAATCATAACGATTCGAACGATACAAACTCGTTTTCCTTAAAATCGTGATTTTTGAGGTATGTCATTGTGGCGTCAACAGTCGACATGTATATTTAATATGAATTATTATGCAATACTTTTTCATAATCGCAGGATTTTTGTTCACGTTGTATATTCAAGTCTAATCTAAAAGTATGCACCGACTCGAGTGCGGAACGCAGTGAACGTGTTAAGCGATTAATCCCAAGTTGCTTTATTATTAAACTGCAAATTTTTATGCATTTGCGAAGGTGCCAAAATGCACAATGCACGTAATAAGCGAAAATATGTAAAATATCCAGAATATTATACTTTTGTATAAAATATCCAAAGTATAATACTTTCTATCTAAAAGAACGTTCTATCTAGATTCTATTTTTTTAATCATCTCGATAAAAATACGAATCTGCATAAACATGCACAGTCTATTTATTATTACGTTCCTTCGATAAAGCATTGCGATACTATAGACAACGCGAACAGATTTTTCTGAATTTTCATCGTCTAATTTCCAATTAACAGGTTCGCGAATTTTTCTCCTACGTAAAATTGCTCGAATATTAAAAATGGATATAAAGTGAAGTATAAGACTATCGTATTGTCGTAGTGTTATAATACTACGGTGATGGGTTTACGTATCTTTTACCGGATTTGTTACGCTTCGAAAACTATGTAAATTGTTACGGGATTTACATGAGATGCTTTTGTATTTGTCGCGATGCTTTTAACGATCCCCTATTTTGTTCATCGTTGATATTCGTAAAAAAATCGTGGCTAAGGATAACGAATCAAAACGATCTGCTTACGTTGCCGTACATATTCTATTCGCCATATATTATTCACGCAAACAAAATGCATGAAAGCACGTTAGTGGCTTCCATTTTTTCATCTCTCAGCTTCCACACCCTTAACGCTGCATAGCAGGAATGATATTTCAATTTATACACTTTCTACCTGTATCAAATATTTGCGTTTAAAAACGTGGCTGTACAGAAAAATTATGCACTTATTTAAAGATCACGAAAGGATATTTGTTTGAATTGGAAACGGCGCTGTTTGTTTCTTTTTTGCCCAATAAAACGATAATTTCATTTCTCCATCGTGAATGAGATTAACAAATCAGTCAAAAATATTAATAGACATATGTAGATCTTGTTATTTGTATAAAAGTATGTCTTAGAATTGTAATTGCGATATTTATTATGCATCGACATATACAATGAAGTATATTGACACCATTACGGTTCAGAAATGATTTTCATCGTCGAAACGGAGGATGCTCTATGGAACGAAAGCTCGATAAATAAATAGAATAAATGCAGAAGGAATATACGGAAGCATGATAAAATTCGTATCGATGAAAGCATAATTAATTTCTAATTCAATAATCATACTGAAATTGCTTAATTGTATACAGTATAAAAGTACTTACATTTTCCGCAAAATATCACAATTTTTATAAGCAGAAACGTCGTAATTAAATACAAATTTATAATTTTATATTAATTGTAACATTTACTTCTACTTTATCTCTGTGTCAAATATTTATCTATGCGAATTAATATCGACAAAAGACATTCAAGAATTAACAAGACTCGAGACATATATAGCTAAAGTCTAACACAATTTATTCGGTTACGCCTTCGTTAAATAAAAAGACGTAAAAACATATAAAATACAACGTTACGGAAATTACATATACCTGATACACGAAGCCACAAGAAAGTAAGCTTAACGTTATATCGATATCTTAATACCTAAATATTTTTAGCAAACATCAATAATGTCCAGCTACTTTCTTACCGCTGAAACCGATTTTTGCGATTTGAATAACCTTCACAGGAAAAGAACAGATACAAATAATCAAACGCAGGATAAGTCACTGCTACACATTCGCATCTCATCAAAAGTAAAATCCTGGATCCCGTGACCATCGCGACATCAACACCATCGAACGTCCACTTTACTACTGCGCTAAATTCAAAGATGCAAGATGAAACTTAAAAATGCCCAACGGCATGCAATCGCTTCTAACTAATAGAACACGGCATAAAGAGACTCCAAGTTTCCCAAAGGAAATAAATCTTCCGCACTGGCTATAGAAGTACACGAAACTGTTCCAATTTGCTGCGTAACTAACAGCCAACAAATTATCGATTAATTAACCCTTAACGCTCCCAGTCCGCCTCTCTAGCACCACCGATGTGCTGTGCTCCACTCCAAATGTATTTTTCGGTCGTTATCGGTAACTGTTTACAAATAAAAAATAATACTCCTCGGTCAGTTACAAGCGATCGGTAATGACAGTCGGATCTGAACCTGTTTTATTGGAAACCCATTCTATTTGAATTATGTTGAGAAGAAAAATGAATTATCTTTGCGAAGAAAATATAGATAGTGACGATGACAATTTTGATTCTCGCATCTTTAATGATGTAGCTGTTGACTTGGAAAGCAGTTTCTTGGTAAGTCAGATACGTAAAATTCGATAGATGTACGTAGATTTTCATGGCTGATTGTACATTCATGCCGACTGCCACAGTGTTTTCACGGTAGGTCAAGCTGCGATAATAACAGCTAAAAATCGTATTCATCGACATCATTTTTGTACGATGTGCTTCAGTTACAGCCTTGCAACGGGAGTTGCAGCGAAATTACCATAACGGACAATGAACGTAGGGAAATACGAGAAGGGTGTGGAATTTGGGCACACAGCCGGCACGCGACATGGGGTTAGCAACAATAGCTGGATCACCGATCCCCATTCAAAGGTTTCAGGCGTCGCCGCTGGCGTTTTTCAAGCAAGTTATTCTGGATACCCCGTTCGTTTGTCGCACTGCCTGTATGACTGCGCCAAGGTTAAAACTCGAATCTGTCAATTTATGAATCCGCCTTTGAATTTTTCACGAGCATTCGCGCGATTTGGATTCGGTAGTTGCATCGGCAAAACACCTCATCGCTTGAGTCTCGAACGCGGTATTTGTTTATTTGACTAGCACGAAAAGAAGAAAACTTAATGCTTCGTATCGATCGACTGTTTTGTCGTAACTTGTCGACTTTTTTCTATTTTACGTTACGGTAGAACTACGTTTTTCCGGAGTTTGTTTGTTACAACGAAATTTTTATCGATGATCGATTAACTGAACTGTCTCTGGTTCAATTCGCTTAGCTGCACGTCAGCCCTTGCGAACGAAAAGTAAAATAGGCAATAGGCGAAACCGGAAGGCTTCTGTTATACGATTCTTCCGATTATATAAACCGCTTGTCCTCCGAAAAGTTAGGGTAAATAGAGTTCTATCGTATATAATACTTTATTATTTATACACATTATATAATATTCGGTGATCGATGGAAAGATCAATACTATAAATGTAATTTATCAGTAAGGAGGTGAGCGGTTTAATCGTAAAAAAAGATAGTTCAATAATATCGAAATTAAAAAGCTACAAAATTCTAACTTTAAATTAATTTTAGATCCAAAATTATATTAACAAATTGTATCAAGACAAAAATGATTAAAAGATGTAAAACGCAAATAGAAATTCAGCCAAACGTTGAAATTCTAAAGGATTATAACAAGTTGAAGGTAATATTGTTATTTTATCTCGATCTTTTCTCTTACGCTAAAATAAATAACATTTGGAATACGTGAATGCACATTGGCGCATATGAAATGTTTTTCTAAAGCTCAAACTTAACGCGACAATATTGTACCGCGTCTCCTAATTACATCGAAAATTAAAATTGGGTACTGTCGAGATAATTGAAATTGTTTTTGCTGTAGGAGTTAATATCTCTAATTAAACTGAATGGCTTTAACACACAAAGTACTATTGATATCGTAATAATTATGTGTATGACATGTGATACAGCGTTCTATGGTATATATGGTATGCACATACATATAACATATTGGTGACCTAACGCGTCATCTGTTGGTTCATCTTGAAGACATGATTTCCTTTTGAAACTTTGTTATCGACTGAATTATGAAAGCTATAATTTATATACATGTGGGATAGTGTGACATCAGGGAAGGACGTGGCGTGAGGAGTAATTGTTTATTAGCGTCGTCGAGATATGTTGACGTTGTAAAAGAGTGTTGTGAGCGTTACCAAGATGTGTTTGGGAAAAAAGTGGGTTGAAAGAGTCAGAGTTGAATTTATCGTTGTCGTGCGAAGATCGTTGTGTCGTTGTGTCGAAGAAGTAGCGAGTAACGAAAACGTGAAACGAGGTATTATATTCGATTTCGTATGAGTGCAAACGATATTGTATAAATCATACTGTTACCTACAAACTAATAATTTAACATTTCTACATACATACGTAACTTGTATGCAATTTTAATTATCCGAGTACATACATATATAAATTTACAGAATTATAATTTTAATTGTGTGTATCTGTTATAAATAATTGATATTATCGATGAAACGTAGAACGATTTCGAAGCTGTTGTGCACTTATGTACTCATGAAATCCACTTTCCATCGGAAATACATACATGTGATGATGTGTGTGTATTTTGACACGTTCACTGTGTACATCTGAAGCCCGCGTTGGCCCTTCAGTGCAAACTTTTAAAATATCTATACGACGCGTGGATGATAATTACGATGATGATTTAAGTGCGAGACATAATTTATAAATCTAAAAGAAAATTCTAAAAGCATCTTCCATGATAATTCATATAAATATAATATGTAAAGCTTGACAATATATTTATACAGAAATAGATTCAGTATAAAGATTATTTGTTATTACAAATAATGCCAATTCGATCAATAATGAACGTTTTAACGTGGATTTTACTTTTTCTTTGTTTAACAGCGAATGAAAGTGGAAACTAATGTTTTGTTTAATGTTGTATTAAAGATACAGATGAGTCTTATTCGATAAAGAACTACGCTTCATATTTGAAAATGAAATACCACTCGCTTAAAACATTACGTACATACGATATTATTGGATTTAATAGAAGCGCACAAGTAAATCGTGTTATAATTTCCACTTTCAATTAACGCCTAAATAATTACGCGTCCGACACCATCAACTCCCGTGTGAGTTACATCCTTTATACGGATTCTATTACGAAAATTTCAGAATCCGGTATATTCAGTTCATTTTCAACACGGTGCGCCGCATGAATTCTGCGTCTGCATACCAATGATACGATTGCAACCAAACCAGCGTTATCTTTTCGCTATTGTTTGGAAATAATTTGACAGTACTTCGGTTATCGCATTAATTCCGCAAAACTATTTATCACGGTAACACGGTGAATGTAATTAGTCATCCGCTGCGCTCTCTCACCGAGGTCGAAAGATTCATAAAATAGTCAGTTACGCCACATTCAAGAGAAATGAGGAAAAAGGATAATTATAAGTTCTTATTACAATTTTGTAACAGCTCCAGGCCAAAACGAATTCCGCTAGCGATCATCGACAGAATCGTTCGATCGGCGATCGATGATGCGATAGGACCATAATGATAATCCTATTGCCAGTGTAGGTTCTGTTGTTAAGGCGATTTGTCAAGGGTTCGTTCTTCTTTCTCCATCCACTTCAATTTAGCATGCCTTTTTTTATTTAAAAGATCAACGTCCTACCGACATCTGGGCCATTATCGATCTGCCGATTGGTAGTACTTAGATAAGATCGTAGAACCTATTTATTGCTTTGAATAAATTTGAGAAGGTTCTTAACAATCTTCGTACAAAACGTTCCTTTACTGATTGGAGAAGTTTAGCCTGATTTCGTAAGGTTTCTGTTTTTTTACGAAAGATCGATATGTATTTAAGAGTCGAAGAACATTGACATGTGTTTCAGTGAGGCAAAGGTATTCCCTTTCAGGTGAGGAGGAATTTGTAAGAGCGTCTGGTATGGCCTGTTGAAGTAACTGCTTCAAGAAAAACTCTACGTCTTTGTTTATGTATACCGTGACCTGGAGACTGCTGTTACGCAGAAATATACATTATACCCTTGAATATACATTATGTTTTGGGTTGCAAGGTCTAGGAACAAAGGAACTAGTAAACAGATGTCTATTTATGTTCCTTGTAGCCTCTAGCTAAAGCTATAAGGTTAACATTTTTGGTAATGCCCTTTCGCTATAAATATATGAACGTGCTCCCTATCGATTCCATTGTATCGTAACACTAAGAGAGCGAGGATCTGAATCAACATAAACTTATACTTATACCTTTAATTATTTCAATATACCTTTCTATTACAAATTCATCCACTCGTTCTGCAATCAGTCAACCTCAACCTCAACATGGTCAATGTGGATCCTGTTTAGAATTATTCGGTTTCTGCCATTGAAGGATCTTCCTATCATGTCACGAAGAAAATTGTTCGGGCTGTTGCTCGATCTAATCGATTTTTCAACGTTCCACTTGTGCTTTCACGCTTGTTTGACGTGTGCTGTATGCTTCTTTTAAAATCTTGACGTGACGTTGATGTGGTCGAAGGTTGGATATTTACCGCTTCTTTGACTACGTTGCCTGCAGCTTCGTTACTCGATATTCCTTGATGGACTGGAATTCATGCTATAGTAATTTGCTGCTGATAGATCCGTGTATAATTCGAGTATGTCTCTTATAACAAAGTTATTGCTAGTTATTACGAGTATCGTTGCTAGTGAGTTGCTAAATACGACAGCTGTTTTATAGTGCTTTTTAACAGCTTCCAATGCTATAAGAATGGCATAGTATTATCTGATTACTATACATTATACTATATATTATACGTATACTATATTATACATATACTATATATATGGGGGTGTTGTTAGGAGTGATCGCTGTAAAACTGGCGTTTGAATTTAGTATTTTTCTTTAGCAATTAAATCATTAGTTTATTATTAAAGAATGTAGAAAACATTTGTACAAGTTTTCCTACATAGCCTTTTTTACTTTTGACTTCCGACGTGTCTCTTTCATCTATCAATGCGGAGAAAGTTATGTTTCGTAATATTTCTAAAACTATACATTTGTTAATAACATTTTGTAATGAGAGCAGATGTTTCGTTTCTTTTGAGCCAAATATTTTACACTATTGTTGATTTCTCAATGTTGAATATGAAATGGAAAAATGTCCGAATAAATAGAAACTTCTGCTGTGCTCAACAACGTTCGTGGAAACTCTCAATTCCGCTTTCTTTACATTGTTCTCCAAAGAACAGGTTGTTGAACCTTCTGCTCCATGTCTTACCTCTTTCAGACTTCTTGCCCATACATTTACTAAATAGGTCATTCTTTTATTGTGCTTCAGCAGTTCACATCCATCTGCTACGAGGATACCGCTGCAAGCTGTACCCCTAGTTTCATATTGGTCATTACGGAATGCCTGCTTTTTAGGAACTTTCCTTGTAGCAGGAAACAGCATACTACTACCGCTGTCCCTTTATAAAATACTCGTTATTAATTGATTTAAGATATTATAACGATGTAAACCGATGCAAAAGTATCAAACATATAATATGTCTTACTTGACTCATTTTCTATAGCAAAGCTTCTTTCAGCTGTACCGGCACGCCATCACTGCCTAAATACATCAAAAGAGCTATTTAAGAAAAGAACAAATAATCGTAAAACTAAAATGACGTAGTCACTACCTTCGAATTTATCGCTTTAAAGAATACACGAGTGATCGATTTCGCGTGTCATAACTTCAGGATAACAATATACTTTATATTCTTCAAAAAACGATCATTTCTTAGATTACATTGATACAACAGTGTTAAACAGTTGTCTCACCTGATTCCTTATTTATATCGGAATTTCAAAATTCGACAAAACTATACAAAATTATTGTCACCTCGCAATCAACAAGCGTTTACCTATGCACTTGCTGTTGATATGCGCGATTCGCTTCGTGCTTTGAAAGCGTGGAGTCACCAACCGACGCTAACGCCAATCGACGCCGACTCCTCGGTAAGAACTAGTCTGTTCTCCCTCTGTTATTGTTTGCTACGTCAAAACCCCTCTCTGCTGTCCGTACTTCTGGCAACCGTGATAAACAGGATGCAGGCGATGGCGCCTGTCTGGCGGTCCAGTTATCCGATCTATGCAGGTGGAGCTTGGTCTCGTTTATCCGATCAAGTGCCCCATAACGTAATCATCCGATATATGCAAAACGGATAAGTTACAACCCTTAGAATTATTTTTCTAGTCTTTTATGTCTTTTATGTATCGTTTGGAATTTCAAGGAAGCCTCCCTACTACAATTCCATGCACATAACGGAGCTTGAATCGGTCGGAGTCCAGCCCATTGTCGGGTCTTGACCGTACAACGATGGATTAGCGAATAACGGTGTCTTCATAGTTATGTGTTTTCAAGTGACTTTAAAGTTCGGTGCTCACGCGTTACTTTGTCGCTAAACTGGAATACGACAGAAACAACTTTTTTTAATTCATAAGTGTTTTCTGTGATTTGGTTCAACCATTGGTTGATCATCAGTGTGCCAATTTACATGCTTATAAATGTTCTTCCATGGTAACTTTATACAACTTATCGTGTCGTTGAACGTAATTATAATTAATTGTAATAATTCGTTTAGATGCCAATGTCTGTCGGGCCGAAATCAAGTCGCGCAGGCGTAGTTTTTCGTGAAAATACTCTGATACGTGTATCTTTCCCTTTTATAAATAATTTTTGAAGAATAAACAAACTTATCACTCGATCCAATGGATGGAAATCGATGGGCAGAGCATAAATACAACTACAATTACACTGATTATATCAGAAGCGATAATATCGAGTGATTGTCATCGCTTTATTTACATGTATATAGGTGAGTTTAACATGGACAAAATTACATTAAGTGCAAACAAAATTAACGTGCTGTGCATAGCTATATGGTGTATGTACAATACTAGGATCGATGGGAAACCATTAATGGAGGCTGATCATAATGCACTTTCATGGGCTTTGCACATACGACTCCCTCGAGATGTTGGTTAATGTTTTAAAACTGAAAAGTTAAGCACTCTCGAGAACCTATCATCTCCGGTTCGTTAGAACTGTTTCACCAGGAAATAAACGCAGGAGCGATAGCAACGAAAATAAAACACAGAGAAAGCAAACATTTGTTATTTCTAGCAACGCACCAGTACCGCGTGTTTCGTTTATTAAACGTTGATCGTTTCTCTTTACGATTGAATTGTTCTCTAATATCTCCATTTTCTTTCTTTCTTTTTCATTTTTTTTTTTTCTTCTTGTAAAGTTTACTTATGTTCGGGATTTGAAGTGGCCGTCCGTTTATGACTGAAACAGCACATCAATCTTTTCTGGAAAAATCCAAATTTCCTACCTTCCAAATTGTAAACTTTACATGCGAAACTCATCAAGAGACTAATTAATAAGTGCCCTAAGTGCCCGATCGGTCAGGTCTAACGTAAACAACTGGTATCAATCAACAATACCAGAGGATAAGCGCCCACGAGAGTACAGAATTATAAGATTTGAAGTAATAGATTCCCATCCCATAAAACCCGTGGTAAGAAGCAAAACCGGGGACGGAAAAGTAATATATAAGAACCAGACGAAGCTTCTTGAGAGAGCGGTATGAACAAAGTCTTGCAACATTCATCAGAGCGTCATACTCTTCTTATTATACTAAGCCGTATCGACTAAAACATAACACTATTCTGTATCTTAACGTGCTGGTGATTCTTTTCGTGTATACTAAACAGTGCAAATAAATAACCCAAACATACGACTACTCAACATCTTTAATTTACCTTCACCTTGAGCGTTAATCTGGTTCAAGATTCGCGATATTAACCGATCAGTTGCAACCTGACTGATTAGTTGAGAATTCGCAACAACTTATTCGGTCGAATTAAATCCATGTCACTTGTATGTAAAAAGAAAATTAACCATCAATTATTCAGAAAACTGACGTTCTCGGTTTCGGTGATTTTTAAATACGTTTATTACAATAATCGCAGTTCTAACAGCGGCGGAGATCCTCGATATCGATGAAGATTACAACGTCGCATACTCGCACTGTCACTCGCATTATCACACTATTTAGCTGCTGCCAGGAGCAATATTGACCTAGTGGAGCTTAGTGTAATCGAAGTCCTTTAAGAGCCGCGACTGGAGACCCAATTCTACTGAATCTGGGCTCGTATGAGGCGTAAAAAGCGAACTACGCGATCGAGAAGGTGCATATGAAGGAGATCTGGTTCCCATCGAAGTTCTATCTTACCTAGCTCGGCATCTGTGTAAACGAAGAATACTTTGATAACTAGTCGCAGGTCAGAAAGGATACTCGTGGGCTGGTTTCGCAAGGCTGGAACTGCTACCGCCTCGTCTCTTCCAATGCCACTGATTTCTGGAGAATCACATTCGGCAAATAGCACATGACCAATCTACCAGCAGATAGCACCGTGCGATGTTATCCCTACGATACCGCGGACCACACAGCCAGAAGCTGTATCGTACCAGGTCGACAGTCCGATGACGCACTGTCCTGGATGGTTACCTCCTCCCATTGGGGAAAGAAGGACCAGGGAAACGAGCACAGCAGAGGTAGCTGACGCATTGAGGTAGACAACTGGAGGATTTATGCTTCCTTCATGTACACTTATATACAGCCGCTTACGAAAGTATTCGAACGTTTACGCTCTAAACTGCTAATAAACAAACAACACACGTTAATCTTAAGTTCTGAAACCTGGATTGTGATTAAACGAAGAAACAAGTTCTAAAGAATGTATAGTGAATATTAAAAGAAAATCTGTCAACGTATACGGGATTGGTACTTAAGGACTTTGTATCTACATAGCGTCTTATGAGGTTCGCGAAAGTATTTCAACGCTCGCGTTACTTTTCAGTTTAATATTCAGTTGGGCCATTGTATATCCATTATTATAAAGACAAGGGGAAAAATTTATCGCAAAATTGTACAATTATTCGTAACTGTTATTATTCGTAACGTAAAATGTTATTCGGTACAAGACGATACGAGAAGGTATCATTATAGGAAATACTCGTACAAAGAAAAGGACCTCAACACGATGTTTAAAAATCACTTCTTATACGCGGCAAGACAGATAGTGCCGTGTCCGAATATGTACGCGATTAATTATGTGCTTTTCTACTAATGGCAACTCATCTCCTCCTTCTATAGTTAATTGTTCCTGTCAATTTTAAAGAAGCAATATGGCAACGAAGCTAATAAAACGAGATCTTTCTGTCAATAATTGTCAAATGCGTAAAGAATATTTGCGTAGAGGTAAGAACAGGACAAAAGTGTAGATAGAGAAAGAAAAGGAGCTTATCAAATGTCATAGAAGCCCTCTTCGGCGTCACTGTTCGATTAAACGCAGAGCCTCGAGCAATCAGACACGCAACGACGCGGCGTCTATAAGGCTGCATCGTGCCAGGCAATCTGCTGGACGACGCGCGCCGCGCCGCTGGCGTCGTCGCTGACGTGGCGTCTCTAACGTCAGAAACTGACGAAAAAGAAGTAAAGAAGAACATGTTAGATACTGTGAAATGAGAAAGAGAATTGCAAAATGCTACATGAAAGAAATAGCTAAAAGAAAGTTGATCTGAAACGCAAAAACATAAATGTTATTGAGTGACAAAAGAAAATAAAAAAGCTGGAAGAATATGCGAATGTTATTGCAGCAAAAGGAAAATATTAAAAGATGATAATAAAAATATAATTAGTAAGAATTCAAAAAAGTATATATACATAAACATTTAGTTTTATTGTAATTGTTATTTTATTGTATTCATATATAGCTTCTATTGTTTGATATATAACAATGGAAATGTAACTTAAATATCTAACGTTTACTAGCTATGATCAATATTATGAGAGGTAAAATACAATCATGCTTATGATATTTTCAACAAAGGAAATTTCTTCTTATTATTTCCTTCCTAAGGACAGCGATTCCATTGAAATCCCTCATTACCAGACACTTTTTATTACGTAAGAAGAGCATTGACGACAAATATTGAAAAATAAATTACATTCGCTACCTATTACATAAATTTTAATACCTTCGCTGCTGCTTTACAAGATTGAAATGATTAATTACTACCTAATATTATATAAATCGAATTTCAAATAAATGTAAGTATTCAAGCTCACGGGCGAAAGTGGTAACTCCACTTTTTGAAATCTGTTGGATCTCAACGCAAAAACGTTTGATCGATTTGATTGATCTCGTATAATTCATCAATTTCCCCCGTTTTTTGTTTCGCGGGGTTGACAAATAGGCGACTCGTTTCTTACTGGATTGGTTTGGAACGCGACGAAGGAAAGTGAACGCGGAAAAGTGAAAGGAGGAAGGAAGAGGAGGCGTAAAAAGAACGTAAAATAAAACGAAACGATAGAGAAATAGGATGGTTATGAAGATAAAAAAGAAATCGGGTAGGAAGATTATAGCGGAACAAAGAGACGCGAGAGAAAAATAAAATAAAAGGGAGCAAGATGGTGGAGGTGAAGCAGATAACGGGAGAAAGGGAGAAGGAGAGCTCGGGATGCGGAGAAGGGGGACAATACGGAAGAGTCGAGAGGGGCGAAAAGGGAAGCAAGTTTATGAAGAGAGAGCGGAGTAAGGGGAGTGTTGCAGACGCGCCTCGACAAGGGTAAATGTACGTACGAATGTACCCCGGATTGGCTTTGGGGTGGTTTCCATGGAGACCAACTCGCTCGGCCCGGGGAATTTCCCGCCGCCGCCACCGTCGCTGCCACGGCCGCAACTTTCCTGGAAAATCGCATTGCGTCCGAACTCCAAAAAGTTCGTACCATTCGACACGTGTATTTGCTTTGATTTTACAATCTCTCATCCTACTTTTCCTTTATCCCCGTGTGTCCTTCCTCTACCTAATTTACGTTGAAGTAAATATTTACCACTTTACAGACTAGTAAACAGTATACAGAAGAAAACGATTGCGCAAAAATTGATTACCGAACACTAAGGTCGATTGACGAAAAAGCCACGTAACACATTCACGCTTTCTAACCAGAAGCGATGCAAAAGAGCAACTATCACAATGGTATCTTCTTAATGGACCGTCTATCGAACTGCAAAAATGTCTTGCACATAAGGACTGAATTTTATCTCTCGCTTCAGTTTCATTTAGTTTTTAACAATCAAAAACTCTGCAAAACTATTCTATGCTTTCTTAAAAACACAGCTACGTGGGATAACATTGGGATATAACATTGTAAACTGAGCTTATCCGACTATGTAGTAACCGCTATGCGTGTATACATATATTCGCTTATAATCAATTAGACCGCTGATTTTTATGCATTTATGGGACATTTAAAAATGCAATATTGCACAGAATGCATATAACATAATAAAATATATGATATATCCAAGGTACAGTACTTTTTGTAATACTTGGTAGATAAAGCAATTTTCTACCGAGGTTCTACTACTTATTTGCTTGATTGTAATTCGCTCAAAAATCTGCAATCTAATATACTGCCGTATTGCTATATCGTTAATTCATTATGCGTTATGTATTATGTATGTTATATATTACGTATTAGATATTATGTATACGGTCGTTGTGGCTACTAATAATAACAGGGTTGATGCGATCTTGAACAAATGAACAAGTAAAATAAGTAAATATCATGCAGGATTAACTATTAATTTATTCCTTCGTACGATTTATATTTTTTATGAACCACTTAGGCAAACTTCTTTAAATATGGAATTCGTTTAATGGAATTCTAGATACCATGAATCATGGGAAATGAGAGCAAAGAAATCAAATTTTCTTTTCTCATGCAACCTTCAAAAGACCTTGAATTATGCATATGGATGAGGAAAAACGTGAGATTGCTGTTTGTATTCCTACGAAGGATTCACACCTTGTGAAAAAAAATGGATGGATTGTTTATAATATCAATTTGCTTATAAATTTACTTTTATGCAAATATTTCTGTTCAACATACTGTTTCCGATGTGGATAATAGCTATTGTAAAATGCATGAAATAACTGTGCAACTGTTTCACTTGTACTGGAAAATAATTTAAGTTACGAAATTCATTATTTTTCATACGACAGTCGTACGGATGATGTATAGGTAATCAGGAAATTATATTCCAGAGAAACTGTGTATTTCTCGTGAAAAGTGCAATCTTAAACTATAGTTTTACTATATGTATTATACAATTGCAGATAAAGGAAAATTTAAAATTGATAGACTATGAATTTTAATACCTTCTGTACTACAGATCTTTTGCTGTGTTAGTAATAATCGTCTATTCTGTACTGTATATTATACATATACTTATTTATTACTCTTATCAAATATAAATCTGTTTTGTAAAATTATAGCGTCTTTTTATATTTATTATTTTATAAACTTTCTATTGTCTGCCATTATATATATATATATTGCATGTGTATAATACATGGATTTAATAATTATGTTCAATTAAAATATTGAACGAAAATGTATAACTAAGTTCAGAAACAAAAAAATAACTATGTTTATTTATTTAATAATATTTTCATTTCTCTATGAAAACTCGGTTTGATGTATAAACCAATTGTGTATCTAGTCAAATAATAGGGAACCGTATGATATTTACATTTGCATAGTATGTATTGTGTATAATTGATGTGTATAATTAATTTGACATACCATGAATATTTATTAAAAAGCTGGTACGATATTTGAATTGACTGCATCTGTTGTACGTGGTGATTAAAATATCCGAATATATGTTCACTGATCGAAACTGTGTTTAACGATTATATATCGGGTGTGTTGACTTTCCAAAAATTGGCACACATTGCGTATCGAAGGTAAAAGAAAGACAGAGTCATTTTTTACTCCTGATGAAATATTACACATTTCTTCGGTTTAGTTAAAAATTCTTGGACAAATATGTTCATGTTTGGTATCATTTTGATCGCACGAATCTCAATAATCCGATTAAGGCCATCTCGTAACAATATGATGAAGAGTAGAAGAAATTATATTTGCTTAGCGCAATAATTCAATATCGAATTCAATTACATCGATACGGATCACAGACAACGAGGCATGCCTTGAGCGAGCAATTGCAGGAGTTGGTGGAAATAGCTCGTGGCGATATATCCGGACACTACCGTATATCGTGTATCCATTCTATCTGGTTAACGTAGCCAGCTACAAACGTCCAAGCCAAGATTTTAAGTCCTGGCATCGCGTAGTCGCTAATTTTCACGATTACTGCATACACACGTTTATAAAAGAAATAAAGTTTTCAACAAAAATAATAAAAATGTAAAGAGATAACTTTAGGCGTAAGTAACTGAGACAATTTGAAACGAAACGACTGAACGATACAACTTAAAATATATCGCCTACCCATATTCACCAGAAATAACTGAAATCCCACAAGGCATACATGGTATGCAAGAAATTACCCGGCCAAGCACGATCGCCATAAATATATTTTCTAACTTTCTGCGATATTCAATGAGTACTCGATGCTGTTGTACACAACTCTTCAACTTTGTATCAGAAATAATTGCATAATACGATAATCTCGTATCTGATTTCTGATCGCCTATCTGATCTTTGATTGCGTTATTGAAGCTTTCGTGAAGATTCACGACGCACAACTAATTGTCTGCGACGGATGAAAAGAGAGAGTGCGTTTCGTCCCGGGACTACCGGTGGACTCGTCAGTAAGGCTATGCCCGGTAGTCCCTGCCTTAGACGTAGAGGGAGTCTCGCTAGGTGCGGTATTTATATCAATCGTTCCATATATTCGACCGCTAGCGAGTTAGACAGACAGACTCGTTGTCGTCGTAGCCCTCTAGTGTTGGCGGTTGGTACCCGCGGCTCGACTTGTCGGCGTCCTATTGATACCGATCCGCCACATGTCGAAACAAATGTAACGAAATAAATGTAAATGACGTGATATACGCATAAATAAAGATTGATTTCGAATTTTGAAAAATTCAGATGTTCATATCTTGCATCGTTCGCGCGGTCAACGTCGAATAATTAAGATAAAGACTATGTACCTAATTTTGGCTCAATGTGGTAGAGCAAGATCTTTACATCGCGACGACACTCTGACGACTTGCGTGAACGCCATTTCAGAGAGTTTGGACGGAACAGGTGACAATAGAAAGAACGAAGAACGATCGTGACTATGCATAAAGTGACTTGCTTTTGTTACTTTCAAGTGACGTAAGAGTGCTTTGCCTTCTTGATGGAACTTTTATTAGCGTTCAACGCAAATGAAGCAGCCGCACATTCGAGAAAATAAAGTTCAAATGTGAATTTATTTTGAAAATTTGTCGCTAATTTTCTGAAGAAATAATTAAGAAATCATTTAATAATATTAGGTTTATTCTTGTAGTCATTTGAATACAAATAATGAAGTTTATTTGCTAATATTCAGATATTTTCATTGTGCAAATCCGTGCATTTATAGTCAATTATTGCTCTGCTACTCTCATAGACGATTCCCTCATGAGAGCAAAGTATGACATCGTCGAGCTTATAAGCTGTAACGAAAAAATCTCATAAAATTTATACGTTTATTATAATACGTATTCTATTGTAATTATAGATATGTAAAAATGTATATGCGATAAGCATAAATGCAAAAATACCATATCTATACTGTCTATACTATAAAATTCATATTACATTATTTCGAAGATAAGACATATTTTGAGGCAAATGCTGCTTACTTACGAACAAAATAATGTTAGATATCGTAACAGAACGCTGAAAGTGATACTTTGAGAGTAGACGTGAGATTAGAGTAAGGAAGTGGTTGCATACCGTGGTAGATGTTTCCAAATTCACAGGAAAGAATCCTCCGGCGGTCAGTTGACACGGTCTCATCGCTTTCATCATCATCATCTTCATATCCTTTCGTATCTTTTTGCCTGTTTTGCTCATTGGCAGACACACCCACCATCCCGAATACGACGCTATGCTAACATTCGTGCTTTCTTCTACCAAACCATGGCAGATATATGTGAAGAAAATTATATGGGCAAAGCTACCGATCATGTGGAAAAAAAATATAAGTCGTTTCTCGGAAGATATGTTTGCCTACGTACAAGTACAACATTCTGATCTGAAGATTTAATATATTCGGCTTTCGTTTCGAAAATTAGAATATTTTGTGAAAAGTAGAAAGAAATGATCGTTTATTCAACCCTTAAAGTTTACCACCAGTAGAATATCTAGTATGGAATAATAACAAAACGTTTAATCGCACTTCATTAACTTCACTAAATTTTTTATTTAAATGATATGGCGCACTCCCATCCGCGGTATTCTTTAAGGGCTAAAACAGACCTATCGTTTATACGTACCAGAACGATTTCATACGTGTCGAAACACATCAGCACGCTAAAGATAACCATGTGACTGAGAATCGGCAACGTGAAAATTTGCTCGAGTTGAGCGTTCAATTGAATCAACGACTGATGCTTTCGGATGCATTTTTTCAATATTATGTAGTATTTGTTTGAATAATCGGCGATATCGGTTTGTTCGTCGATGTTCGACCACAAGTTCAATAAAGTTTTTTGCAGCATACGAAACTGATAGACCACGTGCAGATTCAGCACACATAAGAACTGTTCGGGGCACAAATAACTTACGCCAATTTGTTGTACGGCCAATAACTGTATAAATAGTAATTCGATGATGAAGTCGTCGATGATAAATTATTGCGATACATGATATTTTATCCAGTTTTTAGGGGCTGTTTAACCGGCGACTGTGCGATAAGAAAATGTGACACGAGTTTCAGATACTTTACTTAAATATCTTTTTAATCAAGCTATTCTGGCAACGAAAGATATAGAGTTGCTAAAAGTTTAAACTTTTCAAAACTTGAGGGCGCACAAGAAAAAACGACCATCAGTTTAAAATCTACATGTATGGAGATTTGCAATACCTCGATGGCGAACATTATTTCATAATAAGGTGTCACGGTTAATGGTAGATTGACCCACATTTTGAATGGAAGTAACCTTTCTGAACCATTGTTTCCAATGTTCGCTGAAATATAGCGAAACACGAGCTTTATAATATCCTCCTGATTAATATAAACGTTTCTTATAAGGTCAGACTTTACTAGAATGAGTTTAGGTTTTTGTCTAACCGAGATAGATATTTCTTACTTCGAACGTTAATTTAGTCCTTGTATTTCCATAACTTAAAACGCGTAAATTTATTTCCTCAATGTATTATGACTTACAATTGTTTTTACCATATTTGAATGAAAAAACATGTGAATATACGAATATATGAAAAATAAAGTACAATCCTTCTATAACAAAATATAGATAGCTACTCAGTTCACTATTTCGAAAATTATTTTCTTTTGGAAAAAAAAGAAACGTCATTTAATCTTTTAATCGATGAATCAACTTACCGCTGATTGGTACAATTGCATAGAAAGACAAAGAGCTTTCTGTAACAAGCAATATAAATACCGTCCATAACTTGCAAAAATTTCTGCACTCTGCGAAAAGTATCTTCTCATCGTCATTGTAATCGGTATGCCAGAAATGCTTTTGAGCGTATACAATTATATCCGAAAATTCCGTTTTATAAAAGTGCAGTACCGAAAGCTTGAACATCGCCAATATTATGTTCAACGTGTTGGAAGCCAGAAAGATACAATGCTGAAAAAACGATTTGTAATATTTAATCGGTGAAACTTGCTTCGAAAAGAACAATTTTACGACTTAGTAATATTTTTGCAACTGGTAAATTTAAGTTAAAAGAACGTTTGAAATGACATAGGGCAAACACTTCTGAAATCCTACAATCTGCAACGAAAAAATGCTCTCAAGCTTTTTTAACGAGATATATCTAAATCCGTATAATGTATCGTACTATTTACTGACACATTGTGCGATCAACTACCCACACATACTTTAATGAAAACTTTAAAGTTCATGTAAAAAGCAAAAGACGCGTCCATGGAGGATTAACGACTTTCTTACTCACGTCCAAATTATGCAAGTTATGATAAATATCCACGACGTTCACGTACACGCCATAAACGAGTGCAGCTATGGTATAGACCACCATGAATTTCCTTCGCTTCTCTCCGGTACTGTTTGTCGCCTTCGAGATACCTGTGATTTTCAAAAGGAAGCCTGACATTTTGATGGACATGTCCGTGTATTGTCCAGTATGCATAGCGACCCTCTTTTCTCAATCTTGATTCTTAAATCACGCGACAACCAGCAAATGATTCGAAGTAACACCACTTTGATCTGTCGAGACACTTTAATCATTTAGTAATGGATATGTGTCTTACGTAAGGCGAATTATTACAGGAATAAGAGAAATGAAATCAATTATGAACTTGACAAGTAGGGAACAAACATGAATAAATGTATTATGCATGTGTGTCTCAAAGAGAATGTGTGATTGTCACACCCTCGAATCATTGTACAACTGACACTTTGTCGGACAATCGATGTATCGCCAGAAAAAAAATTGTACCATAGCGTATGCTCATAGACAAATATATAGTTGAAAAGTACATTTGATCGTCTTTTGATGTGGATTCCAACGTGATGTTCGTCTGAAAAAGATTTACATGATGTGTACTTGTGTAATGTGTATCGTCAGTAAAGGTCTTAAAAGTATCTTAAGAATACTTATCTTATAGATTATTATTGTTGTTTGCTATACATTTACAAAATATATATCACGGTGTTTATCTGAAATTAATTCTGAAAGATTTATTGAAATACTAAGTGGTTGAAAAAAAATAATTACATATAAGTGCTATTTTTTTTATAATAAGTAAAATTTAATATAGTATAATAATAAAGAATTTAATAATTCACAAGGTAATATTTTTATTATTCTGATTCATGTTTTTTTATAAATTTAGAAACAATGACACCGTATTAAAACAACGTTATAACTGGAACACTTTCCCACATCAATATAACAATCTCACAACAAACTAACAAATTTGGAAGATTGTCGTCACGCGATTTCAAACGCTTCATCCAGCATTAAGAACGTAACATTGGAAGGAGCGTGGAAAGAACTTTTATCGAATGCAATTGAACGAAGAAAAGAAGAAGAAACATCGTCGCTATATTGCGTAGAATATCAGGATGATTGTGATAATACTAATGTAATGGAATGTCTTCATTGTGACAAATAATAGTGACGATCCTGTACACAGTCGAAACAGCGAACGAAAGTGGCTTTCGATATTTAGCTAACATCGATGCATTTTAAACGATCGGTTACCAAGCTGTCGGCTCGCGTTTGTTCGTCCGGTCGTCATTTTCATGAAATACATGTAAAACTGCATACCGTATCATTCCGATATTTCTAACTCAGTAGTTTGTTGCATGACAAAGATTCGTTGGTTTCGAATGGATGATAATTTGGAGCTTTTACCTCGTTAGATTAATTATTAATAGATCGCCATGGTCGTATACATTGGTCTGGAAACTTCTGTAACGAAGCTGGTTCCAGAGAAAGGACGTTTCTTGTATTATCCATCACACAGGGCACAAATGTCGAGTAGCCAAAACAATTTCAACAAAGTAACACGTGGTGAAAATAATTAAGTAATTTTTATAATACTTTATAAGTAGATGTACATAATTTGTTCACAAACAATTCTATTTATGGTTAAACGTATCCTTTTAAATATTAACTTTCAATTTGACGATAAGCTATGACGCGGAAATTGTCTTGATAATCTTAGATCCGTGCCAACTTGATCTCTTCCGATTCATTTGGTTTAATGCGAGGGATTGCGAACAAACGAGGGTAGAAACTGCGAGCGAAACAGAAACCTTTGCTGCTCTGCTGAACATCTGCGATCTGACGCACACTTTTGTGCTTAGTTTCCATCTATAAATCACATTGATCCCCTGGAAATAAAATGAATTTTCTCGCTTGATAAATGTTAATAATTGATACCTTTAACACTTTCAGTTTGATATAAGTACTTAACTGCGACAGTAGTACGCAATATGCTAGAAAAATATTATTAATTGAAAACTTAGCAGGCGAGTTTCAAACAGAATAATTATATACTTAGTAATATTTAAGAGTTTGTAATTATTCATTGTTACTTATTTAAATGTAATTAGATTCTTACAGAAGATTGTTTACAAAAATTATAAATATTATATTATCTTTTAATGATATTTTTTATTTCCAGCATTTAATCTATAAATACAAATAACTCCATTAAAAAATATGGAAACAAATATCTAAAGTCCGTTCATAATCAAAATAATAATCACAGTATCACATAACGTTAATTTTTTCTTGTTTGTTTTAATTGCTTTTATCGAACTTGTTAAATAGAATAGTACATTTATATTGTACGTGCGAGTACGTACGAGAGTGAGGGAGCGAAGAACTTGCAGACACATGTATGCATGCCCTCCCTAGAGTGTATGTGAGCGTCGCAGGACGTCCGGGTCTCAGTCGAGACAAAAGAGCGATTAGAAGAAAACAAACAAGCAAGCGAGTGTGTTGTCGAGTCCTTCAGAGAGTAACCTACATGTAGAGCTAAATTTAGATAATTTGTAAATAAATTTTAACTTTTTGTTCTCTACAAATCCTCTCTATACTTTAACAGAACCTTTATACTTTTATCTTCTTTAACGCAGTTTGATTATTTTTGCACGTGATCCGTGTAGCTATAAAACGAATATAGGATAAGAGGAATACTAAAAAAAAACATATTTCATTCGATCAGATCGTTTAACTTTCATGTATACCGACACAGTAGCTTCAATTCCCGCGAGGAAAAATGTTGATGTATGACCTCGGCATTTTTCAGTATCAATAGCAGATGAGTAACCCATTAATTGAATGTAATACATATCAAAGCCATGGTCGACAAATCTGTCTTTGTATTTCCATCTATTAGCTTTGACAGCCTATTCACAAATGACAAATTCACAAATGTTCGAGCTATCGAGATATAATGATATCAACGATCGAATCTGGATCGAAAAATGTTTGATTATTCACATATACACTTAATATTTTATCTATTCAGACTATTACCATCAGACAAACTATCTGCAATTTGGGTATTTTGTAAAAGTAACTGTAGAACCACGTACTTTACTGTTGATTTAACTTTGAGCAAAATGTGCTTTAGACCCTTATACAAGGTTTTCATTCGTTTCATCTAGGTGGGGAGATGCGGCGACTGCAATAAAGCGAATGTACTTTGCTTCTAAAGGGTTAGAGAATCTGATGAAATTCATGGCACATCTTACACAAGTAAGCGCATGTTCGAGCAGAAGTCATGTTTCAGTCGTGTTGAAAACGGAAAACTTTCAAAGCAATGCTACAAAAGGACGAGAAAAAGGAAGACGGAAGGTAAATCATAAAAGTTTGTTGAAACTACGTGGAAGAACAGCAATGTATTAGAAACTGTGAGAGAGCTAACCGAGACATAGTTTCTCTGTAAAGAGTTTGGTAAAAATAGAATAAAACCTTTGAATCTATGGTTTCAAATAAATTGCGTGAAAATGAAGTTCCTTCCAATTTGTTTCATCGTTTTCTAAGTGTTTACATGATTCTGAAAAATCAATGGAATTTTGAATAGAGTATTCGCTCAATTTAATCCCATTTTTATATTTCTAACGCTATAAACAGTTTTTAACATTGAATTCACATTGAAAAAACATAAATTGTACGTAACCCGCAATAACTAAGTAGTCAAATATGGAACACTGACACCAGGTACAATATTTTCCCGGAGAACAAACAAAAGATAGTTTTATTCTTTTCACTTATCAAAGAACGTTAGTTATAAACACATTTTTTAAAAATTATTTGCAGTGATCGTATATCCAAGTGCAAAACTCTGCTCCAGCACATTTGTCATACCGGACCAGACACTTGATCTATATATCACCATCAGAATACTGGGAAAAAAGTTCTTGGCAAAATAAACACTTGCAGAGCGAGTGAGTGAAACAGTCTATAGCCGTTTGACAGATATTCATTTGTCAGACTTTTAAAAATTCCCTGTTAGGTATGCTATTCCATATTTAGCCGCTTTCCTCTATAGATGTAAGCAACGACTGTTTAATGGTCATAGGCAATTATAATTATAATTGTATATATAAATTACACAGTTTATTAATTTCTAAAGTATTATGGTTAAGATATTTTCAGCTTTTGAAATTGAGTTCTATTGCGTATATTTTAGATTCAAAATTTATCGTACAAAAAGATCTTTACCGATATAAAATAGAAGTTATTTATTGCAAAAAATAGAACTAGCTGCACGGTATAGCGTATCTGCAATAAATTCCTTCCTAACTGATAGTTCAGGAAACAGAGCGGTATACAAACTAATATTACCTTTTACAACCACAATTTCTCATTCGAGGCGCAACGTGAAATACTACGTATCCACTGATCTTTGACAACAGATCAATTTTAAAAAATATTTACGATCCACGTCGGTGTAGTAAATAAATACATACAAAAAGGGAAAATTGTTAAATTTCGGTTATCTAAAAGACATAAATTTTTCTTACCGCAAAACTTCCGCCGTCAATATTTCTTACAAATATATTCGAAAAAAGATACCTATTCTTGTTTGCAAAATAACGACGATGGTGTTGAAATGTTTTAAGAAAACGGTAAAAAATTTGTTCTTCTTACGGTGTTTATCATTCAAAATCACCGAAATTATGCATGAAACGCTTCTTATGTAGCTAAAAACAAATACAGTGTTTAGATGTTCTTTAAACACTAGGACAACCTGTACCATTAATGTGTTAAATATAAAAACTTTAATCAACTATTTTTCTCGTACCATTAACACCTTTAGAAGCAATTATTTAGATATGAAGATTACGGTGGAAGAAAACGATAAGTCGCATTTTCTATTTTTTACAAAGCAATAGTTTTTAAATTCATTATATTGTCAATTAGTCTCGTGTTGTTAAAATTGTTCTCTTACTTGATTCTGACACTAAACACGTGTTCTTTTTCTATCCTTCTCATAATTTGAAAAAACAGTGTAAAATATTGCTTGTGTTAATATCAAAATATTGAAGGACATTAAAAATAAAGTTGATATTTACACTATGTTATTAAATGTTTTTTTTTGTAATTATTGTTGAAAATTGTGGATCTTTGAAGCCGAAATAATGTTATAGAAACACTAAATTTCTACTGAGGATTAATATTAAAATAATGAAATATTTATTTCATGAACGATTCCTTATATATTCATCGATACACACTTGCACGCGTCTTAGCATTTTCTTCTATACCCGACTGTTAACCGACTCTTAACCGACTGAACAGTTTACATTCCTTTGTTTTCGAGACGCTTCGAGACACACATACTTCCACACACTGATATTCACATACAAGTATCTCTACTACGCATTTAACCCAGTCCAGCACAGAAAATTATACATATCTCAACAATTATATAGTGACATTGAAGTAAAAAATCAACGGAAATGTACTTATCGTGTTTCTTTTCCGCGATCTTCATATGAATTTTCCACATTTAGCATTTTCTTTTGTCTTTATTTTTACATACACGACATATTGTGCCTTCCTGTACTATAACAATTTTTTACTAATTAATTTAAGATATGTAAATTACGATAAACTATTCCATAGTATTTACGAATCTCTTTCTCAAGTCATTGCAAGTAGTACCGATATGTACGATCCTGAAGCTTTCATAATCTAAAAGTAGAAAAAATGTTATTTCTTCAGCCGAATTATCGTCAATCTTCTCGGAAGTATTATGAAATGTCAAATGACATATTATATCAAAACACATATTATAAACAGCTTACAGCCGCAAAGGTTGACATGGAAAGATTTGCAAATTTCCCAAGAGTGAAACTAAATCCTCTTTGAGATCTTAATATCACAGGTATTAAAAGTCGGCTTTTGCTTGGATGTGTATCGTACCAAAGAAATTCATATGCAGTGTCCGCAATCAATTTACTCTAAAACGAAATGGAATTTTAGGAATAGGTTATGAAAAAATAGGGTAAAACGGAGATTATATACGGTTATACACCTAGTTAACGTTTTTGTAAAATAGACTATATGAATATATGCGTAGAGAATATTTACATATTACGGTCTACGTATCTTTAGTTCCTTTTTCAACTTGCAATTTTAGATTCGTAACTCAAAATTGCACAGCTTTGTCATTCTAATTAATGAATGCGACGTCTCACGAAAGTATTCTACTTACCACAAAACCTTTTTATGAGTAAAATATTGCATTATGCGTGCATTATACGTAAATTTTTGAAGTTTTATTCGCAGTGTGATGCAGTTTACGCACGATTAATGTAGTTATAACAGCAAAATTAAAAAGTAATCCGAAAATGTATCTGGAAGTTACAAGAGCGTTCATTGCAGACATACGTTTGGTGAAGAATTAGTATACATAGTATAGCATGAAAAGTATGTAGTAGTCGTAGACGTACGAAGGGTCCACAGGAAAAATGGGGAATGTCGAGCTTTAGTATTTCTCAAAGAACGAAAATTTATTTTTCGATTATAATGTCACAATTTCATATTTCCTCGTAAACATTATATCAAAATAAGACAGCTTATTTTTCATTTTATACCCCGTTTTACCCTATATGAGATACTTGTATTTTTAAAAAAATACAAATATTGGAGATATACTAAAACAAAATACGCTGGGGTGGCAATTAACGCTCTTACACGCACCATCACGTTGAAACTTATGTTGGCATACTTATTACTCGAATTAGCAATTCTGCTAATTTAATTGTGCAACTAGTACTTGAGGTTTCGGGTACTTTGATATTGCTTACATTATATGTGACGTGCTATAAATTAAAAAAGTTGACATACAGAATACCAATCGACTTATTAAAGGTCATAAAAGATGAGGAATATCAAACTTGTTATTAAATATATGATTCACAACACTGCAAGTTCATTTATAGCCAATGTCAGCGATCAGTGTGTGTCAATTTTATTATTATTTGGATGGAAGATAAAATTATTTACTCTACTATTATTTTGCGGCTTGGATAAATGAACTTTTGTTACCTTTTACTCAAATAATAAGCGTCAACCGAAGTTCCAACTCGACTTTAGATGATATTTCATAGTCATTAAACCAGGACAAAAACTGGAATTAGTCCTTAGAACATATTAATGGACTTTATTAGCTTATAATTCAATATTAACTAGAAATTGAAAAGGAAAACTAAACACGTGCGTAATAACCAGGCAGGAAATCAATAAACTTCTCCAACTCAGAAAGATGATAAATTAATACATATGGAACAGATAATGCATATATTATGTGTATATAACAACGATGAAACACTATATTTATATTTTCTGTTTATTTGGCTCAACTTATGCTTATATTTTAATGAAATTCAAGCTGATTTTCAACCCTCCGATTGAAAAATAAATATTTAAATTTAAGCGTACATCGCTTTGTTGAAAATTTAAAGTAGCTAGCTGTGAGACATCTGTCACTCATATATACTCGTGTATTTTCGAACATGAATTTATACACATACAAGTGTAATAAAATGTAGTAGAAAATAAATAAAATGAAAGTCTTAAAATTCACCAAATTATTGAAAGAATGTACGATAATTACACGAGAAAGATTACATTTCTGAAAGAAACAACATTATTTCAATCTCATTGAAATATTATAGATTATTGTAGTAGAAACTTATTTAACTGTTGTCAAATCAGTATGATGGTTAAAATTTACCGACTTACTGTGCTTCTCACACTACCACATTACCACGTCCCGGTAACTATATTAACGTGCTAATTAACATTCGCCAATTGCTTCATTATCATATGCAAATCGTATTCAACTATGTTTGGAAGGCAATAACCAAGTACGCAAATAACTAATATCGCTATACAGGCTACCCGTAAAATGTACTTTCCAGTTAGTGGTATAATTCTCTATAAAAAAGTAAATAAAGAACAAACAATTTTTTCAACAAACAAACATTATATTTGAAAAAAAAATTGATTTTAAAATATGCATGCATTTAATATTATCAGATCGATCAGATTGACACAGCTTGTGTCAATGGCAAGGCGCTAATATATAGTATAGATTTAAGAACAGATAAAAAACTGCAACATTTCGCTTTCAAAGTAATTCTGGTCGTGGCATTTTCGAAAGTAGATATATATAGTTGTCAAAAATTTATATTTTATGCATTGTTATTTGTGAAGGAAATTGTAGATTTCAACTGAGAATCAAAGAGTTCAAGTAATAAAAATAAAGATATTTAATGTTAATAATCTATGTAATGATAAAAAGAAAGATAACAAAACCTCCTATACACGATAATAATTATCTTCAACTATATAAGTAAAAGATATTGGAGAAGCTTATTGCATATTGCACTCTTATTGTTACATAATGTTTAACAAATTAATATTTTCTAAATTAATATTTGTATTATAAAAACGAAATTGCATTATGTATTATAAAAGTATCATCTAACGTAGACCATAATATCAATTATCATTTCGTTACGCTATCCGTGGTAATCGCATAACCGGAAATTGATCGAGTTGGTATTTCAGTACATTGTTTAATAACCTTGATATTCAGGTACTCTCCAGCGAAGCAATATACAAATGCTTCCGAACAAACGGAGATATAGAATACAACGCATTTCATGAACATAGGGAATCCATTCTCAATATGTATTATCTGTAACACATAATGTCTTAATCCTCTTTTATACATACTGTATATGTAGAATGTTTTCGGCTGGTAGTACAGTTTGAAACGCGATAAATTTACACGAATCAATATGTCGAAAATCCAGAATGACATTTTTTCGTACGAGGAGTTAATTCCGAATAAATAGAAAATTCGTCAAGTATAGGCGTGTTTATGTATGATCTCATCTACGTCTAAACTCATCTAAGTCCGTGTCTAAAATATCTTTATGGTATTCATATTGTAGTTCGGATTTTAGATATTAGTAGATAATAAGGGATGAACAATGAAATAAAGGCTAGCATTTGATATATCAGTACAAGTTAATATAGCGTATACGGGACAAGCAAGAACACGTGGGAAGTGCGGCAGGGGCTGATTCAGCACAGTTTGAGTTACAGCTTATTTTGTTACGCTAGATATTAGTTAGTTCAACTTAGAAGTTGAATGTCTCGAAAAATGGATAAGTCGTGGTAACTTCATTGCCTGACCAGCTCGCTCTGCAGACCTGGACCCATTCTATCATTAGTTGTGGGAACATTTAAGGCGTCAGTTGACACTATTGAAACTCTTCGTCAATGTGACGATCAAACTTGCCAAGAAACACGCGTAGGCTGTTTGAACAAATTTGAGAATTTATAATATGACGCATTAACGCTTCTACTAAAACTGGACTTGGTCATTTCTAGCAATTTCTCTGAGGGTAAGCAACTATTACGACACAAAACAAGCTGTTAATTCAAAACAGGATCATATCGGGCATGTGTTTACATGAACTTTTCTCATTGTTATTGTTATTGTTATTTATATTATATCAGTGCATTACTTACAAGCACTATGAGATAACCCAAGCAACAAATAATTAAGGTATTCGTTATAAGTTGACTAAGCGCTATATAAGTAAAGAACTTTTCAATTTTCTCTGCAAATAAAATAATTTCTTGGTGCCTGCTAATGAAGAACTTTAGTTGCTTTTCATTTTTATAAGGAGTTTCTGACGACGTCTGACACATAACATCGATTTGACAACCTATATGAAGTACCTAAAAATGATGAATAATAATATAAAATTGTTAAATAAAACAACCCAAAGAAGTATACACTTTCAAGGCAAAATCAATTAATTTTTATCATTCGTATACTAATGTACTTGAACTTGATTAATTAGTAATTATCGATTGGATATGAATGTACAATCAGCAGGACGATTATTCTACGCGGAATAAAATTTGTCAGTTCAAGGTTTCTTCAAGAAAATAGGGTTTAAACATGTCTAGTTAAGAATTGTATATGCGCATACTAAATTTTCAAATTGATTTTTCTTGCAAACAAAACGTCTTGCGAAGAAATGTTACTCTACATTTTCGACTTTCTTTTACACGTAGAATAACTTCCTGCCGATTATTTTCTCCTGTCCAGTCCGGAATTAGCCAAAAACGGGGCCTCGAAGAAGATCTTATTCTACATTTTCGACTTATGTTTCTACGTAGAATATTATATAGAATATATAATAGGTTATTTGAAGAAGTATTTCAAATAAAACTTGTTCTTTCGTCTTATGATGACAATGAGAATGAGACACCCTGTCCACCACATACACAGCTATCGCACAATCGTTGAAAAAAATGTATTTTACGAAGCGCATTACATCTCTCACACGGGGGCATTACATGTCGTTGCATACGAGATACGAGCAGTCACGCGAGTTACAGTCATCAAATTTGACATCTGTCCACCGTTGACAGCAGGCAGCAAATGGTACAACATCGTCTGTCATGCGTTCGATATGGGCGTTGCTGTACGATGCTATCTATTCCTACGGATCTGATCATAGACCTGTCGACTTGTCATTTGTTTTTTATGAAATAATGGATAGCCTTTACAATTCTGAGTGTTATTTTTTACGCCCCCGTACCAAACTAGAAACGCAATCCTCTCGTGCAGCTACTCCTACAGCAGCAAAACTTCGGAAAATTAAAAAGCCTCTAGCCAATCGACTTCGGATGAAGAAAAAGAGGTCTTTTCGCGGAAAGAATTCTCATCACGCCATGCAAAGATCCCAATTATTTGCGACCTACGTTGACACATCGTTTAAAAGGATTTGTCATAGATGGAATTCATCGAACATTGATCGAAATACATGGAACGAGTTAAAAAGCTTTTCCTCCCCAGTTTGCAGTTTACTTTAAAGCGTATGAAATGCATACGTATTCTATATATAATCTTCCAGTAGTTTTGACTTTGCAGTCTGCATTAAACACTTCCCCGGCTTGTGTTTTTTTTTTCTCATTTTCAATAATGTACGACTGAAAATCGAAATTTCATCCATCTTGCTCGTGTGAATATTTATTGCTTATTATACTGAAATGTACAAAGAATAAACCCAAGCCGTGTTTCAAATCGATTCTTGCGACAGTGATTGTTTCGACACTCGTGTAACTACGATCCTAAGTAAAATGCCGGAAGATAGTTCACCACAATAAGATAAAAAACTAAAATAAAAACAAAATGTTTTAGTCGAAACATTCGTTTCAAAAACGAATAGTTTAGGAGATAATTGGGTAGTTCACTGTACATACATATACGTATGTACATATGTACATCAGTATATGCAAAAGTTCCAAAATATTAGCTATTTCAATATTTTAAAAAATCTTATCAAATATGTTGTTTATAGCTGATTTACTTAATAGAGATACTATCTTAAACTAAAAAACTAAACCAATAAATGAACAAAAACAATGAATGACTTATGTTACCTTTTAATATTAGAAAATAATGTTGTTCTTATGCGATTCATTAAATTGTATTAAAAAATCATTTTTAAAGTACATGAAAATTAAATTTTATATTTTATCCCATAAGCAGAATCGAATAATATTGAAAAAGTATTTATATTGATACTTACTATCATCAAAAGGAGACCTGTGAATACAGCAAATATAAACGCTGACGATGCCTGATAAAAATATTGTACAATTACCACAAGCTCGAAAGTGGGCGATTTACTAGTATCAAAGGGCAAATCCATTTTTAATAAAAGTTCTCGGGGTGTCGTTGCATTAACTCCTTCGGAAGTGAAAACACCGATTACGTAAAAAACCGTGGATGCCATAGTGGTACTTATTATAATATTCGTCAAACGATAACACCAATGCGCTGTTTTCGATATTAAGTTATTTGTATCCATAACAGCATACGTTTGGCACTCTTCTTCCATGGTTGATAAAATACTGCGAAGCAGGCTGTAAAATAATATTTTGGATATAAATCCTTGTGTAACGCAATATGTATAATTAAATATTAATAAATTTAGTATTTAAATACTGTTACAAACGAGTATGTTATAAGTGAACTGTATCGACTGTAGTACCACAAATTTTACAAGCTGAATGTCATCATATGTAACGCAGTTATTAACAGTTATTTCGTATAAACAATTTAAAGTACAATATATATTTTGTACATGATGCCACAAGTGCAAGAAATTTTGAAAAGATATAACTATTTTCTAAGTCGTTCGTTCTGAATTTTTCGTTATTTTATTACGCTGCTGAGAGTTAAGAAATAGACAGCTCGATGACTAGCCAAAAAACAATTAGTTTAACTTTCACAAAGAAACGGATCCATTAAAAAATTGTGTTTTACTTAAAAAATTAAGATTATAGATCATAATAAGATTATTTTTACAATGTGAAAAGCAAATATTAAGTTTCTAGATAAATAAGTCGGGCCCATGAAATTTGGTGAGACTAAATTGTAAGCAGGCTTATAAATTAAGTTAAATTACGAACTTGGCAGCTGTTTCAGCGCGTCAAATTCACGTTTGGCTAACATTTGGCGAATCCCTGTGAATTTCTATCTTTAACCCCTTCCCATACTTTATCGAGTCAGACTCGCGATGAAGATTTTGACCCAAACATGAATATCGCGAGTCTGACTCGCGACCAGATACTTGGGCCAAACGTAAACATAACAAGCCGAGCTCGCGGACTGTTTTTTTGCCCGTTACGATCGTCGCTGAATGTTGTAATAGTTCCTGTTTACGAGCTTCAGTCTGGTCTGTTTAGCGCGCGTCGATGTCTACCGCTTGGGCCCGAGTTTCGTCTAATTAGATGGCACGGGAAGGGGTTAATACTTATTCATAGCGAGATCACAATTTTCTTCGACAACGTACATCTAAATATCTGCCTGAAGAATAATGAAAATAAAAAACTTACCCTTCATGTGTCCAAGCAATAACTAATTTTATACATACTAAACTAAACGGCAGGCAAATACTTATATTATCTATTATTTCTATAAGAGTATGAACTTTGTAATGCCTGATTATATAATTGTATTGGTGAGTCTGCCCGACACCAAGGACGATCATCCAAATGAGTTTATATAAAACTGAGAGTGGGGCTCCTGGCCAAGAAGCAGCATAATGAAGGCCGTACTTCACGGACCGACTGATTGTATTAATTGCAGCCATTTCATACTAATTGATCGTTTCCTTCTGCTTCTACCGTTTGAAACTTTCACCTTTCATTGATAAAATTCCAGTAAACGAGCTACTTTCCCATTCCATTCCACCACTATCACTAGACTGCGGATTTTTAACATTTAAGGGATGTTCAAAAGCAGAAAGATGCATAGAATGCACATAATACACTAAAGTACACAGTTGCGGATAAAGGGAAGTTTAGTTTAGAAATTTTAGTAATTTTCGTAAAGCTTTTTTATCATATCGATAACAATCATCTATCCTGTGTTATACAGTGAATTTCGATTATTTGGAACATATCGGGTCTAGCGTTTTTTCACTCGATTAAGCGGCTATTTCTATTATGCGAATTATCGGATACGTAAATACGGTAGTCAAAATTATATAAAACGAACTATAGCTTGAATGAACAATGAAGCGTTTATTTAAATATTCGTAGAATAAATGTCTAACACGTATATACATATTCTTCGTGCAGAACTATTTTCATTCTTTGTCAATAACCATCGATATCATTAATGTTTTCATCAATGCGAGTCTTCAGAGTCTCCCTAAAAAATCCAATTACAACAAAATGCACAACGTATTAGGAAAGATACGTGAACATCGTTCACTCAACTTATATAAAAACCGTGCTGTCGTATTTACAAATAGAAGAGGAATGCAAAACATAAGCAGTGCGTTTACGAAAAGATGCCAAGGCAGAGAAATACATTTTGCCCAAAAGTAAATAAGATCATATTGCGATATAATATAGCGACAGAGAAGAGTAGTCTTCTTGTTCCTGCGCCCTGTGCTGTCCCATTTGCCGTCTTCTGCGTACATCATCTGTCCCAACTAAGCGACACGTTGCCCCAATTAATAGAAGACAACTAGGCCAATTCGTTCCTTTAGGTTCTGTTCTTTCAACATTGTCTCATATAAAGTGTTGCGCCGATTAAGCGATGGCTCAAACAAGCGAAATCCACTGTATATTATTATATATGTATTTCTTTTATTAAATATAAATCCGCCGCTTAAAATTATGGTGTCCTTTTATTCTTCTTATGTTACAAACTTTCTTTTGTCCGCCACTGTACAAAATATCCAGCACCTGACATAATATTTAACAGGCAAAATAAACTTCTGCTTAGGTCCGACTTTCTAATTATTTTCACAAAAATACGAATTTGCATAAGAACTCGCAGTCGGACTATCACCATCGACAGATTTATAAAACATGAACGTTCTGCTACACCTCGTCACGCTAGACTGAAAATTTTGTAGCAAAATTACACTGCTAGCGTTCAAACTTGTCGAACTTATTCGCTATTGATAAGCATTTGCTCTTTCCGTACGCGATGATCTCATAAATGTTGCAAATAATATCAAAGTGATTGCAGGTTTGCTGGGAACAGGCGCAACTACAGAAAGTGCTGCTCGAGTTGTAATGCAATCTCAATTTTATTTGCGGCGGAAAGTGATTTTCATAAAAGATACAAGCATAAATGCGCGACAGGCACAGGTGAGCGCACAATAAATTATTTGAGTCACGCGATGAAGAAAATTCACGAGAAACTGAGAAACATTGTGGAATAAGAACTTGCGTGCAAAATTTCTTAAACTTCGCTAGTTTACTACTAAACCGGGAATAAATGCATTTTCTTTCATTTGTATGCAATATTATTGAATCATTTGTTTTCTGAACTTTAATTTTTGAGTGAATAATAATAGTGGCAGTTCTGTACGTATTATTTAGTATTTTTAGCATTTTACATTCAAATATTACAAATAAAGGAAGTGCTTCATAGGACCAAAGGGATAAAAAACAAAATGTAACAAGTGTCTCTACTCCTTGTTTGTTAGTGTTTTTTTCTATTATATATATTCCGATATTATAATACAAAGATATAATTTAGTTTAGAATTTCCTGAAATTCAAGCAATAATTTTTACATTATTATCTTTCGTCATATAGGGTGCTTAATTTTTGAACCATCGTTTCTTTGCTAATTTGTTACGTTATTGTTTGGCGTTTAACATTATTGTAACAAAGTTATCATATCCAAAATTGTAAATTTTATATGGCAATAAACGCAATAAGAGACAGTGCTTTTATTTCATACGTATATACTGTTAGTAACATATCTTGCTCCACAAGAATCTATTTTTATGAATAAAAAATATTCGAATTTAATGCACTTAAAAATGAACGACAAGTTAAACTTTTTTATCTTATTGGAATTAAATTTAGAAAATATTTGTCTTGTTTCAATTATTATGATTATTTATTTTATGTAAAAGAAAGTATTTTAAAAAAATTAAACGTTTTTCATATAATTTGTGAATGTTATAATATTAATTACATTCTACAGCGTTAGTAATTAGCGTCAGTAATTAAAACTATAATATGTATTAAGCTGCATGTACAGCTCGTTGTAGTCTTCTAACATTTCTGTTCATACTTCTTATGCGAAACGCTGCTGAAGAAGAAAGCACTTTCCCTTTCAAGAAAGAAAGCACTTTTTTTAAGTGATATATTATGTTATTACGCGATAACTAACAAAAAGATAAAATCAGAATTCATGGAAAATACATTCGTTGAACAATTTTGCATAATCTATAAAATTATGGAAATTTATATATTAAAGAAAATATTACGAAAGATATTTTTCGTTTCTTTGTATTCGATACAGTATTTTGTCATACAGCTTCTAACTGTACTATAAAATATTTGACGTAATGATATATGCAACGAATAAAACCTACATATAACATAAACATATTTTTCACATATGTAGTTTATATTTAGTTTACAAATAACAGAACAGCGTCCGATTTGTTGACCATTTGCTCTTGGTCATCTGCTACTAGAGCGGAGACAGAAATTTTCCTCTCGTAATAGCTTTTGATCGGTTTTGTTCCACTAGCTATATGTTATTTGTACTGCGAAATAAACGAATAATACGCTTAACATGCTTAAGTCCGAAAAAGTTTTAACTTGAACTGCAGCATAATAATAATATAAGTTTTGAAAAGAAAAGAAGGAGGTGTTCTTCTTGTTTCACGTTCTCAATTTTCATATTAAAATTCTTTTGCATACTTACAATGTCCGATATTCTAATAACTGATCGAAAGAAATAATTAACATTTTACTGTTACGCTATCAATAAACATTTCCCATAACGTTATATAAATGAAAAACTTGCTCGGGATTTGGAGCGGCCGTCCGTTTATGTCTCGAACAGCAAATGAAATGAAAGAAATGCACATATTAATAAATTAAGAAAGATTTTAAGTGTGGCAAATAATATCAGTTTTGTACCAGCAGGAACTTCTATCAGGCAGTTTTTTACTAGCTTTAACAGCATGAATTGCTCCTTTAAATACATATATTCCATATGTTTCAAGAGAACAAAATGGATCATACATAATTTAATAAAGTAATACAAAACAAAAAGTGTTGTGCATTTATTATTTCCTTATAAAACAAAAGAAACTTTTGGGACAACCTAATACATATGTAAATATATAATGGATTACGTACATTTATGTACATAAATTTTTCGCACTAGTTCACATCTTCTTCTTTCCTGTTTCTCTTTTTTTCTTTATACTGTAAATTTATAAGAGACTTGGGATTTCAGGATAATCCATCAGAAAAGTTTCGGTGCGTCTTTAGACCTTGAAAAAGCTGCAATGCTGGCGAAACATCGGAAAGAAATTCCTTTTGGACAGGACTTCCACACGAATGCCTGGGACAGTATTGTGTACAAAAATGTGAATAAGTATAATTAAGTATATAATGTATAGTACATATCTGATAGAATGCTATATAATGCATCTGAATGCTATACAAAAAAGAGTTATAGTAATACGTCACAGACTCACTTGCAAATTGTTTACATATTTTTCTTAATGTTCTATCACTACCATTACAATAGTAAACTTTCTATCGTTATCGATTACCAATCGCAAATTGAAATCAAATAAGAATAAACTTTGCGATGAATCTTTTAGAAAGAATAAGAATGCGAATGAATCGTATTATGGTTCTGCAAAGAAGAAATAAAAGAGACGAAGAAAAAGTGGAAAGGAAGGAAAGGAAAGTTTCGTATAGTCCGGTGCTTGCTGGATTCATCAGTAAGATTTCTTAGTTAGCTCGTGCCTTAGATACGGGAACGGAACGGGAGTATTCCCGGGTCAGAGGATGTATTTGTAGGAATTGGATGGTCAGACGAGGACTTGTGTGAAAATTGTTCTGCCGTGATCCCTCTGCTTGCCACTATGGGAGGATCACTATAATATAAAATGAATTTCATTCGAATCTTTTGTACAGAAGTGCAATACACGAGAGAGAACTATATTGACAAAAATATGAGGGTCAATTTCGCCAAAGTTTAGGAAATATTGCTTCCCTTTGTTATCTAAGATGTCAAATATGAGGTACAGTACTCTTGTCAAAGAGTACTGTTATCGTTTATTTTCGTTTAACGTATACGACACACGCAAACGTACAGGGTAAATATTAAGGGTATTTATGTATAAACATATAGATGCTGCTTATAGGGTTGATTCTAAACACCAAACAATGGAACACGTTCGAGGACCTTATGAACCTTCAAGATGAGGAAATACTCTTAGAGAGGATCATTGCGATACTGTAATTACAACTAATTGAATTACTACGAAATTGTAGTATAAATAAATTACAATGTAATTTAAATTAGCACACTTTCCACCAATTAGAAACATCAACATCCACTCCTACGTACAACCTTTCGTCACGAAATCATAACGAAATAAACAAATTGGCGCAAAACAAATGAGTTTCTCCGAATGTAACATAAGTGGTTTAAATCGTTTTTCGATACATCCAACAGGTAACGAGTAAGATCAAATTATAGTTCTTATTTACCCATAATATATACCTTTCATACATAATATAAATTTTCTTTTCCTTCGTATGAATGTGTACGCTCTGCTATTAAACCCCAATAATTAATAATACTCTAAAATCGTAACACTTTGATGGCCGTTGTCACGTATGCGTGACTCCATTCACCTATGGCAGCTGGCGGTTCTTGTCTGGCGTCACGTAGTCGTGACTTCACTCTGCTATCTGTCGTTGGACCGCATTACTTGTATGTAGCGCTATTTCCATAACTCATTTTAGTTAAATTCAAACAGTTCGCTGCTTTCGCAGCATAATAACTAAGATCAGTTGATTTTCATTTCACGAAACATTTTATAATTGTAAAATATCCTGTCTCGATAATACTGTTTCCGTATACAACATCTCATAATGATGAGGAAATGTACGCAGATCTATTGCCGGACATAGATAATTTTAACTATAGTAACTTTGATATTAAGTATCATTAAGTAACAGTGATAATAAGTCGTCGGACAGTGGAAGTGATATTGTAGAAAGACGATTTCGAAATGTACAGAGATCGATAATTAATGATTGTGACGATAATGGTGTAGTTTCTGATGGTGATGAAAGTGAATGGTCGCAAAATGATTCCGATCCCGCTTTCCATGACTGCATGGAATAATCTGGAATACAAACACTATGTGAACATTGAGATGTAAAATCGAGCGTAGAATTACTTATTGAAGAATAAGTGCTAAAATTACTTGCAAGGGAAACAAATCGATATTATCAACAACAAGGCAATCATAATGAAACGAAAAAGGACGAGGCTACCGATGTCGTAGAAATGAAGAAATTTTTCGGATTAATTATCATAATGGGACTTGTAAAAAAATCAGAAAAAGATGAATATTGGTTTACAAACCCGGTACTCTGCACAGCCATTTCCGGAAATACGATGACCAAAAATAGATTTCACGAAATATTGAAGTATTGTCATTTTAGCGACAACGAACACATTTATTAATACATTACCAGTATAAATCAATAGGTACAATTTGAAGAGTGACGGCATTTTAGCCGGCTGTGTATCAGCTTTTCCTTCAGTTTTCAACTCGTTTACATTTTTCATTTTTAATTCATTTTTAATTCAGCTTGACACGAAAAGTGCCATAAATGATTCGACCAACAATTTCAGTCTTCATATTCCTGCTAGTTTATCTGCCTGTAAAGATAATTTCGCTTAAAATCTGACTGTAAAATCTCACTGTATATATCTGTATATACCTACCGTATTGAGGGATCTTATTGCGCTTCTATTGGAGAATTTTTAGAATCTCTGTATTATGATTGTTTTGTTCGATTGTTGCAATGGTTCAAAAATTCTGCAGCGGAAGTTGTTAGTAAAATATTAAATATAAATAAATATTGTTCAGCAACAACCCTTCAGAGTTCTTAGGTTTAGATTTTATTTTATGCAGCGTCCTGCAACTTCGATTCCTTTCAGTCGTTTTAATGGATTAGTTTTGTAATCTGAGCCGGGTGATTTGGATGGTTTTATAGTCCGAGTTTACGTGCTACCGTACGTTTTTTTACATATTGGAACATCCATTTCGTATTAAGGTGTTTGTGCAGATCGTCATTCCTGATGTACGAACGGGCTGTTGACGATATCCTTACTGCAAACGATCTGTCTTCCGTAAGCCCTAGTGTATACGATGACCTTAATGTTTAGATCTTCAGGCAAACAGACACAAAATTTGACCAGCGGGGAAGTCTCATATGCAACTGTTGATACATAATATGATAAATGATGTAATATATATGGTCAGTTCTTGGGACTGAACAAACAGCGTTAATAAAATTTATTACGCTAGATGAAAGGGAATTTTGATTAATATTAAATATCAGAATGCATCGTGTAAGGCAAATAGCACAAATACCTTTTCTGATGGAACAAAGGTTGATTTATTAGAAAATAAGGAAAAATATTTTATCAGAAATATTATCAAAAATTATTTATTCATGAAAAAGTCTAATTTACAATCACTTGTTTGCAATGTATGACATTGTTTAACTTGTTTCGACGTCGTCTTTAATATTAGATAATAAGATGTATGTGGATCCATCAAACAAAAGTCTATTTAGAATGACACTGATAATTAAATAAATTGAGTCGTGGTCATGGACACCTGTAATGATTTGAGGATTTGAGGAAACTATGAAATCAATGTTTCATGAACAGTTGTACGTATACCATCTCCGATAATCCGTATCACCATACGTATCAGAAATTTCAATATTAAACGAAGAATATATCCCATAATGATTTGCGAATTGCTAACAAATTTTGTTCTTACTTGTGAGTTTCTGATTAATACGCGTGCTTCTTTTATATGTTAGAAATTTGTCGCGATAAGTTTACTCCCTCAAGATTCTGGAACAAGTGCCGTGTGATTTAAGTCCGCTTAACAAAAAGGTTCCATTGCCTTCCCCGCTACGCGACCAAATCCTTTGGACACAGTTTCTATTCTTTGGCAATGCAACGTTGGATCGGTTACCATCGGTGAACTATCTCGCGCATCCTTTAAACTCTAAACAGTCATATCATCGACATCGCATAGCTCTGCGACTTCCAGTCGCCAGCTATCAACTTTTCCAACATTCGCTCAAGCATTCTGCCTTACTAGAGAACTAGAGGTACTTACCGGAGAGCTCGGCCTAATTATAAATTGTGAACAAGACTAAATAGCGGTTGACTATCTGTCATTATATCATCACGACGATACATTGCCGCTAGTACGACCAACGTGGCATGTTTCTCGCTCTTGGAAACCATGCTTACCCAAACATTATCATATTTGCGCTTGGACACAGCATTTTTTTACGATACTGAACACATACCTTCTTAATCGTGGCTTCTCAAACCAATACTACATAGTTTCTAGGCATTTCAACGTACTCCGCTAACGTTAACCGATTTCGAACAGAATTTCATGCACAAAAATACTCCGTTGCTGCTACCGTCAAATACCTCCAAGTGCCTCGAGGCGTCGCAACTGCCACAACTTCGCATACTGCTTATGCTCTGCCGCCAGACACCTCCAGGACAGTATCTCTAGGAGTCGTAGCTTTTATTCATACATGCAAATGCATGCGCGCAAGAGGTAAATCTATATATTAATATAAGTAAAAAATATGAACATGCGAAATATGAATATATGGATATACCGTCCTGTATACCTTAGTTTCAAGTTATGGATGACTAAAGAAACTGTTCAAAGTGCTTTCCTCGTGTTCTTTCTGCAAAAGAATTTCTTAACATTACCCTGGCAAACCGATGAATAGAGCGAGACGAATCCATTGGGTTTTTGGTTTTGGGGTCATTTAAAATTTATTGTGTATTTAACGCGAGTAAACAACATATACGATCTGTGAGAAAAAGTGCAAAATAGAGTTGAAGCTGTTCGAAGAATACCTGACACTTTTGAGCCAGTACGGAAGTCAATGTTGAGGCGTGCAGCAGCTTGTTGAACCACGAGGCGAACTCTTCGAACGTTTACGTTAAACGTAATATATAACTCGAGTAAGTATATAATTAAAGTATTTAGAACGTTTTTGTTTTCATTAGCCAAATATGCACGTATGCAAAATCTATATATGTTAAAATCTAAATCTATATATTTAGAAAATCTTCTAATGGCAAAATAAATTTCTATCTAGGTTCCATAACTGTAATGTATGCATTAAAGATGCACCGTCTAATCATAAGCTAATGATGCGCGAATGAACGATACTGAACGTTTCCTACAGGTAGCTTACATAGTATGATATAGAGATATTTCTGACAAAAAAATTGTATTGCTTGTAATTTTAAAAATAAGGTTCAATCGTCAATTTTATATATCTTCCCTATAAATAATAAGATGCATTGAACAACGCATAAAGAAAATTCAACGCAGTGATTGTATTTAAAAAACGTAGCTGACCTTTATATTCTTCACGTGTCCACCTGCAAAGAAACTATCAACATCAAATAACGTCTCCCTCGACGACATTTAATACTAGTTTAAAAAGTTTTTTAATACAGTATGTAATTTTGCAATAATTCAAAATCATGAAGTTAGATGTTCTTACTTTTAATATATTGTCTCTCAATATATAATTATGATATATATGATATATATCATACACGATATATTTATTTTATTGCTTACTATGTGTCCCTTTGTAATCAGTACCTCGCATACAATACCGATACATATGATGCAGAAGCTTTTAAAATCTAAAAAATTAAACAATAAAAGTGATAACATACGGTACACGAAATATGCGTATTTTTATGTTTTTTTTTTAATCATATAATATGGCAATATTAAATTGCGAGATCAAAAGCTTCCGCCTTCTGTCTTATTGACACATAACTACATATGTAATTTGAAACATAATTGAAACATAATTAATAATTAAAATTAATAACATCATGAAACATAATTGAAAGATAATTCAAACAAAGTTAATTAAAAAGTTTTCAACAAATAGATATAAAAAGCTGTTCTTCACTCTATCAAAAGTTTCGTTAAAAAATATGCAAGAACTACTTCGTGGAATCTTATTATTATTATTATTGTAAATTCTTCTACCACGACATACGTTTATTATTATTCAATAAAAATTTTTTGAAACACCTATTAGAAAAAACATTTTTATTATATTGTAACAAAGATCAAGCTTACACTCGCAAAACCGAACATAGACAAATCCATAAATTTCCCAGCAGTAATTGTCAAACGTCTTTGTGATCTTATCATAAGAAGAATCACGACACGTCTGTTTCTAGGTTCTAGTAAATACCAAGAAGAACCGTAAGCTGAAGTACTAATTGACAGGCTCTAAAAATAAAATAATAAACATTTATACGTATCTCTATTTTTATAATTAATAATTACTATTTGTACTACATTTTGTAGGACGTCGTGTATGCATATATTTTAATTACATACTAACTTTACTACTGAGATATTCCCCAGCGTAGGAAAAAACAAATGCTTCCAACATTATAGCAATATAAAATAATACAATTTTCACAACTATTCCTACATCCCCGTGTGAATTAATCGCCTACAATACGATATAAAGAATAGTACAAATTATAATTGTAATCGTAACCATAAATCAATATAAAAAAAATTAGATGTGAAATATAAATAAAATTATAATTTAAATAAGAACAATTAATGAAAAATAATATTTGTAAATATTACTTACGACTATTATTAAGAATCCTATACCGCACATCACTACTGTATTACACAATAGCTGGACCAAAGCAATATACGAGAATAAACTTTCGATATATTCCGAATTAAAAATAATCCGATAATGACGATTGATTAAAGATTTAATGACATTTCGCAATGATCCATGTTTTTCATCTTTGATAGAAATACTTTCTAGAGCTTCGTGTAACATTTCTATTTGTCCACCAACATGAAATATCTAAATAATACTTGTTACAATATAATACACATATAATATTTCAGCAACTGTTAGCAACATAATTTTACAAAATAAAGTATCTACTATATTATAAAACTTGAGTATTTCCTTCGTTCATTTGTTACTCTTTCAAAATATTGTTTATTATCTTACATTAGAATACCAAAACAAATTCAAAACGAAGATTTGTTGTCTAAGGTTTAATTTATTAGAAAATATGTTGTGACAATTTTGAAAATTAGTATAAGTTTAATTGCGTATCGAATGCATAGGTCTTACAATTCCTATATGCTTTTAACATCTTTCAGTCGTGACGATCAAAATAATTGTTAAAAGAGTCGATACTTTTCAAGGATATACAATATATCAACAATAAGTAATTTTACAAAAAAAAGACAAATACGTGTACACATGTGTTTACTACAAACCAATATCTTTTTTTTTTGTCATCTTCCATTTATCACCACTTTACATTTTTTCTTTCATATTTATTACAGATACGCTCTTCTATAATGCATGCAGTATATCTTAAAAATCATCACAGAGCATATCACTAAATCTTAACTGATTGTACTTGATTCAGCTAATATTTGCATAAAAATATTATATGTACATCACGTGTAGAGAATAGAAATTACTTCTTTATTTGGTAATTCAACGTCTAAAGAAAACAATAAAAGTTCGCTTTTCATATGAAGACTGGGAGATCCGAACTCAGAAATATACCAGGAGTTTTAGCAAATTAAACTTACTATTAAACGCCTATGTTATGCAATTTGTTAAAACAAAGCAGCATGTTTACTTCATACACGTAGCTTTGTTTCTAAAAAAGTATTTAAAACATTTCGTAAAGGCTGAGCTTCATTTTCGAGTATTAAACAATTTCTCAAAATCAATAAGTGCAGCGACGTACAAATACTTTTTGTACTCACTGTATGTGTGACAGATTGTTAATAAACTGTGAAATGAATGCGTTTTCGATTACTATATCAAGACACACTTACCAATGTAATTATCAAAGCATTTAATATAGCCATGCCAATTCCAACAGCTAACAGTTGAAGGAATTGTACAAGAAATACATATTGATACACAGGACTTTCATAATATGCAAACGGAAGGTCCATTTTCATTAATAACTGTCGGGACGTTATATTGAAATCGTCTTGATCTTGACGGATAAATTGCAGAAACACACCGGCATACATAAAAACGGAAATAATATATACGCCAAAAATCGAATACGAGCAACGGTATGCAAGTTCAGCTTTGTTCGTCATAACATCTACATTAGCTTTATCAGCGGAAGAGTTGATCCAATCGTAATACATTCCCACCAACATGTTTTTAAATATTCTGAAAAATATTATGACATGTAGCACATAGACTGATAAGACAACATTTTACAGATAATTTCCCAATTAATTTCTCTTGAAGTTCAACTCGACGACCTTTGAACTTTTCATTAGACCTTTCATTTTTATACGTTTACAGGAAATTTAAAAGTGCAAAATTACACAGAGTATGCGTAATATGAGACTATGTAAAATATCCAAGGTACAGTCCTTTCTACAATACAATACTTGGTAGGTAGAAGAATTTCTTACAAAAAAATATAAATTTCCGTAAAAGTCCACGATCAACTTATGTCTCCTATGTTAAATTGTAAGCGCCTAAGAAAGGAATTGATATTTACCCGCGTTTAATCCAAAAGCTAATTAATTTAAATAGCAGTACAGTATAAGGCAAACTAGTGCTCGCACTTTCTATTACGTCTGCCAAGTTTCCAGAACTAACGTTCTTCATTATATACCGATACTGAAATACTTGTGCAGGCATGATGATAGCTACCCAAATGCATCGGGCGATAATTTCATACGATGTATCTGGCCAAATTCCAGTCAATCGTAAGCCAATTACTACCGGCCGACTGATACTTTTACTGTGTATCATTTTAAGCGAACTGACCGATAAGTTCGGCTTTAGAAATGATTAATTATTCGGTCTTTCTTACTTCTCTATGATACGATGGAAAGTATTTGCGCTAAACTGTTTATGCATAGAAGACTGAACGCTGTATGTTGAAAAAATTTGCTAGACGTCTCTAATGTTACTTCTTGCACATTGGCTATATGTCTATAAAGTATTCATGGGAAACGAAGAATAGAGATAAGTATAACCGATGTTGCGACAAGTACGAGTACAGGCCATAAATATATGATTAAAAGAAGAGGAAAAGTTTACCCAATTTTCTTTCAACATCCAACATTTTCTGCTAAACCACGGGACATCGAAAGTTCGTAGTAGCGGGAAAGTTCATTTCACGATTGTCCGAAGAATACGAAGGAAGAGAAGATTTATGAAGAAAGAGATTCGATAAAGAAAGAACAATATTCATATAATATTCATATTAAAATGAGAAAAAAAAGATAGAAAATGTGAATAAAAATATACTCGTTTCAATAGTGGTGGACAGGCATATCAAACAATTTTATACAAAACTATTGTATCATAAGAAGAAGATAAATTAGTTTTTCAACAGAGGTAAGATATGTTCGATATCCATATAAATACACTTATACGTGCGTGATATATATTTACAACATATTAGATATTTCATTCACGAGCGACTCTACACACGTGCGAATTATTTGGCACTGATTTTGTCCACATAATTTTTCATTTGATTTATGAATTGTAAAAAATCCTTAGGTATGGAAGATGATATTGCTGGTATCGTTATAAAAGCGATCAGAAAAATAAGTAACTGTATGTGATTTTATCGGCGTCTTTTCAACCAACCAACCGTCTTTAAAAATTTTTACTTTAAAAACAGACGCTCACTCACACCTTTTATCACAAAGTGTTGAAAAATAATTATTTTTCTCAGAGATTATGTACAAAACTGGTATCAATGGTAATTTCTAATCATCTAAAATATAAAAAAGCTAATCCTACTAACTCAAACTGCCGATCTTCGTACACTTGAAAAAATAAAGGAAAATACGAAGAAAAAGTTAAAAAAACGTTCACGCCCTCTACCCTTGCATCATAAAAAGTACAATGTCAGCTATACGGAAATTCGTTGTTTACGAACTTACATTTATCTCCGCTCACTCATCGCAATTTTATAGACACATATTACGCATTCAGCGAAATTAGTAAATACCTGTATTTTATATACTGTTAACGTGTTAAACGATGTTGTGATTCTGTTGGAAAATCTTTCTAGAATCGCTGTATATGTGTTTTATGACAGTTTTTTGCATAAGACTATTCATGTTTCTAGTGTTGCAACGGTTCGCGAATCCTGTGCAGGGAATTGTTAATAAAAAGTTCATTGCCACTGTGGAAAGATGATGTCGTTGTTGCAAATATTTCTCTTCGAAAGCTTCTAATGCATAATATGACCTTAATGTTCAGATTTCTTGGCAAACAGTCGCAAAATTTGATCAGCCGCAAGAGTAATATGTAACTGTAAGTATATAATATGAGAAATGATATAACAAGTAGTTCAGTTCTTGAAACTGAACAATCGGCGTTAACAAAATATAATAAATGAAAAATTGCATCGTGGCGTAATGAGATAAATTTGAAAACGAGATTAAAGATACATATTTTAGGCATATCATAATATAAATAATAATTGAAAATAATAAAATTATTGACACGAGGAGATAAACTTAATTTACCGTTTTTAATTCAATTTTCATTAATATTTATTCTATATACACTATTTATTTCTCATTATTAACAGACCAATGATATTTTTTTCCTTTCGTAATTTTTTTTATAATAATCCAGGTAACAATAGCTCGAGATAAATCAATTGCACACTTGATACGATAATTCCACATCGAAGTTACCATTTATATCTTTCAGTCTAATGCCAAAAGTACAGACATATATGACGCTGAAACCTTCATAATCTATAAATGTAAAAGATAAAATAATTGTCCCTAAAATATAATGATAAGTGTCCCTTGAATAGCAATAATTTAGACAAAACAAAAACATAATTTTCCGCCGAAAATCAAACAGAAAGTAACGTGAAAAAGTTCCCGACTAGATAGAATTTTACTTTTGCGCAAAAGCAAAGACTAAAGGAATTTTGACTAATATTAAATATAAAAAAGCATCGTATAAAGGAAATGGTACAAGAAACATATTACCTATGTATACGTATTAAAACTAATAAAATCTTTTCTGATGAAACGAAATTTGATCTAATTGAAAATAATGGAAAAATATATTTTATGCTTAATTGGTATCAGTGATATCGTAATTATTTATTTTAAAATATCCCTTTTGCAACAGACACATGTTTCTATTCTCGCGCCTGTGGGAAATCACTTGTTTTGCCAGAAGAACATTCCATGTACATCCCATGTTTTGAATATACACATAACAACATTAAATTACAAGGAGCTGTGAGTTTCGAATTACTCTGATAGCCGAAACGAACGCCACGTATTATGTATTACCAAGGCAAAAAGCTGATATACTTATTGCAAAAAATTGCAACATCTTCGAAAATTACGAGAGAAACTCATATGGTATTGGCTTCACTTTGAAGATTCCAATGGTCACGATTATATGCGAATATACTACCTATGTAAAATAATAAGTAATATTACTCCTTGTATTACTTCCAGTGCCTAAAAAAAGTATTGGCTCACGCCCTTATTTTACAATACAGCATGTTTTCATCAGGTACTGTAAATTTCATTTTCATAGTATTAAATTTTTGTATTCGCGTGATAGCACTGCTAAACGATACGAAATTTCATTGGATTTTTAAGAATGAAATAGTATGTGAATGCTGTAATTGATATAATGGTGTGTCCAATACATTTTACAGCCATTGTACTTTACACGCGCGTGACATGCCCTAAGGTTACTGAAAATTCCTTTAACCATTGCTTTTACAAGTAGTTTTTACATGCCAGTTAAAATATATGATCTAAATGGATAGAGAATAAATAACTTACGCCTGTGAAGCTTTCCAGGGAAAGGTTTGAAAATTTTCCGAAAGTCAATGTGAAACCTTTTTGAGACCTTAATATAACAGGTATCAGAAGTCGGCTCTTGTTTGGACGTAAATCGTACCAAAGCATATTGTACGCAGTGTCGCCGATTAATTGGCTCTAATAACGAAACAGATATTTTAAATGAAAAGTATTAATAACTTTCTTTTAATTATATTTACACATCGAAGCGATATGTTAATACGAAATACATATGCCTTGTAGTACTTTTTAACATAAAGAACTAGTGTATACTTATAGAACTTTGAACGATTCGATTCAAGGAAACGAAGAAAGAACAATAAGCATTTCAAAGTCAAAGAGATATTGGCACACTTGCGAGTGCAATATATTTTTTACGGTTCCTCGCTTTCTGTACCTTAAACGCAATTCACTTTCACAAATTGGCACAAATGTAAACAGATTTGTTTGAATGAATCTTCTTTGCTTAAGAACAGAAAAAAACTATTTTAACAAGACGTAATTAGCCTTGAGGGGATTTATCTCTTCTTCATTTCGTTCTTGCTTACGAACGTTCAACTTTATCTTAAACGTATTTCTCTCGTGCACCACTGTCTCCACTTAAACGCCTTGGTCTAAATATGAATTATATATATTTACAAATTTAATAAAATAAAATAAAATTAATAAAAATTGTGGAAGATTTATAAGAAGAAATAATGAAATAATTGGTACCAACTGCACTTACAGCTATTTTTTTTCCAAAACAATTATTCGTTTATAAAATATTTTATGTTTTTTCAGTACAATGTGTCTGATATAGTGCAAATAAGAAACAAAACGATATTGTATACAACAACCTTAGTGCGAAGATATTCCCCAGCGAAACAATATATGAAAACTTCTAAGCAAATAACTATGTAAAATACAATAGATTTGATGAGTATATCAATAGCAAGTCCACTCTCGTCGTTTACAGCCTGTAACATCCATTTCGTACATGACGCAGTGAAAAAGTAAAGTGTCGTATGTGCATATCGGATAGTCATTACTTACAAGTACAATGAGGAATCCTTCGCAGCAAGTATTAACTGTATTTGATACAAGTTGGCTAAGAGCCATATACGTAAAAAGTTTCTCAATTTTTTCTGCAAAAGCAATGATTTCTTGATATCTACTAATAAAAAATTTTAGCTTGTTCTCAGTTTTAGAAAAAACATCTGTTAGATTCTGGCACATTATGTCGATTTGACACCCTAAATGCAGTATCTAAAAATAATAATTTCAATGCTATAGCATTATTAACGATAGCTTCACCAGGGTCATAAAATTGTATGGAACAAAAGTTTAGTTTAATGTGGTAATCAAATTAAAAATAAATATTCTTCCATAATTTATTCTTTGAACAAAAACAGTTTCTTAAATAACCATGTTCTAAGGTAAATATATCTAAAACTACTCAACAGAAGCATGAAATTTATACTCACCATCATGAAAAGCAGGGCAGTGAACGTTCCGAACGCAAGAGCTGCAGAGAAATGAATAATAAATTGCGTGGTAACCACAAGTTCGTAATTCGGGGATTCACTCGTCTCGAAAGGTAAATCCATTTTCAAAAGAAGCTCTCGAGGCATTGAATCGTTTGTTCCTTGAAATGCAATAGCGCCGGCATGATAACTAACCGTAGACATCAGATACGAGGACATGATTATGCTAGTTACATAAAAGGAGAACAATCCGGTTTTTGTTATCAGATTATTTATATCCATATTAGCATATTTCTGACAGTCCTCTTCCATGGTTGATAAAATGTCGCAAAACAAGCTGCGAAGTATTGATATATGGAATAAACATTAAATTGTATCAAATAAACACTATTATATAGGAATTTTATTCATTCCTATTTATATAGGAGTTATCTCTGATTTTGGCAGTAAGGTAGTGTTGTGAGATGGTTTTACACGTAAAAATAAATTCTTATATGTTACATTCTTAAATTCAAAACTCCGAATAATTCATGACAAGACACATAAAAATACTCAACACTACAAAATAGCTTTCATTTTAAATTCCACTGAGTGAGTTGCATTGAACGATTCACATTTTCGTTTTTTCTCTCAATCTGAAGCAGCTAGAGAGACGACTCCAAAAATTTAAAGGTGCAAAAATGCGTGAAACGGATAATATGCGACAATATATATCCAAACTGCAGCAACAACAGTAGTGAAACAAATTTCTAATTAAATTCTACTCTTTTACCTGTATTCATAAAGCGTTAATGTGTGGAAGAAAAATATTATTCTTGTATTGTGTAAAGCTTATGTACGCTTGCAAGGTTGATTGCTGGGAACTATTCGAAGCCGAAAGGCAAGAATTAAATAAATAACATTAAAAAAATACTTGTATTCATAAAAATATAAACTTTCGTGCGAGATCATTGTGTATATCTTTAAAATCTCATCATATTAAAAACCATACTGCTCGAAAAGTAAAAAAAATCAATATTTAAAACAGAAGATACACGAAAACTATGATGCACGTATAGGTAGAATTTCTACTCATGAATCTCCATTGAAAACAGGGTAACTTACCTATAATTCGTCCAAGTAACAAATAATTTGATAAACACTAAACTGAAAGGCACGGCGATGCTCAAATTTTCCGCTATGTTCATAAGAGTATCGGTGTTATAATGTATAACGATATATTTATATTGATAAGTCTGAAGCGTAATTATCGCTATCACCCAACATAACTTATGTAGGAAGTGAAATGGTGTTCCAGGCCAGACACCACAAAAATGAAGGCCAAATTTAACAGACGGGCTAATCGTGTTTAATATCATTTCACATAAAATTAATTATATCCTCTTGCTTAAACTATTTTAGGGCTTCCGCCTGGTATACAAAGACTTTACACGTAATTTCCACACGCATGCATCACTATCGCCGTTAATAAATTTACAGCGGGGGAGAGATTCCAAGAGTCTTACTTACATGCAGTCTCGCGATAAACTGAACGTTCCGTGAAAATCATACAGAAACATACGCAAATTATCCACGAGTGACAACCTTTGTATCGGATTCCCAGGGTCCGCATAAATATTGCAAATAATATCACAACGATTGCAGGTTTGCTGGAAAAAGAACTAGGGGATAGAAGGAGAGAATGTTGCTCAAAACATAATTCCAACTTTGTTACAATTACTGGTTTCCACGGAAAAGTGCAGAAGCAAATGCGCGACATGCAACTGCATATTAAATTAGATTTCCTATAACATGAAGAAAATGCAGAAGTTTGATATAGAAAACTTATACTGGAAAGTATGATATCATACTCTATGTTACAAAGGACGACTGAAAAACTGATCTTCAAGAGGGAGATCTGACAGATAAAGTTCGATAAACGCGCATAGGTAGCGAAAAAGGTGGACGAAGGTAACAATAATTCCTTGATAAAGTGAACTGCAATATTCACGAAACTTCAGAATAAAGCACAATGCACCAATGAATATATTGAAAACCAAAAAATCACAAACATGTCATCTAATTATTGTGATAACTTATAATGTAGCTAATGTTTCAATATTGCGATTTAACCAATTTATATCAATATTAAACTTGTAGAATCCTATCATAATAATCGTGACAATTGTACAATTAATGAATATTGATTTTATAAGGTTTAGTTAAATAATACCTAAATTTTGTTGCCTTACATGATATAGTATTTATTTAAATAATACACTGTTATGTATAAATTTGCAATCATATTCCAATTCATTTATATATTTAATTATATATACCATTATATATGAATATATAACATATATGTAGGTACATATACTATATACTCATTTTATCCCTTATGATGAAGTCCTATGTAATCAGTACATCACATACAATACCGATACATATGATGCAGAAGCTTTTAGAATCTAAAAAGTTAAAAGGATATAAGTGATAACAAGTAATACAGTATACGAAATATGCCTATCTATATGCGTGTATGTATTTTTGAAATCATATAATACGTCAGTATCAAATTGTGACATCGAAAACTTTCGGCCTTTCTTTGTTAATACATAATCTGTAATTACATAAGCATTTTGATATTGACATTATCAAACATATTTCAAACGAAATCAATAAAAATTGTTCACAAGTACGTATAAAAACGCTACCCTTCGTTTTATCGCGCGATTTGTTAAAAAATACGCAAGAACTATTTCGTGTTATCCTATCAAAGCAGTCTTCTACCACGACATACGTTTATTTTTATTCAATTAAAAGTTTTTGGATCATTTATTAGAAAAAATATTTTATTTACGAAGAACTATGCAACAAATAGAACTCTAGATGTCTTCGAAAATATGCGTCCTAGCAACGAAATGTTTTATTTACAAAAGGTGGTTATTTACGAAATATTGAAATGATCTTGAATTTACTAAACGACTATCTTTGAAAGTATTAAATTTCATCCATTCTGAGTCTCACAATTAATGAACGTTGTTCTTTAAATCGTATTATTAAGCATGCAGATCAATTCGTGGACCTTACAAATTCATCTGTTACTTCATCTTAAATTCAAATATTTGACCCGCTTTATGAGTTAGCTCAACCTAGCGAAATAACTAATTTCGATAATCATATCGTATAATTAATAGTTACTGTATACAGTCTGTAAGACGTCGTGCACCCATATATTTGAATTACATACTAACTTTACTACTAAGATATTCCCCAGCGTAGGAAAAAATAAATGCCTCCAACGTGATAGCGATATAAAATAACAAAATTTTCATAAATATTTTTATGTCACCGTATGAATTAACCGCCTACAATAACATAAAAAATAGTATAAATTACAGGCATAATCATAATTACAAACTAATGTAAAAAAATTAAATGTGAAATATGTATAAATAAAATTTTAATTTAATTAAGAGCAATGCAAAAATAATGTTTTAATGTCATGCAAGAACAACATTTGTAAATATTACTTACAACTATTATTAAGAAACCTATACAACATATGACGATTGTATTACATAATAATTGCATCAAAGCAATATACGAGAATAATTTTTCGATATATTCCGAATTAAGAATAATCCGGTAATGATGATCAGTTAAAGATTTAATGACATTTCGTAATGATCCATGTTTTTCATCTTTGATAGAAATATTTTCTAGAGCTTCGTGTAACATTTCTATTTGTCCGCCAATATGAAGTATCTAAGTAATATTTAGCATAATATAATACGCGTATAGCATTTCACCGAAGTTCGGCAACATAACTTTATAAAAAAACGTACTACGTCGTAGCACCTAAATATTCCCCATTTGGAGGTGCGTAAATATGTTCAAAAACTTTTTTATACTCGTCTATGTTCAATGATATCTTATTTTTAGAGTCATGTAATTTTTCACTCAATTATTTGTTACTTTTTCAAAATATTACTTACTATCTTATATCGAATTATAAAAGACGAATCGAGAGCGTAGAAAAAAATTCAGGAAAAGATAAGATTTTTGTCTATGGCTTAATTTTCAAGACAGCCTGTTTTGACAATTTCGAATGTTTACCCATATATACACTTAATTGCGTATCGACTTCATAGAAACTTACAGTTACTATACACTTTTACCATCTTTCATAGTGACCTCTCGTAATGATCAGAATAATTATTAAAGGAGTCGAGAATATTTTAGAGATACACACGATATCAACGATAAATGACTTTACAAGAAGAATCTTTAGATTGTTGTCATTTATTTAACATCACTTTACATATCTTCCTTCGTAATGGTTATAAATACGCTGTCCTATTAAACAACATCTCTTTAAACGCATCGTCATAAATATTTACAAACGAAAATTATCAGATACGAGGTATACCATATGTTAAATAAGTACACCTTAACACTATATATACTATTTATTTTTCATTATTAATACAACAATGATATTCTTTTTCTTTTTGTAATTTTTTTTATAATAATCCAGATAACAATAACTAGATTTAAATCGATTGCACACTTGATACGATAATTCCACATCGAAGTTACCATTTATATCTTTCAGTCTAATGCCAGAAGTACCGACATATATGACGCTGAAACCTTCATAATCTATAGATGTAAAAGATAAAATAATATCATAAAAGTGTGTCCCTTGAATAGCGACAATTTTGACAAAGCAAAAGCACAATTTTCCGTCGAAAATCAAACAGACAGTAACGTGGAAAAGTTTCCGACTAAATAGAATTTTACTTTTGCGCAAAAGCAAAGACTAAAGGAATTTTGACTAATATTAAATATAAAAAAGCATCGTATAAAGGAAATGGTACAAGAAACCTATTACCTATGTATACGTATTAAAACTAATAATATCTTTGCTGATGAAACGAATTTTAATCTAATTGAAAATAATGAAAAACTATATTTTACACTTAATTGGTATCAGTGATATCGTAATTATTTATTTTAAAATATCCCTTTTGCAACAGACACATGTTCCTATTCTCGCGCCTGTCGGAAATCACTTGTTTTGCCAGAAGAACATTCCATGTACATCCCATGTTTTGAATATACACATAACAACATTAAATTACAAGGAGCTGTGAGTTTCGAATTACTCTGATAGCCGAAACGAACTCCACGTATTATGTATTACGAAGGCAAAAAGCTGATATACTTATTGCAAAAAATTGCAACATCTTCGAAAATTACGAGAGAAACTCATATGGTATTGGCTTCACTTTGAAGATTCCAATGGTCACGATTATATGCGAATATACTACCTATGTAAAATAATAAGTAATATTACTCCTTGTATTACTTCCAGTGCCTAAAAAAAGTATTGGCTCACGCCCTTATTTTACAATACAGCATGTTTTCATCAGGTACTGTAAATTTCATTTTCATAGTATTAAATTTTTGTATTCGCGTGATAGCACTGCTAAACGATACGAAATTTCATTGGATTTTTAAGAATGAAATAGTATGTGAATGCTGTAATTGATATAATGGTGTGTCCAATACATTTTACAGCCATTGTACTTTACACGCGCGTGACATGCCCTAAGGTTACTGAAAATTCCTTTAACCATTGCTTTTACAAGTAGTTTTTACATGCCAGTTAAAATATATGATCTAAATGGATAGAGAATAAATAACTTACGCCTGTGAAGCTTTCCAGGGAAAGGTTTGAAAATTTTCCGAAAGTCAATGTGAAACCTTTTTGAGACCTTAATATAACAGGTATCAGAAGTCGGCTCTTGTTTGGACGTAAATCGTACCAAAGCATATTGTACGCAGTGTCGCCGATTAATTGGCTCTAATAACGAAACAGATATTTTAAATGAAAAGTATTAATAACTTTCTTTTAATTATATTTACACATCGAAGCGATATGTTAATACGAAATACATATGCCTTGTAGTACTTTTTAACATAAAGAACTAGTGTATACTTATAGAACTTTGAACGATTCGATTCAAGGAAACGAAGAAAGAACAATAAGCATTTCAAAGTCAAAGAGATATTGGCACACTTGCGAGTGCAATATATTTTTTACGGTTCCTCGCTTTCTGTACCTTAAACGCAATTCACTTTCACAAATTGGCACAAATGTAAACAGATTTGTTTGAATGAATCTTCTTTGCTTAAGAACAGAAAAAAACTATTTTAACAAGACGTAATTAGCCTTGAGGGGATTTATCTCTTCTTCATTTCGTTCTTGCTTACGAACGTTCAACTTTATCTTAAACGTATTTCTCTCGTGCACCACTGTCTCCACTTAAACGCCTTGGTCTAAATATGAATTATATATATTTACAAATTTAATAAAATAAAATAAAATTAATAAAAATTGTGGAAGATTTATAAGAAGAAATAATGAAATAATTGGTACCAACTGCACTTACAGCTATTTTTTTTCCAAAACAATTATTCGTTTATAAAATATTTTATGTTTTTTCAGTACAATGTGTCTGATATAGTGCAAATAAGAAACAAAACGATATTGTATACAACAACCTTAGTGCGAAGATATTCCCCAGCGAAACAATATATGAAAACTTCTAAGCAAATAACTATGTAAAATAAAATAGATTTGATGAGTATATCAATAGCAAGTCCACTCTCATTGTTTACAGCCTGTAACATCCATTTCGTACATGACGCAGTGAAAAAGTAAAGTGTCGTATGTGTATATCGGATAGTCATTACTTACAACTACAATGAGGAATCCTTCGCAGCAAGTATTAACTGTATTTGATATAAGTTGGCTAAGAGCTATATACGTAAAAAGTTTCTCAATTTTCTCTGCAAAAGTAATGATTTCTTGATATCTAACAATAAAAAATTTTAACTTGCTTTCATTTTTAGGAAAAACATCTGTTAGATTCTGGCACATTATGTCGATTTGACACCCTAAATGCAGTATCTAAAAATAATAATTTCAATGCTATAAGACTATTAACGATAGCTTCAGTAGGGCCACAAAATTTCATGCAACAAAAGTTTTGTTTAGTACGGTAATCGTATTAAAAATAAATATTTGTCCATGATTTACACTTTTAACAAAAAATATATCTATAACTGCTCAACAGGAGCATAAAATTTACACTCACCATCATGAAAAGTAGGGCAGTGAACGTCCCGAACGCAAGGGCCGCTGAGAAATGAATAATAAATTGTGTAGTAACCACAAGTTCGTAATTCGGGGATTTACTCGTCTCGAATGGTAAATCCATTTTCAAAAGAAGCTCTCGAGACATTGAATCGTTTGTTCCTTGAAATGCAATAGCGCCGGCAAGATAAAAAACCGCAGCCACCAGATACGAGGACATGATCATGCTAGTCATATAAAAGGAGAACAACCCGGTTTTTGTTATCAGATTATTTATATCCATATTAGCATATTTCTGACAGTCCTCTTCCATGGTTGATAAAATGTCGCAAAACAAGCTGCGAAGTATTGATATATGGAATGAACATTAAATTGTATCAAATAAACACTATTATATAGGAATTTTATTCATTCCTATTTATATAGGAGTTATCTCTGATTTTGGCAGTAAGGTAGTGTTGTGAGATGGTTTTACACGTAAAAATAAATTCTTATATGTTACATTCTTAAATTCAAAACTCGGAATAATTCATGACAAAACACAAAAAAATACTCAACACTACAAAATAGCTTTCATTTTAAATTCCACTGAGTGAGTTGCATTGAACGATTCACATTTTCGTTTTTTCTCTCAATCTGAAGCAGCTAGAGAGACGACTCCAAAAATTTAAAGGTGCAAAAATGCGTGAAACGGATAATATGCGACAATATATATCCAAACTGCAGCAACAACAGTAGTGAAACAAATTTCTAATTAAATTCTACTCTTTTACCTGTATTCATAAAGCGTTAATGTGTGGAAGAAAAATATTATTCTTGTATTGTGTAAAGCTTATGTACGCTTGCAAGGTTGATTACTGGGAACTATTCGAAGCCGAAAGGCAAGAATTAAATAAATAACATTAAAAAAATACTTGTATTCATAAAAATATAAACTTTCGTGCGAGATCATTGTGTATATCTTTAAAATCTCATCATATTAAAAACCATACTGCTCGAAAAGTAAAAAAAATCAATATTTAAAACAGAAGATACACGAAAACTATGATGCACGTATAGGTAGAATTTCTACTCATGAATCTCCATTGAAAACAGGGTAACTTACCCATAATTCGTCCAAGTAACAAATAATTTGATAAACATTAAACTGAAAGGCACGGCGATGCTCAAATTTTCCGCTATGTTTATAAGAGTATCAGTGTTATAATGTATAACGATATATTTGTATTGATAAGCCTGAAGCGTAATTATCGTTATCACCCAACATAATTTATGTAGGAAGTGAAATGGTGTTCCAGGCCAGACACCACAAAAATGAAGGCCAAATTTAACAGACGGGCTAATCGTGTTTAATATCATTTCACATAAAATTAATTATATCCTCTTGCTTAAACTATTTTAGAGCTATCTTCTTATATACGAAGACTGTACACGTAATTTCCACACGCATGCATCACTATCGCCGTTAATAAATTTACAGCGGGGAAGAGATTCCAAGAGTCTTACTTACATGCAGTCTCGCGATAAACTGAACGTTCCGTGAAAATCATACAGAAACATACGTAAATTATCCACGAGTGACAACCTTTGTATCGGACTCCCAGGGTCCGCATAAATATTGCAAATAATATCACAACGATTGCAGGTTTGCTGGAAAAAGAACTAGGGGATAGAAGGAGAGAATGTTGCTCAAAACATAATTCCAACTTTGTTACAATTACTGGTTTCCACGGAAAAGTGCAGAAGCAAATGCGCGACATGCAACTGCATATTAAATTAGATTTCCTATAACATGAAGAAAATGCAGAAGTTTGATATAGAAAACTTATACTGGAAAGTATGATATCATACTCTATGTTACAAAGGACGACTGAAAAACTGATCTTCAAGAGGGAGATCTGACAGATAAAGTTCGATAAACGCGCATAGGTAGCGAAAAAGGTGGACGAAGGTAACAATAATTCCTTGATAAAGTGAACTGCAATATTCACGAAACTTCAGAATAAAGCACAATGCACCAATGAATATATTGAAAACCAAAAAATCACAAACATGTCATCTAATTATTGTGATAACTTATAATGTAGCTAATGTTTCAATATTGCGATTTAACCAATTTATATCAATATTAAACTTGTAGAATCCTATCATAATAATCGTGACAATTGTACAATTAATGAATATTGATTTTATAAGGTTTAGTTAAACAATACCTAAATTTTGTTGCCTTACATGATATAGTATTTATTTAAATAATACACTGTTATGTATAAATTTGCAATTATATTCCAATTCATTTATATATTTAATTATATATACCATTATATATGAATATATAACATATATGTAGGTACATATACTATATACTCATTTTATCCCTTATGATGAACTCCTATGTAATCAGTACATCGCATACAATACCGATACATATGATGCAGAAGCTTTTAGAATCTAAAAAGTTAAAAGGATATAAGTGATAACAAGTAATACAGTATACGAAATATGCCTATCTATATGTGTGTATGTATTTTTGAAATCATATAATACGTCAGTATCAAATTGTGACATCGAAAACTTTCGGCCTTTCTTTGTTAATACATAATCTTAATCATAAAATAATAATTACATAAGCAATTTGATATTGACATTATGAAATATATTTCAAACGAAATCAATAAAAATTTTTCACAAGTACGTATAAAAACGCTGCCCTTCGTTTTATCGCGCGATTTGTTAAAAAATACGCAAGAACTATTTCGTGTTATCCTATCAAAGCAGTCTTCTACCACGATATACGTTTATTTTCATTCAATTAAAAGTTTTTGGATCATCTATTGGAAAAAACATTTTATTTAGGAAGAACTATGCAACAAACAGAACTCTAGATATCTTCGAAAATATGTGTCCTAGCAACGAAATTCACCTGTTACTTCATCTTAAATTCAAATATTTGTCCCGCTTTATAAGTTGCTCCAACTCGACGAAATGACTAATTAATTTCGAGCATTATCAATAACAACTGATGCATTCGAGTGACGATATCAACAATTGAACTCGACGAGTGATAGTGCTGCACGATAACGCGAGTCACAACGGCCGACTAAAGCAAGCAACTAAGAATATCTATGAAAATTCTCCATAACGCTGCTTATTTGTCAGATTATAATCTGTTTACTACGATATCAACTGGCAGATGCGGGATTTAATATATTTCAAGAGATGAATAATGACATTGCTAACTTTACTCTGTCGAAACCGCCACCTTTTACAGAAAGCGGTTTTTTTCTAAATAAACAACAAATCTAGGAAAAAAGGCCATAAATCAATTTGCACGCTTGTCGTTATCGATATGTTAGATTGTTACAGTTCTAATGAAATTTGACAATCTTTTGTATAATATATACATACATAGAAAATTTCTAGACGTATTCGCATACTTTCGTGAGTCACTGTATTCGTCATAACACTATGCTATATGCCTTTAGAAACATTTTTACTATATTGTAACAAAAATCAAGCTTACAGTTGCAAAGCCGATCATAGACAAATCCATAAATTTCCCAGCAGTAATCGTTAAACTTCTTTGTGATCTTATCATAAGAAGAATCACGACACGTCTGTTTCTAGGTTCTAATAAGTACCAAGAAGAGCTGTAAGCTGAACTGCTAACTGACAGGCTCTAGAATAAAATGATAAAAATTTATATGTATCTCTTTTTATAATTAATAATTACTGTATACATTTTGTAAGACGTCGTGCACCCATATATTTGAATTACATACTAACTTTACTACTAAGATATTCCCCAGCGTAGGAAAAAATAAATGCCTCCAACGTGATAGCGATATAAAATAACAAAATTTTCATAAGTATTTTTATGTCACCGTATGAATTAACCGCCTACAATAATATAAAAAATAGTATAAATTACAGGCATAATCATAATTACAAACTAATGTAAAAAAATTAAATGTGAAATATGTATAAATAAAATTTTAATTTAATTAAGAGCAATGCAAAAATAATGTTTTAATGTCATGCAAGAACAACATTTGTAAATATTACTTACAACTATTATTAAGAAACCTATACAACATATGACGATTGTATTACATAATAATTGCATCAAAGCAATATACGAGAATAATTTTTCGATATATTCCGAATTAAGAATAATCCGGTAATGATGATCAGTTAAAGATTTAATGACATTTCGTAATGATCCATGTTTTTCATCTTTGATAGAAATATTTTCTAGAGCTTCGTGTAACATTTCTATTTGTCCGCCAATATGAAGTATCTAAGTAATATTTAGCATAATATAATACGCGTATAGCATTTCACCGAAGTTCGGCAACATAACTTTATAAAAAAACGTACTACGTCGTAGCACCTAAATATTCCCCATTTGGAGGTGCGTAAATATGTTCAAAAACTTTTTTATACTCGTCTATGTTCAATGATATCTTATTTTTAGAGTCATGTAATTTTTCACTCAATTATTTGTTACTTTTTCAAAATATTACTTATTATCTTATATCGAATTATAAAAGACGAATCGAGAGCGTAGAAAAAAATTCAGGAAAAGATAAGATTTTTGTCTATGGCTTAATTTTCAAGACAGCCTGTTTTGACAATTTCGAATGTTTACCCATATATACACTTAATTGCGTATCGACTTCATAGAAACTTACAGTTACTATACACTTTTACCATCTTTCATAGTGATAATATAGTAATAGATAGTAATAGATAGTAATAGAATTAGAATAATTGTTAAAATTATTAAATTATTAGATACGTGGTACACTATATGTTAAATAAGTACACCTTAACAGAAAGTTGTATTTAGGATTAAACGCCAACTGAAAACTCTTGTAAAGCGCATAGTAAGCATTATTTTTTTAACTGGCTATAATATCTTTTATTTTGAACTAATAGCACAGTGTGTACAAAAGTTATTCAAAGGATAGCTTTATTTTTCGACTAAACGATTTTTTATTAGATTCTACATTTCATTTCCATAGTATCAAATTTTTGTAATTATGTGAAAGTACTACCAAATAATATGAAATTTATCATAGTCGGATCTAATTAACTACTATAGTATACAATAATATATAAATGTACTATAATATATAAATGCAATAATAATCGCAATGATGCACAAATACTTTTTGTATCCACTGTCTGTGTGCAGTTTGTTGATAAAATGTGAAATAAATGTATTTTTGATTACTACGTTAAAACATACTGACCAATGTAATTATCAAAGCATCTAACATAGCAATGCTAATTCCAGTAGCTAATAGTTGAAGAAATTGTAAAACAAATACATATTCATACATCGGACTTTCATAATATGCAAACGGAAGGTCCATTTTTATTAACAATTGTCGAGATGTTATATTAAATCCGTCATCTTGATCCTGACGACTGAATTCCAGGAACATACCGCCGTATATAAAAACGGCACTAGCGTATACGCTAATAATTAAGTTTGAGCAACGGTATGCAAGTTCAGCTTTGTTTACCATGACATGTACGTCAAGTTTGGCAGTAGAAGTGTCGATCCAATCGCGAGACATTCCTATCAATATGTTTTTAAATATTCTGAAAAATATTATTATACATGTAGCACATAAATTGGTAAGAACAAATTTTAAAAGCAATTTTCCACTTAATTTCTCTTCAAGCTCATCTCCAGCGTGTTCAAACTTATCGTTAACTTGAGAATGCCGATTTTTATGCGTTTATAGGAAATTTGAAAGTGCAAATATACATAGAATGTGCATAATGTGAAAGTATATAAAATATCCAAAGTATAGCGCTTTCTATAAAACTTAGTAGGTAAAAGAATTCTTTTTTTCAAGTTTCTACCTTTTTAGATATACTGTCAAAAATATGAGTTGGCATAAAAACCCGCAGCCTGCTTATTATGTTTGACATAGTAAACCGCAAATATGTAAGAAAGGAATTAACATTTACCCGCGTTTAATCCAGAAGCTAATTATTTTAAAGAACAGTAGACTATACGGCAAAGTAGTGCTCACACTGTCTACTATGTCTGCCAAGTTTCCAGAACTAATATGCTTTATTATATACCGATACTGAAATACTTGCGCAGACATCATGTTAGCTACCCAAATGCATCGGACGATAATTTCATAAGATGAACCTGGCCAAATTCCAATCAATCGTAGGCCAATTACTACTGGGCGACTGATACTTCTACTAAGTATCATTTTAAACGAATTGACCGATAAGTTTGCTTTTAGAAATTATTAATGTTTGTTATTCAGTCCTTCTTATTTCTGCATGGTAGGATGAAAAGTATTTGCGTTAAAACCGTTTGTGCATAGACGACTGAACACTGTATGCTGAAAATATTTGTGAGACGTCTCAGATGTTACTTCTTGCGCATTGGCCGTGTGTCCATAAAGTATTCATGACAAACAAAGAATACAGATAAGTATAACCGAAGTTGCAACTTGTAGAGTTAGAAACCATAAATATATGATTAAAGGAAAAGAAAAAGTTTACCCAATTTTTGTTTCAATGTCCAGCATTTTCTGCTAAAACACAGAATATTGGAAATTTGTAGGAAGAAAATTTATTTCAAGTTTGTCTGAGGAATACGAAGGAACGGAAGATTTATAGAAAAAGGAATTCGATAAAGGAGAAAGAACGATAAAAAGGTAGAATTCTAACATTCAAATAAGAAAAAGAGAAAAATATATTCGTTTCAACAGTGATAGGCATATCAAACAATTTTATACAAAACGATCGTATTATAAGGAAAGGCTAAGTTTATTTTGAAGAATAGGTTCTTACCATAGGTTCTTAAATATGTTCAATTTACATATAAATACACTTATACTTTCGTGATATACATATTATTCTGATATATTTATAACATATTAGATATTTCATATATATCTCATACAACTGGGATAAGCTATAGGGTAAGTATACCTAAAATAGTAGAAAAAAGAAAGTGATTTCATTAGACAAAATTGAACGGTTTCCAATGACGTATTATATGATCTAGTGTAGATAGCCAGTGCAAAAGTGGTGGCGTTTTTAATATTTGAAAATCCCTGTTATTTTTCTAAATGGAACCATAGATTTTGTCATACGTCAATCGAATAATTTTTGTAATACTATACGTGGTAAAATTACAGCTCTTGTGGTATAAATAAGACTAAATAGACGAAATCTTGCACCAAATAACAATATCATAAAGTTAATGTTTACTTAGTATTCTTTATTCGATGCACAATTATCAACACCTGAGCAATGTTTGTTTATATCTATAAAATACTTTAAATAAAACGACATATTCTATCAGTAGGACACAAGAATGGATAGGGACGCAATATAATCTTTATGTTTTACAAAAAAGTTGAAAATACAAAAACAAGTTACAATCTTCTTCTTAACGACACTCTATTATTTTACTTCCTAGAATTTCTAACATTTTAACGACTATCGACAACTAATATATAAGACTTGTATTAAAGAAATTTAAGAGCATGCAATAGAAAAAACTAAGGAATATTAGCTTTTTTATTCATATTTTTATAGAAAAAATCTTTCTAAAAATCCAAAGTTTTAAATCTATAAAATTTCTATGAAAAATTTTGAATTGGTGATTTTGATACTATTTAATTGACTTATTATTTTATCAAACTATGTGCAATAGCGGTTATTCAGTCGCGGCATATCTGAAAACTTGTTATTGCAGTTATCCGGGGAATTACCAAAAATTACCGAATTTTGTTTTCTTCCTCGCCTATGAATAATGTGCGAACTTAACGCAGAAATATTGAATATGAATGACAAACAAATGAAGTTTATTTAGTATACTTTCCATTGAAAAATTTTATAACAAATGACTGTTGAAAATACGGAGCCACAACTGATTAAGCAAAAATCGCTGGAGTTAAAAGTAAAAGTCCTTACGTATTAGTTCTAGTACACCGAGCCCTCACTATCATATTTTAATAATCCATGATTAAAAATGTAACAATTCTAAATTCCAATCAAACACTTCTTAAACACGCAGTACAATAAAACACTGTATAAATTAATTTGTACATACATTACAAAATACATTTTACAATCTGCAAACAAAATAGATCTTCCCACTTAATTAAGCTGTTTCAATTTTGTTTTAGTGTCATTTAACCATTTTGCCATGAAATTTGTCGGCTGATATGACTGTTGTATGTTACTTATAAATGTTACGAACCACTCGGCGTTCAGTTTACATTTTTTCAGTGTACGCCTGTGAACAATTTTAATTTGCAGATTAAACCTTTTTCATTCATTTTTCGATTCGTTCGATTCAATTCATTTCTTTTTTTTTTTTTTTTCATAAAGAAACATACCAATTAAAAAAATGGCATTGTTATTTTCTATACATATCTAGCGTATCTGACTTAAATGCATAACGTTACTTTATCTTTTTAGTTATGTTTAGTTTAGTCTTTTAATTATGACGCGATATGCAGCAAGAATTTATCTTTTATCAGGTAGTATATGATTCACCTAAAAGTCGGTAGCTTCTGCATGTTAGTGATAACATGTTTTAAGTTTAGAATTGAAAACGGACGACGGAGTGCCATTTATTTTTTCGAAGATTTATGGTAGAATTTTTAACTCTTTATAATCTTTAATGATAGCTCTGTTTTTGACGTTCTCCGTGTTCATGTTAATTTAACATGTAATAACAATAATATATAAACAATATAGAAATAAAGCAAATATAGTATGCAAGTTATAGGAAACTTTAATATTAAGTTATATTGTATCAAGATATTTCATAATAAAATATCAACTAAAAGTTAAATAAAAAGAAATTTACTTTTACAAACCTTGATAAAAATCCTGTAATGAACATTGCCCAACTTTCAATGCTAGCAGGATAAGTAAATAGAAGCTTTTGCATAGATCTAATACTTGCTGGTCCCATATTTAGCATGAAACAGCTATAGGATAAAGCACATGCAACATGTGCATGGTTTTCAGTAATAATATTTCTATTAAGAAACAATACTTTTTGCGCGCATCTACTAAACAGTTGTAAGTCAGTATCTAATAATATCCTGAGTAATATAGTCCAATATTTTACATTACCTGCAGGGAAAAGGAAAATAATATACCATACATTTATATAAAATAATATGTATGAAATACATAATAAGAGTGTTTTAAATATATTTTAAACTCTGAATAAAAGACTAGAAAATATTTGTCAGGCCATATCAATTCTGATATATAGCAAAATTTTGTATTTGATTCATTGCATGGCTGATCCCAACAACTTTAGCTCGATTGCCTTAGATTGACTTTAACGAATTAAACTAGGGATTCAAGTGGCGCCCCGAGCATGTTCATATAAGATAAGCCTGAACAATAAATAAATTAACTTTTGCAGCAAGTTGAAAAAGCGTTTCCTCAAATTGGCACCATATCGATTACTTGGCTTCGCTCTTTCATCTATGATTTCCAAACTTCGGGATCGGGTGGGATCTCGATATATGCACCCGTATTGCTCGGGATCCAGTGACTCGATTCGGGTATAAGCATAAACAGGCGGTCTAACTTCGAGTCGGATTGGCAAAAGTCGTATTACATCAACCCGAAATTTCGCCATTAAGAAGAGATTAAGAAGAAAGGCTGATAATAAGCCTTAAGTTAATTTAAGACCATAAAACACCTAGATTTTCGCATACGGCTTGTAACGGACAGTGTGCTTTTAGTTGTTTATGATCGTAATAGTGAAAATAAGTATAAGACGTCGCTAGTAAGTTGGCAGACAGAAGGAAAGCGGGACCGATTGACTATTCCTGATAAACTCAACACAGTCATAAATCTCCCTTGCACCTGTGCTTTTCCGATTGCTAACTTACCAGCAACGCACAGTACATGTTACGCTGCTTGCTATTCTCATCTAAAGTTGCTATTCTCATCGACTTAAGTGGGTTACTCTTTACTTATTCTTAGCTAATTTCCTCTTTGAACAATACTTTATTATTTATAACAGAAAATATATTAAAATAGTACTTACCAGGACATCTAAAGATTTCTTTAGAAAGAATAGTAATGGCTCGTTGAACATCATTTCCCATCACATAATAATATGCATATAAGCTTAGAATATGATGACCATATTCAGGATTAGGTACAGAGAACTCCAATTCTTTTAGTACCAATGAAACTAAATTGATATCGCCATGTAATATTCCTAACGATGCGGCCGCTAAAAGACCTATTATAACTGGAGGGTGTATTTGTATGCATTGGAAAAGTAAAGTTTTTGCATCATTTACTCTGTGGAAAGAATATGCTATCGCAGCCATCGCACACAATGTAAATGATTTCTGTGCTTCAGTATTCGCGAAAGATTGCAGAGTTTTTTCATATGTATTATACGCCTCTTCATATAGCTTAGCTGAAAATGAAACAAATTTTAACTATAATATATCTCAAACAATGTGAATAAATATTTGCTAGTTGTTTAAATATTCCATCACTATCCAGTTCTATAATTAATTTCGAATCATCACTTAAAAACACAGATTAATATTACTATTGTTCCAGGTTAACCAAGGATTAAAAAGGCCTAAGGTGCAGCATATACGCGTTGGACTTAAATTTATATCCGGTATAAAAACATCACTATTTAGTGACCATTTTAAACACTAGCTGAATCTTAACATCCTAAGTTTACCATGCATTTATTAATCACTACATGACATCCGTAAACGTTTCGACATTAACAGAATACTACAATTTTTGTACTTAAAAAGGTATATATGTAGTATCGTGGACAGATTGCCTAAAAAATATCGGGTGAACTATAAACAATGTTGTGAGAAAGCCAAAGTGCCGACAGGCCGAAAGGGTCGGAAAACTTGAATGGACCAAGCGGCCCATCAATGTGTCGTCGGTCCTTCAGTCAAATAGTTACGCGGAAGAAGGCGTACGTGATCATGATCGCGGACGATTACGGAACACACATGGTGAGGGCATGAGAAAAGACAAAGGGATGCTTAAGAGAGAAAGAACTAAGAGTCGAGTTGTAAGGAGTCGAGTTGTGAGGAGCCGAGAATTGAGTTGTGAGTTGTGAGTTGCGAATTATCCATTTAGTTGTCTTAGTCATAGCACATTACTGTATTTAGTTCACGTTAAATAACCATCGTTTCCTGTTTAATCCACTGTAAATAGATCCATCTATCAATAAACTTATCATATAGGATAGAAACCATTGGAAACCCTAATTTCTAATATTTCTGAATAAATAAATCCTATATATATAATATATAATATATAATATATAATATATATTAATATTGATGTAAAAATGTGATTACCTTTGAATAACGCTAACGCGAGATTGCATTGAGAGTTATAGTTGATATTTTCAACTCCTTGACATAATTTTATTGCTTCGTTATATCTTTTCAGTCGTATTAGTACACGTGCTAAATTTATAGAAACAAGGTCTTTTTCGTTTTTGGTACTATTACATACAGCTACGGCAAATTGTTCTGCAGCTGACTTATAAAGTCTCTGTCTCTCTAATAATAATCCATATGCATTTCGAGCGTGACAATCATTTGGATGATTCTCTGTAACGGATGATAAATATTACGATACGTATAGTACAATATACAAAATTTAAAATAACATTAATCAGTTACAATAAAATACAATAAAATTATGATTAATATAACTTAATGCATTATTAAAATTATAGGTATTCATTTCACAAATATAAACGATATATAAAAAAATAATTGAAATTTATGGTATGTATAAAGACTTTCATAACTAACTGTAGCTTTTCCTATGCATAGTTTTATATAGACATTTTATAATATGTATTGTATGAAAAGTGATAAAAACTTACCTACATACCACGTCATAACATCAGCAGCAGAAGATATTGCATGCATACTTTGTGTTGTATCCATATATAAAATGTCATGTTTGGTAGTAGGATTTAAAATCATAACAAGTACCCAATGAGTGTATCCTATGGCAGCTTGACTATGATATCCTAATTGTCTTGCATGTCTAAATAGATCTACTGTTTCTTTTCGATCCATTATTTCTGCAATTAAAGCTTGCCCTATCCAACTATTTATATATGACGGATCTGCACGCTGAGCTCGAGAATAAGCCTCGTTTGCTTTATACAAACTTCCTGTGAATTTAATTACACGACGATAATTTAATATACAGTGAATCGCGACGACGCTCGAACAAAAGTATAATATGCTCTTTATTATTGCGTATTTCATCATTTTTACTTGCCTATATATAGATATAAAGTTCCCAAATTAGACCATACTATAGCATTATTTAATTCCTTATCAATCGCCATTACAAAAGCATGCTGTGCCAATGCATAGTTCCTTACGTACGGTGACATACAAATAATACCCAGAAGATTCCAATGTTTCCATGTTGAAGGACATAGTTTAACAGCATGTTTTGCAGCAGCTAGACACTTACTAGCATAATTTTTATGATTGATTGATGGATCATGCTGTAATTGCATTAAATAGCATAAAGCTAAATCATACCACAGAAAAACTGATTCCGGAGAAAGAGATAATGCACAACAATAACATCTGTAATTAAAATATTCACTCAGTTTCTTGCATACTATAACAAAATTGATATATTTATAATTTCATCATTTATAAACCGAAAATATTTCTTAAAAACGCTTAGAAACGCTTAATTTTGCAGTTATTCGTCGTATCGTATTAAAAACCTATTTGAAGAATATTATAGTAGGAAAAAATGTCTCTCAAATTTCCTTTTAAAAAAGTATCAAAGATATCCGTACTTTTCGATACAGCAAAAATATGTAAGTATCCTATTCCTCATAGCGGCACCTAATTAGGCAAGAATTGCCGCAGTTAAGCACACACTAGCATTTACATACATATAACAATATAACGTATAATAATAATGATAATAACATAGAATTTATTATAATATAATGTAAGATTAGTGTAGTTTATAATATAATATTAATCTAATATATTTACCTTGCAGATAATGAGAACATATCTATTCGTTTAAGCAATACAATATGTTCGTCATTCTCATATTTTATTAGAATAGATGATGCTTTTAAATGACTGTATTTGTCTGGTAACATTGCAACTCTGTAACACACATCGCCAAGTAACTTCCAGAGACAAGATATATCCTTACGCTCTTTAATAGCTACAGTTAAACTATCCATTGCTTGTTGCAAATAGTCATTCACACGACCCAAAAGTTGTTTAGCAGTATAGTCTTTTGCTAAAGCCAAACAGGTTTCAGCCAATCCTTTTAAAGCAGGTATATAACATGATTTATTTATCAATATTTGTTCAAAGTCTTTCTTTGCTTCGTTATATTGTCCAATAATCTATGAAATAACGAAATAGCAAACGATATTTGTACAAGTCTTTAAAACGGCTGTTAGAAGTATCGTAATATTTAAACAAATATATCACTAGTCATGTCACGAAACAGTCCAGAAAAATAATACTAACCAATTTTATATATGCTAATTGTATCATTGGATATAATAATTTTGGGCATAACTCTAATACTCGCTGATAAGATTTTAATGCTGATGTGTGGGCACCTCTTATAAAATACGCATCGGCTAGCGATTCCCAACAGTGGCTGTAAAGAATGTTAAACTTTACAAGAATGTAAAGAAATTCGGTTTACGATTATTCTCCCTGTTGCCTTGCACTCTCCCGTAATCTCCCACACGTCCATTCTCCCATTTACACGCACAATCTTATTTTATATATATATATGTTATCTATTATCTATTATAATATATATTATCTATTGCATAAGTCTTTGTCTACTTGCCTAATTTACCTTCTTAGCTAGATCCCCTCCTCCCCCTCTCTTCACTCTTTCCCTTTTCTACTTTTCCAATTTTCTCACCCAGTCTACAATCCCATCTTTTCTTTTCTCATTCACTATCTCTCCTATACTGATCTTCCTTTCTAATTCTCTATATTCGTAAGTTTTATAATATAAATATAACATAATTGACTTTGAATAACGTCTAATTGTACCAGGTTGTTTGAGAACATAGTTTAAAGTTGTATTACAGAACTGACTTTAATTGAACGACATTTACCATTACTCTGGCAATATAAGTCGAAAAGGTTTTAAGCAGAAAGATAATTATTGAGTGGAAGAGAAAGCCAGAAAGCGCAGTTTATGCTCTCGAGAGATGAATTAGGTGAAAGATGTAGCGCAAAGCTGTGAGAATTTGATGGAGGAAACCCACCAGGTGGAAGACACAAGAGATTGTGGAGGGTAGGATAAACAACTAGATGGTTAGCTGGTTAGGGGAAATAAAAAAAGGAGGAAGAGGTGCAAATGTGTGTTTCAAGCCAAAGTAGTTTAGTGGAAGATTAAGATTGGACTACGTACCGTGTACATATGTATAGGGATGGGTAGAGGATGAAGAACATGTACAATGAATGCGTGTGGCGAAACCTGAATTCGGCAGCCTAAACTTCTGTCTAACTAAGTCCATTTCTTGGGTGCTGAAGCCGAAAATAAAAATTACACAATGAATGTACAAGTTTCGAAACATTTCTCCGCGTCTCCCATAATTTTCGAGATATTTGACTGTTCTCGGTTAAACCAGTCAGACTTTATGTGCATAATACTTTTATAATATATGTAATATGATATATTTATTTATTGCCTAATTTAAAATAGCTAATAATTAATGCACCTGTGTGCGCATTTACATCAAAGAATTTTATTCAGTATATTTATCCAAAATAAAACAATACGATTTTATATCCTTTTCAAAATTGACAAAACAGTCGAATAATAAAAAATACATACCTTCCCAAACGAGTGTTTTTTATTACACTATTATTTCTTCAAACATTAGCTATAGTATTACTTATGGTTATTAATATATTAAATTACTATATATTATTTGTTTAATACTATCAATATATATTAATATATATTTGCTTTTTAATATTTCCATCGTCCATTTAAAAAGGTTGAAATGTCTTTTTACTAATTTTTCCAACTTCGGTAAATCTTCCCGAAACATTAAAGATAGAAATATTACCAATAATTTCTCACCCAACAATTTCAGTATGTCACGCCAGGATAGATGGTTTAATGTTAGAAGCAATACTTTCGTAAACTCGATTGTATTCTCGTTAAATAATTACTATCTGTAGCATTACCTATCACTGGGGTCAGCTCTAATAACATGTTGAAACGCTTTAATAGCCTGCTCCGCATTTCCTTGATCAAGGTATTGCAAACCGAGTTGTAACCACGCCCATCTAGGACCGCTATCTTGCGCAGTTAACATTTGTAATAATTTTATATTTGCATCCTATAAATAATATCTTATTAACGTAATTAAGCCATAAAAAACGGAACATCGATATTTTATTCGTTAAAATATTAACGAATAATAAATTTCGGATGCATACAGAAACGGATATGCACTTCATAAAAAAATAGAATTCATCTTACTTGATTTTTAAGAAGTCTATACGCCGTACTTAACCCAATACCAGCTTCTTCAGAATTTGGATTAATTTGTAACGCGGTTTGGTAACACCTCCTAGAACGTTCCATGTCATTACCATAGTCACGATAGTACTGTCCCAAGTAAACTAGACATTTCCAATTAAAACGATCGGCTTTTATTCCATTCAAAAAAGCCATCAAACTGTAATTATACTCTGCCATTTCCCAATAGATTGTACCAAGAAGTAACCACGCTTGGGAAGTTTGAGCCAAGCCTGGCTTTCGGACGGCTGAATCAAGTATATTCACAGCTTCGTCGTATTGTTTATTTTGTTTTAAATATAACGCTCGAAGAATATTGGTATGTGTTCTGGTTTCATCTTTTGATTCCAAATTGTTCAGCAGAATCTCTACATCTGGCTGATGTAACAATATGCTAAGACGTGCACGAATCAAATCCAAACGCGCTGAAGGATGTATCTTAAATTGGAAATCAATGTATCTTTAATTGGATCAAATAAATGAACACATAAGCAGAATAAGCAACAAATAAAAGTTTCAAAAATCGAATATAGTTTCACTCTTTACCAAAACTTAAAGTCTATTTAAAAAAAAAATTCTGCAAGTTATTCAATCAAAGTATTTCTTGCTGCTTTTCATAACTTTAAGCCATCTATTAGGCGAACGATGAATTCCATCACGGGAAAATGTAGTGTTTTCAGGTAAGATCTAACTAGTCAGAGACTGACAAAAGGAAACATTCTGTGAAATAGCTGAATGACAACGTTAGGTTACACGCTGTTTCTATGACAAAAGTCATCATAATGAGTTTTGTTTAGGATATAACAGCCAGCTTACTCGCTAGGCATTACTCCCTCCGATTACCACCTATTCCGGTCGATGAAACACGCCTTATCCCAACTACGATTAGTAGATAAGATACAAGAAGAAGACTTGGCTATAAAATTTTATCTAAAGACACCATATTTTTCCGTAATAGAATTCATCACCTGCCTGATAAATGGCTTAAAGTTGTGTGAACAACTATTCTGTTCTCTTTCTTAACTTAAATAAACTTACTTAAACTAGTGTTTAAAGAAAAATAAATCTTACAATTTTTGTAAGCTTATTCAACCTTTTTAGAAAGGATTTACAACATGATCTTCTGCGATGAGTAAATTGAAGCATAGATTTTATTTCAAATATTTTGTTTAAAGAATCTGGCTACGAAATAGACAAACGAGTAATATTTTTTGGTAAGCGGACTACGAGGGATCGCACAGCACTTACACCAGAACCTTGAATGAGTAAACTTATCTTGAGAAATGTCAAACATACTTTTTCATAGGAGAAGAAAAAGAACATGATCTTTAAAACTTTGAAAAGATTGGAAAAAATGCTTTAAGATTTGGAAAGAGATTTAGATAATTCTAAGCAAGAATTTTGTTGTTGTCGTTTCAAACTAAAAAAGTTACATGTGTAAATAAAGAGAATTTTTACTTGTTCACACATTCGTAATGCTGTTTCCCATTTAGATTTGTCATTAGTTAAACTCGTTGATTCAACTAATGTCTCTTTCATTTTATATAATAATTTATTTTTTATTTTAGATTTCTTCATATCTAATACTCGCTTGGCAGCAACTTCTGCATCTTCCCAACAGTAAAGCTTCATACTTATTTGACTTAATGCCATCCAACCACATACTGAACGCGGCGTCGATACAAGTATATCTTTCAATATATCTCGCGCTATAATCAAATTGCCCGATTTTGCCAAATCAAGTGCTTTAGCAATTTTAGCTGCTTCACACTCTTTGTTCAATTTTAAGCAACCTTCATAAAATTGTGTTATATCGAGGTCAGTAAAATTTTCATCCAAGATATTTCGTTCCGAGTAAGCAAGACATATATATTCTGTAAATAAAATAGAAATAATTAGAGCATCAAAACCATATTATTAGAAAGAATGTTAAGTATTCTAAGGAAAGATTAGAAGATATCCATAAGATCTGAAACTTCAGTGTTTGTTTATGAAATAGCTACTATAGTTGCTATTAATCTGGTTTTGTGTGAAAAAATATTTGCTGGTTGAAAACGAACAGATTAGATATCTGTTGGGATTGTTTGAACTGTCGCGCCCTTTCCCCTCGCCACTCTATTTTCTAAACTTCTTGCTGAACTATTCTCCAAACTTGCGCTCACATTTCTCCGGACGCTTCTTCACTTGTAATCCTAAGGCCGTGTACGTACAAAGAAGTGGCAAGTAGTAAGCGACAAAATTGATATTTAGGACATTGGCATTTGGCATTGTCTGTGAAATCACTTGTTTTGCCACTTGTCACCTATCGCTTACTACGCCGTATGTTTACGACCTAACTAACGACCGGTGCAGACGAGCGACTTTCATCGTTGCGATCTCATGTCTTCCTTTGTTTTCTTAATTAAAAACAACAAAGATAGACATGTAATCGCAACGGGATCGCAATGATAAAAGTTCGTCTGCAGCGGGCCTGACCATACAGAGAGCGGTAGGCCAGAACATCGCTATTTGGGATGCCAACATTGAGCGCCGTGGGATATGAACATACAGAAGAACGGTAAAATTATGCAGCAGTTGTTATTTTTGAGTGCGTAACACGTCGTTGCTACGTTCGCTACGATATACACTTTTATCTGAAAACTGGTAAGTATAATGTTTATCCAATTAATGAGATGCGTTCGTTCTAAGGTGAATGTCAACATTTTCGCACCATCAATTAGGAAATTTTCCAGCCAAGTTTTTTCAGTATCTGCGATTATGGATAGAAACATAAATTGGAGAAGACCGATTACTTCAGAGAAATAATTGATAAATACATTAAGATACACATATGTATGTGTGTGTATGTAATATAATGAATTAAAATGAACTAAACGGAGCAAATTCTTGTATTACATATTTTGGAAGCAGTATCATTAGACGTAATGAATAATATTCAAATAGTTTGTAAGCTTCGTTTTAAAGATATATGATAAAAACGTTTGCTACATAATACATATAATAATATATATACAAAATAACATACGACAATACACAAATAAATACAATACTTAATAATAATGCATAAGCTATATACCTAATAATAATACATATCTACATGCATACAGCAAGCGTAGTAACGCTCATGTGTAGAGAGACAAGCGATGAGCAAGTAGAGCGAAGCAGCCCATGTTCCAATCTTGTGTGCGTCCAACCTTGATACCGAGTAGGCAGTATAAGCAAGCGACTAGTAACAATTCTGGATAAAAAGTGATCAGGAATTTAATATTATATGAGATTAAGGTGTTATTATTGCCGTCAGCGGCGCATGTCAGTACTATGGTTATTGGAGATCCTATGCCAAAGTGGAGAACGTGAGCCTACCACCTGAGGATTTACATGTGTTACATGTGACTTGATGACATCAACATCACGTACGTGGCATTCGAACGCACAGTGAGATGAAACTCAATCCAGGTGGTAAAAAGATTACATTCGTCATAGGCAGCTTCCTATCTCAATTTCCATAAAGTCATTCTAAGGATCCCATAAACCAATTTTCAAATTCATCCACAAAAACAATTTTGTAACTTTTGTTGCAATTATTTGAATTATTTATAATTTCTTGGAGAAAATCTATTACCATTATCTCACCGTCCGAAATTCTGGCATTTGGGGAGAAAATGCGCAAAATTTCAAAGTGATTCCTCAACTAGAACCTGTGCCGTGTTTAAGTTAGTTTTCAAATTTTAATGATTTCGCGTCAATTTCGAGCATAATCCGCTATTTGAAAAATATTAGTGAATATTTTTACATAAAAATATAATGTCTTAGACGTGTAATAATAATATTTATATGTTGCAACTACAAATATATATAAAATACTTGAGTTTCTGAAATTAGTATATGAAGCAACGTTTAAGACTTTAAACCACTGTATGTAACTGCAGGAATCATAATAACTTAAATGTGGCACGGATTCCAGGTGTCCAATCAATCTGGAATTTCGCGGAATAAATTTTATTATTTTGTCCTCAAGTATCGCAGTTTGGAACGGTAAGATCGAAACCAAATCGGAGGTCAAAAAATGAGGGCTACCTCGTTGAGCACTTCTTGAACAATGCTGGATGCCTTGTTTGTCCGCAGTTAGTGCCGACTGCACTCGACATTGGTTTTATCACATTTTATGTTTGATTGTGCAATTCCCTGAATGATTATGATTATTAGCACACATCGCATCTGTATTCGAGTGTACAACTACTACAGACATGGCCAATCCTCTGACACTTTTTACAATGAAAAATTTCCTTAGGTTGTTCTACATGATACGTTGGTCCAACAGGTATTTATGACAAACAACTGTTGAGGTGAGTTGATTGAGAAAATGATACTATCGTCGATAAATATTCATCGCATTGATGGGTGATCTTCTTTCTGCTGCGTTGGTTACGCTTTCATTTCTGTTGGCTTCTGCCCTTCAATGAACTTCATGTCAGATGAACAACATGTCAGATTCTGACGTCTTGTCTACATTATCGGTTTCTGAGAGCCAGTTATATTGGTTATTATAGGTGTGTGTTGCGTTAACCTTCTGTAAATTAAAAAGTTGGGAAGTTGCAATTGCGTGTTTCCCCACTGACGCAAGAAGGATATATGTATTTGTGTATGGCCTGTGTATGTTATGTAACCTAACCCCAACCTAACCTAACCCCAACCTAACCCCAACCTAACCCCAACCTAACCCCCAATCCAATGATAGGCCTGAATTGTAGCGTTGTAGTGTTATGAAATTGACTTGTATCATCGCTCCAAGTTCCTCTCTCTCTCTCTCCCTCTCTCACCAGTTGAATCTGATGTAGAGGCGCGCTATTTGCAGATAACAGGCACCCGCACACACTGCTCAAATTATCGGACGCATGTTGTCTGCTAATCTCGCAGTACTTTTTTTTGTCAAACTCGCTAATAATCACCATACAACACGAGCTTGTTGCCCTGGGACACTTATTTTGTCAGGAGCTATGCTTCGGTATTTCTTCGCTGGTCTTTAACGTGCACTCAGCACAACGCTCTCGTCGTAACTTCCTTAGTTGCATAATTCAATCGCTTTGCTAGCTATACCGTTGAATGAATAACCGATACTCTAGAAGATATACAGTCGGGGACGAAATAAGTAGATAGGTAATGGAAAAATCATTGCAGTTTCGTTAAATACGTTTACATAGAAATGTAAATATTAATTTCAATTATCTACTAAATAATTTATCTACTGTAAGCATATATATATATATATATATATATATATATATATACATAAAAGTATGAAATAAATAAAACTTAAGTACTAAATAACACAATCACTAGGTCGATTAAGATTATGGACCGAGATTATGGTTATTTGGAATAGATATGTTGCAGATGCTAATCTCTCTCGGAGGCAGCAAAAATATTATAGCAACAGCTCCGAGATTAGTGTGTATTTGCAATTTCCTGAAGTCTAAATTACTGTTGATATAAATTGTTACATTCCTACTTTGCTATTGTAGTATTTGCCCAATTTTTGCGAATGACATCAAATTCCTTAGTTCTGATATATTGAATTCTTCTAAAGTTGGTGTTTTGGAGATAGAGAATATGTAATTGGTACGTATTTAAAAGCCATTGAGGAATATTTATTTGTTTATATTATAAATACTTGTCTATAACGTAATTATTAAGTGGTTAACAATTATTAGATGTCGAATAATACGAGAAATTTAGTGGCATATCAATGTTCATTTCGAATGTTTTAAAGTTTAAAAGCGAGTTAGTTTCCTCTGTAATACCTTTTATTGCTTGAGCATGCCTTTGATATTCCTGTGGGAATTTCTCTTCACCAATCTCTGTTTAAGATGTTGAATTGGTCATTTCGAACTGTCATCGCTATCAGAGTAATTGTTAGAGTCCTTAGTCCTTTGAGATCGTGTTCGATTGATAGGTTTTGATTTGTTTTTAGTAATATCTGATTCGAAGAATATATCAGTTATATTTTGGTTTGGTTGAATATGCTGCTGTTGTTGTAAATCGGTTACATGTATCACTTCTCCTGATGCTATCCCATTCGTGTTTGCATTAACATTCTCTGTATTCATACAATTGTTTGCTATGATTAGTGGTACCGCATTTTAGCCAAACGGCAAGATAATTTTTAAATGATAATTTTCCAAATGATTGGATTGGATATGGGCATCCTAGTTGCAAGCTCGCCCGATTTAAATTCATTGGATTTTTATTTGCGAACATACTTGAAATTCATTACATGTATACTCATTTCATACCGAAAATGTTGTGATATTTCGTCGTACAATTGAAGAGGGATTTCGATAAATTCAAGGAACATCAGACAGTATTGACAGAGTCATTAGATCGATAACAAAAGATCTTCGTGCATGCATTCGAATGCAAGTCATTTTAAGTATATTCTATGAAATATGAAATCGCAGAACACAAGACGCTGTATCTCCTGAAGAAAGTCAAACAGGACATATGTTGATAAGAACTTCTTTTACTGGTGTTAGGTACTGAATTCTTTCCTTAAATATTTCCCACTTCGTCTACAAGACAAGCTACATTTAGTTGATAATGACACTACCGTCCAGTCTGTGCAATGGAAAAACTAAACTTCGATTCACGTCATCACCAATAACCACCGGCGTTGAAAACTCTTACTTGAGACACACATTTCCATTGTCCATATTCCAAAATGGGGACAGTATTGATAACAAACCTGTTGATGATCTGTTGATCGTATAGTCCCGCAGGAAGAACTTGCTTATGTAAGTTTATGGGGGCTGGCAAACCCACGTTCCCGCAGCCAGGGAGGACCGTCGGGACAAGCGTCCCACTTACGTGAATCCTCTATGTACACCGCAGGGAACGTCGCCGGCAGTGTAAGGCGTTTAAGTACGGTTACACTCTCTCTACGTGGCCTAGCACACCCACGATCCTGATGCCAAGGATGGGACCGTCGGGATAAGTTCCCGGGTACCTTGTATCTTGAGGCCCCCGCTTACGTGAGTCCCATCTGGAACTGCCGAGCACGGTTAGCAGGTCGCCGACCGGCAGTGACGTGGCCGTACATCCACACGATAGTCCCACCAATGACTTAGGATGGTACCACGGGGGTCGAGTAAGCCCTTCTGCTCGGCCAATTATGGGTTTGGACTCGTGGTGGCAGTGGCTGATGGCCAAGATGCTGGCAAGAGGGCCGATTTAAGGGGTATTGGCTCGCCCCGAGCCAATGGCCTTCGGCGGGTGAGCAGCGTCCCACCTGCTCCGGAACCGTCCTGAAGAGACGGAAGGGCTTAGAATGTGCCCCGTTCGACCTGAGACGAGCGACAGCCCCTGCAGGCTTAGCTAATCGAGGTAGCAAGGCACTGGGTGCCTTGCGCGATGGTTGGGCGTAATCACAACCCCTGTGGCCCTAGGGGTGCCCGGGTACTGTGTGGCGATAAAGAGACGCCGAGGAAAGCACCCGTTACCAAAGACTGACAATACTTGTTGATCGTATAGACAGTATCGTGATTCATCAGTGACTAACATGCGACTCCACTCTTCCACATATAATTATGTAATATATAATATAATTTCATATTCGTACGTGATCCAACGCTGTGAGCGATGATTCAATGCTGGCACTCTCGCACGATTTCTTAAATATCAATTGGATTCCCGAAATCTTCGGCAAAAGTTCATCGTAGACTTGACGTGCTAGTACTGTCGGGTTACGCGATACGTTTCGTACTACGGTTCTGTTTTGTCATTTCTGCCGTCACGATGTCTGCTCTTGCTGTGTTCAGAAACTTTGCATATCTTGATATCGAGAGTTTTTATGATCGGCTCACAACAGACTCGCTACAACGTCTACGTACATCATCGTACGTACGTCGCATGTACACACCTTAAAACGTAACACACGTTAATTGTTATTTTCTTGGTGTAAGATAACAATTTGGGGCGACTTGTGCCTCTGTCATTGCACTTCGCGGCATTACAAAATTTTCGTTGGTACTATATTTCAATACTCGATTACGAATACCGAAACTAACGGGGATCCCAAGAATCTAGAATTATAAGATACTTTCAGAGGGCTCGATATCTTCGAATTCTCTCTCTAATAAAAATCTGCAATTTTATGATTTCAAACGGATCTGAATTTACGTCACTCTACAGAGCGCTCCAAGGTCAAAAATCTTGGTATAAATGCATGTATAAAATTGCGGGAAGTTCAGTTTTCCGTATGCTATGCGTGCGTAATCTACTTCTGTGTGATATCTTCGAGAGACTTCGTTTTTGCAGTATTTGAAATAGGAAATTGCATTATACGAAGAATTTCAAGCTAGATTTTCTATAACACCTTACTGTATTCTGTGCAACAAGTTTTCGATTTACATAAATTTCCAAATCATTTTCTACTATTGTCTAAATATGTAATCACATAAAAGCAATAGCAGTAAATTTTATATTAAATTTTATTTTCATTTATTAACAACTTTTTGGACAATTGCTTCACGGATAGCGACGAGAGTTGAAAAATAAGAGCCAGGTAAGTTCGAATCACGAATATTTCAATGGCTTTCGCTAATTTACTATCTCTTTAAATAATGGTTTTTGATCAGTATCAGTTCGATAATAATTAATAAATAATTTAAGACAAATACTGCGTTATAACGTGTTGTATTATGTTTCTTTCAATGACTTCCACGACATTTAAATCTTTATTACTAATTATTTTTATTATTTTTCGTTTTCAACAAATATCGATCTATTACGACCCTTTAAAATAATTTGCATAACTGAGTGATTAAAACATAAATATGGAAAATCGACAAATAGTGATTAAATGCTATTTTTGCTAAATTTCATCCCTTAACTAACAATATATGAAAACAACTTGAAATATGCTCGGTAGTTTAGAATAAATATATATATATGTATGCATAACATAAGAAAAATTTCTCAAATAATATATTCATATCTTGATAAATAATATTTTAAATGCTGAAAATAACAATTGAATGATTATAAGTGCACATAGTTACTAATTTTAATTAATATTCAAATTTTAAAAAGCACTTATCACTTGCAATTACTATACAATGCAGTAGTGAGATGTAAACTGTATATATTAATAGTGACAATCTTTTTCGGAAATTAATACTTGTTTAATAGAAGCTGTTTAATACTATTAAAATATACTACTACAAAATATACTTATGGAAACTCTTGAGTTAAGACTGCTATTCTCTAATATTCTTCGGTACAATTCAGGAAAGCTATTTTTTAAACTGCTTTAAACACTCATTGTTAGTGGCGATTTTATTTCAGAAGTGAAATGGTAGATATCATTTATATTATACCTATGGTATAGACTGCAACCAGTAGCAGTGTATATAATGTTAGTTTTAATATTTAATTCCTTTAAATTGTGCAACTTTATTATACAATTTTGCTTCTTTGTACTACTTAGTCATTAATTTCTTTCTTGATTTATTTACCCTGGCACTCCTCTATTCTCTTTGTCATATCATTAAAAATATAAATTACAACTAAAGTTATGTATACTTTATGTGTACTGTTCTTGTATACTTTTATACTTTGTATACTATATATTTTAAATCTTTGACAGACATGTTCGAGATCATGCCATATCTACTAACAAAGAAAATGAAAGTTTCTAAAAAATGCTAGCTACTATCTTAATCCTACTATCATTATGGAATTTTTATATTTCAATCCTGCCCTCATTTTAGTAAACAAATAAAAATTTGTAATATCTTAAGAAGCTGTTTAATATGCAACTGAAACAAGAAATTATGTATATTAATAAGAATTTCCATATCTTGTTCAATTTATTTTTATTTTTGAAACGTTGAAAAATTGGGTCGATAATGACAAAGAAACATAGCAGAGTTAATGTATCATGCAACTGTACATTTTCCACATAGATCGAATTCATTGAAATATAATCATATTTGGTATTATTTTCGTTGGCAAACCGTTAGGAATTTGTTTATAATAATTCCAGTACCAGGAAATGTATCTACCGATAAAACAATACTGATAAAACAATTATGGAGAAACTATACAAAATTGAAGCATTTATCACAACAATTGTTACAATTGTGGGAAAAAGCCTATTATTGTAACTAAAAAATACATACATAGACGAGATATATATATATATAATAATATATGTATATCTAAAAAAGTTTAAATTTTGTCATACAGTACTTTTGAATTCTTTTTGTTTCTTTATAGTACGTATATGCTAATATTTACATCTAACCGAACTCTTTTCTATTAATACTATTTACATCATTGCCATTTATTAATTATATTTACCATTTACTAAACTAAATTTACCGTTTACTAAACAATTGCACTCCTCATGTTTCACGATATAGATAGATATAGATTGCATTATTATTAAATTCTATTACCTCATAAATATTAGAAATAAATCTTTAAATTCTTCTGTTTGCTTGATAAAAAATCCCATTAAAATTAATAAGTGATATTATAAGATTCCTTTGTTACTTTCATAAACAGAATGTTAAAATAGCTAATAATATATTATTTTTAATACTTACCTAACGGTAATGTATCTTGAGGGAATCGCTGATGCATATTGATAGCTTCTTTTACCAAATCAATTAATTCATCTTTGTCATATAAAATTTTTAAATATTCTGTATAAAATTTTTGTTGGTCAGTTGCATCAAGATCATTAATTGTAGATTTAAAAACACTTTCTAATAAATTTTGATATTTATTTAGATTGTAAAAATTATCTAATAGCAGCCATCCAAGCGTTTTATCGATGACCTTAATTTTGTTATCATCCAAATTCTTCCGTAATTCAATTAAATGTTCAATACATTGAGTTATAGTCGTAACATCCTTAAGTTGCGTAAAAAGTTTTGAGATTCTACTCATAATATTTGTAAACTTAGAGTCACTGAAAATAAATTACTGAATAAGTTTTACAAATCTATAACATTTATGAAGTATATAGCAATTTTATACCTTTCTATTTCCAAAAGCTTGCAGTAAGCTAATAATAGTTGGTTATAACATTCATTATTGTCCAAGTTCTTTTCATAGTAAGATACTAAACCGTACCAAGCTAATGGATTGTCTGCTTGGATTTTTGTACCTTTTTGGAGAATTAATGGTACTTGTGGTTTATACTCATCAATTTCTTTCATTGCAGCCGCCAATAACATAAGTGCGCTATAATTATTTTGATCTCTCATTAATATCTTGTTACATTTCTTAATCACATCTATATACTTCTTTTCTCTAAATGTATCACGAGCCGCTTTAAGAGCTACTTTTATTTCATTTGACATTTTCACATAAAACTTTGACAAAATAAAATACGTCCAGAACTTAAATCGAATATATAAAATTCGACTATAATACAGACTTTATATCGATACATTCAATTAAATATTTTCTTAAGTATATCAATATGTATGTCGTTAGGTTTATTCGTGATCAAATACAATACTATAACTTGTAATACACATTATTCAAAAATCCTCTATCTTTAAATCGTAAACTTTTTCTTTTATATCTTCAAAATATTTACTTTACATATCCTCAGATATTATAGCTTTGATATATACATATATATACATGCATATATATACATGAGAACGCTCCCGCTTATGGATCTAGTTATTTCCGGACTGGTGCTGCTCCGTGCGGTCAAATACTGAGTTTAATTGAAAATAGCATTTCAAGAACCTACAAAATTAGGGATCTGTCCTGTTTGGTTGGAACTTAGCATATACAAGAACCTATGTATTTAAGCTTAAAGTTAGGAATCTGCCCTGTTTGGTAACACAATAGCATAGGCGAGAACCTATTGAGTTTCAAGCTACAAGAACCTATTTAAGTGTACGGTTCTATGAAAAAGTTCATATCTACTATTCTATCCGAGATAGACAAATATAAGAATGACAGAATCGTGCAATACCGAAACTGATTACAAGTTACCTAAGAAACAGAAATTAATCGTTTATTATATATTCTTTTTAGGGGAGAAAAGGGAATATTCCCTTTCAAACGATTATGGATTAATGGAATGATGCAATAATTCTAATAAATTTTCCATACATCATTTAGATTTAACATTAACTTTTAGCATTCGGCATGTCATCTGTACCAGCATGAACATTTTTTCATTTCGCATGGAACTACACTTTCTTCTGTAGTACGTACGATGGCGTTTGTTGAGACAAATTTAACAACTTTGCATATGAGGTCATTTAAGTTATTTAAGTTGATCGACATCTGTTGTAAGATGTTATAAATTCGTCAGTTCCTAAAGAATCAATTGAGTCAGGGTCGCTGGCTAGTGGCTAGAGACAAATATTTTGAATTTCTTATTTTCCATGACGCTTCTCAAATTATCAAACATTACCGAATGCTGAAAATTCATTTTAGTCGATATACTTTAGTCTTTCTTAAATTATTGTTCGTCTATTATCACTTTATGAAACGAAAGAACCTTTTCGGACAACCTAATATTGCAAATTCGTCCACTCGTTCTTCTATCAGTCAACCTCAACAGTAATGACTGAATGCAATGTATATTACCGAAAATTTTTTTATTAATATCTCGGAAACTAATAAATAGCTGAAATAAGATTTTATATTTGGGGACCACAAACTTTTTTCTATTTTTTTACATAATCTAATAACTGTTGACAAAAAACGCAACTAAAAAAAGGTTTTTCTTTTGTCCAACTAATAGAGGTACATTCTAATCTCAGTAGAGATTTATCATAAGATAAGTTATCATAACACGAATAATGAATGATAACATATCAGAGATAACTGATCGGTATAAAGTTTCAACTATCACACCTTCAGCTCATACAAAATCACCAACAACAAAAGCCAAACGGTAAGCAACTTCCTTATTTCTACCTCTATTATATGAATATTTGAAATATAAATTTGGGGTGAATTTAACAATCGCGCATTAACAATATTTTGTTATTTTTTTATCGAAACTGAAATACTTACATAGAAGTAATCCTGATGTGTTATACCCGTTAGGATCCAACGTAGATTCGAGGAGAAAGGTAAGTTCGAGAGCGTTGGAACAGTATTAAATGAGAAGAGAGAGATATCTTATATGACTCGTGCATTCAGATGGTCACACCGATGATTTTGTACTGAAACTTATTATAATCGCGATTTATAAGAATTTTATCGAATCGTTATTAATTAATAAGTAATTAATTAATTCATTTTATAAACAAATAGGGATAACCATGTTTGTTCACTTTTCGAGGCACCTCGCAGTAGCCTCGCCCCACGTGTTACTGACATAGACATTCCTAAATCGTACATTCGAACAGATGTCACAACCTTAATAATTTCTGTAACTATACATAAAGAATATGTTCCAAATATTATAGAATGTTCAAGCAAGTCTACGAGTCTTTCTCATTTTTCCTGTCTTTTATAGAACATAGGTGAAAGAGAATTGATTCCTCATACAGAAGTGAAGAACGCTAGAATACAAAACACTAAAACAGTTGTTATGGCAGAAACAACAAATTCGCAGCAACAAAGCAGTGCGGCGAAAACTACGGATGAATCATCACAAAGCCTTGTACAAAATCAGAGTGTACCGGATATGGATACAGAGATATCTTCGCAGGCTTGTAATTGCGAAACAGGATGCTCTACCCAGCACTGTAGCTGCGTAAAAGACAAGATTAAGTGTGGACAACGGTGCAAATGCATCAAATACGGATGTAAAAATCAGGTACACGAATTCCCTTCTTCGTCTCCTCTTTCTAATTCACGACACCCCTAACGCTAATATGGATATTAACCTTTTTAGGTAGAAACAGCAGATTCGCAGAAACAAAGCAGTGAAGCACAAATTGTGGATGAATCGTCAAAAAGCGATTCAGAAAATCAGAGTGCCGCGCATTTAGAAGCAGAGAAATCTTCGCAGGCTTGTAAATGCAAAGAGGGATGCTCTACCCAGCACTGTCCCTGCGCAAAAGCTAAGATTAAGTGTGGACAACGGTGCAAATGCATCAAATGCAAATGTAAAAATCAGGTACACGAATCTCCTTCTTCGTCTCCTCTTTCTATTTCACGACACCCCTAACGCTAATTTGGATATTAAACTTTTTAGGAAGAAACAACAAATTCACAGCAACAAAGCAGTGCGGTGAAAACTACGGATGAATCATCACAAAGCCTTGTACAAAATCAGAGTGTACCGGAAATGGATACAGAGATATCTTCGCAGGTTTGTAAATGCAAAGCGGGATGCTCTACCCAGCACTGTCGCTGCGCAAAAGCTAAGATTAAGTGTGGACAACGGTGCAAATGCATCAAATACGGATGTAAAAATCAGGTACACGAATCCCCTTCTTCGTCTCCTCTTTCTAATTCACGACACCCCTAACGCCAATTTGGATACTAATCTTTTTAGGAAGAAACAGCAGATTCGCAGAAACAAAGCAGTGAAGCACAAATTGTGGATGAATCGTCAAAAAGCGATTCAGAAAATCAGAGTGCCGCGCATTTAGAAGCAGAGAAATCTTCGCAGGCTTGTAAATGCAAAGAAGGATGCTCTACCCAGCACTGTCCCTGCGCAAAAGCTAAGATTAAGTGTGGACAACGGTGCAAATGCATCAAATGCAAATGTAAAAATCAGGTACACGAATCTCCTTCTTCGTCTCCTCTTTCTATTTCACGACACCCCTAACGCTAATTTGGATATTAACCTTTTTAGGAAGAAACAACAAATTCACAGCAACAAAGCAGTGCGGTGAAAACTACGGATGAATCATCACAAAGCCTTGTACAAAATCAGAGTGTACCGGAAATGGATACAGAGATATCTTCGCAGGTTTGTAAATGCAAAGCGGGATGCTCTACCCAGCACTGTCGCTGCGCAAAAGCTAAGATTAAGTGTGGACAACGGTGCAAATGCATCAAATACGGATGTAAAAATCAGGTACACGAATCCCCTTCTTCGTCTCCTCTTTCTAATTCACGACACCCCTAACGCTAATTTGGATACTAATCTTTTTAGGAAGAAACAGCAGATTCGCAGAAACAAAGCAGTGAAGCACAAATTGTGGATGAATCGTCAAAAAGCGATTCAGAAAATCAGAGTGCCGCGCATTTAGAAGCAGAGAAATCTTCGCAGGCTTGTAAATGCAAAGAGGGATGCTCTACCCAGCACTGTCCCTGCGCAAAAGCTAAGATTAAGTGTGGACAACGGTGCAAATGCATCAAATGCAAATGTAAAAATCAGGTACACGAATCTCCTTCTTCGTCTCCTCTTTCTATTTCACGACACCCCTAACGCTAATTTGGATATTAACCTTTTTAGGAAGAAACAACAAATTCACAGCAACAAAGCAGTGCGGTGAAAACTACGGATGAATCATCACAAAGCCTTGTACAAAATCAGAGTGTACCGGAAATGGATACAGAGATATCTTCGCAGGTTTGTAAATGCAAAGCGGGATGCTCTACCCAGCACTGTCGCTGCGCAAAAGCTAAGATTAAGTGTGGACAACGGTGCAAATGCATCAAATACGGATGTAAAAATCAGGTACACGAATCCCCTTCTTCGTCTCCTCTTTCTAATTCACGACACCCCTAACGCTAATTTGGATACTAATCTTTTTAGGAAGAAACAGCAGATTCGCAGAAACAAAGCAGTGCGGTGAAAACTACGGATGAATCATCACAAAGCCTTGTACAAAATCAGAGTGTACCGGTTATGGATACAGAGATATCTTCGCAGGCTTGTAATTGCGAAACAGGATGCTCTACCCAGCACTGTAGCTGCGTAAAAGATAAGATTAAGTGTGGACAACGGTGCAAATGCAAAGAATATGGATGTGAAAATCAGGTACACGATTTCCCTTCTTCGTCTCCTCTTTCTAATTCACGACACCCCTAACGCTAATTTGGATATTAACCTTTTTAGGAAGAAACAACAAATTCACAGCAACAAAACAGTGCGGTGAAAACTACGGATGAATCATCACAAAGCCTTGTACAAAATCAGAGTGTACCGGAAATGGATACAGAGATATCTTCGCAGGTTTGTAAATGCAAAGCGGGATGCTCTACCCAGCACTGTCGGTGCGCAAAAGCTAAGATTAAGTGTGGACAACGGTGCAAATGCATCAAATACGGATGTAAAAATCAGGTACACGAATCCCCTTCTTCGTCTCCTCTTTCTAATTCACGACACCCCTAACGCTAATTTGGATACTAATCTTTTTAGGAAGAAACAGCAGATTCGCAGAAACAAAGCAGTGAAGCACAAATTGTGGATGAATCGTCAAAAAGCGATTCAGAAAATCAGAGTGCCGCGCATTTAGAAGCAGAGAAATCTTCGCAGGCTTGTAAATGCAAAGAGGGATGCTCTACCCAGCACTGTCCCTGCGCAAAAGCTAAGATTAAGTGTGGACAACGGTGCAAATGCATCAAATGCAAATGTAAAAATCAGGTACACGAATCTCCTTCTTCGTCTCCTCTTTCTATTTCACGACACCCCTAACGCTAATTTGGATATTAAACTTTTTAGGAAGAAACAACAAATTCACAGCAACAAAGCAGTGCGGTGAAAACTACGGATGAATCATCACAAAGCCTTGTACAAAATCAGAGTGTACCGGAAATGGATACAGAGATATCTTCGCAGGTTTGTAAATGCAAAGCGGGATGCTCTACCCAGCACTGTCGCTGCGCAAAAGCTAAGATTAAGTGTGGACAACGGTGCAAATGCATCAAATACGGATGTAAAAATCAGGTACACGAATCCCCTTCTTCGTCTCCTCTTTCTAATTCACGACACCCCTAACGCTAATTTGGATACTAATCTTTTTAGGAAGAAACAGCAGATTCGCAGAAACAAAGCAGTGCGGTGAAAACTACGGATGAATCATCACAAAGCCTTGTACAAAATCAGAGTGTACCGGTTATGGATACAGAGATATCTTCGCAGGCTTGTAATTGCGAAACAGGATGCTCTACCCAGCACTGTAGCTGCGTAAAAGATAAGATTAAGTGTGGACAACGGTGCAAATGCAAAGAATATGGATGTGAAAATCAGGTACACGATTTCCCTTCTTCGTCTCCTCTTTCTAATTCACGACACCCCTAACGCTAATTTGGATATTAACCTTTTTAGGAAGAAACAACAAATTCACAGCAACAAAGCAGTGCGGTGAAAACTACGGATGAATCATCACAAAGCCTTGTACAAAATCAGAGTGTACCGGAAATGGATACAGAGATATCTTCGCAGGTTTGTAAATGCAAAGCGGGATGCTCTACCCAGCACTGTCGGTGCGCAAAAGCTAAGATTAAATGTGGACAACGGTGCAAATGCATCAAATACGGATGTAAAAATCAGGTACACGAATCCCCTTCTTCGTCTCCTCTTTCTAATTCACGACACCCCTAACGCTAATTTGGATACTAATCTTTTTAGGAAGAAACAGCAGATTCGCAGAAACAAAGCAGTGAAGCACAAATTGTAGATGAATCGTCAAAAAGCGATTCAGAAAATCAGAGTGCCGCGCATTTAGAAGCAGAGAAATCTTCGCAGGCTTGTAAATGCAAAGAGGGATGCTCTACCCAGCACTGTCCCTGCGCAAAAGCTAAGATTAAGTGTGGACAACGGTGCAAATGCATCAAATGCAAATGTAAAAATCAGGTACACGAATCTCCTTCTTCGTCTCCTCTTTCTAATTCACGACACCCCTAACGCTAATTTGGATATTAACCTTTTTAGGAAGAAACAACAAATTCACAGCAACAAAGCAGTGCGGTGAAAACTACGGATGAATCATCACAAAGCCTTGTACAAAATCAGAGTGTACCCGAAATGGATACAGAGATATCTTCGCAGGCTTGTAATTGCGAAACAGGATGTTCTAATAAGGCCTGTGGCTGCGTCAAAGCTAAGATTAAGTGTGGACAACGGTGCAAATGCATCAAATACGGATGTAAAAATCAGGTGCACGAATCCCCTTCTTCGTCTCCTTTTTCTAATTCACGACACCCCTAACGCTAATTTGGATACTAATCTTTTTAAGAAGAAACGGCAGATGTAGAGGACAGTTCGCATGTACTTATTACAGTTGTGCTAATTAGGTAAATAATTTTCGTTTCGCATGTTGAGGATTATTTTCTATCGCTATTGCAATTAAATCTGGGTACATTCAATGGTGGATGATCGATAAAAGCCAAATTGGCATCACTTTAAGTACTTATAATTGTAATTGGGCATCATTGTATCAGTCTTAAGATATGAAAAATACTTTTACCTATGGCAAATGTGACGTGAAGTTGTGGTCAATGATATTGAGATGAAATTGGCGGGAGTTAATAAATATTGGCTTCCCTGTCCCTCCTCCTTACGAAATAACGTTTCAAGGTTTGTAATTCGTGGACTCATTTGAAAGTTAAGCTCATTTGAAGTGGAAAAATCCCATTTCGCTTTTCGGGCCACTAGCATTGTTTCTAACTGATTCTAATCCTGGACATTCTGATATTCTCCCACTGTTTTGTATATTTCACTTTATAAAGAACTGTGTAAATAACGCTATCATAATGAATAGCAATAAGAAGTTCTACTAGAAAACATTACCTACACAATAACAATTCTGTCGCTGTTGTTTTCGTATGCTTTATATTACAAGAGTGGCAATGGAAAGTTAACTTATATAAGTTAATAATTATATTTATTTATACATTATATTCATAATTACTTGTTATTAATATTATAAAGATGTTACATCCACTTGGATGTCTCAAAAAATACTATTCCTTCAGCTTTCAATCGATTAAGTATTGGTCGATAAATATCTGGGGTAAACGGAAAGACTACTCCTCGTTGTTGAATTTCACCTATTAACGAAAAAGAAAAATAATGTACTTTGAAATTATTATTAAATTATATGTTAAAATTTGTTCAGAAGGATGACATGGAATGAAAGTATAAGAAATATACATATGCGTGGATATATAAAATTGTAATATGTATCACGTTCTGTGTAAACATAATTTTGAACGCCTTTATGTTAAAGGGAATAACAAATGTCAATCGTAATTCTTATTATTCGATATGTAATACTGAACGAAGAAACATTTTTTAGAATAAACGGGAAAAAGAAGAACTATACCGTCAAGGATCATTTTAACTGCTATTGCCGTCGGATACCCAACACTGCGCGCCATAGCAGAGTATCCTTGTGATTCGCCATACAACACCAAATTAATTCCTCTGTTTTCTCTTCTGTTGTCTGGCCAGAGTATTCCAACGTCGTGTCTCAGAATTACTAGATCTCGTTCATTTTGATCATAGCACAGCTTTTTTGACAAATAATGTGTCAAAGTATCAAGAGGCGTATTCAACTTCAAGACTAAATCTTCTTCAAGAAGTCCCAAATCTTCAATTGCTTTTACGCTCTCTTCCGAGTTTAGCATTTCTGCCAACTTCCTTTTCAAATTTCCATAGAAGATATTATCATTCGCCAAACCAAGCAAATTGCAAATTAATACTCTCTAGAACAATAAAAAGTTAAACTTAGGTAATCTATGTAAGATCGATGGAAAATTAAAATAGAGACAACAAAAGAAACAACACTTCCGCGGAACGATATGAGTAATTTAAGAAGTTTTATCTGCCAAATATCATAACTTTACTGTATCGCATCGAGATTTTAAAAAAGGTTGTAACGCGTATAATACATAGGTGTATATTACTGGTATGTTTCAAATTATTCTTGCAGAAAAAGCAGACCATTTCTCTTTATGTTCTGTTTACCTTAATTATATGACCACGTTCTGAATTAAATTCGGATGTGTAGTTTAGTAATTGAAATATTGAAAATGTTAAATACAAAATTTGATACATTTCGTTTAAAGCAGGAAAGATCATGTGGAATCATTTTATGATTCTACTTTATCATTCCGTTGATATACATAGAATATTCGGAAAGGGAGCTATTAAGGTATGAAAAATTCATTACATTATGCATTACTCTATTAAAATAATCAGAGATAAAATGATAGAGTGTTTCCTTCCTGTGCAAGGTTCTCAGCAAGAGATGTCAGAAAATTGAAAGAGTACTTCTACGAGCTAAGACAAAATGAAAATATTGATTAGAAGATATATATATATATATATATATATATATATATATATAATATATATATATATATATATATATATATATAAATATATATATATATATATATATATATATATATATATAATTTATATATATATATATATATATATATATATATATATATATATATATATATATATACACTATATATATATATATATATATATATATATACTATATATATATAGTAATCTAACAAAGCAAGCTTAGACGGTCTAAACAACGAGAGGTCAAGATCATTTTGATGATAAAAGTGATAACTTGATATACGACAACAACGAGTAGCGCGTGTATATACATATACAGGGTATATAATAATACAAATAGCAGAGTTTTCTGAGAGCATTCACGTTACGATCATAAAAGCTTTCGTTCGTGTGAAGAGGTTTGCCAGCGTACAAGGATATTTTGACCTTCTTCTTCAGAAAACGCGCAGGAGGCGCAAAAGCAATGAAAAAAATCCACGTGTGTCCTATCGGATCTTATTTCACAGTTACAGCCATTTTTGTGTTTCAATAGTCCGCAACTGTTTGCTTGCAAGTTACGAGTAGAATAATTAAGTCTGTCATTTTGCATGCAAATTCTTTCTTAGTAATTTTTTATTGTTACGTTCTGTTTATTAACTAAACTGTTCCATTTCGTTTATTAATGTTTAGTTCATTATTATTCTAAAATGTGTTAAAATTGCGAATATGTTTCTTGCTTTACCTAAATTATACTTTAAATAGCAAAAGGCAATTTTCTTTCTCTATGACGAGTATACTCATTATTAACCAAAGAGTTGCCATTATTAAATTTACATATAAATGTCACTTTTACATACCCATGTAATATCTGGACCATTTGGATGCAAACTTGGGTGTGGGTTAAGATCCGTTAGTCCAAGAAACTGTAAGGCTCGTATTGTGTTACAGAAACCTTTATATCTTAATGTACCTCGCTGCATTGTTTGTACATTATTGAGTCCATATAAATCCTTGTAAATTGTACTATCACGATTGGGAAAACCTTCCAACGCAAAACCGGGCAAAAAGTCCAAATCTTGAACGGCGGACATAAGGTCTCCTCCTGATTCTATTTCTACAATCTTCAATAGAAAAATAAAATTTATTAATACATAACGTAATACTTAATTGTATATTTTTCCCAATCCTTCGATCAAGATCAAGTTAACATGTATTTTAATTAATATACTTTATATGTATGTACATTTTATTTATTGCAGTGACAAAGAAAACATTGATCCTTGCTGTATCTAGGAAATATATACATTTCCTTTTTTTAGTATGTGTTTAAGGTTACATGTACTTCTTAAAGCCATTATTGGACACAGTGAGAATGATTTATGGAACAAAACGTATCTGTAATAGATCGTATAAACCAATGTCTAAACCAATATATAAATCAATATCTTGCAGAAAATGTAGAGCTCTTTTGCCGAAGTCTTCCTTTTGTAGCATGTTGAGCGAATTAGTTAGCCCATGCTATACCCATTCAATAACGTATTTAAAATAGGTGATTAGGATATGTTCAAAAGAGTTTAGTATGCCACAAGTGTCACAAATATTCGGTTCAGTTTCGGTGATAAAGTAGGAATGTATCCAATTTATATGAGCTATTCTTAATCGAGTTAGTGTTACTTGATCTGACTTTGTGTAGCTTGGTAGATGTTGAATTTCTTCGTTCTTCGTTCCATGATTCTATTAACATTTCAATCAATGCTTTCTGAAATCTTTGTAGAATATAGGTTCATGATTTAACGTAGATACGTTGAAGCTAACATGTTTCTAAGTTTTCTTCTGTCAAAGGAAATGTTCCAATGACATATCAACGAATTAATATCATTTCAGGATAATCGGCATTAATGACAAGTTGTTCCTTTTTTCCACTGTCAAGCTACTATCCCAAATTGTTTGTAGTGTCAGAAAAATGTAATAAAAAATGGGCTGCGAACACTTGCCTATTTTAGGCAAAATCATCGTTAAGATACAGATGCGACTTTTTGAATTGACTTTATTATTTACCCATAATCTAGTCACGATCAGTCGAATTCGATTCTAGAATGCTTCAAACATTTAATTCCAAGCAGATGGCTTCAAATATGCATTAATCAATTACTAACGCAAATTCGACCAATTTACAAACACTTTGATTTCATTTCTCCAAAAGAATAAAGCATTTTCATGAATGCTTCTTATGCATTGTTCTACTATTCTTTGTTCTATTTGTACAGATGTTTCATTTGACTGTCTACTTATGTATAGTTAGATATATAATAGATGGACTTACTTGCTTATTAGAATAGAATTTAGCCGATGATAATGTATTCAGCAACACTCCACGTGGCGACCAACTAAATTTATATCGTAAAGGATTAGAGGAACATTCTGGAGCGGGTAAACCGCCACACCAAGATACAAAAGATTCGATTTTTCCACCAGCTTGTTTAACATTGTCAAAACATTCTAGAGCCAATAAATGATCAATACCAGGATCAAGCCCTACTTCGTTAAGTATGGTCACTTCTGATGCAACAGCCCTAGTAATTAACACGTTAATGTATATTCATTTTAAATTGTCATAATTTCTAAATATTGCTTTGATATTAATAAATATTGCTGTTTACGATTTATAAATATCATTTTGTTATATTTGTTTGCATATTTGTTAATATCTATTTAATTGCCACTTACTCTGTGTGTAAAGCTTTAACATCTTCATTCGTGTAACTCGCAGTCACTAGGTGAGTTTTAGCATGTATGCATACATTCGCAATAACATGATGTAGAGAATACGGTAACAATGAAACCACTACATCTGCCGATTTTACAATGTCGTTTAAAGTATCAGGACGTTCAATTACATCTAGCAGAACCGGTTCTACCCCGGGGAAATTATTTGCTAATACGTCTGCCTCCTCTTTCAATTGAGATGCAACAGTTAAATGTATGTTATTATCTCTATGTAAATATTCAACCAACGGGGCCGAGACGTGTCCAGCGCCAAGAACGACCACCTATTTACAAAACAATGCTTGTTAATATATTACTTGATATTTAATTACCTTTGACTAACATCTTATTTGAATTATTTATAGTTACTTCGTGATCGTCCTGTTTTGCACAATGAAATTAGATGTGACGTGAAGTAACAAGGAACTGTCTTATTAATATGATCAAAAATTCATATGTCCATATATGTACAAATATGTAGTCACAGTCAATTGGAAACTTTTATGAAAATGATCTTTTGCCTTATTCTTCAAAATTGTTTTAATCGAGAAAAGATAGGGTCTATAACTTTCAAGTTCGAGTACGTAACAATAATAAACGTAACAATAATAAATAGTATTCAGATATTACATATACATTTGGATGATATAAAAATAGATAATGTATTGGTACTCGATGAATGAAATTAGTATGGTAAAAATTGACTCGAAAAGTATCATTTTTCTGTACCTTTTTGCTTTGTGCTTCTCTATTGTCTGCCTTATGTCTACAACGGTGATTTAGTAACCTTAATTCTTGGATATATTCAAAATTAGGTGTTAACCGTCCGTTGGATGCTATTATTGCATCATGTACTGCTGGACTAAAGTTATGTTCTTCTAATGGTGCTTTCGCATCCGACTGAATAATATCCAACGCGTAAGGATATAAAAGATTTCCAAAGAAATCTGTAGATTCTTTTGGCAGTTGAGTCGGCATATTGTCAATCGAACAGACTAACACTCCGGGTCCTTTAAAAGACTTTGTATCTTTGTTACGATCAGCATCGTATAAACAAAATGGAGTGTCAATCGTTGTACATTCGTTCATGAACCTATGAACATTTTAAAAATAAGTATAAGGAGAACTTAAGAATGTCGAAGCTTAACTGTTACGAATTGTTTATGAATTCGCGAATTGGCTTTTATATATAGTATATAAAAAGATCGGTGTGAATGTCTAAATCTGTTATATTATAAAACAGTCACTTAAGTAAACGATATACGTGTTATATTAATATTGAATAAATTTAAACTTACTCGATACTGCCACCAGGGTCTGCAGATATATCACAGATAGCTAACATTCGGTGGGGTAAAGAAGGAGCACCAACACTTGATGGTAACCAGGGAGTATAAGCTGGTCTTAGCAAGTATTTTGCATCTGGTATTGTTAACAATTTAGGCGAGTCAACAGCCCAATATATTCCATTAATTATCACCGATGCGTATGGTGCAATCTTTTTGCTGAAAGTGGAAATATATCTCTCAGGATGCTTGTCACATTCATCAGAATCAAAACCACCTCCATCTTTTCTTTCTAGATGATGTCTTCGTCTTACCTCGCATCCGTATATCTTCGTTGTATCTAAAACAATGTTGCCTCTTGTTTAAAATGCAATGATATTTACAATAAAATACAGCCAGTTACAAAAGTCTACATATACCTGCGGAATTTTCTTTGTATATGATTTACCTGTCGCAATTTGTCACAATATTATTTCTACCTACGATATAATTATTGTCGGTGTATTTCTAAAAAATATAGAAATAAAGGAATCAAAGGAATCAGAGGTAACAGGTGTATGTAATTTTTGTAACACTGTATTTTCTATTTCCTTTTTACTCCTTCCTTCTTGATAGAAACGAAAGTAAATGAATATGTGTCTTAATTCACGACTTTTAACAAACTCATTTGCCTTTCATTCAAACTCAAAAGCCTTTCTACAGGCTTTTACTACATATCTATCTTATCTACAGGCTTTTGTGACTAACTATACACAAGATAAACCACGTATAATGGCCCAGAAAAATTCACTGAATTTTCATCTTTCGATTAAACAATATATACAAAGTTTGTAGTATAAACGAGAAGAGTACGATTCTTCAAGATTGTCATAATTCCTACGTGCTAAGAATTAATAGTTATGTCTAGACTGCGGATTTTTATGCGTTTATAGAAAATTTAAAAGTGAAACGTGCTTTGGATTCGTGATTCAAACGTTTACCACTAATGAAAACAACATGATGAACATAAATGGAACATATTTTTAAATAACTCCCTTTTTTCTTTCTTTTTAAATCTCATATTCAATCAATGGTAATCCAATTAAACTTCAGTATCTAGTACCAAGTACTCCAAATTCAATTTCTTTCTTCAATCGATAATTATGAAATAGATATTAATTTAATTTGACATTCAAATGAGTTGTTCCACTTTTTTATTGAATTATGAACTGGAGGAAAGTACAAATCTCTAATATTTACAGACTTATTATGAAATAAATTGTAATAGTAAAATATATAAATATGCAACGCTTACCGCCATGTTCGGCAACCTTTTTCAACATTTCGGGTGGAACGTATTCGTGTGGAAGCTCTTGAAAAACTTCTTGACCGCCTTGACTTACATTGCCACTGCCAGTGAAAATAAAAGTCAATGGTCCAATCGATTTAGGCATAGCACCTAATGCTATTTCGTATCCTGCATCTCGTATAGCTTGCCTTGCCATAGCGGAATCTCTATAATTGTGTGCTGGACCAATATGCTAGTAAACAATAATGACCGTTATTTATAAACAAACAATAAATATATAAAAATAAATACATATTTATTAATTTATTTATTTACTAATTGCAGTATACGCGTCCGATTTAAATGTGTGCGCGCTAGCATTTTTCTAACTACTAAAAATGTGCAAAACTTTTTTCAAAATATCACAGTGATTAATAATTTTGAACGCTACTTCGTACAATATTTTTTTACGTAAAATTTAATGCTTTATCCAAATTCGAGATAAAGTGTTAGACATTCCATCGAAAAACCAATATCCGTGATATTCCGATAAAAAAAGCAAAGTTAATGTCTGAAACCTTTTTTTTCGTATGGCGAATAATTTACGAGTTATTTGAAGTCGTCGTGTTACGAGACTCGCCCTATACATTAACGTATTTTTAAACCAACAGCTACATATTAAATAAAAGTAGAAGATTCTTTGAGAAATTTTATTCGTTTTATTAAATTTTTTACATGTTTTTCAAAAGGGAAACTTTTTTACCATCCTATATGTATCTATGATAAAATAATAGTAAATTTAATTGCATAAAATACTTTCCAACATAATTATCATTGTTACAGTAAATTTCTTAACTTAATGTGATCTTACCATGAATGGTGTATGATGTCCTAACGCAAGTAATCTTAATCCAAGTCCATGTAATATATTCACCATACCAGCTACACCAGCATATTTCCCGAAGGCAACCACTCTTTGTCCATTATCATCTGTTAACTTTTCATAATCTAACAAACGTATATTCTTTTCCAGAATAGCATCCAGAAGAGGCATATTACTTTCTTGCGCCTTAATAGTATGAGAAAAGAAACAGTAAGTTCTATTCGATATAAGTTGATCCACAGGAACTTGTTTAACTCCAAAAATGACGGAAGCAGGACTAATATCCTCTTGTAGTATAGCGCCTGCAGCTTGGTAAGCATGTGCAGGATAAGCTCTTCTATTACTAGGCTGTACAATTACTTTCACTCCTGCCCTAATTAATTGGCGAACATTCGCAGGTGCCAAAGGGGCTCTTCTTTCCCATACTGATTGATCTTCTCTTCTGATTGCTATTATTTTGCCTTTTAAATTCTGCGAAAAATATTTTGCGGTATCGATTCTTAACATATACAAGAAAATATATATTCGTATCTGTTCTTATTTTATAGCGCGCACTACTTACATTCATACAACGTGCTGAAGACATGATGAAGTATACTATTAATAAATTCACATTGAGTTCGCACTTGCGTAATTAAAAAGCCTTTAATGTGACACCATATAATCGCGTAAAAAATACAAAAAGACTTCCTATCAATGTAACGTGTGTTCACTTCATTGAATCTACAATAATAAAGTGGCAAGAGAAGAATACATACTGCAATACAGCATAACTACGTCTATTTGGAAATAAAGTTGTATTACTGCCATGATATTACATGGGTCAGTGAGGTCAAACTCAGAATATGTTATTCTTACTACATCACTGATAAACACCAAGCCACGTGTTTATCGAAACGATTTGACTTTCTTCCACTACATGATTTCCATCGCTTCGCAATTACTTCATATTGAAGATGCAATCTTTTTTTTATTTCTTTCAATGTGACGTAATAATAAATGAAATTTTTCGTATTTAAGTATTTCGTAGCTCAAAAATATTGGAATCCCCCAGAATGTTAGCATTCTCAAGAATATTGTAATTCCCGAGTATTCCGAGAACTTGAATCATGGTCTGATACGGGTTTTTTAAATATAGCCAACGATTTTTCCAAATTTTGAATCCCGACATGTTTTTCTTGAAACGAAAAATTACAATGATTTGCAAAAGTGTATAAACAGACCGCTAGTCTTATGAAAAGCGCGATAATACTACCAATTATTCGATTGATCGGTAAGGATTAGCTAATTGTAATTACGAGGTGAATCTGTCAAACAAACTATAATAGTTTAGTTTCATTTGTATTAACAATATACGGAATATTTTATAAGAATAAAGACTTGAAACCACGTTTACAGTTTTGCACATTTCGTCAGAAACGGACTAAACAGTGAATAAACGGTAGGAAACGGAACAGTAAACAAATAGATAAATAATTTCAGTCTGGAAGTCTTGAATAGGAGTTCATTTACGATTTTTATAATAATTTTATAGTTTTCAATATCCCACGTAATTTACCATTACAAATATCTACGGTTATTATCAACAACAGTCTTTCCAATTTCCGCATCAGTCACTACTTCTTGTTTCCTTTTATTGGGTTGGCAACTAAGTGATTGTGGATTTTATCATTAGGTGGTAATGACAAAATCCGCAATCACTTAGTTACCAACTCGATAGTTTCCTGTAATTAGGTACTTCTCTTCTTTGATTTTCCTCCTCTCTTCCCCTTGCTCATTTCTGACTCCATCTGCATCTTCTATCTTCCTTTCCTTCTATCCTTTTATCCTTTTACCCTTTTTACCTTCCCTAACCACTTCACTGTTTTCTCTGCCTCTGTTTTCCTGCCGTCTTCACCTCTTCACATTTCTCCAACCAATGTCTTAACGTGTCTTAGCAAAATCTATTCGTGTTTTCCGTGCTACCGCATCTTACTCTAGCTTAGGTTTTTCACTAGATCATATGTACCTATTTAACTTTGGCATAATCCGTGTGCAATCTGGATCTTTGTATCTTACTACATCACCTTTGCTTCTGCAACTCTTTCTCTCTTACCCTTAATATTTTCTGCCGACTGAAGCAATTCCTTGAAGTGATCTATTCTGTTGTTTCTTTCAACCTCTTCTTGTCAACCGTTCTTACTCTGCTCTCTTTTAAACATTTCTTACAATTCGCTATATTGTCCTCCGTCCTGTTCTTCACTCTCCTCTCATAATTCAGTGGTCTTTTTGTTAATCTTGTTTTCAATTTCTCTCTCTTACCTTCTTCCCACACTATACAGTCTGGGATGCACAAAATGAAACAGTATCATTTCTTTATGTGATAATGGCTTATCTCTGCGGCAAATCGCAGAGAAATATGGTACGAGTATGAATGATAATTTCGAAAATAAAAAAAAAACGAAACTATGGTGGTGTGCCAAATTTTACAAGAAATGGTAGGCCGCAGATTATTTCCGACAGAGAGGTGCATAAAAATGTACGTCGTATTCGGTCTATATGTCATAAAATACCAAAAACCGCTACTACTATATTTATCTTATAATTGCCTTAACCTTTATCGATCAATCGAACGATTGCTGGTATTATCGTCCCTTTTTTATCAAACTTGTGGTACGTATTTATATTTTTGCTTCTTATTGTATATCACTTACATGCATATTTGAAAGATTAAATTTTTTCTGCCCCAATAAATTCAAAAACACAAACACTCTAAAATCATATACAGTGCTTGTATTTAAAAAAGCTCATTCCGAAATGTGATTCGATTTCTCAAAATTCCGGGGAATCGCAATATTTTTTACTATTTCTGATTGTTGTCAAATAAAAGAAAATTTTTATTCGATTTACTTTATTATTATATGAAATACATTACATAAATGTCAATTAGATTGTGTTTTAATAGATAAATACATTTTGTTTTTTATTGTCTGCTTAGTTGGATTTATCTTCTTCAGTATTTGAGTCATCACATTAACTAATTGTTCCGAAGTAAGACCAGTTTTCTTCGATTTGAACTTTTGTAAAAGTTCCGTTGTTGTCATTGGTTTACGCATAAGATAACGCCTTACTGCATCTTCTGTGATGCCGGATTCACTGCAACATAACAAAAATACCTTTTACTTAAAAAATTATATTCTAAATATCTTTTCGCATGTTTAATATTTAGATACCATGCTTAATGATTAGATTAGACGAAACCTTAACTTAAACGAAACATTAGCTTAATTCATAGTATATTAAAAATTATAATCTCATTATTAATTAATTTTAATTATATATAGATGAGAAAGATATATAAAAGATAGATCTATATATAAAATACTATTTTCAAAATTGAAGAAATTATGCGGAGAACAATTTTAATTGTTTATAATAGCAAGCGACATACCTGACTCCTGGAATGTAAGAAGTTACTGGTACTAAATTGAAATTATCCAATTTCAATTTTTTTGCTTGTGATAAATCTGGAGATCCAGATTGTTTTCTTTTTAAATTATCTAACATCGCAGCTGGTATAGGAGTTGCAGACCTTGAACTATGAGCACTATTAGACTTTTTATTATCTTTTTCCTTTATTGTATCAGATCCTGAATCTGAATCACTGGAAAAGTCACTAGAAGAATCTTTTCCTGACGCAAGCTTCTTTACATCCTTTTTCTTAGATTGTTTCTTCTTTTTCTTTTTATCTTTCTTCTTATCTGCATCTTTATTGGCCTTATCTTTATCCTTTATAAGAAAGTAAACAAACGGAATAAATATTTCAATTAACATAAACATTATTATAATTTTTAGTATTTTGAATTTACCTTATCATCCTTATCTTTATGTTCATCGTCTTCGTCTTTTTCTTCTTCACCATCCTTTTTATCCGCCTGTTCTTCGTCATCGTCATCTTCATCAGAAGCAAGTAATTTTCTCAATGCATCTTCTTCCGCAACTGACTTAATTTCTTTTTGTTGTTCCAATTCTGATTCAGAATCGGACGAGTCAGAAATGTAATCACATTCTCTACCTTCTTCATCCCCATCGTCACTTTCTTCAAATGCTTCATCATCAGAAGCGTTTTTCTTCTTCTTTTTCTTGACAGCAACTACAATACAAATATTTCAATTTATATTTTAACTGTCTATAATAACAAATACAGAAGTTATTTATTATAATAAAATAAATTCAAAATACAACTATATAACATTAACTATATAAATAAAAATTAAATTATCTTAACACGTTGATTGCATATGACACATTCAATATATATTACAGCATTGTATTTCACAGACTAAGTGTATAACATATCTCATCTAAGTAATAACAAAAATAAAAGAAACGTGTAACTAAACCGCTATTAAGTATAATTAGCAGCACATACATTTCTTAACAATATCAGAAATAATATTCACCTTTGCCTTTCCTTTTTTTCTTACTGTCATCTTCTTCATCAGAAATTTTTTTATTTTCTTCGTCATTACTAGCTGAATCATCATCATCACTATTCATCCACTCATCCATTTCAGATATTTTTAAATCTTTCTCCTTTTTACTTGGCTTTTTCCCTTTTCCACCTTCTAACATTTCCTCATCATCTGCACCCTCCTCATCATTCCTAAGTCTTTTACGCAACATCAGTGAAAAATAATTCATTACTTTATTTCTACGACTAAACTCCTGTTCTGCTTCTTCTGCACTCAATGCTTTGTACCTTTGAATTGGTTGAAAATTATACCTGAATATAAAAATTGTATGCGTTAACATTGTAATAAATTCCGGTTTAATACTCAAGCAAATTAATTACCATTCGAGAACGACAGGCAGAAGGGTTAGGGCAAAATAACAAAGTGCAATGTAACATATGTCGTATTACTAGGTAGCATAAGTGTACTGCAAAGTGACTTAAGTAGTAATGTAAGAAAGTATGTAAACCGGAAGTCGTCCAAAGCCGAAAGGCAGGGATTAAGTTTAATAAATAATAAAATAATAATTACCATTCATGCAATGGAAATGCTTCTATAGCTCCATCAGCAGCATGTGTGAAAACATAATATGCAGCATTTTCACTCACACCACCTTCCCTTATACCTTTAAACTTTTTCCCAGTTTTTCCTCCAGATTTTAAAATCCAAGGTTGATCTTCTGGTTTATATTTTCTACTTGTAATACCAAATTTTTTTCTTCTTGCTTCTTCTCTCGCATCTCGTCCAAATTCAGAGCCAGCTCCAAATTTTGGTATTTCCTCTTCTATTCCTTTGTATTCCTTCATATTATTTTCACGTTCCATTTTCACTTGAGTCCATTTTGAAAAGTCAACATTTAATGTGGCATTAAAGCGCATCACATTGTGCTTTTTCTTGTTATTTCTAAAAGACAACATTTTATTTAATATTAATTCTATATGTAATTTGTAGTTATTATAATTATGTAGTAATTATTTTATTACATACTTTGGTACTCTGATACTGAATTCTTGTATCGAAGGCACAAGTGAAACCTAAAAATTATAATTATGTTAATATCTTCAATTACCATTGCAATAAATAAATAAATGAATAAAGTATTTTAGATGTAATTTTCACTTTTATTATCCTTTAATTCGTACAGCAATAAACTAGTTTCTATAAAATGTTTCATTTTTCATTCAGTTATAACCTATATACAAATTTTACGCTCCATTTTTAATTGTAATTACTCATACAAAAATTTTACGTTTAGATACCTTTGGAACCGCAGGCGATGTCATCTTGATAATTGAGTTTAGCTTTATAATAATGAAAAGAAGAAAACCGTCACAATATATCACTATGCAAAACTAGATTTTATATTGTAGGTTATTTATAGGAATGGACAATTCTTTGTAAAATTTATGCACATATTATTCATCCATTCATTCCAAATTCAATTTTAAATTTAATTCGAATGACTTTAACTCAACAATGTTCCAGAAATGGTACTCGCTGCTGCTAGAAATAGCCAAGAGACTATTTCGGTAAGTTCGACTGCTGCTCGTTATTCCCAATCGTCGAATTCCTCAGCTTCACTAGGTAGCACTGCCAGAGGGGATCGATTCTCGATTATCCCAAAATAAGAGGTGAGCACTTAGAACGACTGAATGAGATGAATTCAAAATTTGACCCATTTATCTATAGCGTGCAGCTATCTTGAATATCTCAGTCGATCGTGTACTTGATATCGATCCTCGTTAGTATGCAGGAATGAGTAGTGCCATCTAGCGTGTTAATGCTACTGGCAAGTATTTGCACTTTCGGCTTAACTGCTACGGACAGGGGTACCAGCACGGGGAGGATTAAAGTTTCTTAAGGAAGAATGAATGTTTTTAATATTTCTTTAATTTATCAGTTTATTTAATTTCATCAAGTTGCTATATTTATTAACTTATTTTGCCACACATTTATTATTCCGTTTTATTTATCTTCGATCCTTCCACAACAAACTTAGTAGAATATATATAACTATCGCAGTTAACGAGCGAAACGGCCCTTGACGACAGCGGGTGTAGCTCTTCTGTGCGAAGGGCACCCTCGCGTTCAGGAATGGGTGAACTAAAAGGTGAGAACCTTATGTCCCCCATTTTTGTGTCCTTTCCCTCTTATATTCCTCCTCGTTCTTGGCATCTAACGTCAATGAAAAATTAATTTTCCAGTGTTCTCTGTTGGAACCAACGTAGCCTCACAAGTCTTGCCCAAAGACGAGCGGGCAATTGCCTGCTAACAGTGGGAGGAGAAATTGTGAAGACCAGTAGGCGTCTTCAATTATTAAAGATACCGTAACCGGATGCGATTTTACAACCACATTTAACAGTCAAAGGTTGTATCAGCGAACGTAAGGTTTCATTTGCTATTATTTTCGAATTGAGTTATATAAGGGAGTGAGAATGAGTAGACCCAAACGAATTGTTTTATTTAAATAGTAACACTAATTCGAAATAGTCGAGCAATGAGGAGGGTGGTTACAAATCTATGTGTTACAGAGCTCTCACCTTGTTATTATACTCCGTCGATCACACAAGGAGAATTTTCGGTAGTCAATTATACTTGGCTGAACTATCTGAACTTGTTTACCAAATGAACTTCTATTACTGATTTAACTGACCGAAGTAGCTGCTCGTAGTAACTGTTTACTGATTGACGTTAAGTAACTCGCTGAAGCGACTGAACCAAACTGTTTACTGAAAGACCGAACTGAAGCAACTGATTGAAACAACTGTGATTGACTTAATTCGAAGTTCGAAGGATAAGTATCGCGCAATGTTTTGTTCCCACGGGAACTGTTTGTCTTTGTGCGAACGATGGAATGTTAACACGTAGTTATCTTGCGACTGTTGCAATTTCATGTTGGGGTTTGGTATGTGGTCTTCCCAAGAGTATTGCAGTCTTCATTTCTGCTGATGCTCCTCAAGAGCATTACCGTTTCATATTTCTGCTGATTAGAGTTCGATATGCGATCTTCATAAGTACGTTGCAGTTTCCTATCTTTGCTGATAACCTTCTCAGGAGTATTAAGGTTTCCTATTTCCGCTGGTTAGAGTCTGATATACAGTCTCCTTGAGGGCCTTGCATTCTCCTATCTTCCTTCTTCTGCCTACTGGGGTGTCATGGTGAAGTGCACGCGTAAAGCGGGGCGCGTAGGCGAGCGTTCAATTGTTCTGCCAACTCTCCACACTGCAACAGGTATTACTCCACACTCCGTGATATAACAAAGTGTTTTACAGTGTAATCACTTATTCGTGAGATATTTCTTTAAACACTCTGGGGACTGGCTGCTCCGACAAACATATAGCCTAAATTTTCGGGTGTTTTTGGAGCGATTGAAAAATATTCAAAGCGATCAATATTACATCTAATATATTGATAACGGTTTCGTATCATTCAAGCATATAATGTAATGTAAAAACATTTTCATAACATTTTGTTTATAGCATCCATTGCTTTTTTCACTATTTTATTTAACAGTAGTTAAAATTTTTATAGAATACCGCATGAAGTATGAAAGACGCGAATTTGTATCTCTGGTCCCCAGAGTATTAATTCTGTTGTGCTTATTTTTGTGCGAACTAATTGAAGTGACATGGTGTGGCATTAACTGATTGTGACGTGCATATTGTTGCTTTATTATTTCAATTTTGATTGTAGGTTAGCACTTTACGTCGGAGTTGACAGACTTTTGCACTTTTGTTCATTATTACGATTCGTTATTCGCGAAATATTCTATAAGCGATTCGTTGTCATCTCATTTGCGTAGTTTTCTGATCATGAGCGCAGCAGAACCGATGACCTCTGTTTCCAGCCCGGTCGTACAGGTATATAAATTCAATTTCTTGTTTACCCCTTGTTAAAATTTAGTTATTACTTTCTTCTTCGTGTATCATTTCAGTGTAAAAAACCCAAACAGAAAAGGAAAAGGCTGAATAAGAACCGTTCGAGGAAGCGCGGGCGCTGTGCAGGGATGAGGTTCCAGGAACAAAAGAAAAGAACGTGTATGTTGAAGGAAGTCGTGCCCGCCTTCCTCAGCACAACGAATCCTGCGTCAACGCAGCGGTCCAGCAGTCCTCCTCTCGTTGACTTTACGTTGCCAGAGGAAGATACTGCGGAGCTCTCGCCGTGCCCGTCCCCTGTTGAATTGCTCGTGACGGACCATTGTGCCAAAGTCTGGTTATCTTCGAAGATTCCGGTCGAAATTTTGAATGCGCACGTACGTCATCATATTTCCGGGGCAGGAGGGGTTTCGCCCATCGTACGGTCCTGGTGCATGGATGTCTTTCATCAGATGTATCTCGTCGAAGATTTTCCTGATGTGCCTTCTTATGATTTCAATATTCATCGTTTAAATTCTGATTCTACATTGTAGTGTATATACATATACATATATTTGTTATTATATATTGTTATGGCTCGCGTTGATCGCAAGCCATGATATATCCCTATCTGATCTAAAGTCACGGCTCATGTTAATCGCTAGACGTGACATCAACCAAAAGATGGAAAGTAAGAACAAGAGCCATAAATTTCACCCATGTTCATCGGTGATCTCCCTATTCATCTCTACTTGTAAGTTAAACTATTTTTATATGATGCGTAACAACAAAATTTTAAACGTCTTCAATTTTTTTATTATCGTATTCATTAATGATAAATAAATATAAATTATAATTTGAATAAAAATAAATAAAAAAATTAGAAAAATTTGGTGCAGATTTTGTTTACATATTTTAAAACAATAAATAAAATTATAAAACTAGATTCCAACAACACGTAAAATAGGATTACAACTAGTAATTAAAATAAGATTCCGGAAATTAGCTGGAAAGTGGATTGGTTGCGACTATGCAAGTAAAACCTTATTATCATCGAGTAAGAACAAGTCAGTAACCAATGATTAAAGCGATCCCAAGTACCATGTGGTTGTACTACCCGCTCCACAGAAGTGGCTTCACACCCATCGCCTTAAGGTTTATGCTCTATCTCTATATTTCTATATCCATATCATAGATGCATATCACGACTCAATTTTCAGACGATTTTCCCTAGGCTTCGATATACGAGCGTCAAGACCTGTTTATATGATCGTGGTATACACTCCATACACTGTGGCCCAGACTCGTTCGTACATCTAGTAACTAATTCTAGTAATAACATTTAAACGATAAGGAATATAGTAATTTAGTATGAATTTAAATATTTGTATAATTTTGAAATAAAAACCCAATGATTGTGAAAGGTTAATTACATGCAATAGATCATATGAAAAATTACAATATTATTAATAAAGATGTATTAAAAATATTATATTAAATGTTTTATTTCTTTCCATAACTGTATTATAATTGATATTTATGTTATTTATGTCATTAATTGATTATTTATGTTATTAATTGATAAAACATATATATTTAGAAATGTACAAGCAAAATATTTACATATACGTACATTTACGTACATTTATTGGAAATATAAAAGATGAAACACTTAAATGATGATCGGTCGGCCATCTGCTGATGTTGCAGCCGAAGCCACGTCATATTTTGTATGCTTTGTGACTTAGGTGTGTGAAGTATTTCTCGATTCTCTTATAAAAATTACTTTTCAGCAACCGAAAAGATGAACATATTTCGACTCTTAGGTGACTTATCACATCTCGTTGCAATTATCATTCTCCTTCTCAAAATATGGAAAACACGAAGCTGTGCCGGTATACATCAGCAATATGATTTATATACTTATTATACCTAAATTATTATATTTTCATTTAAAATATCCATTTTTAATAATATTTGATGTGTGTTTTACAGGTATAAGTGGCAAGTCGCAAATTTTATTTGCGATTGTATATACAACACGTTATCTAGATTTGTTAACAACATACGTGTCAGCATACAATACGTTTATGAAGATCATTTTTATTGCAACTTCTTATGTTACAGTTTTTTTAATGTATGTGAAATTTAAAGCTACATATGATCATAATCATGATACATTTAGGTACGTCTTTATTTTATAATAGTATAAGTCGGGAACAAAGATAATTGGACAATAACTGCTATCTGTCTCCTTGTCGTTGTCCCCGATTGTCCAGATATATATTAAATGATAGATATATATATATAGATATATATATATAATGATGTCCAGATATATACTATATCATAATTATAATAATACATTTATTATGTAATATACATACATGTGTATGTTTTTGTAATTTTTAAGTAACATCTGTATGTTGTAATTGTATGTAATAATATCTGTTATTTGTTTTCAGAATTGAATTTTTAATCCTACCTACATCGGTGTTGGCATTATTAATCAACAATGAATTCACAATTGTAGAAGTTCTATGGACATTTAGCATTTATTTGGAGTCTGTAGCAATATTGCCACAATTATTTTTGGTATCAAAAACAGGAGAAGCAGAAAGTATTACCAGTCACTATCTTTTCGCTTTGGGGTCTTATAGAGGCCTGTATTTGTTAAACTGGGTGTATCGTTATTATGCAGAAGATCATTATGATCTAATTGCTATAGTTGCTGGTTTAGTACAAACAATTCTTTATTGCGACTTTTTCTACCTCTATATTACCAAAGTATTGAAAGGCAAGAAGTTACAACTACCTGCTTAGCTGCATAGAAGTATTATCATTTGGAAAATTATATATTGCTCAAACGAGCGGTATTATCATTAATTGAATTTATATAAATTTTGGCAATATTTAAAAATCGAGGAATGTTCATGTACAAAGTATACATTTTATTAATTGTAAAGCATTCCATTTTTCTTTACGTTCAACATCAGAAACATCCATGTATAATTTCTCATTTATATCCCACATGGCAACATTATTTTAGACTGTTATCCTCATTGATTCTCAGCATATTACGTCTTTATATAATACATAATAAGTATGTATTACTATGATAACTATATCATTCATTTAATTAAAATATACATAAAATACAAAATAATTGGAAATGAAGGTAATAATGTTGTGATTTCAAAATTGTTTATATTTTTTAGAAACTAGAAATTAATTATACTGATATTTTATATTTGTAGCTTTTGATATATTAATTTTATTTAAATGAAATTATATCATATTGATTAACAACGCAGAATTATATATTTTACTAAATCGGTTATGTGTATTGCTTCACTAAGAGTTGTGGATCTATCTCTTACATATATAATGCCATTTTCAAGACTAGTCGTATCAACAGAAACTATAAAAGGAATTAAGCATGTATCTATAATTTTTTCTGAAGTGGTTAATATTGTATTTAGGCCCTTTGTTCTTAGCATATTATTTAAGTAAAGTACAAAACGATTTAAATCATCATTTTGGGTATTCTCTTCATTATTTGATCTTTTTATATGAAATGCAACTTTATGTGGTGCTAACTTGGAATGAAGATGCGTTTTGGAAGATTTATTCATATCATATGCGTCACAAAGTAGTGCTAAACAACCCCAATCTAAAGATACCTTATGCTCAACCATTTGTATGTTGGTAAAATCTTTTTTACTATCAACCTGGAAATAAAATAATCCATAAAAATAACTGTTATTTATAAATTTCTATGAATTCAAGTATATGAAAGAAGAAATGCGAGGCACCTGGGAAAATAGTTTTTGAACATCTGTATGGTAAGTTATCTTTTCCACAATAACATTGCCAAATGGAAATTGAGCTTCAATATCTACTACATTACAACCTTTTATCTTTTTTGCTTCTGTAAGCTTAAATCTAGAAGGATATTGTGCTAATCTCCGCCACCAAATTTTACGTTCTTTCTGAATTTTATGGAATACATCTTTTGTTTCTGTATTATTGTTAAAAATATTTGTCGCAGCAATTCTGTGAGAATTTGATTTTTGTATAGACAATAGATTTGAATCCCAATAATCTTTTGAGTTCTTTATTGAAGCTAATCCAAATGGTATATCACTCATTTCAGTTTTTATAACAAAATTTAGAGTCTGATTAAATTCATCTGATAAGAATATATTATAGCGTGACATTGTAATGCAATTTAGAAACCATTGTTCTTCAAGATTTCTTAGTAGCATTTTACCTTGAGGGCCATATTTAAGCCCGCATTCTGTAAGACTAATAAAATGTGAACTTAATTCCTTTAGTATGTTTCCTATATTCATGATGCTTGTACGATAGTCTGCAATGGAGCTACAAAATATTCTTCCTCTGTAATGGCAGCATTCATTAAGATTTCTTTTCTAGATATGTTATGCTCTACATTATCATTTCGCATAAGCATGGATTCTGTCTCAAATGGACTATACATAGGTTCAATTTCTTTGTTAATCTTTGTATTGCGTAAATTTTCTGTAAAAATAATTGCAGCTTTTAGGACAGAAGAACCATAATCGTCATCAACATTAAGTAAAGATAATTGTTCTATTTTTTGTATTGTCTCTTGTTTTATAACTGGTATTGTTGAACTCGAATCTATGGGCTTTATAGAATGATGATAAAGGACTGAATTTGAAAACATCGGTAAAAATATATAATTCAGTCGTTGAGTACATCGAACAAGTGCCATTTGTAGAATGTTACTTATAATAATCAGTATTCTTACTTATCCAACAATTAAATTTTCATCTAACAATTATTTTGTAATTTAATATTCTGTCACTGTAGTCAATACAATTTCACATTTGTTTTATATGTATTCGATGCAATATTTTATAGTTATACGTTATACAGACTGTTATACTTTATATGTACTATATATATAAACTACCACATCTAGCGTGTTATGGGGGGAAAAAATGGCCGTAGAGGGAATTTTGATGACGTAATGTAGCACGGTAACGATAGGAATAACGGTGCATTTGTGTTGGAGATGCGATGACGCTATAATTTGGAATCATTTATTTGTAGACGCTTATATGTGTTTATATACAGCTTATATATTATGATTGTAGAGGTATAGCGGATTTGTACTTTATAATTTGTATTGTTCTATTAAAGTTGCAGTATGACTATAAGTTCAGGCAAGACTAATTTGATGTAATCTCTGTTTAGGCGACATAAAATTATTGACTTCTTGTTTTATGTATTATGATAGTTTTCGACGCGTAAAATTCAAAAATACAAGTATTTAGAAATTCAGCGGTTCAAGAATTATGCGTATGTAAAATTTAGCATTTTTAGCCTATTTTATAGGTTAGTATGATGCCATATTGCCTCTATTCATTATTTGATTGGGCCGACCACGATCGCGTAAACAGATCTCGATATTCATATACATACATATACAAGTGGTTACGTTACCAGATTGAGGGAATTTAGAGAAAAATCACTCTAAGGTAGAAGTAGAAGGGTTTTATTCTGTGATGAACGAGACAGAAACAATCTACTGGTTTCTGATTGTCTTGTAGAATCAGAACTTTGTTTTTTTTCCATATTGGCTTTTTTATGACTCAATCCTTGCACTATTTTCGCTTTCGGGTGTCGAGACTTTTTTTTATATGAGTTGACTTGTTCATATGACCGTATCCAAACCTAATGCAATATTCACGATTTTAAATCTTACCGCAAAATGATCGCCAATCACGTGCATTTGTGTCATGGATATAAGAATATCGAGACAGAGCAATGACTAAGCGAGGCAAAGCCGTTTCCACGGTACGGAGAACGTGGTTATTTGAGGCCGCATTGGTGAATTGGTGTAGTTTGTAATCTTATTATCGTAATCTTATTATCATGAAGTAAAAGCGAGTCAGGTCAGCAGTAGGGACAAAAAGAGGGTGATTAGTTGTTACGAGGAAGACCAAGATGTATTGTGAGAAATGCCGCACAGTGCATAGTAAACAATTGTAGAAACAGTACGCGAAGTCATCCTGTTTTAGGACAAAAAAAAAGGAAAAAAAAAGAAAAGAATAATGTCTTGTATCATCGGTAAGAAAAATATTCTCCTTGCATATATAATGATTATATATATTGTATTGTCAAATGATACAAAATTATACATTTAACTAATTTTTTAATAGATTTTCAAAGAATGAACAATTAAAATCGTTTTGGTTAAATATACTAGAACTGGAGGCGGAATCAGTTAAAACTGAAATAAGAATTTGTTCAGCACATTTTGCAGAAGATGCCTTCTATTTATTACATGGTACAAAGTGACTTCGACCAAGTGCACTACTGTCTAAAGGTATGAAATTATATTATTATCAGAACTGAGAGTTAATACCTTGCTTGTAATGTCAAGAGCTTATGAATATGTTTGAAAAGAGTTTTGCACAACTGTTTACCATATTGCAAAACAATTTGCAAGTGGTATCAAAGTATTCAAAGAAAGCCTATTCCTATTTTGTTATTTCTATATTCATATATATTTGTGCATAGCTAGCTATTCTATTCATTAGACGACTCATGGATAGAGGCCGACATGGCGTCAAAGTAACATGTAAAATAAAATGTAAAAGAAACGCACAACTATACATATGCATAATTCTTGAACTGTTAGATTTCTAATGTTAAGACTCGCTTTTTTGGATTCTACGCATCAAGAACTATCATAATATATTTAAAAAAGTCAATAACTTTATGTCCCCTAAACCAAAGCCTAAATATCTAATATTTTGCTTCAGTATAATTTAAAAAATAATCATTTATTGAAGAATACAAGTATTTTAATATGGATATATTGAATGTGTGCATTAGTTTCTTCTTTTGATATTAATTCTTTGGAAATTTTTGGAAATATATTGTTATAATATTAAGAAAAATTAAGTCATATTGGAAATTAACTAATAATGAATATTTTACATGTAGGCAGTACTAACAGTATGCTTGCTGTACCTGGCTCTAGTACAGTTACTAAGAAAATTAAAAAGTCTAATGAGAGTGAATCCAGTAAGCAAGACACATGTTTAATGCTCCTATATGAGTTTAGATTAAAATAGGAATAATTTTTTTAATATACAAGTACTTCCTAAATTATAGAATTACAAATTGAATATAATTTTTCCTTTTAATATTTATTTATTTTTTTATTGTTTTTAATCTTTGCAAAATGCATTGCTATAATATTTAAAATGAACTAATAATGAATATTTTATGAATAGGCAGTAGTAGTAGTATGCTTTTCCCTCCTGCAAGGAAGTTTAGAAGAAAGAAATTCCCTGATGGTTGGCTGAATAATCCAAAATTTGCAACACGGCTCCAAAGATGCGGTGAACAGCTGAAAAGAGCAAACTGTTGAAACATAAAAACAGTCTGGAGCACATAACACGTGTGGATATAAGAGAAAAAGCTGCAGGTGGTGTAGTACTGTCATTATTGACATCAGATTATATCATCTCTTTATACATATGTCAAATAAAATAATGTTATATTTGCTTATTTTTAATTATAGCGAGTATAGGGGAGACCAATCACGTCAGTATCGACACCCTTTAACAATGACAGGTAATATCATTGATTAATAGACAAATAGGTTAATAATCAAATATCACACAAAAAAGTATACAAATTCTAGAAACGATATATAAATACATATATAATAAAGATTAACTATTTGCATTGCTTTGTTTTTGATATATCTTTTTTAACCCTTTCGCGATGGCGGAACTAGTCACAAGTATGCCACTAACAAACAGGTCATCGTGCTATTAGTGCACACCATTCACATTAAGAATGTCTCACGTTTTCGGAGCTCCCAGTGAGTCCGTAAAATCTTAGAGTATTTTGTTGGAACAGTAGAACCAACAGTAGAGAACTTAAGTATGTTTCGGATATAGGGAATGTTATTGAATTTTTGTTCTGTATTTTAAAATAAATCCAGTAATAAATCTTCACTTTGAGTTGTTTATTGGAAATTATCTAATAATGATAGGTGTAATTCAGTAATATGTTTGCATATCATAAGTTTTAAAGCAGGTATGCACACACAATCCAACGTCACATTCATCGCACTGCTATATTAGTATAGCATACATACATGCTGTATTAGTGACATGTTATGTTGATCGTTCGAATGTTAGTTTTGGTTTTTGAAAATACTTGATAAATAACTGAGATCGAAATATGTAAGTATTTTGTGATATTCCTTGTCCTTTTTCCCTTACTCTTCTTCTTTATTGAAAATGTTGCGCCAATTTCGATAGGAGGTTGAAATCTTTAAATAAACTTGTTGTGTGAGTTAAATGATTTGTAGAATTATAATGATTTCGGTTTCCTAAGTAAATTTATATTCGAGAATATAAGGCTTTTACAACGGGAGGAATCGTATTATATTCATACCAGTTAAAGAACTTTTAGAACTTCTGATAAGCAAAGACTAAAGAATTGAATTGTATGGCGAATTATAATAGGCTCTGCTTACAGTGATTCTTTATATATAATCGTTAATCACAGCGCGCAGATAAAATTTTGCGTACGCTTGTGATTAGTTATATTTGTATATTATATATTATGTATAATGTCATATGGAGTATTCTTTTAAGAAATCTTCGGACGAATCAGGCCCGAGCAAATGAAAAAAGAAGCGCGCTCAACAAGAGTTTATCGTTTTCTTTTTATTTTCCTTGGGATAATTTACGGTTTCCTCATGAGAACATCCGGTAAATTGACATAACGAATTAGAATAAGAGCTTGTAGGCATATTCGCCAGTAGTTCATGCCTAAGGCTGTCCCCGGACAATCACTAATATTTCTTTAATTCAGAACCTTGAAATATTGACGATATATATATTGATAGTCTGAGGGTCTAAAGTTACGTACAGTGGAGTCTCGGTTTATCAAGTCCTTCCGGTTTAACCGATGTCCTGTATTGTCCGAAGTGCCTTGAACTTTACCATAACTTTAATTTTTTCGGATTCTTAACATGAAGAGTACGAAAGTGTAAATGGTCAGGTATTGCGAAAGCAATTGATCAAACTTTCACCGATTAAACGGTGAATAACACCTAAATACATATACAATATTATATTATGAAAATATTTCCTATGATTTTATTATACGATTTATGAACAATAACAGACTTTTCCGTATTGTCCGGGTAGGCCCGGTCTACATCACGTTGGATAATTGGGACTCCATTGTATATTTGTTCGTAGATTATTGAATGTCCTAGTTAATCAGATCATTGGGATGGATATAAATTGTTTGCTACTAGATTTGTTAGTATAAGCGCATGTGTTTATCGGATATGTAATAATTCGTGACCTACGGGACCACTGATTTGATGCCTCTTTATTGATCCTTCTAAATTTTAATTAGACGTGGACTTTATTTATATTATTGTACTATTGTAAGATTTGCAAAGTTTTATTAATTGTACAGCACAGGGACACATATTATTCTATCAGCGTTTCAATTACTACTGTTTATTTGATAAAGGAGGTAACATGTGAAATGTTTGTATGATGGCATCTAGTGGTACAGATCGGGCGCTAATCATACTCGTACATAATTTATATAAGCACTTACACTACATTGTTTGTTCTTGCAATTCATGGTAAACAATTAGTTTTGATTTGATTTTCTTTCTGTAATATATCTTTTTCTTTTTTTATAAAACACAATCATTTTATGAAAAACTCCTTTTATTTCAAGAATTATTAGATTGAGTAATTGTAAGTAAGTAAATAGGTAGAACTGTCCAGTCTTAATATAATAGAAACATTTATTAAAGAAATGATTTAGAATCTAATGTAGATTTTAGTCGTTTTGTGAGAAGGCTACAAATTTTATAATTATCATATACATCTATACTTTTATATGTGTGTATCTGTGTGTGTTTTATCATTTCCATATATCTCTAATTTTCAGCTTGAATTGCACATTTTTACTTTGCACATACTCTGCACACGTAGCACCAAATGATATTATTGTTTGTTTAGATCGTTACAACACCATTTTACTGATCAACATTTAAACACACCCGGTGATGCACGAAAATACATACATCGAAGACTTTATTGTATTAAAGCTATTTTTCTACTGCTACACTGCCTGCAAGATGGAAGACAGTCATTGACAATAATACAGAATATTTAAAGTACTGAGTTTATTCCAATTTTGTGTACTACCAAGCTCGTGTATCATATTATGTAAATTGCTCACAAAAGTAGAATTGAAACTCATCCTAGAGATTATAGTCTTGACGCTTTCGTGTTTCAGGAATCCTAGAAGTATCTGTCGTACCCTCCAAACTTGTAAGAATATCGATTAATTAGAATTGAAACAGAAGCCTGCGTTGATAATAAGACATAAGGAGTATCGATCAGATTTTGTAAAACGATGTGTACAGTGGAAAGAGAACTGGAATTATATTTACAGATAAAAAGAGATCTAGATGGAACAGACGGTTTCGATTATTATTAATATCATCACGTACAAGTATAAAAAGGGGAATTGACAAAAGTTCGGGTAAAGTTGTAAGACTGCTTATAAATGTTAAAATAAACTAAATTTACATATTACAATTATGTTAATTTCTAAAACTCGTAATTTATATTTGTTACAAAATAACATTATTGCTCCTGCCAATATTGTTCGATTTTTTAACGCGACGAGAATTAAATAAAGAAAGAAAAATGAACGTTTTAATCCAAAATCTTATAAATTTACGTCCGATATATGAATCTTTAGTTTATATTTAATACACGTATGTAGAATTTTACAACATACCTATATCTAAATATACGTCTCGTTAGAATTACCTTTCTGAAAGACATTCGTGCTTAATCGTCGAACGACAAAAGCGTTGATTAGAATTAATTCAGTACTTCTGATTTGCAGCACATTTCGAGCTGGTAATGAGTGGCATCAACAATCTCCAGGAACTGTTCTTTCATTTCTCGAGCTTTCACGTAAACATCCTCTTTCATCAAGTCATAACACATAGCGATCAGTCCCATACCGAGCAACAAGTAAACAAAATTTATTATCAATTTGGTTTGGCTATCAGCGGTTAGATCGCCGTGTGTCCACCCAGGCACGAGATCGCCCATTCCAATTTTGCACAGCGACGTTACGCAAAAATAAGCGCTATCCAAATAATCCCAGCCTTCCCATTCGGCGAACATTATCGAACCACTTAACACGTATCCGAAGATTACCCAGAGGCACGCTGTCGACGGCACCGTGATCCTCTGGCCAGGCTTTCGTTTGCCGGTGCACTCGTGCAGCCACGTGTACAGCGAGCGGAACGTTTGCGCTAATACCTTACCCATGTTAAGGAAATACAGAACGTAAAGAGGAATTCCTAACACGGCGTAAATAACAGTAACCGCCTTTCCCCAGGGAGTTTGAGGCACCAGAGTCCCATAACCGATCATCGTGAACACAGAAAGGCAGAACATCATGGCTGCTGGAAAGGACCACAGATCAGTTGCCGTTAAGCCACTACAGTTCTCTTTCCTGTAGTCGCCGGTGAAGTTGTCTTGGTAACGACGCAAAATTCGGTTAGACACCGTGTGAAATGTCGTTTTATCGAAGATATTTATAGTCCGATTGCTGGCAGTACTGAGCCACAGCTCTTCGGCGAATTGTTTCCTGATTAGTTCTCGAATGCAGACTGTCGATGGGATTTGGCTCTGAGACTCTATCATCATAAAACCGAAAGCACCTATTATGGCGTAACCAACCACCAATCCACCGACGCCAACCTGAGTGCACATGAAGGCGACAAATTTTCGGCAATAATCCTTTATTCGTTCCCTGAGATCCGGATCGGTCATCGACGAACTGGAATCTCGACTTTTCAAGGAAGATCTTATCGGGACGCGCGTCATTTTATTTGCACACCGAATTAAGATAGAGAAACAATGCCCGAAACTGGGGGGATTAGATACACGCTGGCCACGACTAAATGATTTTCGTGCTGCTTTTCTATTTCTGTCCGACCACGCCGCTTCATCTTTCTTTCTATCCTCTACTTCTGTGACCGTCTCGCTCTCTTCCCACTGGGCTTTATCCCCTTTATTTACAACGCTATGTACATGCGCGCTCGGAGATATTTTCAACTTTCTTCGACAAAACAGTAGTAAGTATTCGGTATTCAGGTATCGAATCGGGCTAGCGCTGACAGTTACATGAAAAGTAGACGAAATAACTGGTGATAGATAAACTGAACTAGATGGATAGAATCCATTACGATAAGCTACTTAAGAATCTAATCCACAATATTCATAAATTAGTAGACTGCGGATTTTTATGTATTTATGATAGAAAAATACGATATAATAATAAATACTAAATAAATAATAAATATAAATACATAAAAATACGATAGAAAAATTCTTTCGTGTTATTGAAATAGTCGAAACATATTTCCCTCTTCATCTATTTGGCCAGAAAGTTCTATCGCATGTGAAATATACGTGTACAGGGTGTATCATAATATGTGAAACGCACTTCGGAAATGGACAATAGGCAGAGAAACGATGAAAAAGGTTTGATCTTGTTTCAAAGTTCAATTTAATGTTTCGATAATCCGCAATTGCTTACTTTCATAGAAAGTGCTCGAAATGGCCATTTTCAATCTACATGCAAACTTGCAGTTGTCGTATCGAAGAATCTTGCAATCTTTCAAAAATTCCAGGCATTTGTTGAGTGTATCGGCAATCTTGTTGTATATGTGCACGAAGTACTTTAACACTGGCAATGGGTCGGATGCACGATTGTTTTCAAGTAACCCTAGAAATAAAAATCTAATGGATTTAAATGAGGGGAACGAACAGGCCAGACAGTAGATCTGCACGACCTATTCATTTATGAGGAAATCGCGGAGGTAAGCAGTTGGACTATCGAAACACAAAAATGGCTATAACTTTAAAACAAATAGAATACATGTTCATATGAAATTTTTTCATAATTTTGAAACCTCTTGTCCACTCCTGAAGTATGTCTCACATACTATGATGCACCCTGTATTTTGAATTTCGTTATCTTGACCTGAACTATGAATGTAATCTAACAGATTGATAGTGGAATAGTGGACGTATATAGTGGACGACAGCGGACGTTATATTTGGTATAATTAATTAATTAATTTTTTTATTTATAATTAATCTCGTTTTGGCGATAGAAATCGTGTTCAGTACTTGTACTTTAGTCCCATACGAGGAGATTGTTCCATTCTTATTCCTAATTTTACTATAAACTATATTATATTCTTGGAATGTGCTCTTAGTTACTATATTACATTGTTATTTTATCGTGTCATATTATACTCTTCTTTAATAATTCAGCTCTTTTTTTAATAATTGGTACGTATTTATCCCAATGCATATATTAAAGTGACATATGCAGAAGTACATATATTTTTTTTTACAAAAGAATTAATAATTTATTAGAATATTAATTTATGGTTGTACATATACGTATAATGCCAATTATAATAAATGTATTAAAGCATCGTTATCGCAGAATGTAACAAAATCATTGAAATATATGCATACGACCTTTGTATTTATATCTGCACCAACGCATGTACGTATAGTACAAGCATAGTCTACTAATTCAGTAGTTGCTCGTGCAATCTCCGTGGTCGAAAATCTCGACGTAGCTAAGAAATTTTTGAAGAAGGTCAGTAGAGCGGAAATTGTTGTCTAAGTTGTATCGTTCAACAAAAACGACAATTCTGTTGTGTATATATATATATATATATACGTTTAAAATGAATATCAAATATTTGATATTTTTGCTGGCATTTCTCCACCGTTCAGGTAAATTGATACCAGTTTTAACGAAGTACGATTATAACAACAAGGTAACTGCAGTTATATTGTTATTTGAGGATTATTCGTGAAGGGACTCAGTTTTAACAAAAAGTATATTTATTATTAGTGAAATGAAAATCATTCTCTACAAAGGATACGAAATATATATAAAACATTCAGTAATGTTGTCAAAGTTTCTGTTTGCATTTACTCTGAAACACATGTGAACACATAGGAACAAGTTGCTTAATTAAATGCGATTCGTTATACTCAATGTATTCGTAAATTATTGCTATATTTATTAAATCGTTATTATTATAAACAAATTAATTTGTTATAATTAAGTGTGGTTATTATTACATTTAGAGTATTATTGAATAATCAGTAGTTGTGCATTTATATCGGATCATATCGAAGTGTAAATCTAAGATTGAAGAAAGTATTACATATTGTTGATATCTTGAATCCTCGGTAGATTCAATTCCTCGATAGATAACCTTGCACTAACATTAGAATCAGATAGTGATACACGTACGCTCACTGCGAGCCAATATAATAATATTATAGTAATTTTTATTCATTTAGTTTTATTCTATTTATATTTAAGTAACGTACAGAGATTTACACAATTAAACAAATGTGGATCGATGTATTAAACATAAATTCCAAATAATTAAAATTTAACGAATCGTACAATTCACAGTTTCACAAATTAGTGAATTTTGAAGGCGGTGTACGTCCATTTACGACCCTGAAAAATGATATTGGTCTAATTAATTTTCAAAAAAGCCATTTGTATAATGAACTTACATCTACTTAAACAGAGAGAGAGGCGCGAACAAATTAAGTAGACCTTATCAGGATTCTTCAATCGATGGAAAGCCAAACACTTCGATATTTCAACGAAAGCTGGGTTTACACCACTTTGAAAATAAGCGGCCTCAAGTTGCTCGTGTTCCACCGGACCAAAGCATTCTCTCATTCACAGGAATTTAAATGAAGTTGTTTCGTGATTGCTTCCAGTTGAAAAGTAAAGTATGATTGCAAATAAGAAATAGCAAAGTACAAGAAGCATCGTTACAGTTCATGTGTTCTATTTTTTGAAACCCACGAGTGTCAATGATATTTTAATCCCTACATTTAATTGTCTCCAACTTGAATAATTTTAAACGAGTGCCATGTATTACGTGTATAATTTATGGAAGGACAAAAGTGACAAGCAGCTTGTAGTAAAATTTTTAATTGGTTGCCATTTATTTTTTATACAAATAGAGGTTAATTAGCGTGCGCACACAGGGCAATCACAATGTTTAGTACAATGCAGAAAGTAAATGTCATATAGGTAGTAGGGCCTCGTGTAATCTCGGGGCTATCTAGCTAGATTAACGTCGTGTACATCAGTTGTAGGCTCATCGCTGTCACGTTCGTGTCATCGAGTAATCGCAACTTCTGACAGTTCTAAATATCATTTTTGCGATGAACAACTTGTACATAATTTTTACAACTCTCATAGGTAAGAGAAGAATCGCTTACTAACTAAAACAAAACCTCATTTCACATTAGAGGAAATTACCTTTTTTCTGCAGCGTATTTGGTTTTGACATCATATTTTTACAATATAAAAATTTAATAAAAAGTGTTATAATATAAAATCTGATTTAATCGTGATTTAAATTGCAAATTTATCGTATATAGGAACAAAAGAAGAAATGCCAAAAATAGTTAAGGTGCACGAGCTTTTTATAAAAGGGAGAAAATCTATTTTATTCATTAAGTCAAGTCTGTGTGAAATCGAATCGAATAAAAGAATAGTTTGTACAATAACGTGAAGATAATATTTGTCAAGTATTGTATAATAATTAAGTAGTCGATGAAGAATGATAATCCAATGAAACTTTTATGTCCGGCAAATAAGTAAAAATGTCATCGTATAAGCTTAAACTGTGATTGTGTCGGCGCTATTATGTGTTTGCGATTTATAAAAGAGACTCGACAGCAATCAGCAAAAATTGATAAAAACAGTGCAACGGAACTTTAATAACCGGAAGCTTACGTTATACTCATTAGAATTCATTTGAATTCTTCATCAGCCGTATGTAAAAGCGCCAATTTAAAAGCAGCGACATTCCTTTGAGGGTCGATTGAGTGTCAATTTAGGACGTACGAAACCATCGTTCAAGTTTTCTCAGAATTTTCGGTGCTGTTTTCCACCCTGGTATCTCATTAATGGGAAAGCACATTTATTTCTCTGATGTTCTGTTTAGTCAACGGTCAATGAGGTTAATTTTATTTCCTGCCGCACGCATTACTTATCGAATATATTGGGTGATGAACTCCCAACGCGGATAGACGAACATATTTCACAGGAGACACATTAGGAGGACTGTGTATATACCTGAAAAACAGAAGTATGTGTTTTTATTCTTGAGAATTTCTATTAAAACTTGCGTACCTTTGGATTATTTATTTGCTAACAAAATGGTAATGTATAATGGTAATGACTATAATGATCCATACACATTAACTTATATGTAGATTGCAGATTTTTCTGCGTTTATAAGAAAAATACCAAAATGCATGAAATGCACGTAATATACAGAAACACATGAAATATACAAAGTACGATATCTGTTATAATATTTAGTGGGGAAAACAGATATTTATAGTATGTAAAAAAATATTATACATAAAAATATAAATTTGCAAAAACATCCGCAGTCTGCTTTATACATTTCGGTTGAATTTATTAACTATTCTTATTCAGTGTTTTGCATAGTGATTCGTACGTGTGCAGTTTTATCTTCAGTGTGTTGTAACCTGTTGCAAGAGACATTCTTCCTTATAGAACATAAACTACAGTTAGTTACAAAACGTTTGCTATAACTTATTACTACTTCCTTTGTTCTAATTTATAATCTATATTATAATCGGTTTACTGGATTGCAGTATTATCTGGAACTTTGGTATTTCCGTATTCATTTAAAGATACGAATGCAGCTTACTGTCCGATTACTTCAAGTACGTAAACAGTCAGCTGTTCGTTATATTAATAAATCTAATAGATAGTTTAATGAGTCAGTATACACATACATACAACATTGCTTATCAGAAGAAAACTTTTAGTCATAGTGTCAATGAAATGTTAGTGTTACGTTAGTGTAACATGTCTCGTGTGATAGTTGTAATGCGCTGACTACCCTTCTTCGTACAGTTCGATGTACAGTAGGATGTAGTACGTTAATAATTCGCCTCATGTTCTCAATCATTGGTTTCCGGACTTTCATTTACGTATCGATGAAATCCTATAATTGTAATCGTATACGATTCGCACTGCACAGGACATCGCAAAAACAAGTGTTCCATTCAAGATTATTTTCCTATTTTATTGTACAACACATAGGAAGATGTTATGCTTCTGCGATTTAAACAATTTTGATAGAAATATAATAGTGTTTGCAGAATTAGTTATTGAATCTATAATCGATATAAATATCGAATATCGAAATCTATAACCTAAACTGAAGTTAGCAACCAAATTTTTGCATGATTATCTATGTATGTGTTAGCATTTTTTATTCGAAATGTATACAAATTAACACACACGAATGCTATATATTATATGTTAAATGTTATAATATTTTATTTGATTAACTGTCGATTTGTCTACTCGAGTCATAACGAAGACGTTTTTTTAGAATTTCATGTAGAGGAGATCGCACTGGACTCAAATCTTTAACTGAAAAGTTTCTCTTGTTTCAGGTTTATACGAAGTAACTGCGTCTGATGACTGGTCATATTCGGGTGATCATGGTAATTATTTTTAGATAATGTCCGCAGATATGTCCTATACTGTATGTTAATTGAAAAAGTGTTTGGAATAAAACTTACGTTGTTTAGAGGGAACATCTTACGATGGCATTCGAGATCTCAAGACGACCTTTGTTTTTTTCAGTAGAACTATACGTTTTTGTATGCATCGTTTTGTATGCATTGTTTAATTTTCTGCAAAAGAACATGAAGGTTCTTGGGTCGAAAATTGATGAATTTAAAAGATATTTAATCTTGTAAAACTTATCGTATTAAAGATAAGAAAAGATAACACTGTTCTTTTATCTTTATATGATGAAATTAAGGCTGAAATGTCTTTTAAACTGATATCTTAATACCTTTTTTTTTATAAAAAATTGACAGCTGCTTCGAACGGTGCTACCATACAACTCGATTCAATTCAATTTTCACCACGTGAAAACAAGTATAGTTCCATTTAAAAAACAAAGGTTACCTTGAGATCCTGAAAACACCTTCAGCTCCCTTTGAAACAAAACAAATTTTATTTGAAACCCTTTTTCGTATAATGTATAGTTTATGAAATACTTGTGTTGATCGATTAAAGTGATACATCCTGTATATGTATGCAGAATTATTGGATCATTCTGTTCAATACATAAAATTATTTACAGATAAGAAAGCATCAGTAAATCAGAGAATGAAACACTTATACTTTTTGCGTCATTGTATCTATCTCGTCAATTGTCCTCTTCTTGCAATCTGTATACTGTACATACAAAAATAATGTAATCAGGACAAGCAATGAATTAATTCGATCGAAGTTTTTCGGTTTTGAAGCAACTCAATGGTCATACTAAATAAATATTGCACCTAGATACATACGTATATACAAATAACATTCTATCAGATTGAAGTAATGTTTATTCCGTCATGTTTATTCCATCGCCTATTTTAGTAAATATAACTGGTATGTTATTGTTTCTGATAAAGGCTTCATGGTATTATGTTTTCCTCTGTTTAGGCCCGGAACATTGGCCAGGCCTGTGCACGACTGGAAAGAGACAATCGCCGATAAATATTGCTACCGAAGATATCGTTAAAACTGATCTTGGTCCACTTAAATTCATAAGATACAATACTGGATTCAACGGCAAAATCACGAACAATGGCCATTCTGGTAGGTAAAGAAAAAAAGTAAGCAAATCTTTTTTACGTTACATTTAAATGTTGAATAATTAGCAAGAGAAATTTCGAGGCTTGACTGTATAAGGCAAAATGGGACGAGAGACGATGAAATTGTGTCCAAGAGTTCCTTCCTGAGTTATAAGCAATAAAATAAAAGAATTGGCCAAAGTGCTGCTAGGGAGAGCAGCGAAAGCGAGCGAAGTAATGAGGCGGTATCCCTCCTGTCAGAGTTTCCCCTTTTATAGACAAGTCAGAGTGTCAGTTATTGTTGTGAGTTGTTGCTTGAACTTTTACAATGACAATTGTGCACATTATGTCTCGTATTTCCTTCTAGTACGGGTTGTATCGTTGCAGTCAATACGAAGGTTACGTAAGCGAGTAGCAAGAAGGGTTTAAAATGAGTTTCTCTGTCTATTATGTCTAACGGATGATTAGGTTTGAGTCTTTTGTTGGATATGTGCGAGATGGTCTGAATCGTGTCAGGACTTAGGTGGTTTAGATATCGTATGAAGCGTTCAACTGGCAGATCCAGTATAATATCTTATACCTGTCTGAATAAGTATGTCCGTATTTCGTATGGCTGTACCAGTTATAAGCTATTCGTTAGCTATCGAAGTACGAGGATTTCAGCTGAGGCTATTTGATCAATGTTAGTTTCCGAGACAGAGCCCCAAATGGGGCATGCATAAGTTTAAGTGGGCTTAATGGTGGCTTTACATATAAGAATCTTAAGCGCCTGGTTTAATTTAGAGTGTCGTCCCATTAGCCACCAGAGCTGCCTGTTAACCGTATGCGATCTGTTGCGAAGAAACGTGATATGGGGTTTTCAAGTTAGCCGCGTGTCGATATAAACACCGAGATATTTAATATTGTCTGAAGTGGAAATTGGAGAGTTCTGAAAGGTGATAACTGTGCGATTGAAATGGCGTGCGTTAGTGGAGAATACGGTGTGTTGGAATCTTAGCGAGTTCATATTTATTCGGTTATCGATGGTCCTTCGGAAATGAGATCGAGATGGTTCTGCTGCCAAAACGTTTGTGCAGAGGATAGCGTGAGCGAAGCATGAGTATCATCGGCATAAGCGAAGAGATATGTGTCGGAATGTGTAGGAATATCATAGGTATTGAGAATAAAATGGAGAGCTCCAAGAATGTTGGGTTGAGGAACATCAGTTGAGATCTTTTTGACCGAGGAGAAGCTGTCACGAGAATCAGTGAATATTTCGTCGTTGATCTCAGTAAGCTTAGTTTATCGATTTTATTATTATAGCGGAGTCTATCCGCCCTTCGTTTATGCGAACCAGGGTTTGTTTAGAGTCAGTTGTACGAGTTCGTAAGCGCGTTTGTATTATCCGAACTACGTTGAAGCGTACTTTCAGTTATACGTGCGCGTGTTCTGAGGTCGTACAGATCCGTGTTTTCTAAACTGGCATATAAATTAACTATATATAACTATATATATAACTCCCAACATTAATAACAGTATTGAAATTGATTAAGAAAAACTTTCTCAATCAACGAAATATTAGGTTTTCCGTATCTGTTATTGGAAATTATATGATCATGTTGTATATACAAGCATTATGTATCGATTGATAGTAATTGCATTTACGATTCATTTTACTAACCTTTGTTATAGTACAAATTCGATTGTACGGTGCACCAATTCATCTCGAAGGAGCAAATCTTCCATCTACATATATTTTGGAGCAATTACACTTCCACTGGCCCGCTGAACACACTATAAATGGCATCCGGGACGCATTAGAATTACATTTTGTTCATTATGACGAACAATATGGCAACGCGAATATGGCATCACAACATAAAAATGGCATTGCCGTAGTTGCTACCTTATTCGAGGTACGTTGATTTGAGCAATTTTAATAATTTTCTACATTGCCACTAATACGTATATTTGCAAAAAAGTTTGTCGCAAAATTAGTCTCGATCGAGAGATCAAGGCCGTTTTTGTTCCATTCCTTGTTCTCTACCCGTCACGAGTATCAGATGTCTCAAAGGAATCATCGTGGGTCTCAATTCAACCAACACCAAAATGCTATAATGCTCGAGACGTTTACTTTTGATCATCCTATAAATACAAAAAAAAACAAGTCCGACTGTGCAATCTGTTTTTGGTTTCTGTTGCTGAATAATGGCACAAAGTCATACATTAACTTCTAAGGAGTAATTGTAGAAACATTTTCACGAGCTGCCTATACTGCTGTTGAGTGTATTGTAGAGTATTTTCAAATTCATCGAGCTTAATTAAAGCACTCTCAAGAAAAGGGGAGTTTAGAATAGAACAAAGGTAAGACACATTAAAAGAATTAGTTATTATCGAATGATCTAATGTCTTCTGTGATGTAATCTACTCGTTTATAGGGGATATATAAGTAGATTTAACGAGTTATACAAATATATCATTTAAATCATGTAATCTTTGAATTTAATTTTGGAGATAATATCTTTTTAAATTGTTTCACGGTATATCAATAAATATTTGTATCTGAGCTCAAACGTTATATCGTATACTTAATCTGATAGGTACTATTGAATTTTATTTGTATATTTCGGAGCTAACTTAAAATAGCGCTCATTATCTTCAATGCATAACTGACACCCTCTGGTCAATGCTTCGTAGAGTATTAATGATGCATATGCGGCAGTAATGTGTTGCGTTCTATCTCAAAACGAGCAATTTTCGCATGTGCAGTTAACGTTTACCAGATGGGTCATCTGGTTCATTGATGCAACCCATTGATCATCTCAACTAAATTCATAGCCTACCGACTGCAAGTGGAGATTAACATTGTACAAGTGCAATTTGCGCTACGTTGATTTAGACGTAGTTCTCTTGAATGTTTCTCACGACTACAAAATTATTAGCAACAGGTTTACAAAAATTGCACGCGTTGACCACTTTGACAATTTTAAATTTCTTATCGTTGATCGAATGCTGATATCTTCTATCATCCATACACCGATTACTCCTTTTATTCTTAGTTAGTAACATCCTCTTATCTTCGTTATACAGTTACGTTTAGCGTTGTAGGTGTAAATCGATCTGAGGGGTTCTAAATCGTGTGTTTGGTATTAAAATGTAGGCTCCGTTAAGTATGGTAATCGTGATAATCATAAATTGCATAATTCTTTCGTCGAAAATCTTTTTTAACGTTCTCGTATGTTCAATATTTTTTAATTAGACATCAATATATAGGACGATTATTTTTCTGTGTCAAAACACTAGCAATTGGTTTCATGTTTTTAGTAACGAACAACATAGTATAGATTCGATAAGATTGATATAAAATGAGATTACGAAGAAATATTCAGGAATAACATATCTTACGACGATATAAAATAAACATTTAATGGTAACGCCATTCACGAAATTCTAGTACGTAGTTGATCCTAGATCGTAAAGCGGAGAAACGTGATAATGTTGCAAACACTATTTTCTAAATTTATCTTGCAATTATTTATGCCATTTTCTTGTAATAAATAAATTCATTCAAGTAAGGGATTTGTTTTTCGAGAATCGAACATTGATAGTTCATTTACGTAATGAAATTGAGAAATTGATAAAAAGTGGAATTGATCGGCTAGACTTCTAAGAAGATCGTGCATCATCACAGCTTACGCTCGTCTTGGTCCGTGGCAGGAAAACAAGGAAAGTTTCACACGAGATATTTTATCGTGAATGATACATACATACATCAGTGATGCCATTTTTCAATTGTGCAGCTCTCAGCTTGCTTTGCCGCTGTCTAGAATTGACCACGGGAGATGATTACACGTTCGGTTCCGTTTGAGTCCCTCTTCCTCTCCCGACTTCGCTACTGGTAGGGTACAGACGGGTCGATTGGTGAGAAATTTTAGCAAGTCGCCTCGTGTAAATGCAAATTTAGTAGACTGGCTTAATCGACTGACGAACGAGGGTGGAGTGACAGGTGACGCTTTTGTGTACGAACACAGAAATTTAGCAGTATGGGTCAGTATGGGTCAAGTCCACACCGATAGACAATCGTTCGCAGACACGCGTTGCAGTCGATCGACATTTGTCTTTCGTGGAAAATTTGTAGACGACGGAAGACAAAATTACACAAACCACGTGCACATTAACAGACAATCGTTGACAGATGTGCGAAACAGCCTATAAAATGCACATCCGCGGACAAGTATTTTGTTCTCCATTGGAAAACAGGAGGCAACGTGTGCGGCCAAATGTAAGAAGAATGTGTTTCTTAGCCCGCTGTGCGATGATGAGATTTATGACATGGTATTTGCTATTGAGACGAAAGTCGAAGATGGAGAATTTGAAAATACACGTTGTTTATCGAAATCACTGCAACGCTATATATTTAATGTATCAAGTTAGGCGAGGCATCTTTTATAATAGGTGAACCTGTATAAAATGTCCGTTTATGTATCAGTGGATGGAATTTTCTGTTAGGTTCCACGCCATGAAATTGTGTGAAAGCTCTATTTATCATTTGAGATGTCCATGCTCTTTCTGATATTAAATTAAAATTCGAGTTAATACCTATCAGGAATAAAGATATGTTGGTCATCGTCACTGATCGCCTTGACTGCCTCGATGTTCTGGACATAACAAATGAAGTTCAAAGCATCGGCGTTGATCGCCGTGTCTGTTCTCCATCATGATTCATAACACATCACTGCTGACATCGGTCTCCATGATCAGATCTGATACCTTGAAAGAGTCTTATCTTCTCACACTGCGAATGTAAACCTGAATAATGTGCATTATAACCTGCCCAACTCATTTTCCGAGTAATTTGTAATTGATATCTATTTTTAATTTCCGTTAATACAGTATGTATGCAGTAAGTTTCCGGGTGTAAAACATGTCTGACAAATATTTATATTGCAGTTACGACAGAACTTCGTTTACTCGAGCTCTATTTATTTGAACTCTATTTCTTTAGATATTTACATAACATGTATGTATGTGAAATATCATTTCAGTTAAATAGCGATGACAATTTGGATATAATGCCAATTTTGGAAGCAGTGGAATTAGTATCTAACGCAGTCGGAAAAACTACGGCTTTGATGGGAACCAAGATTATTCCTTATCGCTTGTTACCAAAAAATCATACGACGTATTACCATTATGACGGATCGTTAACTACTCCTGGATGCCAGGAAATTGTCATGTGGTATATTCTTGCCGACAAACTTACGTTATCAGAGCAGCAGGTAAATTTATTTCTCGATTTCGTGATCTATTTATATATATCTAACAATGAACGTTTAACACGTTGACTGGCACGGTGATGATCGGTGAGCCACGTTGTTAAATTTTTTAAAACGATTAAAATAAGATAAATTTCATGATCTGACAAAGGTTAAAGAATGTAAACGACACAGATAACATTATAATACGATATAATACAAATACGATATAATATTTTGCAAGAATTAAATACTATGATGTAGTATATTTCAATTTATCGCGAGACTCAGGACAAAATACGCGTGCGATTTTACATATAGGTATATATTAAAATGCAACATCCTGTAGAATCTTTACTTTATTTTCTTGATTTTCAGTTAAGCATCTTTAGAAATGTTGGAACAAACAACGGTACACTGATCTTCAATCACAGACCAACGCAGAGTGTCGGAGAAAGGACAGTTTATCATCATTTGGACGGATATTCTGCCGCGACAACCCATTTGAGCAATTTACTGAACGTGTGCTTTAGTCTTTTACTAACCAAATTGTTATATTTCAAATAATTCCAGTTAACTTCGCCTGTGAATTTAGAATTATCTAATCGCATAAAATGTGATCGATATATCGTTGACAGACATTCAGCGATTCGAGAAATTTTGTCGCATCTCACTCATACCGTGCATAATAATGGGATAATATTTTTTATGGTTATGATATATCAAAGGATTATGATTGTAAGAGAGATAAATGCAGTACAGTAGCTCGTGAAAGCAAACACTTCTAGAGAAACTTTCGATAAATACAGAGCGTAAGAGAACATGTGGGACCCACTTCGGGCGTTGATTGCACTTCATCCTTCGCACATAGCAATAATGAGAGGGGGCAAGATAGGGGAAAGGAGAGTTCGGATGAAGCGAAGGAGGAGGAAGATGAATTAAGAGGTAGAAAAACAAATAAGGAAACTGGTCCGTATGAGTACTATTATGCGTTTCCATAATGATTCGTGACTGTTCACAAGCAACACAAGATTTGGTTCTAAAATGGTCCGTCTGATTTAATCGTAAATGTACGCTAACTTTTATATGGATTTTCGGAATGGTTTCATATTTTACTATATTATAATCACGACTGTTGTGTCACATTATAGTGCTGACAAAATTTCAAAATGTTTCGTATAATGCACGTAGTATATTCGTAATAAAGTTATATCGTAAGCGTTCGACGTGTACACGAGTAAGATTCAGTGACATATAACAATAAATCAAATGTACACGACAGTGGAGCAAGCCATTATATGTGTAGAGCATATGAGAATGAATAATACAACCGCGTTGTATATAATTAGTGATGTGATAAACGACATGTGTACATAATGTATATCTTTGTAAATGATTTTATGTTTAACAAAAAACCAGCTAGAGTAGCATTTAGACATATTAACAACGTAGGTAACTGACTAATCTTTCACCATTAATGATAATATTCTGTCACAATCGTTTTATGACGTATACTTCTTTCGGAGAATATAAAGATTATAAAATTAAAATTTTATTTGTTATCCTCTTTATGGTTAATTAAGAGTACATAGCGTAAGCATTTAAGGAACTAATTAAGTTTATTTGTATACTTGAATACGTAATTTCGAAAAATAGTGATCATATATATCTACTTATGGCAAGGAGCTACTTTGCTAAAGATAAGTAGCGTAATGTCGTTTTCTCTTTGACGACTTGGTTTTACATTGGATTATTTTATTATGTAAGAGCTTGCCGTCTTTTTGTTCTTCTGACTCGTTCGAACAACCAGTGGTAACGAATTCTATACTGGCACCATTGTCATCATTATTTATATTATTGAATACATTTCGTACGTTTACGTTGTATGTGCATTCACTTTGAAGATGTTTTATTTCAAGATGCGGTGTCTGAAAGCAATAAAGTGTGAAACAACATAAGTTGCATCCAATTTATATGGTATTTACGATCATCGGTAGTATCTGTATAGCAGATACAGCATTTATGAACATTAAATAACAGAATAAAGAAATAATTTCAAAAAAAAAGACAGATAAATGAAAAAGTAACGCACAACATTTAAGTATAATTATATGTAAATATATATACTCTTACTCATAAGTATTAGGACACTTGTGAAAAATAAGATGCACCGAAGATATTTTTAAGAACTTATTAAGACTTGTAATTATTTCGCCTGTAACCTTGTTACATAAGCAATTCTTATATTCTATTCGATAATAAAAATTTCATCGATTATAAAAAGTACAATTAAATTTTTTTCTCGGTTATATGTTGTTAATGAATTTTGGCATTCGTGTCACTGGATTGTTATTCTATTTCATAATTGATTCCGTGAGCCAGATTCAAATTTGTTTTTTTAATTGATTTAAAATTTTTTGAATAAAAATCTATCAAATGACTGTGAACACGAATATGCGTATAATTACTAATTTATTGTGTTCTTATAACTCTTATGAATGACTTACGACATTACAACATTAACTTACATATGTATATGCATGTAATGCATACCTATGTAGATCAGTATATGCAGTAAATATTGAAATAAATTGATGCTATGCTTTTTAACATGAAAGATTTATATCCTGGTGATTTCATGAGAAAGTATTAAGTATTGCTTGTAGTTACCAATTGACCTAAAATACACATACTGTTACTACAAATCGATCAAAGTGTCCAGATACTTATGAGAAGCATACTCATTAATTCGTTACTTTTTCCTACAATTTTTCTAAATAGATTTCATGATATGGATCGTCATCTTGCACGAATACAAAATTCTAGCGGATTAATTATTTTCCAAATAATCTAGCTCAGTCATCACGTTCTGTGAAGAGACCTAACAAGTGTTAATACTAATACTAATACCTATGAACAGAGGTGTATACATATAATACCTGAACAAGTTTCCACCAGGTTTTCTTCCGACGGGATATGAGTTTTTCCTTCGAAGCTGAGCAGGATGCCTCTCTCCAGGAGACGTTGTACGCCTTTACATCGTGGTTCATCGGCCAAACCAAACGTACCTTGACCTCGCCGCAGTGACAAGTCATTCGCCGTAGATGAAGATCGCCGTGGTATCGCTCGCATCTGCGAGATCGCCTCCCCAAATCGGCTTCAATGAAAGGGCACTTCTTCGTTTGTTATGCCAATTATTAGGCTCGACAAAAATACCAGTAGCAGATGGAAGAAGAGCAGGCTGGAATTTCATCTTACCGTATGCCATGTAATCGGTGCTATTGAAAACTTTCGAGGCTTTTCGCGACAACAATCGCCGGCCACCGTATAGTGCAACAGCTTGCACTTGAAGGAAGTACTGACACCTCAGTTCCAAATTTTTCAGTTCGTAACACGTTTTGTCCTAAAAATGTAAGGAAAAGAAAATCACTTTCGTTGCAAGTCATAGTGAAGATATATAGGGTGTATCATAATACGCGGGGCCCATGTTAGGATGTCACGAACATTTGTCATTGTTTTTTGGGCCTTCTGTCTACTCTTCAATTCGGTCCCACATATTATGAAGCACACACCCTGTTATACGCCCTGCACATTGCGCATCAACCATCCTGTAGTTATTTGTAAATCAACGTACATTTATGAAAGAATTGTTTTAGATATAATGATAGGTTTCAGATAGAAAGTAGACAACTAGGAAGAAGAGTGAAAACTAGAATATAATTTGTGATACTTGTGGTTACTTGTAAACCAATGTATATTTATGGAAGAATTAGAAAATTTAGTGTAAAGTGAAGTTTCTTATCGCTTTAATATTTCACATAATTTACACAAAAAAAAGGTGCATATGTTAAAAGAATGGTAAGAATAGAATGTGTAACGATACTTCTGTATTGTAATTACGTAAATCTTACTTTCAGAACTGTTCTATGATAAACGAGAATGGAATCATTAGTCGGTCCGTGAACAAGGCGGCTCCAAAACACTTTGTAAAATGTTATCGGCACATCCGAAGCTGGTTTACTCCATCTCAGAGTAATACGCAGTTTTCCATCTACCAGTCGCGCATCGGATAGAGTCAAGTTTTGTGGTTCTTTTGGATTCCGTGGGTCTAAAAGTAATAAATTACCATTTAAATTTATAATATGACATCCGCAAAGAAAACTTCCCTCTCTTCTCTACTTTCTGTCGCAAAACTTCGTGAAAGCTAATTCCATGTTTCCGTAATTGTTAATTTATGATATTGTTGATTTATACATAAATTTCTACATCAAAGGTAAGTACCTGTGCGATGTTTCTGATGTCTCGATGATAAATATACACTGCGTTTATGCATTATAAACTATACAAGGCTATCTTCTGTCATACAAAGACAATTAAAGGGAGACCTAGAAAGTTGTAATTACATGACGAACGATCGACGGTTCAACCGAAAGAAGTTTAAATTGCACATGATATATTATGCACGTCAGTGTATGGTGCTACTGGTAAAAATGATAAATGGATAAGCAGATCATCGATGGAATGACAAGGTGCAGTATTATCAAATATTTCAGACCGATAGAACATTCGCGAGCCTCTCTATCGACGAAAAGCATACCGTTGACTATTAACATATCGTTTTAAGCGATAGTAGACTAATAGTAAAGAATTTATTAAAAAATCAGATATTTTATCAACTACATATTTTCGTTGCAGCTGACTCTTAATTCGTTCCACGTGACAAATGGAACATCTGTATTACATTTTACGTAGCTATAACGTATTAATTTATCTAGGACAGTTTCGTATTTGTATTATTGTATATTATAGGAATTAGACGTAAAGAAATCTTCCATAAATAAAAGGGAAAGAAAATTTATGGAAACAAACGTTTATGAAGAAAAATTCGTTCTAATAACTCGTTATTACGTCTGTTAGTCGTTGTTATGACTGTACAGTGATAAGATGAAGTGAGATATACACGAGAACACAGCTCAGAGAACCCATCTATAATTACAAATTAATTACGTATCATATATTCTTGTTCTTACTATCGAAAAGAATTAGTTAGCCAGCGGAATGGATTTTCGAGATTTGAATCCTTTTAACATTTTTTTAAGCACGCTTTCGGCCAATGTTTTGCCGATGTCGAGTAGAGAAACGAAATTACCCATCTTTTTCAAAATCTACTCGATCATCATTTGGTTAATAGAAGTGACATATTTTATTGCTTGTGTTGTCGGAATTTTGACCGTATCGAGGGAAAAAGCATTGAAGGATGGAACGGTAAACCTTGTGATCGCGATAGAAGTGCTCGTGCTAATGATTTATATGCATAATCGTAAGAATTTACTACGTGGATTAATTGGAAAATTAAACCATCTTATCGAGGACAATAAAATACTTCGGAATATGATAGTTAGCGCACTGGAACCAATGGAAAAGCCGTTGAAAATTTATACGGTTGCTAGCGTTGGTTCGCTCGCTCTTTGGATATCATTGCCGCTTATCGAAGTTTTCCGGAAGAATGAGTTCCGTTATTCGGATTATCGAGTGCCATTCGTTCTATCCAAGGAACCTTTCCCACTCAACATTTTCGTTGGCGGCGTCATCTTCCAGATCGTCGGCGGTACATACACGCTAATCAGAAAGATTAGTTTAGATATCTACACAATGTACATCATTCTGTTAACGACGGCTCAATACAAGTATCTTCGAATGAAATTTGCAACGATATTCGAACAGAAATCCGAAACTTTAAACGGTTCGTACAACGATATTACCCGGCAGAATGTCTCCTTTAGGAACGAACGGATGATCCAGGAAATGAGACTGTTGACCCGCCATTACGAAACTGTAGTTGAGTAAGTATAAGAACGCGATCAGTATGATTATTCATGATATATAAATGAAAGTATATATTAGCTCGTAGAGGTATAAGCGCAAAAATATTTTTATTACACGATAAGCTTGTTTCATGAATACGTACACGATAGCGTCGCGTTAAAACGTAAAGGAGGCGAAAAAAAGAAATACTTATACAAGCGACAATTTCTGGTTTGTTGGAGTTTTATCGTGTAAAAAGCGTACTGCTTTGTAACAACTACGTGCACTGCTGTGTATACGACAATTCCTGAGCGACGCCAGTAGTTGGCCGCAAATCGTACGACGTTATTAGCACGTTAGAAGTCGTACAGCGTTTGCACTTTCGTTTTCTTACAGTACCATTTTATGTTACATATACGGTATTAGTTTTTTCTTTACGTTTACGCACTCGAACAAATAAACGCTCTATTCTAATAACTCATCACTGTGAAAATTGATTGTCTCTTCCATGTTGGTCTTTACAATTAGTGGAGCGTTCAGAGCGTTCAATATCTATTGTCAATATTTCGCAGTTCTCAACATCGTGTTACGCAAAAATCTCTGTATATCGTCGATACAATGTTGTCAGTGCTTGATGAAAAATTGCATTTTCCTTGTGCGTTCAACATTATTCAAGATACATTGCGTTTCGAGTTAGCGTTTAGCGACGCCTAATTAAAAGAAGCCATTATTTTAACATTATCTTTTAACATTATCTTTAACATTAGCTTTTAAGAAGAGAAATGTGTTTCGACGCGGATTAAAAATATGTTTTAACGAACACTCTCGTCGATGTTCGATAATATTGAGAATATTATATTGCACATACATTGATCGTCCGACTGTACCTATAACGTTGAGAACCGTGATATATTGATAATAATATTGATTATGTGGACGCTTGTTAAGATTAAGACGAAAGAAAAAAACAAAAGAGTTATCAGATTTATACTCTTTGAACATTTTTTAATTAGAGAAAACACAATTTAAATATCCTTTGATTTTATGTAGATGTAGTATATGTATAATTCGAGATAAAAATACGATCGATTTGAAGTGGTATGATGATACACGATTAAGACTTAAACGATATGCTAACAAGTTTTGATGGAAAATGTTTGCAATCTGGCAATCGCGTTTGCTATACATTTTAATTTTACTTTAGGAATAGATATTCACGAAAATATTGCTCTTTTCACATATATCAAATATCTCAAAAGATTTTTTATGAAAATTTTGAACATACATAATTCTTATATAGCCAAAAATACTAACAGGAAAAATATACATTAATTTGTCTTGAATAATGTATTTTGAAGAAATATTCAAACATTTTTCTTGCCTCAACATGTACGAGATTTACACAATAATATGAAAAATGAATAATTTGAAAAATATACATTATATATATATATAATGAATATAATATACATGAAATTGTGTGAAATTTTCCAATTTTTGACGACTTTGTAGATGTGACATTTTTTTGATGACATTTATCGTCGTAATAAAATTTCATAATTATTGTAGGATTGCTGTTATGTTGAAGAAATTGCTTTTTCTAAACGTCGGAGTTCATTACATAAACAACGTTTTCCGGTTCTGCTTTCTAAGTTTTATGTTCGTAATGGTATATTTTAAGTTCCAACTTTTTAATACAGAATTTTGTTTCCTAGTAAATTCTGTTTCTCCTGTAACTGCTTATCTTGTGCAGACGACAACTATTTACTTTTTCAGAGTACTAATATGTTTTCCGAAAGATGTTTAGTTATATTGTATACAATTGGTGCGCTGATACAATTTTATATATTGTGCTATTGTATTCAAGAGCTACTCGACGCGGTAAGATCTTTTAAACAGTATAAATAGTACGATGATATTGTTTTCTGCTAGTTAATCTCTCTTGGTTAATAAGATAGTTTTAGGTTTTAATAATAGCAATGCAATAAACAAGAAAGGCTATATACACATATATAAACATTAAATTTATATACATCCATGAATTTTAATAATATCAGGTATACAAATGAATAAGCCAAATTTTGTCTAAACGTAAAAAGATTGACAGTAAAATGAAATGGTTCCTCCGTCCTTTTGTCGCTACGTATTGTTAACATCTTACTATTGAAAACATTTCATTTAGCGTAGTTTCGATAACTACGAAACGGTAGTAAAAATATAATCCTAAAAAATTCAATTTATAAGTGACAACGGAAAAAGGTGCATATTCGTCACTGTATTTTTCATGAATTGCCACAAGGAAAAAATGCTGAAAAAACATGTGAATCGATCTGCAACTTTCTCGCTGGAGATATTGTATCGTACGATGAGTGTGCGTTTTGTTTTAAACGGTTTGAGAATTTTTGTTTGATCGACAAGCAGAACGCTCTGAAAGCTCACGAAAGTGCGATCACGACGATTTTAAAAGCAACTACTGACTGAGAGTTCAATGCAAACGTAAAAGCAGCTTGCGCAGCAGCTAAAGGTAATACAGCAGATCATTCGAATCACCTACACGAAGTGGGAAAGATCCGGAAAGAAAAGAGGTGGGTGTCCTATAGGATTGCTGCATGATAGCGCCAGACCTTAAGTTGCTTTTGATGCAAAAGACATCGCAACGAGTCTCAGATGGGAAGTTACGCAATATCTGGTATATTCAGCTGACATTGCTCCATCAAACTAACACCTGTTTCGGTCGATGTAGTCACTTTCAACCATTTGACGAAATATAAAAATAGCTGGACCACTTCATCGTAACAAATACACCTGAAATACGATTTAAAGTTATAGAAAACGATGGTGGTTATTTTGAGAGGAAAATTTGTTTCACTCTTTTTAAAAATAAATCTTGGATCTGTGAAAAAATCGAATTATTCATTTGTACACCTAATATAGTTTATGTAATAAGATTAATATATTTACACGTAATAATGCGTTATATATACATATATACATATATACAATTGTACAATGTATTAATATCCATTCGAAATTCCTAGAGCAACGCTGTAGCTGACGATGTAATATATGAAAAGTGGTATTTGCATGACGTACCACTGCAACGTGCACTTCTTATGGTAATTTCTGCCAACAAACTAGAGTGCAAATTATCTAACTCTCGACACATTGATTTAACTTTGTCGTCATTCATGTCGGTAAGTGTACTGTCTTAATAATATTAATTATTTTTACTTGATAATTATGCTACCTGTTACATACAATACGTCCAGAAGTAAATCGAATCAATTGACCAATTGCCAAATTGTTTTATATAGAATTTCTTTTGTTATTGTATTTTTATCTTTAACGTATAACAGCGCAATTTGATCGATTTGCTTTAGGCAAGGCCAGATCGAAGTTTTTGGTGGTCCTGGGACTATGGACCCAGCGTTGGGCCCTTTCGTAGAAAGACGAGGGGAGGCATTTAAGATGAAATAAATTTACGTAAATGTGAAATAAAATTTAGTTTCCAATAAATTATATTTCAAAATTAGTTAGCCGTTTTTAAATTTCTATTCGTATTTAGGAATATCTTTTCAATGGTTTGGGAAATTTAGGATTCTTGAATGACTAGGCTCATGGCTATAGCTCCCCTCCTCTAGAACTCTTTTAATCCGGGCCTAACTTTTAGACAGGACATCTATATATAATTATAGATAATTTAATTAACTACTCCCTACTTAACTATTTTTTTGCTGTTTTTCTAGATCCTAAATCAAGCATATTCCGTATGCTTATTGTTTCTTAAATCAAGACCTGATTAAAATTGAATATTATAACGTTATGCAACGTAACATATCTTAACCGTTAATTGATCTGTACGATATAATTAAATATAGCATCGTAAATAAAGTATTTATTTAATTACAATGTAATATTAATGTTTGAAGAATATGATTATATTTTATGTGATGAAACAATTAATATGGCCATAAATTAAAAATGTATGTAGATCAAAATTAAAAATGTATTATATTTCAGCAATAACTACAATATTCGCTTAATTTCGATTTCAAGATAACTGGTACTCACAAATTGGATTATCGCGAACAGTTTCTCGCTTCTGTTAACCATTAAGTAACACAAATGATCGGCAAAAACCAAGTACACGTAAAATACTCATTCGCGATAATCTTTCATCATATTTCGAGTCGTGACACAGAAGTTGTTGCATCAACTTCAGTAGGAAGAATAACAACGTTCGCTGTGTGCACTTTGATTTTTTCCCTGCGCGATTTCCATGTCTTTTGCAACGTATAGCAAAAGCAGGATATTTTTCAGAATGAACGACGAAAAAAGGAAGTGACTTAAAGTGGTTACAGGAAACCAAAGACAAATTTTCCGTAACTAAACTCGACTGCTTGTTAAATTGATTCCTTGTCACGATAAGTGTTTATAGATAGCTAGTAATCGAGTTTGGTAATTGAGATAGCAAGTAATAGTTAATTTCACGCACTATTTCCATCTGGAAACAAGTTTGCAGAGACCCGATTTTAAATCAGGACAACGTGCTGCTCGCTTCAAAACTGGAATAAGTATGTTTCGTGCGTACTTGCGTTGTTCTTTGGACGCAATAAGAGTAACGCAGAGAAACCTTGGATGAATTCTTTTTCTTCTCTAACTGTCGCGTATTGCTCGGATTCTCGCGGAAGAATCGCAAGTTCTCTTGAGGAGCAATTGCTGGATGGCTAGAGCTAATTCGTTTGCAAAGACTATGCAATATTAATTAAGTGGTTTTGAGGCCATTCCCTTCTAAAGCTAAGTCTACATTTGACAATAAACGTGAACCAATTGTAACATGACGAGTGACGCTTTTCGCGCGGAAGTGTCCTGCTCCAGATATTTAGCAATCGTTTATCGCACGCTATTCGGAATAATGTAACGCTTACCTTTTGTTTTAAAAGGTTTGGAAGGCTCCGAGTATCCTCGGGATCCATTTGCATTGATGGCTGCTACACGAAATTGATACCAGTGCCCTGTCTTTAATCGTTCTCGAATCGTTGCGTGTGACTTCGATGAAACGTGACGAACAATCCATGGACTTGATCTAGATTCCAGGTACCTTGGTCCAAGTAAATGTCGTTCCTCCACCAAATACCTCACACCTTTGATTCCGGTAGACTCATCGATACGCTGTGCCTTAGAATTATACCAAGTCAAAAAAACTAAATTGTTCTTTTGTTGCCTGATTTGGACATTCCTGGGTATCACGGGTAAATCTGAAAAAAAAAGAAAAATGCAAAAATGTGAATTTTATCTTGGTTTGTGCGTAAATATGTACAATTCCCGCTGAAAAGTTTGGAGCACCGTTTCCAATTTCAAGTTACGATAAACGGTTGAAATTCTCCCAGGATAAGCAACACGATATTTACATCGTCGCTTTTTACACGAAACAACAAATACAGAGATAGTGCTGTGTCCGAATATTAATGACAGTAACTGTGTTTCAATGAGGGAATGCCGCATAACATTTAGTCTTGCAGGAAGGCCTGTATCGAATGACTTACTTGAGTCAACTGCTGTCGAAATACGCTGTAATATACTGTTCTAAACTGTGATTATTATCAACTGTCATAAGCTCTTTTAAACTGTTGTTGCAAAAGCTTGTGTCTTAAAAAAAAAATTCTCGGTCGGATATGAAATAATTTAAAAAGTTTGAAGCTCAAGAGATTGGAATGCTGGTCTGTTAATGATTTTTCGAGCACAGCGTTCGAAATTTTGCTTGTCGATTGGTTTTCATTGAATGCAGTGAATTTGTAATTAGCGTGCTTCTATGGTATCACGTACGCTTCCCCATGCATCTCTATTGTATGGTACAGCTTTGTGAAGAGAAGGTGGTCCTTTGTACCGGGATGTGTCTGAAGCTTCGGACTATAATTAGGCAAAGTGGTGGTTTTGGCTTTCGATAAAGCGCAGAGTTACGCTCAGCTAATTTCTAGACTGCGGTTTTTCATGCATAAAAGTGTAAAATTGCACAGAATGCACGTACTGTGTGCAGATATATGAAATATTCAAAGCATAGTGTTTTCTATTATATAATACTATGTAAATAAAACAATTTTCTACCCTGATCGTATTTTTTCAATTGTATTATCAAATAGATGAATTTGCATAAAAATCCACGATCTATTAATCGTTTTAACGATTCGGAAACTTCGAGTTAATTATATTCGTAGACATGGGCATGCCAATTTCGGTGTCCTTTCTTCGAAAACATGTAAACGAAAATCCTCAAGCGTCTTAATCCGGCCAGACGGAGTAAGTTTCGGATATTTCTATAAAGTAAGAATTAAACAAAGATTTGTTCTATATTTGCGTTAGTGACTAAGAAGGTGCGTTAAGTCGAATATTAAGTCTTTTATGTAAAAATTCCTGCATATTATTGTAATGTGGATTGATGTAACATAAAGTAAATTAAAAATTCAATTTTTTCAAGTTTTAGAATTAGACCATTTTTGTAGTCACCAGCGCATTTATTCCCCTCTTTGGTAAACAGTCATAAAAAGACATCCATCTCCGATTTCCAATAATTTTTTGATATGCCGTTGTAGTCACCTTAAGTATCGTTGAGTAAGGTTTCAGTTGGGAATCAGTTTTATCGAATAATTATTGTCAAGAAGAGTTTTTACGAACGTGTAAACAGTAGTTTATTTATTGATACAATAGTAGGTATCAGTATCTTTACTGAAAAAATCTTGTAAATTGTTTATATCTCGAATAAATATAAATAATTTAATCGCACGTAATTAATTAGTTATTCGTAGCATGCAAAATCAGTGTTACAAGCGCATCACCTGCAGATACAATCACACTAATACACGCGCAATGCCTTTCATACAATTAATAGTTTTAGACTGTAAATTGGAGAAATTACGTTCGTGTAAAGAAACCTTAATTATACATGACAAATAAAATCTAATGCGTACCAGTTACATTGTCTAAACCGACGGGATGCATGCATGTGACACCGCAATCATGTCTGCAACATTTTGCTAAATCTGGGCAACGAGAGTCATCGACGCAAGCTATCAAACAAACAGCTTCAAAGGGTGACATGGATGCTTTATCAGGACAGTGACCAGGTTTTGTGTAATTGGATGCCAAGCAATTTTCCATACACTAAAACAAAACAATAATATCGAACAATTATACTCACATGTATGTACAATATATTATATATTCTGTATAAGAAAATAAATATACAAAAAAGAGAAAGTAATATAAATAAAAAATTGTTAAATATATATCAGGGAAGATTCTATCTCTTTCTGGTTAAATCGTTTCGTTTTCAACATCCAGAAATGCTATTTATATTAAAATTAAAATTGTACCTCCACATTTACCGATATTGGTCTTCGTACAAGTAACATTTTGAAGAAAAACAAATTTTTGTTTTCCAAATGGCACCTACAGACTTTTTTATTTTCACTCTTCAACTGTTTCGGATATCTGAACGTGTCGAGTTCGTACACTTTAACCAATTTCAATCTCAAACATTTCTCTCTTTTATGTTTCCTCGAACAAGTTTCTTGCTAGCCTACACAATATGGTTTTCATCAAAATACGCCTCTAATCATCGAAAAAATTTATCTTTGACGATATAGGATGCGTCACTCTTGTGCTATCCGACTTCTGTGGACACACCTTCCCGGGAACGTTGCCTTCTTACTTAAACTGTTTACGTTGCCTAGCAAAAGAAGAGGAATTTCCATAATTGCGAAGAAATCCTATTCTTGCCTTTTGCGACGTAACATCTTTATTTCGGTGAATCATTCTACGTATATTTTTAACCCATTGTTGGCGGTATACTGTGAAATAAATTTTGCCGCAGTTGCCGCGTATTTTTCGAAAATATGTCAGTGTTTGTGAAGTGAAAATCGTCGATTCTCACGTTTCTCGTCAGCAGTGTATTAATATACAATGCCTTGCTATACAATGTCTATATCGTATCGTAAACGTATCGAACACCATTATACTTATTATACGGAGTGTAATAGAACATATGGAACTCGTTTCCTGAGGCGATTGTATATCTAAGAACAATGAAAAAAGTTTCTGTAAACATATCCTCTATCTGTCTTGCTTTATGAGATGTAACGAATTTTGCAAACAGAGCAAACTTTATTGAAAATGTTGAAATATCAGGGATCAGAATAGAACAAGCTTTTCAACAAATTCGGGAAACACCAGTAATCGTTCAAAGTGCAAAACGTCTATAGATTTGCCTTGAAATGTAAGGTGGTGATTTTCAGCAACTTCTCTAAAGGCGGTTAGGTAAGACAAAATCGAAAAAGAAAATTCGTCGTGTCTCATACACGAAGACAGATACACGGTATGTTTATATGAATATTTTTTCATTGTTGTTAGATATACAATCAGCTCAGGTGCCACATGTTCTGTCACATCCTGTATATTATATAATTACATATCAATTAATTAAGTCGAAATGTATTAAATTTTGCCTCATTTAATAGTTTCACGGGACTACACTAATTTGATACTATGGAAATTAAATATATAGAATCTGTTTAAAAGATACCTCATTAGAAGCAAAGGTATGTGTGAATATTATTTGTAGCCATTGTACAATATTGATATTTTTAATGCGAACTGAGTCACGAAAATTATCACGAATGTATGAATTTTCAGTTTCGTAATCCACACACGTATTCGGTTGGTAATAGTTATCTGGAAAGTGGCCGTCATTATGGTAATTTCCTAGCTCATTCACTTAATGACTTAATACATTGCAAACAGTGCTGTAAACAGCACATTGCGTCGGCAGGATAAAATATCCCAGCTTCTCTTCTGTATATCGTCAAGTTAACATTTGCAAATCGTTATCGATTTGCCTGATAAAAATGTAAGTGAATAGATCGTCTAGAACGTTTTAACGCTATGTGTCTTAACGTATCGACAAAATGCATGGAACTTCTTCCATGACGCGGTGCGAAGATCCTTCGATAGAAGGAGCCAAGTCATTTTATACAGGATCCAGATTGGCCACGCGAGACTTTCTCACGAATTCCTTCTATAGAGAATATCCCCCCCCCCCCACACTGCAGTATGTGCCAATGTCCTCTTGAATATATATTGACTTTTTGTAAAGAAACCGAAACCTCACGAAATGGGGGCAACCTTCTCAAATCACTGAAGGAATTCTTCCACGATACAAAGAATGTTGAGAATCTTTTCAAATTTACCCAGAGCAATAAACGCCTTTACTATTCCATTTAACTGTCACTAATCGTCGGTACACGTCGCTAATGATCCAAACCTTGATGTTAAATAAAGAAAAAAAATCGTCTAAATAGTTTTAGTGGAGCTAAGGTTTTTATTATAACGCTTTACATTTAAGAAATAATGTAATTTCATCGAGAGATTTTTGTGACCGACTGTATGTATCTCATTTGTGACGTTACGTAAGGAGAACATTTCCTTACTGTGCTTAAAATATCCTTTGATATTGTGGCAGGAGAAAGGGAAGTGTCCTAGAATTCGTTCTTTTTGTCTCTGAAGTAATGCAAGAAGCACGACACCGACTAACTGGATGGCAATCAGAAACAGGATCATGAGACGGCCATAATCGTTAAAGACCTTATATGCAAATTTTCTCTATTCATTTACGAAGGTTTTCGGTTGCATTCACCGAGATCCGGGTTGCGTTATCTTAGAAACTTCTTCCTCGAGCTTAGAATCCACAAGTTTAGCTGAACTTTGGATAAGATATCAGCACTACAAATTTGTTGTTATGATTGTTTCTTTTCGGGACCTTTTTTGATCGCTAAAGTCGAATATAAGAGCCATTTTCCATGGAAATGAACAGTTTTGAGAATTCAGTCTTATGAACATTTGGCCGACGAACGCCTTGACTGTAGAAATCCGCGTAGAATCGTCATCATGTATGTGAAGTAGACAAGTGATGTCGCATTAACAGTGCTCCAAACGTTAATTTTGCTGCTTATTACTTATCGCTCTCTGTAGGATCATGAACTAACCGATCGATTCACGACAGCCGGTAAATATAAAATAACCGCAATCTTACCCCAATATTCACGGTACAAATGTATGCAGAGTGGTCCATACAATGGGTTAAGAGCACCAAATTTTAAAAACGATATTGTCAAAATCCATGAACATGTCACGCATCAATAAGTTGGCTGAGATTTTGTACACCACTTCCAGCTTTAGTGAAAAAGTGTCATTCTAGTCGAATATTTTCCAGTGCGAATACTATACTAGAGCCCGAATTTCTACAAGCAACTTTTTCTATCATTCTTAATCCCCACATTGTGTTTATATGTGTGAATGAACGGACATGTGTGTAGATGATCAAGTGAGAATACAAGGTAATAGGTAAACGATTATAAACGGAGTTCTTTTTATGATCCGGAGACTAAAAATAAACTATAGTATTAGATAATTGCACCATGCAAAATCATTTCGATAATAAGGATGCTCTTTATGACAATAATGTACATAGATCTGGATGAATAGAAATTTCATAGGAGAAGCAATAATGCAAAGATGTCGAAGAAAAACGAGGAAAAGTCACGTTAAGAAAAAGTATAACAGTTTAATATGAAGTTATTCACAGGGGCAGGAACAGTTGTGGATAACTTGCTGTAATGATTTCCGTATTTCGAACGGTAAAATAGTTAATAGTTAGATGTTTATACTAATTACTTAAACTGTCTAATAACTTCGTTAGATCTTTGAAAAAACGACACGAATTCAGCTTGATAATATAAATACAGTGGGTCAGAAAAGTACTCGAATACTTGCCATAGAATTCTTTCGTAAGTATATTACACGAATTACACGAAACTTTTTGGAATTTCGTTAACAGTATTAGACATGACTACCGTGATTATATGTAATAGTAAAATTTCCGAAATCGATTTTAAAATTTACATAGAAGATACAAGACAATTATTGGAAACATACACTTATTGTTAGTGAGAAATTAGGATGCAGCATACAAAGTAGTCTCGAACACGCGACAATAGATGCTATTTTTCCTGTACACGACTGCAAAATTGCGACACATTGCAAAGAAAACAAATTCGAAATTGGAACTTTAACATTTTTGCACAAGAAACTTTTCGTAGACCTTTTGCAGACCTTCACCAAGAGGTGGATAGAATAACGTTACGATACTCGTGATAAATCATTTTCCAACACCTTGTAGAATGAACGAATCGTTTTTATTTTATTAGTAGCATTTGGATCCTAAGAAGTGCACCTTGAATATTGAATTTGGTTCGATTTATAGATACATACTGAACTTAATTAATTGTATGTACACGTACCTTAAACGCCAAGGAAAATGGATTGAGCTCAAACTGTATGCACGAGACTATCGTGTGGTGTGTACGAGCGAAGCCTTTCCAGGGATTGCATTAACTTAGACACGACACATTTCGCTTCCACGGAGGACTTCGTGCATACTATGTAACATCTTCATACACTAGAACTATGATTCATAGCATAATGCCGACCACGTGCTTTGGTACTCGGGAGGATTGCTCTTTCGCTTATTCTCATTTTCTATTTCTCTTCTCTTCCGCAACAAGACTGTATAATCTGATCATCAGTTGAACGCGGTAAACGGAAAGAGAGCTTCAACTAGATACAATAAATGCTTGCCACTGAATCTCAGTTACACGCGAGCCGTACTATACTTTAGATATTTTATATATTTTTCGATATTAGGTATTCTATGTACTTTGCGTATATATCGAAGACATCAAAATATCCTTTCTCCAAGTAGTCGTATCCTTAGCTTTCACAAAACTGCGAACAAAGCTTTCTGCGACTATGTCGTTATATTGAAATGTTGCCTGTTGGCGGGGAGGGATAGGCAGGTGCAACTACGAATGCGATATAATTAGATGCAGAGATGGAGTTATAACGGGAAATATAAATATCGTAGAATGGGTAGATTATCAGATTATTTAGAAAAAGGGGACAAGGGGGTCAGAAACTAATTGCTAAGATTAGGTGTAAAAGTATAGGAGAGGCAAATAGATATTGTATGGTAAAAGAACGGAGGTGGTGTGTTTTATGCGAAGGAGGATTGGGAACACTGAAACACTGGGTGGAAGAATGTGGAGGAATTGAGGACAGAAGAATAACATTAAAGGAAATTGTTGAGACGAAGAAAAGATGAAAGAATGGTTAACGAAACCAGAAAGAAAGAAGGAGTGTATGAGAGTGGGTGGGGGAGAGAGGAAAAGTGAATAGAGGAGACAGACACATGGCAAAGCCAAAGAAAGTATGTGCAATGGAAATGTCACATTACATTTAAATAATTAAGTATAGAGTAACTAAAGCATAATTAAGAATAAGTTCAAATATATATGCAACAACCTAGTGTATGTCGAGCTTGTATGACTGTGAGAATGAGAAATCCATGTAGATCAATCTCGTTTTATAGTCGGCAGGCAAAAATGAATAAAAAGCAGATATATATTTAATCATAAAGTGACATTAAGATAAAGAGGCAATAGAACTATACTTACTATGATCCTACTTCATCAATCTTTCTATTTAGAACATAATATTTGAGTCTATCGCTAATTGAGAGCACTTTGGGACTGAAAAAGGGAAAATGACGAATGTGAGAGGAAATAGAGGGCGAGAGGAAGACGTAAATCGGGATTATGTGAATTGCAAGAGATTTTGGAAGATACGTTAGAATGTAAGGTGAAGAGGGTGAAAGCTGAGAGTAAAAGTGAACGAAGACGGAAGATGGGAATGGAATGGCTTCAGATTTGAGAACTTCGTATCTAACAGAAAATTTTGTATAATATTATTCAAACCAATTGAAATTTACAACAGCCCAGAGTGATTTTTGAATTATCAACTAAGCGGATCGCGTATTAGATAAGTCTTTACTTCAATCTCTATTTTCATGTCTAATGTACATATTTTTGTATATGTGGAATTACTTAAAACACAGATGACGACATTAAGTATACCTCTTAATTACCATATAATTACCATGAATTTTGACGATATTGTGCAATTCTGCATTGTTTTTTATTTCTAATTCTGTCGCATTGTTTGCATAATTATAAAATATTTTCATGGTGCTGCGGAAGTTATGTCGAACGGTAACGAACCCATAAAGAAGAGATGCGGTTTCTTAAATAAACTTTTCGCCAGTTATGCAAGATTGTAAATTGCAAAAATTGTTAACATTTTGAGCAACTTTTTCTTATACGTATAGTCGTAGTTCCGCCTTGGATTTCAAATCATCAAGCAATTTACGTTTAATACTACGTGTATTATTTAACGATTTACTTTACAATTTACCTTAAAAACGTTCGTTCCGTAAAGAATTTGTCAATGACGGTAGATACATTTTTTACCAAATGAATTAGAATACAACGTTCCATATACATCAATCTATGCATCGAAAACTACTTTACGCTAGCTTCGCCGGCCGCGGCGGCCTGTCATTATTTAGCCCAACCCACAAACCATGGATCTTTCTTTTTTATTTATACAGTACTGCAGATGATTATCACATCATTGACTCGGGTTTGATATTAAAGCAATTTTGGCAACGTTGTGCAATTTTGTATTATATTGTTTGCATAATTATATGTCTTATAATTATAGGTCTATAAATTCACTGTGACCCCAAAGGACTGCCGTGCATTTTGCTGCCGTAACAGGGATATACATTATTCGAACGATCGAAGGAACTGGTCAGCGTACTTATTGGCCTACTTTTTGCAAGTAATGTAGGAGCGGATGTATCCTTACGCCGCGAGGATAATCTGGGGCCATTGACCAGCTGTGCTGCACTTTATTACGAAAATCGATAGCAATGTCAATCCTTTAAAAAATTTCATTCATATATCGCACAATTTTTTAAAATTGTGACTATAATGCATGACGTTGAATGTTTGATTACAAACCAATACAGAATTTCTATACGTATTTACTAATTGAACTTCAAATTTTACTATTGTAGTCAGGATAATTGTGTCTGATTACAGTGCCATTAAAATTTCAAAAAGTTTCGTGTAACACATAAAATACATTGATGAACTGTGCTAAATGTTTCAACACTTTCATCAGCTACTGTACGTATTTGTGTTACGTTATGCATTAACTCAAACGCTTGATTCTTCAGATTCGGCCGTGATTGGACCTTATAGAAGAGACGCGAAGTATCTCACATGGATATAGGTACCGTCGCCACGTGGTCCTGTTAGTATAGAATAATTCAATTACACTGCCCGTACGTAGGACGGAAGAATCAAACGATCTCAACATACGCAGACAATGCGGCCCGACATCCACGGTACTTTCACATCTTTGATCGATCGTACGATCGACAGCCAGTTGATGTTGATAGACGATTGATAAAAAGAACCGTCGGAGATTTCCACGTGCTGTCAGATTAAAAATTTATTCTATCATCGTCGTCGAATCTACCGAACAAGAAACAAATGTTTGGAAGGCTGAAAAGATTTAAGCCATCAGACTCGATTGGAACAAGCAAATTCTATGAGTAACAAATACAGAGAAATAAATAAAGTATCAACGGATGCTTGAATATCTCTGTAAATATGTCTATACTCTGAATTGTATACCACAGTCCTGTTTCTTCGATACAACTTAAAATTTTAATAGGCTTTAAAATATACAAATATTTCGTTCTGCGTTTGGCAATTGATCGCATAAGCTTTCCAGAACCCGACAAGTTGCTCTTTAAATTATTTGCCATTGCATACAGATACGCGTAGTATTAGTTGTGTTCGTGAAATGTTCAGAGTATTAAATAGTATTAATAGTGGGAATATTAGTATTAGCAGTAGTAAATTAGCAGTAACTTTGATGTGTAGAAAGTATTTACACGTTGCAGTACTTACTTCATCAGGATAATTGCCACCGCAACGAACATCGCATCTAGCAACTCTGATAGTGTCGTACTCTTCGATGTACTTGGTCCAAGATGCGAAACATCCTGGTAAAAGTAACCACCAAAGCCACCATTCTGCGAAAAAATTAACGCTAATATTGAATAACATGGTGGCGAGTGAAATAAATTTCAACTTCGATGAAACAAAACGCGATGAGCTTAAGACGAATCGAATTACATTTACTTTTTTTCGAAAGGTTGATACCGATACGAATACCAGTAAGTCAATACACTTTCCAAACATGACATATTATACACTGGCGATATAGACGAAAGAAATGTGAACAGCTATTATCTTTAGACTGCGAATTTTATTATTTTAATAATAATTATTATAATTATTTTATGTCGCAATTTTTCATAGATACGGTTAAAAGAATCCGATCTTGGCAAGATTTACCTTTCGAAGGACTTGCGAAACCCTCGATGCTGCGGCACATTCCGTTTGAAGAGTAATATATTCCGAATAGTCTGTTAAATTTACCCTTAAGTCTATTACAATTACGTACAAATCTATAGTCTGATTATCATATTCTTTTTATAGCCAGACACGCTTCCTGATACTGCAATTTTGATTTTTGTGGACAAGGAAGATACAGATCAAATACAGATCATCGTCAAAATAACCATCGAATGAAGTACTGTAAGTTGATTAACAGACTGATACGAACTTATGAATATTTAATATGTTACGCGTGTTGTACAAACAATTGAGTCGGTTCTTTGCTAAATCTGTTAATTCTGCGAAACAAAAAATATAAAAAATTGATGAAATTATATCAGACATTGATACGTATGGACAAATAAAGTAAGTGCTTTGGCACCAAAATTTGAAAAATGTCGAAAGTGAAATTAACCACTTTATCCTGTGAATGGCTCAATTAATAATGGGAAAGATATAAATATGTTACTTGTAAATCCGGTTATAACGACCAATCATAGATTACGAAAAAATAACTTACACAAAGCTGAAAACTATATCACAGACAAAATCGAAATACACGAGATAAAACTATTAACGATACTATTAACGATACTATTAACGCTAAGCTGTTTGGTAACTGATGGTACAAACGACTAGAGGGTGATTCTACATGAAAAGATGAGTAGGAAAGGAAGAATAACATTTTTTCATTTAAGGCTTCGTTTTTGAGAAAATCAATTTTAAAACCCAAATACATATGCATATACACATGTATGTATAACATATGTATACCGTGTGTGTATAAATATACCGTAAGTAGAATTTTGTGAATTTATTAAAGACGACGAAGATGACGAGATATAATTATTTATGACTATATTTACATACTTTATAACTTTCAGTACAATGCTTTAATTATAACTTTAATTAAATAAAAGAAACAATGTTCTATACTTTCTGTTCTACTCCTGTATTAATAAAACAAAACATAAATTGCTAAAGAAAATTTAAATATATCTTACTTGACAATATCTACTTTGAATGTTCCGTAGTTAAAAGCCATATGAATAGCGTACAAGTATGCATGTGTATGCGATATACATACATATTAATTTCGACGGAGTTTTATGCATTTGTAGGAAATTTGAAATTGCAAAGATGCGCATGGCATGTGAAATTACACGAAATATTCAAAGTACAGTACTTATAATATTCAATAGATGAAGTAAATCTCTATTTAAATTCTATCCGCTTGATTAGGTTTACGAAAATACAAATTTGCATAAAAATCCGCAGTCAATAATCGCAAACAGTTCACGAAAGTACGCGATTTGTATTTACAAAATTCTAACGTATTCTTAAGTGTACAAATTGCTGACAGTGTAGCGCGACATTTTGTATAAACAGATGGATGTTTCTACTTTAGTAACTCGGCTTTCGCTACTAAATACGCAAATCGTTCGGATTTGCCGTGCAAATACCAAGTCCATGTAGCGAAGTGTCGGCATATTAATCACGCATATCGTTGGACCTCTGTTACCAAGTACGTGATCAGAATTTCATCGATATGTTCCGTGTGTGTAATTGCGTCGTTGAATTATAGAAATCGTTCGTCCAAATTTCATCCGCGTATTCATCCTAAATACTGCAACGCGTCGCAAAATTCATTGAAAATTATTTATTTCTCTTTCAACTCTGCTGTCCTTCTCGCTTCTTCTTCGCGTTTGTATCTCTTCGGATGTCTTCTCTGTTCTTGAACTATTTTATTCGTAGAAAGGGTAGAATACACTCGAAAAAAGAAAAAAAAACAAACATGCATTTAGGATCACGTGCAAGCGAAGAGGACAACAGGATTAATGTCAATCTAATATCAAGCTGGTGTATTAGTTGCTCCGATATTTATTTTATTGAATTGTCTATTGGGATTTTTCATCCTCGTCAGTTTTGTGTACAAACAACTAAATCTCCCTTTAACTTCGTTTTTCTTATTCTTTTTTGTGTTTATAATTTATAATCAATCATATATACACAAGCTGTCCCGCGACGCGAGGACAATCGACATGGAGATGATTCTACAATTAAAAATAAGCCAAAAATAAAGAATACAATTTGTTCGTCCGTGGCCTCGTTTTCGAGAAGATCGAGTTTGAAAATCTGTCAAGTAGACAAACTTGGCCAAGTGCCGACAAAGTTTAATTAAAATGCCGTATTATTTCCGTTTAAGACCTGGTTTTCAAGAAAATTAAATTTGAACATCTTCGGTTAAAGACTAATTCTAATGCACGATACATTTTCAAATGTATCCTCTTTAAAAACAAACCATCGTATAAACAAAATTTTATTCTACATTTCTGACTTATTTTCACATGTAGTTTAATCTCTTGCCGATCATTTACGCCTGTTCACTCTGCAATTAGCCAAGTTTAACTATATATACTTGCCAAATTTTCAAACCCGATCTTAATAACGGGACGTGATATAAAAAAGTTGTATTCTTTCTCTTTCGATTCACTTCTACGTGTAGAATAAGTCGATTGTCCACGAGTCGCGAGACACTCTGTATATCTATAGATACGGGGTGTCTGTTAACTGGTAGTACAAACTATCGGGGGATGATTCCGCATGAAAAAATAAATGGAAAAGAAAGAATAAAATTTGTTCGTTGAAGGTTTCGTTTTCGAAATCAAGTATGTACATGTATACGTACATGTATGCGAAGTCTCAAACGAAGAAATTTTATTCTTCCTTTTCCATTTATTTTTTCACGTAGAATTACCACTTGGCTGTTTGTATTACCAGTTACCAGATACCCTGTGTACATTATGTTCATTTTCACACCTTCAAGTTGCCCACAAATGCATAAAAATCTCCCTTCTACTTATCACATATTTAATATCGTAGCCACGCTGCTTTTCTTAATTAAAATCCAATTTAGTTTCACACGTCTCCATACGATCGCTATTACATTCAATCTCCGAGAAATATTTACTTCTCTTTTATTAATATTACATAAATATCGTAAAATAACTTGTAGGTACTGTGATTTCAGTCGGGAAAAAAGCTGGTAAAAGAATCCTTTGTATCTTAACGAGCTCATTTGTGTAACTTCAATCGTTTAAAATCACTAAAGAAGTAGGTAAGAGGTATTTTAAAAAACCGGTTCAATTATCGTGGTACAGCTACACTGTGGTTCGCGATACCCAATTAAGAAAGAAATTAAATGGATTCCTCGTATTTCTGAAATACTTCTATTTTACATAAATGCTTATGATTGTTTCATGTTAATCTGATACCTTATACACACACACGGTATTCATTTTATTTGATCATTTATTTTATTTGATCTTCAAACCATTTGTGTGCTTTATTGAGATTGACTGATAGAGGAACGAGTGGATGAATTTGTAATAGAAAAATATATTGAAATAAGTATAGGTACAAGCACAGGTATAGTGTATGCTGATCCAGATCCTCACTATAACAGCGTTACAATACAATAGGAAAAAGGCAGGGAACACGTTCATATATTTATAGCAAAAGACATTACCAAAAAGTTAACCTTTGTGCGTAGCTCTAGCTGAAGGTTACAAGAAACAACAATAGAAATCTACTTATAGCTCTTTTGTTTCTAGATCTTGTAATTCAAAACAAAATTTATATTCAAGGGCACAATAATACGGACCTCTTCTTATTCCGAATTTTCTTTTTGTTTCCCTAAATTCTATTCTCTTCGTAACAACGATTTTCAGGTCACCGATATACAAAAGAAAAGTTGTAGAGTTTTTCTTCAGTCTGAAGTAATTACTTCAACATGCCTCTTATATAGAAATTGCAAATAAGTGTGACAATTAAGCAATATATAGGTATATTTTATATTATATATATATATATATATATATATATATATATATATATATATACTGCACTACCATTTTGTAAAATTATTGTTAATTAATGTTTCACTACACAAATGATCTGTGTATAAAGAAAAAGTTTCAGTTTTTTACTAAACAATTTTATACAAACATACCTATATATTTTTCTTCTGATGTATTATTATACAAAGAAATTGAATAAAATTTAATTACATTATTTCAATGAGACGCACATTGCGTAATCACATCGAACAATAAAACAGTATAGAGCGAGATATTCCAAGTTGGTATATCCAATGGTGAAATTTTATAGATTCTTATATTTCGATTATATATCGATTCTTACTAAGAAAATTTTGCATGGGTGTTGAATTTTACATATTTTATCAACAGAATTGCATGAAATCAATAATCATATCTTCCAGTGACCTTCTGAGTTGCATTATAAAATTACTCGATATAAGCCACATGCAAACAGATATAGATAATACGCAACAGATATAGATCTCCTTATAACATCTTTAAATTTCTCTTATGTATATAAAACGGAATAATAATTAAGTAATAATAGAAAAGGTTCTAAGAAAAACCTAAATATTTTCATTTTGATAATTTACTTGAAAATAAATGCAAATTACCGTGTGTTTGTCACTTCAGCCATGACATATGAAAATTTACTGTTTATATAGGTGAACTTCAAACAAATTGCTAGGATTTTTACAACAGTACGATTTAAATATTTTTATTTTGTTTTACTTTGAAGTAACGTTTCATTTGAAATTTTTCTTAGTCAATTTACATCGTCAAATTTGGTTTTTTAAATACTTACATTTTAAGCTGTGATTACGAAAGGAAATTCTAACTATACGCTTAATACCTGTTTCAATCACTATTTCTTTCTACATCTATTTTATAGAATTCTGTTTTTCCGCAATTTCTACGAACTTGTAGAATCTTCTGTTCGTGTCCTTAATTCGCGGAATGAACTCGCGTATTTTTGCCACCTTGATAAAACAATCAATTACTATATACTATATTCTATTTCAACGTGTCTTTCAACAGTGTTGATGAGCCAGACAATGGTGAGAGAGTCAAAAAACCCTATTGTAGTAGCAGAGACCTAACAGTCATTTGACATACGTACGTTTTAAAATAGTCGGTAACGCCAAGTCAACGCATGATTTTACAGCGTAACTCGAACCTCCAGCTACGTGCATCAGGGGTGTCAAAGGACTTCCGTGCGTTGGAAGAGGCAGCGGGCAGAAGCGCCGGAAGCGGAGCGGCATATCCACGGAGACGTCGTTGGTCGGTCAACAAAGTACCGGAAGGATCTTCGTGTGCGATCGAGTAGCACGCAGCGAACCGGTAAAACCAAAGACGGAGTGAGCCGATCGCGGTGAACCGTTCGAACTGAGATCGGGCTTACTTTCTTGCGCGGTCTGATCCTCTCCTGCACTTCTCTGGCACTTCTCCTACTACTTCGACCCACGCCATTCGTTTCCACCACCCTGCTACCACCCGTCGCAATGATCGAATCATTAACTTTGGAAAGGGTCCTGCCAGTGGCGAATACAAGCCTCTCTTTCGGTCTCACTCCCTTTTTTTCTCTCTCCTTCTCTTTCTTTCTCTTTCTCTCTCTCTCTCTCTTTCTCTCTTTCTCTTCTTCCCCCTCCCTCTTTCTTTCTCTCTTTCTTCCTGCTTCGAGTCTTTCGTTCAATATCACTCGCGTTTCGATTACTCACCTTCGTCTTTTTCTTTCGATAAGAATTTCTACAACAGCGCGTTAGATTATTGAGACCTATCGCGTGGTATCTACCGAAGCAGTTGGAGGAAGAACACGCGAGGAATAAAGTGAGCTTAGAAAGATAAGAGTGTGCGCATACGTATGTACGTATGCGTGAGAAAGGATAAAATAAGCGTTATCCTAACATGTTGTTCCATTCGATTCGCTGAATTGGAGGAATAAACGTTTGGTTTCGATACGAGGTCGAACATTTGCACATTTGGTATAAAGAATAGAGTAGTTTCTAGAACGTTTGTAGCTCCTTTCCTTCTGTCGCGATTTTTATGATTAATCCTGAGACGATCAAGGAAACGTTTGTAAATAACCAAATATAACGAGAACTTTAAACAGGTCGTTTTTGTAGTTTGCCTTCCATGCGCATCCGCTTTCTGTCTACGCTTTTTATTTTAGGTACGTGGTTCGATATAAAATATGACGAGAAAAGTATCGGAGATCTTTATCAGAAAATATAAAACGATAAATAATCCTAAAAATTTGAAGAAAGATACGTTTTTTTAAATAATTTTCACGCACTGATCGACTGCATGCTTGATTAAAATTCAGTCGAGAAGATTAATGTGTTACAGTGGATAAAAAATGTATTTACTTAATAATTAATTAGTGTGGTAATACTTCCACACATTTACTACAAGCGTTCTACACTACGAAGATCAAGTGTGGAACCTGATAAAAAAGGAACGCTTCATTGGGAAGTAAGGATATGTATAAACACTTTTTGTAGCTGCTGTAACTCGAATTTCGTAACTCTTTCGTTCAAAGTTTATTACACAACATTTCATTCGTAGTAATTTTGCTTCATAAACACCCACAAAAAAATTATTGATTCCTTCAATTATCATGGTAATGCTGGAATATCATCGTTTCTTAGATATTTCTCATTTATAAACTTCATATTTGCCTGCGCAGGTATCGTTTTTCTTTTTTTCTTTTCTTTTTTTTTTTTTTAAGCCCAAATATAATGCCTGAAAAGTCGCAGTAGGTTGAAGTTAGTAAAAAAAAAAAAAAAAAAAAAAAAACACGAGGCGCAAAGTAGAAAGCTTGAAGATATATGAAAAGATATACAGATATACAGACAGCGATAAATATACGTAAGATATACAGAAAGATATAAAGAAATGGAAGATATGGAAAATAACATTTTGCGATAGCTTTATCGGGTTGCTGCGATGCATTTAGCTGGGTATGGAACCTGAAATTTCTATAGCAGGTAATTCAAAGGTCTCGAAAATATTTAATTCGTGCAGGTCGTCGAATAAATTGACCCGGAAATGAGGCGGCGGTTTTGTTTAAAACGTGTTTCGGTTAGATATTGAACAGAGTGGAATATGTCTACGCGCTCGTTGCGAATCTCTCGGTCCAGCCTGCCGCGCAGGTATTACAACCTGTGTGGCATGAGAACGGGGCCTTCTCTTCTCACATAATGAACGACTTCGAAGAACGGTAGTGGCATTGACCTGAATCTATTAGGGCTTTGGTTTGGCGGTATTATAGCTGCCCGTGAATCAATCCCTTACTTAGCAACATTCGTAGACCACACAAAACTTCGTATAGCTCATTATACCGGTCCTTATTCCACGTTTCTTGTCTGGATAAGCGTAAAACATTCTTCTTTTTGCGTCCTTTGTGGATTCTGTCAGTTGAACAAAAGCTCTTCTCCGGTTATTTCAACTTCGGTATTTTTCAGTTTGCAACATGTTTCAGTTTGCGATACTTCGATCGTGTTCAAAATTCTCACCGGCGCTGTTTATAAAATCCTATTGACGATTATGGGAACGCTATTGCTTTAAAACAAAGAAATTGAATCTTTAATTTATTTTACATTATATGCACGATGACCCTACAGAAGCGTGGATTATTTGGCAGTGATTTTGTCCACACGCTTTCTCATTTAATTTATGGATTCTAACAAACTTCAAGCGTGACAAAGGGCGTGCTGATATTGCCGCAAAAGCGTTCAGACGAATAAATAACTATACGTTAATCTGTATTACAATTACACGTAAGAATTCTCGTATGAAAAATATCTGACTCGATTCGCTTTCATAGACACTGGCACAAGTACAAGAACTATGAAACTGAACTATGAACTGAATGGAAATGCAAATTTTGTTCGTATTGGAAGCCTGTATACAAGTATATATTATACGTATATACAAGACGATATACAAAATAAGTGGCAATAATTTCAGAGTTTTTAACTTTAACAATTGCTAACACATTTTAGTCGCATCTTTGTCTGATTAATTTGAAATATGTTCAAGATAATAATTGTCATCGGATATATCTTACATATGCACATTGTCGCTTACGAATATGTGGTCATTAGCTTGTTGGAATATAAATTAGTAACAAAATTACAAATAGAAAAATTCAGGACGACTTTATCTTTTATTACAGCTATCTTGGAATATTACAGGACATTGAAATTTATTTTTAAAAGCTAACATGTTATAGAAAGATTGGCATTTACGAGTGTCAAACAGCTGCATTCTGGAGCAGATCTTTTATTCAAGAAGTTCATTATACTTAGCTTGTCTGGTTGGAAAAAGAATCTCCCAAATTGATTGAAAGACTATAGATTGAAGAAAAATAAAAGAAAGAGACTAATTCATCGTGTTAGAGAAGATCGTTTCGTACCAATTAAAAATAACAAATAAAATAACATATTAAGCAACAGTTCGACATATTACGCTTGCAACGAACTTCTCTGCACTGTTCCAGTTAGTACAGAAACGGGTAAATCTCTAGAGAAATTAAAAGATGCAAGCGTTACGCTGTTAAACGCGATAAATAAATTCGACTCGATTAAGATCTATACGGATGGAAGTAACGCTATTTCGTAATTCGAAATCAATAGGATGCGCTTGTATTTGCCACGATTTAAATATTTCAGTAATAAAGAGCCTGGAGCGCATTGCGTTAAACGAAGTACTCGACATTGCACTAATTAATCCTAACTAACATAATTTCAAAGTACTTATTCTCTTAGAGTCACTCTCACTTTACTAATATTATACGTATACACAAGACTTTTAACTTTAACGATCGCTAACAAATTTTAGTCACATGTTCGTCTGATCAACTTGAGATATGTTCTATATGTATGTTGTTGAGAAATGATATACCGAGAATCAATCTGTCCGCCCTAAACAATCTTACGAGTACCAAAATAGATATTAAAACGAGTCCATGTTCATTACTTTTGACACACGAACATTTTCGATATAGACAGGAAATTGACCCACAAGGGAATAAAAAAGTAAATGAGTTAGCCAAAATTGCCACGTTATTCAAATCGAATAATAACGCATCAATACCCTTTATTAATTTTCCAGAAATATATATGAATATAGTGCTGACGCTAATACTACACAACACAACCAAGACCAAAGGCCCGAAGAATGTTAACGCTTTCTGTATGGATAAAATTAGCAATAAACCGTGGTTTTAGAGAAAAAGATTTGCGAAGATAAGCTACAGTCGCCATAAACAGATGTGGAGTCGATCGTTATAACTTTACAGTCTCGTTACTACGAGCAGGCATTATAAATAGACCGAAATGTTACCGAATCTTGTGAATTGCAGGGCCCGAACCATGTCTTTTGAAATTGTTCGCTACACCATGAGCAGAGACTTATATCGATTGATAGGTTGCGAAAATGCAAAGATTTCTCTAAATTCAACGCAAAACCTCTTCTCGTTGAGTGCAAAATATAAGAGTCTTAGGACACGTCCAAGTTGTCAGTGGCATTCAAGTTGGCACAAAATGTACGTGTATGAATCTTGCAATCTAATACTACATCCAGTTGATTTTGCGTAGTCGTATAAACCTTGTTTTAGTAAACCTAATAAAAGAGAGTGTATAGATATAATGAAAGACAGTGTATAGTATAGGAAGGCGTCTTTTAAAGATTTGAACGATGCTCGTACGCTCTTTCACGACTATGTCATGTTAAGCTTTCTTTAAAGCCAGTTTATCATAGGTTGTTCTACTGTGTGTAAAGTGTATAAAGAAGAGATGTTGCTTCGATTGAGATATTTGTTCACATCGCCTGCAGTTGAAAAGCTCATGCTGCATCATTAAGAGTATTTGTCAAGGAACAAGGAATGTCCATATCATTTTGCCGAAAATGGCAAAGAAGAAAATGGTAAAAAATGAATCGAAATATACGAATATGACAGTGACGCCACTCTCCTAACACGTTCCATTTTATCTTTTTTCTTTTCGGATATCGCGCCATTTGCAAAATAATTAACGTGAAAGTCACGTAATAAATCGACTAAAGTTTGGAATCGAACAAAACAAAAATTGTAATTGTTCTGATTACTGTGAGACTACAATAATAATATCTCTTTACTTTGATTTTTTCCGCTAATTACATTCCGATAATTACTTGAAATATACATGTATGTACAGGCATGTATTTTATATCATTCCTATTTTTAAACCAAATACCATCAAGTTATCGAATGTACAATCAGTACACATGTCCGCCTCCGAATGCTCAAAGCGGTGATTTTATGGTACCTTGGCTTTGCTCGATTCCAAACTTTAGTCGATTTAACAAATAACTTTTTCATTAGTTTGAGATAGACTCAATACCCGTAAAGAAAGAAGATGAAACGTAACGTGTTAAGTGAGTCGTATCTCACCACTGTACTTGCATGTTTCGATTTATTTTTAACAACTTTTCCATCATTTATCGGCAAAGTAATAAGAGACACTCTTAAAGCCGCATCAGTTTTTCAATTCCAGGCGATGCCAATCAATGGCTATTTTTTAGGACCGTTGTTTTTATCGGAAATTTGTATACAGGAGAACCAGGTCGTTGAAACCAGGAAAGTATCAAGTTCAAACATCAGGATTATCAAAACGACTCTTAGTGGGGTTTCACTTCGTATGCAGACACTCGATCCTGTTGAAAGATCCAATGCCTGTTTCTTTAATCTTCGCATGTGTAGGCTTCCAATATGGTTTTTCAAATATGTCGCTAGTAAATGACTGATTTTAACGCCGCGTTTCACAAAAACTAGCCGGGTCTTACCTGTGGCGATAGTGCGGATCGAATCCATCACGGAGACCGAGAAATTATAGCGATATTTTAAATGACCTTACGAACAGTTTCTTGAACTTTTATTAACTGTAAAGTGGTTGGAGGACGAAAATCTTCTCACTAGTGAAGAGTAGCAAACAACGGTGAGTATGAACAAATGGTTGTTAAAATTTTGGGTTTCTTGGGTCGTTATTACGTGTCATTTGTTCTATGATATAATAACCGCTCTTAATGACTTTTCTCGTAAATTAGAGCGAGTTTTCTCGTCGATTAAATAGAATTCCGATAAGTTCCGCATTTTACTCTCTAGAGATTACTTCTTGCGATCTTTCCTTGTTCGTTTACGTCCTTATATAAGTTTCTCTTCGTCGTTGCCAGTTTTCTATAGCATATTATGATCATATTAATATGATACTAATATGTTTATATTTTTGAAAAATTTGAGAGATTCTATTTAAAATTCTATTTAAAAGATGGAAGAAAAGTATTTGACGAGTACACTGGACAACACAAAACACATTCATACACAGTTTATTTTAATGATTTCTAAATTGATAGATGATTTGTTTTGCATCGTACGCAAATAACTTGTATGAAATATGTACCATCATACCGTATACTACGGATTGATATCTAAATGATTCCATTTAATACGATATACGCAGATAAATTTGTTTTATCACGTATATCTTTTATTATTTATAATAATGCGAATCTCTATGCGCACGTCTGCATATTTATATGCAGATGAATCAAGCAAATAAGAAATTTATGTAACAGCCTTGAAACTTTCCTTGATTTCTGTCAGTAGTAATTTACAACCTAGAGTCATATCCAATATTTAAAAGCTATTACAAAACGACATTGAAAATCGAAAACTGATTTTACATCGAAATTAGAAAACTGACTTTACGTTGAAAATCGAAGACCGACTTTAAATTGAAAATCAGAAAGTGACTTTTCATTAGAAATCAGAAATTTTGTTAACTGTTACGACTACCTCTGAATGCATATAGGGAACTAAACGTTAAAATGTTTAACACGTTAAAGAGAATAATAAAGGCTATATATATAGTAATATTATGTATAGCGTTATGTATGCTTATATGCTGGACAACTATCAGTTGCCTATTTCGTCAATTACTTTAATGGCAATTTCCGCGAAAAGAAAAGATAAAGATGATAATTAAACATTTCCAGCCTTGCGTTTCGATGTAAATAACGATCAAGTCTTAAAAGATAATTGAACGTCGAAACGTAATGACAGGCGATGTACCATGACCACTTATACTTTTGTCCACGGGATAATCATACGTTTTACGATATTATACTTATTCCTTAACTACAGATAATAACAACATAATGCACAATAATACGGTTGAAGATTTATGCCTTTGATCGTTCTAAACTTGACCGTGAATGGCCGAATTTCTCGACCGAATAAATTAATAATAAAAGTATTTATGACCACTTTTATATCGTCAAAGTTCATAGACAGGAATGCGATTCGATAGAAATGTTACTCAAAGCAAACAAACTGCTAGCTTTTAACATGCCTGCCTTTTATCTCATATATTCTCATAGTACTTCTCGTGCTTGAGGGCGGATTTTTCCTTTTTTTTTCTTTTTTTGCGGGGAACTTAAGTATGGTCTTCAAGTAGGAATGTAATTCTTTTATTTCGGTCCTTCGTATTGCTTAAATTATTTAATCTCTTTATCATTCGTCGATATCAGGAATCGATCATTTCTTGTAAAATAATACAAATTTTGACTAGAAATGACAAATATGTTGGATTTCTCACTTTGCAAATGAATGCCAACGAAATTTCAAAGTTTCGCCTAATGCGTATTATATATTTGTAAAAAGATTCCGTGGTAAGGATTTGAATACTTTCGTGAGCCATTCAGTCACTCGAATACGTAGGTGTCTATTAAACGCTTAATTCTCTACAACGATATTTCGGTTCCATTGCAACCAGTGCTGCCTAATTTCTAACTTGGTGATATCGTGTGAGTATTCTTCACGGTTAATGAGAAATCCAGGCAATAACTACGGATTTATAACCAACAAAATTTCAACCCACCTCATCCAAAGGTTTTATGAGCAACTTATCGTCGAAGATGAAGTGGCATATGTTATCTATCGTAAGAAGATTTTAACACGATGATGAACATATATTATAAATATATATTTGATGATAAATAAATTAAGGGACAAGTATAATTTTAACGATTACGCGATATTAATATATTTTATCACACGTTATAAATTCGTACGACGATATAAAAAATTGATAAAAATTGCTAGATATCATATGATTCTGAAATTATCATTATAAAATATTTATAATTAATAATTTTAAAATATTTACAATAAAGGATTTATTATCATATATTTGCTTCCCACTTGCTAGCTTATATTAATCGATCTGTGAAGGTTTTTTGAAACAAATATTTTCATCATATCACATTGTATGATAAAAGAATTGAAAGAAGAAATTGTGAAATGAAATTTCTCGAGAGTCAAATATACTTATACATGTTATAATACACATATACTTATAATTTTTATACTGTATATAATCCGACAATTAAACATTATTTCTACGTACGTCATTATTTCTATAAATTCGATATAATATTATAATTATCATTGTATCGTAATAAGTTACGCGAAACTAATAATTCAATACACAACGTACAATACAAAAAGTATTGTCATGTATCCTTGTTTTCCAATGAAGCAGCGTTCTTTCTATCGTTCGTTCTATCGCACATTTCGTTTTCATAGTATCGAATTTTTACTCATTTAATAGTACTACTAAATGGCGCGAAATTCGACAATGAAACGACGCCAATTAATTAATTGGTATGTAAACCAATTTTTGTTAGCCACGTATTCCAAATTCGTGTTTTCAAATTATAGCAGCTCGATGATTACTATTCCTATGTCGGTTTCCGCAGACTGCCTGGCACCTGAACATTTAGCAGTTTCTCGAGTTACACGGAACTCCTTTTTCTGTCAAGCGGATGTTAGAAATGTACGAACACAGGCATACGTGACTCGATACAAATAACTTGAAAAAGAAAAGCAAACAGTGGCGATGATTAATGGGATCATCGTAGTCGACCCCTGAAAAGAGAACCTAACACTCTCGAAAATACGTAGAACGAAGATTGCCACCAAATTTCATCGTCGCTATTCTTTCTCTCGTGTTTTCTTAGGTGGATCCTGAATTGACTTATATGCTCACTGACGCAGTAATGTTTGAGGTACTTGCGATGAAATTTTCATAACGAAGAAGTAGACATAATATCTTTACATTGGTATGTCTTGTTAAAAATGCGAAGAACTTTTGTCATATATGTAATTATTGAAAATATAAAATATGTAATTATCGAAAATAAAAGTTTCCAATATGATGTCACTTCGTTTTCGAGAAAATCGAATTTCAAGATTTATCAAATATATTTTTAACCTGACTAATTACCGACTAAGTACGAATAAGAGAGTATTCGCATAAACATCCGCAGTCTATTTATTATAAATTATAGACATCATTTATACGTCTGTATTAAAAAAAAAAAAACATTTTGACGATTAGTAACGAAGCAATATTTATTGCAAAGTATTTTATCGCATATTATCTCCTCAAAAGTGCAGCACTTTTATGATCTAAACGCATATTTTCGCAATCAGGTATTCAAAAGTAAAATTACCGTAGAATCTATCCTAGTGGAAATTGAATTTTCCGAATGAAGATCCCTAAAGATCTCCTATTAAGAGATTCTGGGAAGAAGTAGCTTTTACATCTAAACGGAAGATTTTTATTCTACGCTTATACCAATATACAACGTGCAATAATTTTTATGAAAAAAAAGCTGAGGATATTAATCATAAAATATAAAAAAATTTGCGGAAACGATGTTACGAATAATGATTATTGCACTTTGGTTACTCAGAATGGTGTAAAGTATTGTTTTGCAAAACGGTGTTTCCGATGCTCTGAGAAAGAAAGACGATTAAAGGCAATCTCCTTCGTGGAGGGACTTATGTCCGTCAAATTTATTTTTTAATTTATAATCTTAACTATAAATAAAAAAATCAATAAACATAATTTTCTATCGAATGAGAAGTTTTTTAGAAAAACATTATCGCCGAAGTACTGAATAACTTTCATTCAAATTTCATATTAGTTTGTCAGTCATTTGAAGCAAAAGTTGTACTATTCGTAGTGATGAAACATAAACATCAAAGCCAAAGACCTAATCCAAAACGAAATAACATTTTCCCCGCCGAAAAGTACTACGTGCGATCTAAATGCTATTACGAGCGACCGAAATAAATTTCCCTCGTCTATAAGGTTTATCTGGAATGAGAAAGATTTTCTGGTCACGTATAATTATTATTTGTAACCAAAAACATTTTGGTCGAAAACATAATTCTTATTCTATAGCTCTTTTTTTATTTTGGTTATAACAGTCATAGTGTCTGATTTCTTCGTATTGTTTGTAGTACTATTATTACCATTAATTATAGAAGATGTTTAAAAGGGAGATCTGTGTCTTGAAGAAGTTACAGTAGTCACCGAGAGGGCTAAAAAATGCGTAATCAACAGAAGTCATAAAAACATAGTTAACGCCCAAAGTAGTCTATATCTTGTAAGTACTGGCCACTTGGTTCTCTCTTGTTGATCAAGATCTGTTCGGATTGGTTGGACTTGACAGAGCTGTACGAGAAGATTTGTCTGTCCTTTCAGCCCTACTCCAGCCCCACATCTCGTATTCTCCAACTGCACATCTATTCTGATTTCCGCTGGCCTGTCGCAGCGTGGCCGTGTGTGCTTGTTTGACATTTACAAGTTAGTGCTAATACAATTCACAAGTAGCGGGTGATCTTACAACAACTTTGGCAGTAAGATTTGTTTCGAGATTCTTGTCTCTTTCGATCAGTTCCTCGAGTGATTAATTGTTTAATCAGTGCATTTACGTGATTCGTTTGAAAAGATTAAAGCTTTCACACTACCTGTTAGTCATTTATTTTCGACACCTGTGACAGCTGTCCAATTAATAATTACATTTGCCATTTATCAGGTAAGCGTTACAATATTTTTACTCGATACACGTAAATGATAGTTTTATCTTCATTTTATTTTTCCGATTATTTTGTTAATTGTATAACGTGGTAAAAAAAAAAAAAAAAAAAAAGAGGTGAATGGCTCGAAGAACTTGTAGCACTCGCTGAGATGAGTAAATAATGTCTAATTAGCATAATTGGTAGAAACAATACTGCAACATAAACTTTTATTATTTACGACCAATCGATATCGTAAGTGAGCCTTTCCCTAATTTGAAAAGTTTTTTTTCAAAATGTGATCTATTTATCCAGGGATCTATGATCTCTAGATATGAGTTTTGTATAAAAAATGGGAAAAACCATGCATCTATTATAACAAATATGAACAACTTTGAAACAAAGCAATCTTCATTAATATCGGTAATAATTAGCCTGTGGATTTTATGCATATTTCGCAATCTGATGCAAAACCGCGCAAACTGTATATATAATTTGCAAAAATATTTATTGTCATAATTTTGTAATAGGTCAAACTTTTCAGGTCTAATAATAAGTTTGATAATCTTGCGTTGACAATCTCTACATTAACGTATTACGAAGAAATTCACTTACGACGTCGAAAAATTGATTTTATGTCGAAAGGACTACTAGGACCTATATTGATCGGACATATTTTGATTGTATCTTTTTTTAACGATCTGTATATCAAACAATGAGATTCGCAGGCCCACCGTTCACGCAGCGGCGCTTCATAAAAGTGTAAACGCAGTCTATCAGACGCGACGATACGTCTAACGCCGACGTTCATACGAAGCGTACGGTATGATACATTTTGTCTGGCAAAATGCGAAGCGACGAGGAAGACGCGTTTATCCTACATCGGCAGATTCGTTTATAACCGCAACCTGTCGCATCGTACACGTACTGACAATGTTAACGTCAGTCGTCACGATGAAAACGCGTAACGACAAAGACGAGTCGCTACTTTTTCATGGACAGGTGCACATTACTTTACAATTTACAATGACCGCTGCATGCAAGCGTATTGTTAACATTAACGCGTCTAATGCGCTTTCTATGAAGCGACGCTTCGTGGACACAGTGGATCTTAAGCTGAATTTACACTGTTTCACTTGGAAGGAACACGGCGGGTGAACGCTGCTTTCATTCTTCTTCCATCCGTGTATAAATGTGTTCGTGTGTTCAGGTGTTCCATACACGGATCAAAGCAGCGTTCATCCGCCGTGTTCCTTCAAAGCGAAACAGTGTAAATTCGGCTTTAGTCTCTCAGATATTACGTTTTAATACCTTTCGTCCCTACGATGAAATCGTCTAATAAGCGAGAATAAAATTTTCCTTATTTTAGATGAGATGTCTTGGTTAGAAAATATAGCTTCGACAGACCAACAATATTCCGAAAATGTTTTCGATATCCCGTCAATGCCCCTGACACCGACTTCTTCTCAGATGAACGTTCAGAGCCCTTGTTTTCCTGGAAACCGGGATCCCCCGTTGAGTCACGGATATCTTTGGAATAACTTTTCCAATCCTTGCAATATTTCAACGTCAGTTAACACGTTGAATGATCGTGGATTGTCACCGTTTCATAGCGCAAATATCCAGCATTCCAATAGTAATCGAAATTATCGAATATACAGGTACAGATAAAAGTAATTAGTACGTAAACTGTGGATTTTCATGCATTTATGAGAAATTTGAAGATGCAGAAATGTACAATTAAAATACAAATGTACAAAATGCACGTTGCAAAGATATTAAAAATATTTCAAGCGAATATCTTTTGTACTATCTTCCGTTTTGTTAGTTACGTTGACACAAACATGAAACTGCATAAAAATCCGCCGCCTAATAATTAAAATTGTGAATATTCGAAAGCAAAGTTTTCTATGAAAATGTTCATTTTCTTATCGATTTCAAGTCACCATTTCTATCTTTTACAGCAAAAGCAATTTTAAAACCCAACACATTGTCCATTAATCGCTTGTTATTAAAATTATCCCCTTGTTTGATTTTCAAATTAAACATATTATTTCCCATCCTCTTCAACGTTTTAGAAAAAACATCGTCGTAACATTAAACTATCGAGAACATCAAATTATTCCTTGTCTCAATAATTATATCTTTGATTCCTACAAAACGTTGTCAATTTGTCAGCTACTTTTAAGATTTAAATCCAACAATCTGTTTTCATTTTCAACTGTGTCATACTAAAATATTTATCGTAATTTTTCTCCTGTGATATTCGTACACATTTAATAGGTCCATTCTATCCTCTGAATCAAAACATTACTGTTATTTCATTAAATTCAACAGCTAACTTGGGATTTCATTTTACAAATCTTATCCTATGTTCAAGCAAAAAAACTGTAAAATGAAAACTGCAAATAAAACTGCGAGGATACGTTCAATGGAATTAGTATGTTAGCTAATGAAATTATTCAAATGTTTCTATAAATTATAATAATATAAATTATTCTATAAATTATTCAAGTATGCGTAAACTAAATTCGACATGATATTTAAACCTGGTTACTTAATATGTATTTCGAAACACGAGGCTATGTTGCATTTCTAAATAATAATTAAAGTTTATGATAACAGACAAAAGCGAGTTTACTAAATGCAACGAAATTAAAATATATTAATTAAAATTTTAAATTAAATTTTTTCTATCGCATTGGCAATGTAGCAATGAGAAGACGGATAGAACTATAAGAAATGAAGATTACTGACAATTTCGGAAAAATACTTATTTTCAATTACGTAGGAAAAAATGATTTCTATTAGTTTCGAATTTCTTACGAGAAAATCATTCGATACCAAAAAAAAAGAATATTCCATTTAATTCATTTCTCCTCTTACTAAAACTCTCGGAAAATTTCGTTCAGTTTTCTTTGTGTCATTAGCTTTTTCAAGCAAAACAAGTATACAAAATTTTCTATTATAATTTGTTTATTATTATATTACGCTGAACAATTTCTTTATTAATTCCTGTTGTTCTCCGTTTTATATGAAGCTGTGTTTTAAAATATGATTAGAATGTAAAATAGTAGTCTTGTAACCCTATAGCGTAACCAGTAAATTACTACTACCACCACTACTAGTAATTTCTTTATTATTGTAACATCGTTAAATAATATCTGCTTTCTTCCGATGAAAAGATGGGAGCAATATTCGCAGCAAAACTCCACTATCGATGAAGAGGATATAGTTGAGGAGTCGAGAGAAAGAATAAACATAAATTCCACAGAGCAATCTTTAGATTTTATTTGTGAGAGAGCTCAAGATCGTCAAATCTCCACGACTACAACGGTATTTCGCGCTTGGGAAATTCCGGCGTATCAGAACACTGGGCAAAACACTGAAAATGGGCTGAAATGTCGTTCGTGGCAAGAGTCACGGTATTCGATTGGCTTGAGCAACAATTCCTTTGACAATGAAGCGTGTTCTGTAGAACAAGGTGGTAAGATACTTTCACACGATATTATCAGCATGCAAAATAGATAAAGTAACAATTCTATATCAACTTTTTAACAGTGCAATTTAAAATGTTGAATAACGAAGACGTTAATAATTACTAAATAATTATGTTCACACGAATTGATACGTTGATACGTAATGAACACTACATTAACTTCATTTATGACTTTACCGTCGCCAATGTGGCTATAATGGGGCCAGCGTAGCCTAAATATTTATCGAACATGTAACTATACTTTTCATTTCATATCATCGCGTGTAACAAACGACAAGGCTATCGTAAAATCATTGTAAAATGTCATATTGGCATGATGTATGTAATACTTTTTGCAATAAACGCAACAACATTCAACGCTAACTTCTCCTTCATCTTCGTCTCGAATATTTATTTGAATTACACATTCACTCATCGATAGAAAACGAAATGAAAATATTTGAAAAATATTTTACTCTATATTTTTAGACTTATCTTTAGAGCAATTCCACGTCATTTTTAGCCGAAACATGGTTTTGAAATCACGTAAAATTTATATATGCCTAAAGATATGCTCCATACTAATGAAATCGAAAGAATTGAAAGATCGATCATTCATTTCTGTACATACCGTTCTCCTCAAATAAAATTGTTGCAAATTTAGTACATCCACTGTTGATAATTATTGATACAGATACTTTTAAAGCAAGAAACGACGACATGAATACGTTACATTCTTTGGTGTTGCACAAATTCGTACAATAGTACATTTAACTTTTAACAATCAAAGATAAAATAAAAGTATTTAACACAAAATAGATATAGAATAAGAAAATTGCACAAAGATGTATAAATTTTCTTAAAATCTCCTAATAATTCAACAACATTCGAAACATAGTTCTTAGCAGTATATGTAATACAATTCGCTTTTTCATTACAATCGCTACATATGTCTCTCGTTATTATTATACTAAAAAATATTGAAGAAATTTTAATTTACTATAATATTTTATATTAAGAAAAAAAAAAAGCAAAAAGAAAGACGTAAAATTGATTTAATTGAAATTGGAATAAAAATAATATTGAGATATTAGCATTTCATTAAAAATTCAATTCTCAACATATATGTGACGTCAATGAATTCGTTTAATTAATAAAGAATGAAATTATTCGCAAAACTTTGCGGACTGGTTCGATTGACGTCAGTTAACAAATATAGATGAGATAGCGGTACGGAAGCAAGGCTAAGGGCTCTACCACCGATCCGACCACGTTTTATACATCATCGCCCGCAGATGATCCTGATTCCAACAACCCACATTATAGCGGCACGTTTATTAACTGGCACGCGGGAGCAGCTTGGTAATGACGCATCGAATATGCAGCTATTTTCATCTGACTGCCGCTTTGTGAATAAAAAACTGATACCGGTTAAAACCTCGCTACGATTATATCGTCACGTATAACGTTAGAGGATACAGGAAATCGTCACTGAACTGAATTTTCATCCGCCAAATTTCGCGAAAGCCATTTGAAATCACGTTAGCAGATACTAGTTAGCAAATTAATTTTCGGACATGCGTCAAAATACATAGATTCATATTCACATTTTTATTCGAGATGGAATTATTTAATAGATTCCCATTTCTTCCGAGACTGAAGCATAAAACTACAATAAATAAATATCCTAATATCATACGATAATGGATTATTATTTTAAAACCCATATTTTTTATTAGTGTAAGTAAACATATGAGATAAAGTTCTTTATGGAACAAGACAATATAAAATATTTAATCCTATATAAACTTGCAATTTTAGAAAAAAAAAAAACAATTTCATGAAGTTATCACGCTATGTTGTATTAATGATGGATTTAACGAATTTTACTATAAATCAAGATTTTGTATATGCATTAATTGATTTATACAACATTTATAAATCTGAATTTATTTCTTCTCTATAAGAAGCTACAGTAGGCAAGTAATAGTTTTCAGCATCAGCTTATTCTAGAATTTGGTTATGTAAATTTTGATAAGAAAGAGCTACTATATCCTTAAAAATTTATAATTTTTTTTTATTGAATTTTGATATACGCGAAATTCTTACGTTTCATATAATGTAAGATGATATTTTAGTTTTCAATTTTTAAAAATACTATTTCTATTGTGTTAAAAGTCGTAACTTCGTTAACTTATTAAATTTATTAAAATCTGAATTCTTTATGTTTCAGAGACAAATAAACGATTGACCAGCGACAGACCTCGCAAAGAAAGGACTGCATTTACAAAACACCAAATTCGCCACCTTGAATATGAATTTGCCCATAGTAATTATCTGACACGTTTACGTCGCTATGAAATAGCAGTTACTCTCGATCTAACAGAACGTCAGGTAAATTGATATTGCAATGCCAACTGCAATTTCAACTTCGTTAACCCTTTAATAGTTTGATTTGTTTTTAAGATCTACTAGGACGATCGATTGTAGGGAATGTTTTACACAATTGAAACAAGTTGTAGCTCTAAAACGACAGAGGGCAGGAAAAGATGTTTTGTGTTTCAAAGATTTTAAAATTACCTCTGTCTTTTAAAATTTTAATATATTTTTCATATCGTTTATTATTTTATTCTCTAGAAAATAGTATTGAAAAATACTTAGATCCAGAAGTGATTCCATTGAAAGATATAATCTTAATTTCATAGAACTCATTACATTTTGTCTTTCCCTATCTTTCATACGATAAGTTCTACGAAATTGAAAATAAAATATCTTTTAAACTAATTTTTTAAAACACAAGCAAGTCAATATCTTCTCATAGAAAATAAAGAAGCAATTGTATGCATAGAAGAAATGTATGATTCAAATATATGATTGAAAAAAATAATAGTAAGCTTCTAAGTCTTAAAGCACGTCATGCAATATTCAAAACTATTTAATTTTACCTCATGAATTTTTTTCCTATTCTATACTACTTCCGGATTATAGCTTGTCCTATGTTATATAAAAATAATTTATATGTATATTAAAAGCAGTAGAATGATATGAAATACGTGAAAGATACATCATTCTCAATTTTTTATAACAAATTATTATTAATTCTAAATATAAAAATATTTGGAGTTGTATTTTACCATTTCGATTAAATGTAAGATTATTAACTTATTTTCTGAGGCGATTGTATATACGTTATCCCATATAGAAAAAATATTACACATGTAAATTTATATTTGGTTTGAACTATTTGTTCAAATGATGAACTATTGAATCAAATGTATCGATAAGATATGATATTTGACAAATAGAAAGTTTCATTTCATACCAACTAATTATAAGTAAATAAAACAATATTACAGGAACAGTATTTTAATTATAGACATGATTAGTTAACTTTGTTAAGTAAAATTCTATTGTTATGTTTTGTCATGTTATAATTAATAATATATCATGGATTATCATTTGAAGAAAATATAGTTGTGTACGTAATAAATAATGTAATATGTTCCTAATTTTTTAGGTAAAGGTATGGTTTCAAAATAGACGTATGAAGTGGAAGAGAACAAAAGCAGGATTAGGAAGCGGATCAGAAAAATTTTGATGATCCCTGATAATTATTTCTTTAATTTTAAACATCGTATACAATGTCCAATGTAAATAGTAAATTAAGTAAACTCATGTAATCAAAAAAGGGTTCAATATCTCTATAGTACTTAATTATAACATTTGTACATTATTGTGTTTAATAAAAAATTTACTTAACATTATTTAGAAGAATCTATTGGTACAAAATTCATATCAAAACCCTTTTCTTTCAATTTCTTTTCTAAAGCAGATAGTTTATGTCTTGTACTTTGTTCAAAACTTACATGCCTCTGGTTTTGGACACCTCCGTTTCTTATTTTAGTAACTTTATTTCTGTTTATTACTTTAGGATAAATTTTTGTTGTCCATGTTTTACCAGCAAAAAAGCCATTATGTTGTTTCTCAGGTGGAATATACGTAGCTAATTAAAAACATTACATGATATATTACATGATAAAATTGAAGCATTCACTTAATAATTGTTGTACATTTTTGTATAATACCTTTTAATAATCTTCCATACATAAGATAGTTATTCATTGTTTCTGCAGCTACTTTTGCAACTTCAGGGTACATGAATTCCACGTATCCATAGCCACGACTTCTACCAGTCTAGAAATAATATATACTATGATATTATGTACTTAATTTTTAAGCGTACCTTATTTTATATTATATGTTGTTAATTATTATTGCAAATATTAATGGCAACTACTAAAATGACTAACTAAGGGTACATCAATAATACACACTTAATTAGTATAAGTCAGATTAATCATTACAGGAAGAATCTATCTCTTATATTATGTAGGACATATATTGCTATTCTAAGAAAGCATATTCATACTCAAACCAGTACAAATAATATTATAATGGTACTCAAACTTGTAAAATAGGTAGTTGAAATTTTATAACATTTATATACATATTTATATTATGTATAATTCAAATTCATGTATACTTACATTTCTCGATCGAACAACTCGCACTCTAGTTACTTTACCAAATTGTGTAAAATACTCTGTCATTTGTTCTTCGTAAAAACCATGAGGTATATGACCTAAATACACTATACCTCTTCGATATCTCATTTGAGGCCTTATTTTTCTCCTCCTGACTTTAATAACTTTGTGCGATTTTTCAGGTTTTGGAGACGAAACAGTTTTTGGAATATTTGTTGCTTTAACATTTTTCTTCTGGAATAAGACAAATTTTTTCAATTTAAAATCTTATTCAATTTTTTTGCAATTAAATATCACAGCATGCAGATTATGTTTAAATGCGTACTAACCTCCAACACTTTTTTAACATTTTCTATCGCTTTAGATACAGTTGATTCCTCTTTTATATCTGATGATCTACGTTTAACTTTTATAGCTTTTTTGAGAGGTGGAACTCTCACTGAATTAGATTTCTTTTTAATTTTCATTTTATATTTGTATTAATACAATGTAAGAACACACAATAGACATTAACGGAAAGGAAATGAGAGTAGCGCCAATGGCAGTAGGATACTTATCTCCCGGTACAAGTGCTGACTCAAGCGGACAAAATCTCGCATGCGATGTTATCGACTCAGTATAGTACTAATTCGAATTTTGAATTGAAACTATTAGGTTGTCCGAAAAGTGTCTTCCTTTCGCAAACGTGTTTTTTACAACAGTGCACCTTCATACAAACGTGAAACCAAGTTTGTGAAATGACGCGGTGTCTATCTCAATAGAACAAAAAGGATCGTAAGTAATTCGACAAAATATTATAAAATAAAAAACCTTGTGTGTCTATTATTTCCTCATAAAACGAAAGAATCTTTTCGGACAACCTAATAAATGAAATTACAAAGACTAGAACGACGTCCTGGAAATAAAGTAATAAAATTCTATATTTGCAATATGTTTCAACCGTATCATGATACAACTGATTGGAACGGTGATTTCGTGCAGGATCTGTTATATTTGTAATGTTTTCCAATTTGAATACGGGCCGACTGCTGACATTTCTAAAACAATTAATCTAATAATTGAAACTTAACGTTCATTGTCTTTCTCTCGCCTAAATATTAAAAAATAGATTCTGTCCATCAACTAACAGTTTTGCACATCTATTCTAGTGTTTGTTTCGGTGTTTCAGAATATATACATTTTCCAAAAATCGTCCCATGAATTCTTTAACACCCCATTACAAGCAAAAGGGAACCGGTGGATGTACAATTAGTACAGTGATGATAGAAGGGTCAATTTATCTTGAATAAAATACGGATGGAGATGCAAACGACAAAAGCGATAAGATTCAAATTTCTGTTTAAAAATGAAAAATGTCTACGTCATACTGTGTTACAAGGAAATGAACGAAAAGGTAGATAACGATGTTGAAAAATTCAACGGAAAAGCAATAGCTTGCAACAACTTATATTGCTTACTCTTTGGTTTAATTTTATAATGATTTATAAGTAAAAAATCTGTAAGAATACACTTTGTAATGAAAGGTATATTTATATATAACAATAAAATATTATTATCATATTATAAAAAAATCACTTTAATCTCGCACAGATAAATAATGATTTTCTTAATAAAGGCGTTTTACTGTCGTTTCAGCTGATTCTTCTCGAGTATGACGCGCAAGATCATCGGCAGCGAGTGCACCTGTAACACGACCCACTATTCTACCAATTACAGAGCCAGCCGCTGTGCCAACTGGACCAGCTATGCAGGTACCAACCGCAGCACCAGCTTTTGAACCAACGTGTGAACCAACAGTCTTCCCTACTCTTTTTGCATGTCCCACATCCCTCAAAACTTTCTTAAGATATTTGATCGTGTCCTTAATACGTCGCTTCTCCTCGGGATCGCTTTCAGCCTTACGGCATTCTTTAAGTTTATCGATGGCATCCTTTATCTCATTGACTTTCTCGCTTGCGTGACTTTCTATGCATATACCATCGTCGAAAGAGGAAACTGTACAGAATATAGAGTCTGATACACTAACTAGTCTTAGTGTAGTACCCGAGTGTTCCAAACTGTAGTTGATCCTATCTGTATAGGGGTTCCATGCACCGGGTAAACCTTATGTGTCAATATTAGTACGAGAATTAGCTCGTAAATAGAAAAATCATTTCTACGCTAAAGTTACAAGTATTTCCATTCTCGTGTATAATTTTACCTCCTCGTGCCCTTCGCCTATTGTGAATCGGACTCATATTTTGAATTCCCACAACCCCTTTTGCGTCCAAATGCTCGACAGTTGTATCAGTGTTGGATATTTTGATACCCTGCACTTAAACTTTATGCCCACGCTATGATCTAAAAGTGGAAAATGAGAATCACATTGAGGTTCGAATATTTGAAAGCCACAAAACATTTTTTTGCTTTAAGTCCTTATGCAAAAAAATTATGAAAAGAAGAAATTGTTTAAAATAGTACTGGCAGTTTTTCGCGAATATCATGGAAATTAAGCGATACCACTCTGTATGCATATAAGAAAAAGTTATTTAAAATATCGATTTCTACAACATATTCAAAAATCATTACAATCGGAGAGTAGTTAACTTTTCATCGTATGAACTATTTTGTAAAACGTATATTTCTTACAATTACTTCCACTTCAATTTTTCACACAATAAACTTGAGGAAGCATGTATCATAGTTAATGATATTGGAAATAAAAATTCAGGTGCTTAAAGGAACATGTTGTACTTACGAATAAGATAATGATGCTTTGGAAATTAAGGTCACAAATATTATACGTTATATTATAAAATACGATCGAATCGTTACAAAATACTGAACTGTCAACTAGAGAAGAATACATAGTATATGACTTTATTCGACTGTTCTTATCTTATCTGACAATAGACAATCTGAGTATATGTAGAAGCGAATATGTGTGTTTGCGAGATACAGTGATTTGCAGGACAGTTGTAGTGATTGGCGTTATGAATTAAAAATTCGATTAATATCGGAAAAATGTTGTTGAAAGAAAACGAATTCTATTTAAAATTGAAATAACCCTATTATGCTTTTACAAACGCAACAAATAAAAACTCAGTTTCGTTTTTGAAAAGTGTCTATTAGTTGTTTGATGACATTATTTACTAAATTGGCCAAAAATTCCTGATAATGATCGAGATTCCATTCCTGATAAAAAATCTTTTTTAAACAAACATACGGGTATTTAGAGGAAATTCTAATGTTGGTATAAAGTTATTTAGTGAAAAAAAGGCAAGATAAGCGCAATACGTAATATTTTCTTCGATGTTAGATCTTGCGATTCGATACAAGCTAACTGATTACAACATAATCTGTAACACGATAGATACATAGCAAAAAAAGAAAAATACTTTTCTCTAAGCGTATTTTTATCTCATCGAAATCAGTGAGGTTTCTCCTATTTTAAATACTGTTTTGCTTTTCGATCACAAATGTCAATAAAAAGACCCTGGTACAAGCATAATCTTTTTTCATAAGGTCTTAAGCCAAAAAGATGTTTTGTAAATTTTTAATATTAGAGCTTTAACAGGATTTTTAAAGGTTGAACGTGGCATATCCAAATATCTAACACTGATAGAATCGATGAGCATTTGGAGGCAAAAGTGGTTGCCAGAATTTTAATCGTCAGTCATAGTATCTGTAGGCAAGGGGAACTAGAAGGTAAGATTACTTGTGAGAATGGAAAAAATATTTTTAACATTAGCATAGAAATGAATTCTATATTTAAAGGCCAGTTCTCGTATTAACATTCATGCACGAAGTCGGTCCTATTAGTGAGATAGGAGTTGCTGGAGGCGTTGGTGCACTTGGTGGTTTACAAACGGGTGTGACAATTGATGCTAGCTGTGGCCCACTTTCTGCAACGGCCTGCGGCGCAGTTGGTTCCGTAGTTGTGGTTTCTATGGCAGATGAATACGTTGCCTGTCAACTCGTGCGTTCTTCTGCCAAGTGATTCATCGAAGTAGGATCAGAACACGTCGATCCAGAAAATTATTTTTATTCGAGAGAAGTCAAAAACATCTTTCTATAATATGATAGTAACATTCTATCATTATTTATAAATATATCTTGCATTAAAAGATGCGTTCTTACGAATTTTGTATTTGTAACCCATCATAAAATTAAGCTAGAACAAAAATGTGGGTCAAGGCTTATTTTTTAAATTATAAGCAATCGACTTCAATTTAATACCAAAGTACACAATGTACAGAAAGAAATTGGCTGCAAGAAATATTTATACATATCCTGATCTTCCAATGAAGCGTTTTGTCATCAGGTTCTATATTTCACTTTCATAGTATTAAATTTGTCTAGTTGTATGAAAATATGTATAAAGGTACGTTAATTTCTTAAACATTGGCAACACTCACAAAAATTTCGTTGTCTGGATATTGGAACAAAGTTTTTACATAATTATTTACAGGTTACTTAAATTAAGGAAAACTCAAAGTAACTGTACCAGTTACTGGCATAGGGCTGGTAACTGCGTGAGTTTATGATGCGTCGGCTGCTATTAAAGTGCAGAAAGAAACCTCGAATTCTTCGTTTATCCGAGAAAATTTGATCCAGTGACTGTTAACATATAAGAGATAAATAAGTATATTAAGACAAATTTATCTTTCTAATATCTTGCAAAATTATGATTCATGATATTTTTATACTATAACAATTATTCAGTCAACACATAGTGCACCCATTCAAGAACTGTCAGACTAATATTTATCTATTTATTATTCTTAACTTCAATCAGAGCGCTAAATTTTTATCTACCAACTATGAATATGATATTATTCCTAAACTAGGTATCAAAGTCGTTTGAAGAAATATCGGTGTCAATTAGGTTTGTAAAGGAAATTTTTTAAGTGAAAAATTCCACACGTAATGTTTACACTTTGTGAACGAAAATAATGTTCAGATTTTTCATAAGGCTCATATGTTTCGCAATTATTTAACTCAATATGAAAGAGGTAGAAAATGAAAAAGTGTCTTCAACTGGGTCGAGAGAAGTAATTGTTGAAATAAAAACGTAAATAGCATATCCGATTTAGTAGGTGAAACAGTTAGAGAAAAATTTAATTGTGTTTTGGAAAAGATCTAAGTTAGAATATGTATAGCAAAAATAATTACAAAGGGTCTGAATGCTACACTCATGACAAACCTAGAATGAAAAAGTCAAGCTTCTTGATAATATATGTATAACTTTGCGTACTTTTTATCTCTTCAATGTAATTTTTATGCATTCTTTTGACTTTCATAAATATACATATACACGTGGAACTCTTTGTGTACTGTATAAGAAACATCGTGAAACAATCGATTTGCAACAAAGTAAAAACTAGTATTAAACTAACGCAAATAATAGGAGAAACAGTTCAAAATATATATCTGCATTCGATAACAAAACTTTATTCAATAAACACACGCAGCAAAAGGTAATGTGTTAAGAAAAACAAAAAAAAAAGATATTTATTTCTGAAATCAAAATTTTATTCTCTATGGAAAAATATCATTTCGTCGCTCGAAATATCCTTCGTCTAATCGTTTTGCGACATATGTTCTGTTTTCTGTTTTCATTATTCTTCATAACAAACCATACGAGTTCTCAGTTCCCTGTGAAATCCTGTAAAACCTTCGAGGTTGATATTATTTCCAGTGAAATGTAAAAACGTGTTAAAAAATCGTACAACTATAAGACCAAAACGTGTAAAATAAATCGTTTAAAGTTAATAGCACACGTTAAAAAATATCGCGTAGAAAATGTACCGTGTGAAAAGAATTCCAGAAGACTAAAAAAATAAAAAAAATATAAAAATTGCGGTACTAAGAGGAAGTATTGTTAAATTTTAACGAGAAACTGTGTACAAGAAGCTTACGTTTGTTCTTTCGAATAGTGCAAGCAATTTAGAGAAACTTTTAGTTTTCGAATTACTCAACCGTAAACATTTTTCTCATTTTCCTCGACCACTACTTCGTTACTATTATTTCGTTTTAATCGAGATTATTTTAATTGAATCACTGCCGATACGAATCGTAGATAACATCGAAATGAGGTGAAACCTTTCGTCATTTATGCTAATGAATTACTGAAACGAGGTTTTTATATGAAGTAAATAGAGCAAGATTCTAATCGTTCAGAGTCGCTCGTGTAAATCAAATTTTAATTAAGTGGAAATATTAATCGTTTCATTCGAAGTTTCTCATTTATCTAATACAAGCGTATCTGTGCATTTAATATAACGAATGATTTTAATTGAACGACTTGCTTTAAAAGTCAGTAAACGATAGATTCTGTTGATAAACCTGAAATATGAATAATTTGTTTATTTTCATTCAATAAGGCGCATCATAACGAACGGATGAGATTTTCTTGATTAATTCATTGAGCCAGCGTTGAATCAATGAAATATTTCATTTTATAACCTTTTATTCAATTAATTTAAATTCCTCTTTGTTAACATTGCGATTGTTAGACTGTGGATATTTATGCATCCACAGGAAACATGAAAATGTAAAAATATACAGTCCATGCACATGACATGCAAACATACATAAAATATTTACAATAAATTGCTCGTTATAATATTTAGTAGATGGGACGAATCTCTATATAAATTTCAGTTTTTAGCTACATCGATAAAAATACAAACTTGTACAAATAATCGCAGTCTAATGACTGCGAAAAAGAATTCCAAGGATTTGTTTAATATTTTTTGTGTCGTTTCTTCTTCCATCTGAATATATTATGTTTTTATCGAGTTTGAAATCATTTTTGTATTTAGAGTAATACGTAAACTATTTTTCTTCTAAGTTATAGACATTTTCTTCTTCTGTGGAATGATCTTATATTATTATTCTAATACACTATTTATTATTTTATTACATTTTTAAATAACAACCGTTGGACCACCGTTCGATGATAATTGGTCATGTTATGGAGTTTTCGATTTAAATATCTACGCTCCTGATTCCACCTAAGTATCTTCATAACAGAAGATCTAAAGCGATAGGTGATAGCCACATTGCGAGTTTTGAATTAGATTCCTCGTAACGTCGATTAGCACTTGGAAATATTGAGTGATAAAGGATCTTAGGATGTGGTCCCAGATGGGTTAATAATACCAAAAATATACTACATAACATGGGATTGCTTCTGTAAGAAAGTAATAAATCAATAAATATAAAAATATTCTATTATTAGGTATTTTTTTAAGACCAGTCGTTTTCACTAGTTTTGGTAGAAATAGCTTCGTGTTAACTATCGGTAGTTCTAGTGTTAAATAGCGAACGGTGTCGAAGACGATACGATATCATTACCTAAGTGAACGCATTACATCTATCATATCTATGATAAGCGATCGCGTTAGTGTTACCACTGAAATATTCCGCAAAATGTAAACATCGAAAAATATTATCTTATCGGTCCATTCCTCGATACCGGAGACGAATGAATCGACCAATTACCATTGACACGGATGATATGTCTTTTTTTCTATTCATCCCTAAGAATAGTCCGGCGATTTGTTGGTTTAATCAAATCTGCGAAATAGTATACATAGAGGATGACTCAACAAAAATTGACACTCGAATATTTTGAACTGTGAATAAAATATGTTTAGAAAAGTCGCGTAACTGTGATTCGTGTAAAAGAAATACTACCATGTAAAAGGAAACTCAGATCTACTTTGGAAAAAAATGGTGCAGCGATGGCTTGTTTTACAAGCATTACTAACGAGTCTACCTTACGAAGATCGCATATTTGTAAAATATAAAATATCGCAATATCGATTAATGTTCGTTTAAAAGAAGAGGTTCGTTTAATACCTCCGATGTAATTTTTTAAATCGTATAGTGGTAGAAAACATATCGAGAATCTATTTATTGGCTTTTTATACTGTTTAGCTGTTTATATTGTTTATCAGCAATCGTCGTCTCTCACGTGTAATCGTGAGGCGCGAAAATTGATGAACTTCCTGATATTCGATAAAAATTTGCTAGTTTATCAACCGACACCAGGGTCTGTAATACAAGTAAATGAACGATGTAGATGAACAGTAACAAAAAAGCTATCGGTAGAAGACGCGAAGGCGCAAGTCATTGCGCACGCATCTTTGAATGAACGCGATTTTGAAGCTTCAGTTGCTCCAATGCAGTTCTTGGGTATGCACGGTTATCGCAGTCTCGCATTGTTAGGCTGATAGACGCGTTTTTTGTGGTGAGAATGTGAATCGGGCCTATGGACAACCATGTCGGGCATTATTAAATAAATTTTCATTTAAATAATTATCTAAACAGAGGGTCAGTTGTTAGTTGGGACTTCAAATAAAAAATAGAAATAAATTATTTGTTATATTAATATATTATTTAAAATAATGAAATTAATTGTCCTTTTCAAATACAATTTTATTTTTCATTTATTATCTTTATTTATTTTTATTCGTTATTTATCGATCGTCGAACAAATTCGAATTTTTACACAAACATTTCCATCAGGGAGATTCCTGTACATTGGAATTTGTAACTTTTAATAATGTTTGTCAGCTATGTTAAACCCGGCGAAACCTCGAAATATGATGGATATACTTTCGAACAATTTGTTGGAAAAGCGAGTAGTTATAAAAGGAGGTTTGATCTGCGATTTATTTATTGAAAAATAATCTTATTAATCTCACGGTTGTTTCATTCGCAAAATGAAACGGACAAGAGAAAGCGAAAATCTATTTATTTACATAATATCATTTGCTCTCCAATTAAATTCAAATGAAAAATAAAATTTGCAAATAAGAAATAAGAAATAAATTATTTTTGGCATCGTTTAAATGACTTTTATTTAAATAGAAGATTTAATTTTTACTCGCGACTGAAATGTTATTTCAATTCGTTATTTATCGTTTCATGAGTAAATGAAGCTTTGCCCAACATTGATCGACGATAATAATTACAAAATAGAAGCGGGAGATTAAATAGCATCGCCAATAAATGATTTCACGCCTCTGTGTGTAATTTGAAAAAAGATCGCGTTAATTGAACGAATTTCAATTATTCTTGCGCAAATGGAAAAAAACGAGTGGAACCTTGTTGGAATAAATATCGTGTTACCTTTGTATTATAATTAAGTTCGCTTTTAATTGGCGCTTATATTTCTACATTTGCACAGTAATACGATATTTTGTTATTATTATTATTTTATTAAACAATATCACAACCCTTCATTATGATGCTCCGAGTTTTGCGAAAGCTGGTGATCGTGTTGATCGAAAGAATCTTACCATTATTAAAATGAGGTTTTGAAATTAGTGTAGCTGTAATTGTCATAATTATTAACACAACTCTGATGCATAAATGGATCCGAATGAAATATTAAAAGTAGAACAAATATAATAATTTGTAATAGTTTCAAGTTTTCTTCATTTGTTTTTAATTAATTATTGAAGTAAAATTATTTATTTCAAAGTTTATTTGGTTAAAATGTATGTTCATTTCTAAATTGTTAATTATTAACCGTTGGTTACTAATTGATTCGCTAGTTATCGTATTACATTAACAAAAATTGTAATAATATTAGAACGAATCATTTCACAGATAATTTATTATTTATTGTCATTCTATATAAATGAAAGGGCGAAGATTCTCAAGGATAACAAATGCGTGCAATCACTCATATGTACGTGGTGGATATTTTGCTCGATTCGTATCAACGATACATGAATATTAGTAAAATATATGAATTAATAGCAAACCAGTGATGAAAATCGCATGAAGTGTTAATTTATTCTGGTTTATTCTCACTGGTATTTACACTGGTATATTCAACATTTTATTTATACGTAGACAACTTAACGAGCTGAAAGTAATGAACCACAAATGACAAAATGACAAAACTGATATAATGTTTGACATTTACGGATTCCAATTCCTTTCTTGTATATTATTTTTTCAAAGTAAATTTTATCGTATCCTCATAGGCCTATATTCGCTGGTCTAATAAATTATAAAATCGCTTTGAGTCTTTTTGCCTCTGTTTGTGTAATTAAATCACATCGTATTAAGAAGAAACCAAGTGTCCATATACTTTTCAGCGATAGTGTCTCAACACACTTGTTTCTATTGCGTACATCTTTTCTGCCTGTTGTCGTCATTTGTCACTCTGAAACCGCAAACTTATTAGCTCGTACATAATCTTTTCAGAAACAGCGGCGCATTATTTTCGAGAAAAAGTCGTATGAAAGTGGAACTGATAAAAGAAGTTCGCCAACAAAGATGAGTTCTTGAACAAACTTTGCAACCATCCTATGCAATACACTAAGAGAAGATGTTCTGAATTGTTACCGGTAACGATTAGTTAATACGTTTAATTAGTTTAACGATGCAACGGTTTGAAAAGGGAAAAGACAACGTAAATTACGTGCAACGGAAATTCACGTGAAAAGACGAGAGAATTTCACCCAAATTGTTCGCACCTGGATACTGTTGTCGTTTTTAAAAAGTGCTGGTTTTTGTCAGGCTCAAAATATGGACAACTTGTTTTCGTATGGCTTGTACAACTGCAGTACTATAATTCTCAGACGAAACATCACGATCTTGTTGATGTTAAATCGTAGCGAACTTCTTAATATATTGGAAAACGCTTTGGATAGTTCTACGGAACAGGAAGTTCTACGTGATGCTTTTTTAGATTGTTTCCTTAATTATCAAGAGCGGCCGTTTGACTTATCATGGTGGCAAAAGCTGTTCTGGTCCCTGATATTCGCTGCAATGCTGTTGGTGGCAACCGGTGGCAACGTCATCGTCATATGGATCGTACTTGGTAAGTGATCCTCATTTCAGTACAGTCGAACATTGGTAATTCGAGCCTTAAGGGAAGAGCTAAGAGTTCCCAGTTATATATAGGTTTCCATTTAACGAAGCTATCAAACAAAAGAGCTTTAACTAACGAGAATTCGACATACAGAAGTTTTGTACAAATCTTCGGTTACATTCCTTTTTCCAGAAAATATTGCAACTTTAGGTATTTAATACTTCCTCTTAGAATTCATGTTATTCAACGTAAAAGTTAAAGTCGCGTGGGATGATAGCAATTATGCGTTCGACTAACGAAGAACTGTTAGATTGTGAGCGACTTGATAGATATACATACGGCTTGTGGCGTTTTATGCCTTTTCTTTTATCGAGACAGTCATGATCGTTGAAAGAAAGAAGACAATATCGCAAAAATGATTTCTAACATTTTGCGACACAAAACTAATAGCAGGATCTGAAACACTTCGAATGACTTCGAATCTGTATATGTGGCGAAAAATTCGAGTCACTTCGAACTTGATTCGGATCTTAAAACTCTTGAAAGTTTCGATCAGTCCTGAATATTAATACAGGTATCGAGTCTTTGAACTTTAAAGTCTCTTGAGTCTTGATCGTGTTGGAAATCGTAACGCGGGATATTCGATACTCTTGGCTTGAGAGTTCAAGAGTGAAAACAATGTTTGAGGAATTTTGTTAGTGGAGGCTTTACGCTACTTATCTTATTGAAACACAGACAAACATGAAGTGGTTCAAAGAACTCGTCGATCATCATTTTGACGACTGAGCACGAGCAAGATTTCCAAGTTAGGCAAGACTCAGAATACTTTATAAAGACTCAAAACCCATCAACATTTCAGACTGAATCAAAGCTTTCAAGAGTTTCAAGCTTCGAATTCTGTTCGAGTTGATTCGAAGCGATTCAAATTGTTTTCTTCTTCTTATTTTTTTCCCATCCTATCGCCACATATAGCTATACGCTCACGAGTTGCTGAGACAGCGACGATGAAAAGTTCGATTTATAAAAGCAAACTTCGACTCGTAAAACTCTGGCTATTCTAAACTCGAATTACAGAGGTAAAATTACAGAGGTATGTGAACCAAGTGGCAAATAATTCGAGTTGACGTAAATCTCACTTCGACTTATAGAAATCTTCGCGGCAGAGCGAATCTTATAGAGGTTCGAATTATCGAGGTTCAACTGGTACATACATATCGCTCATTCTCTACAATAATCCATAAGTTTGTGTCATTTCAAATTTTCAAACTCGATTTTCTCGTAAACTAAGCCTCAAATGAACAAATTTCATTCCATATCTTGTTCTTATTTCTTCATAAGGAATCACTTCGCGCCCGCTTGTACACGTTATTCGCTCGCACCCTGTATACGTACATAGATTAGTTATCTGATTAGTTATGACGTGTTAACATTTATCGGATGCGTTTGACGAATGTCGATATATTCTATTAAAGGAAACTACGCGTTTATGTTCATTGTCAATGTGCACACACACTGTTTGCATGCTGTGAAACGACATGAAAATGAATCTTTTTTTAAAGGATGGAATATGCGTGGATTCGTTAGCTTCGTACAGTTTCGTGCCGTGCAGCACCGGGTTACAATACGTCTGGATTAAATTGGCAATTTCTATTTGGCACTTGAAGCCGATATTCGAGTTATAACAGTGCTAACAAAGACGAGAGTGAAAGTACGACTAACCAATTATGGAAAGCTTTATTTTATATAGGCTGAATCTAGTAAATAATTGGGCCAAATTACGATACTGTTCCTATTGCAGATAGAAAGAAATTGTGAGGGAAAATTTTGCATTGTTCATCAAGCTCTATCATCGATTTTTACAGAAGTGCATTAAGACAGTTGTTGAACACAATTGCACTTCCTTTTTCAATGGAACTCTGCAATTTTGTTCGCATTAGTTGATTCCCCGTGCCATTCACAACTCAAAAGTATTACGGTAAAATCATGAAAAATTCAATACTTTTCAAAACATGTAATTGATTTTCGAATTGAAATCTACTACAAATGCTTCCACCATTGCATTCTAAATATTCTCTCACTCGTTTTCTTACATTTATCCAACACACACAATTAAACAGTCCCTTTTGATTCGTTTTTTCATGCCACCAACGGAAATAAACGGTTCTGTATACAGTCTGTTTTAATAAAAAAAACTCCACAAGCCGTCAAGAGGATTTTAGTCACGTGAACGTGGTGGCAAGGCTATCGAATGCCAAATCATTTTCCTCCATAGATTGATATTAAATATCTCGTTATGGTGCGAGCGTTGCGAGCCGGAGCTCTATGCAGCTAATAATATTTCAAACAGTTTCGCGTCTCTGGTGGAACATCACGTGGCAAATCGGGCAATGTGAATTCAAGGAAATGCCGATTTCCTTCAGCATATAAAGTGTTATGGGAAATGGAATACGGATCGATAAGGCACGTGTTAAGAATTTCGTATCACACATTGATGCTGTACCTATTGTTTGTACTTCTTGTATGCTGTAGATTTTCCGTGATCCAGACATTTTCGCTGCATCGATTAAAAATACCATTACTCGTTAAAGTATGTTCGTTTATCCGTAAAATTGTTCGCAGAAAATTTCGTTCCCTGCAGTTCTGTCTTAACCCTCACGTGTACCTACGTCATCCCAATTTAACACGTTTCTCACGTAAAGATGACGTTATTCTGCCATTTGTAGAAAGATTAATCTGAAGCTCTGTGACTTTTATTTTCCTCAGATGAAATATATACAGCGACGAATGACAGGAAGTTCAAAATTGACACACTGTAAATCGCAGTTACCTTTATATTCAAAGTAAGAATATGGTAGAAGTACCATATTAGTAACAGTCGCTATATTTATTGATTTATGGTAATAATTTATGGTAAAAATTACGGTTTATTACTAGAGTGCCCACAGACAACCAATAATATTATGAATATTTTAAAATTTTTGTTTTAGATATGGGCTTCCATTATAAATATTTCAAGATTTTCAACGGAATGCATTTTGTCGATAAATGACGACAATATCGCATTCACAATACATATTGATCCTTTTAGTTGAAAACTTTGAAATATCGGCGATATACGTATGGTCTGAGGATATCCTTATACTTATATTTCTTATTTTGCAGATTTTCTTTCGTCTGTCTCTGTAGAGTTAACGATAAAACGAGCGACAAAAGAGTGTGACAATATTTGTTACGGAAAAGGGCCCTGTGCGTCAATTATACCCAATTCTTACGTTTTATCAAGTCCTGTAACGGTTAGTTTATTGTTTTGTAATTGCTGCAGGACGGTTATGCGCTCATTATACAACCCCGTCGGGAATAAATAATTTTGCGATAATGTGTGTTTTAAGTGTCTCTGATAATTCAGATAGACGAATGTATAAAGTTCTCCAAACATTAAATTTTTATTTTTAGCAACATTTTTCGCAACGCAATTTCTCTGCTATGCAAAAAGAACAGACCAGACGAATATTCTAATTACTCGTAGTAACGCCTAATTGGTTTCTTTAAATATAGCTAACAATAATTCAGGCTAAACTATAATTTGTCGAGTAGTACTAACTTTTCGATTTCAAACTTCGGAAAAACATCGTTCCAATATCTCATTTACACGTTACGTATGACATTCAATATGCGTGTCATTTGAAATTCTTTTTATCTCGTTTCCGAGAATGGAAACCTCAATCTCGCTGTTTACGATAGTACGGAGTATAATCCCGACTAAATTAGATAGGAACTGGAAAAGAAGAAACTGATTGGTCGGTTGATCCTCAGTATTATCCAGTAGTGTTCGTTAATACCAGATGGTAGGAAATTTAACGAGTGTCTTTAAAAGTCACAATAGGATAAAAATGAAGAATAAAAGTTGTGTTTGAAATTTTGTTTTTTAGTTATTGACATTCAAAGCTATCGAGAGCACGTCAAGCTACGAAGAGTATAGTGGCTTCAAAGTTGACGGCATATGACGACGACATTATGTTGACGACTAATGTCGCAAAAAAGCAAACTATGATGACGTAGAGATGATTCTGTAATACTTTTCAAGAAGAATTAAATGGAAACTTCGAATAAGAGTCTAAATCGCATTTAAAACTTTAGGAAAAGTCGGTTTCCAAGTTATGTTGTTCCGTAACACTTAACGTGCTTCCTGTGTTCGACATTATGTCACCTTTTGACCAAATGTCCGCAATCTTTGTGTACTAAGACGATCGATAAGAATCGTAGAACCATACTTCACGATAAAGTCCATTTATCCGAATTACTTTTATCGGAACAAAATTCTAATCGACGCCTGATTAATAGAACGTTTACTGGTTGAATTTATATTGCATCGTGAGCTTCTATTATGTGAACGAGGCATAGTACGTAGTGAGGAGAACTGGTAGGCTCTTATCGTATAAATCTCGATTTAAAGTGTTTGACCACCGATACGTTCAGACAAATGGAGTTCTACTGTACTATTAATCCAACTTTCATCAAAATGTGCTATAGTCTTTTATTCGAGATTCTCGTTTAATGGTACGTTAGCTCTTAAACCTGTCGACTCACAGGTAAAGAGTAAAGTGAAAGAATACCATAGCTTACCCTATGTTCTATGCTGTGTGTATGTGTATGTATGTGTCCGGAGTTTCACACCTTCTTATGGCGCCATTATCCCATTGACCATTTACTGTAATTGATTGATTCGTAGCTCGTGTCAGTATTCGATTGGTAAGCCTATAATCAGCGTAGTATTCAATTAGCATTTCTCGTAACTTGCACATCTTATAGAACGTATGATAACGCGCGAGTACAACTTAGCGAATGATTTGAGACGTACTCTGTTCGAAGGTTTGAATGATTATCTACTGAGCGCCTAAAGTCTCGAACTCGCATCCTTCATCTCCTTCCACAAGGCAAAATAATTTTTACAACGAAACGTATCGTCAATTACAATTGCTCATGCTAGTATTCACATACAGTTTTCCCATTGCCTGCTAATATTATTTATTTACAGTATTTAACTGATGAGATGAGTTTTATGACTCCGTTTCTCCAATGAGTTTTTATAACACCAATTCCAGATTTTAATTTGCCACGATGATCGATGGATGTCATGAAATGTCATTGGTTTTTCGAGAAACGATCATGTTACGAATTCCACTTTTGCATCGAGTGTAACGGCTTATTTGTCGTCGAAATAATTTGCATTATTGTTAGACATTTAATTTAATTAAAATATTGAATTTGTTCAAATACTGAGTTAAATTGTCTGTAAATTATATTTTTTTTATATTAGACATCGACTTGGTATTTCTATAGTAGAAACAAACTAACTGAGATTGCCACCACCAAATGCGAATTTTTGCAAAAAAAAACGAACAGTGTTCGTTCGTCCATGCTTTTCACGCTTCAGAAAGAAGTTATCAATCTTTTTAAATTTTCATTCGGTGATAACTTTCTTTTGAAGAATGGACAAACGAAAATTTTGATTGGACCAATGTGGACAAATCGTGGACAAATACCGTTTGTTTCTTCGTAAAGATTCGCATTTTGCAATGCCAATTTCATCGAGTTCAGAAACAGTCTATCCATGATCTGTAACAAATTCTTTCACTCTTATACGTATAACTGTTTCAACAGGCTTTACGTTTTACAAGATTTAAAAATTTGCAAATAACGTGGGAAGAGAAATCTATGGAATTTAATTTTATTTGGCAGATCTCATCAGATATGATATAATGATATCTATTTAAATGAAATCGTGATGTACATTGTCGATGGAACTTACGTAATTTTATTACGTATAATTCTGTTATGTAAATAACTTCCAGAAAGTTAGGATCGTAACATCACGATACTTTTGGGTTAAACCAGCGAAAAAGTTGTACTAACATTTAACCTAATACCTTAAATATCATACATATTTAGTTAAAAAATATGTTTGCAGTCAAGGGGTTTCTATAATGTTTAACACAGCGTATATCTCATTTAATATAACCAATATTGTCGATAGAATTCTACTAAATTATAAATTCTGCTGAATTATAAATGGATACCACTTAATTGCCTTACATAAAGCTTTGATGCTTGATACATATAGAGAGTTGAGAAATTAATTAATGCAAAGGTAATTGTACAGGTTGAACAATGTCGTAATGCATCATGCATCGATGCCTGGGTTTCATGACATGTTACGATGTATATCAGGCATGTAAATATGAAACCGGAATTTTTGTATAGAAAATACACGTTTATTGTATGAAAATGATTAAAAATATTTTATTCGAAGCATTGCCCATCGCTAGCTATACATTTTCCCCACCTGTCTGGCAACTGGTGGATGCCACGCCAAAAAAACTGTCGCTCTTTTGAGGCAAATCAGTCATCGAGCCATTTTCGTACATTTTCGTAAGAAGCGAAGTGCTGGTCAGAAAGTGCGTGTCCCATCGATGCAAATAAATAGTAATCGGACGGAGCGTAGATCTGCATCGGCGAATCGGTATGAAAATCAACTTGTATCGATGGAGAAATCGGGATACCAAATATAATTTTGTAGGAAATAAATTTCCCTCGTTCGATTCTTTATAAATATGTGCATGCTTCAGAAATCGCTTTGCTGAATGATCGGTGTGAAATTGCAGTATTAATTTTTAAATCTTCCTAACTCTTTCCGGTGGCTAAAAATCTAAGGGATGCAAAAGATCTGTCTTCTTGCACTAATTGCATCTCTCATCATTGTACTTTGTGTTTCAATCCATAGGCGAATTTTATCCAACAGATGTTGAAAAACAGTATCATCCATACGCAAATATTTTCTATAATCAGCCGATTCATTCGTTTTTTGGTCTTTGTAACAACGCAAACGGTTAGACGATTATCTTCTTTCAGTTAAGTTCATCTTTTCGCCCATTTCTTCCTAGCATTTAATCTTTTATTTCTTACGATCAACGTACCTTGACGATAATACTGTACCGTACGATAATAATGAGGTTGAAAAATAACCAGACATTTCGAAATACGTGTTTCAAAGTTAGTATCATGCCACAACTGAGAAGAATCGGTAATCGCTGATGCAAATTTCATGAAACCTAAGTGTCGATGCATGCATCGCAATACGTTTCAACGCGAAAAGCGAGATTAAGTCATTAAGAATGGCTTATGTCCTGCAAATATCCTTTAAACCTTTATTCGACGATGCAATCTATTCATTATGTAAATTATAACTATATTACAACGACTGAACTGTCTCGTTAAAGGCTTTGCAAAAAAAAAAAAAACAAACAAACAAAATGTATACAAAATAATGTTCGTCGTTTTAAATGAAAGATTGTCTTCTCATATGTATTAGCCTATTGCATTTGATACAGGAATTTAATGCTGTACTAAACTTACAACAATAGTATTCGAACACTCTTAGAAGCTTTCTATATATATACATACGTTATACGAAGTATTTTGAAATATCACTAGCACTATAACAAGACACGACTACAGTGATTGTATTGAAAAAATTCGGAACGGATCTGAAAATGCATAGAAAAATTAAAAAATTGCAGTATTCTAGTGTAAATAAAGATACATGGTATTATAAAAAAGAAGAACTTAGTATTATTGCTATTATTAGTATTATTATATTATGTTGACATTATTAATACTATTCTCGTTTTCATAGCAATTTACTGCATGAAAGCTGGGAGATATTCTGTAATGTTTAGCGTTGTAAGGTAATCGTACGATATTCGATTAAACGTCGGAGATGAATAGCTGCATTCCACTTAACCTGTCTACTTGCTGATTCCACAGGGACAAATCAAAACTGGCTTCATGACATTTTCAATTAGAGAGAGCGAATGTGTTTCTCTGCATATAAGTCTGTACATACCGTGTACATAACGATATTATCAACGAAATAAGAAAAATAAAATTTCCATATTTTTTACCTTCTTCCGAAGATATTTCAATGAAAGTAATATCAACAATTTTGATACTTGAATTAATTTGATTTACATCGGCAGCTATGTAGGCCAGCAGATCAGCTGATGAAGAGTTATCCCTATTTCATTTACACTTTCCATTCTAAAGCTAACGAATAAAAGTCGACGAAGCAACGCATGCGTCCACCGAGAATACAGACACGTATTGCAATTTCCCTCTTCCATGAATATCTCAAATGTACGTATGAACCGTTCAGAAGCCACGTTGTTTCACTCCATAAATTGAGAAGCAGGAAAAAGTAATGGTGTAACTCTATTTTCACAAGCACTATTCTCTCAATTTACCTTGGAATTTGCTGTTATTTATGTCATCTTGTAATCAATGAACTCATGGAAGTAACTGATTTGTCTTTTGAGAATTAAATATTAATTCTCAAAATATTTTTTTACATCTATTTTCCTACATATCAGTTTGTTATGCACAATTCATTTAAAAATTGGTATTGGAATAAATTGCTAATCTTATTATGTGTAGGTTTTTGTTTTTGTGAATTAAATGGGTTACGCAATTTCTAAACAAAATGATTATATTTATCAGATTATTTTTCAGATTTTTTAACATAATATCTTATCTACATAACTACGAAATAAAAATGATTAGTATCATATAATACATTTAACTCTGTTCAAACACGCGATGATCATTTAACATTTAACATAACATAACGATCATTTGAAATCATTCAACACTGTTTAAACAAGATTGTATTGGAATTTATCTTCGCCTAAACAATGTTAACAATCCACCCGCAATAGCTTAACAATAATTCAGTACTTTAACACGGTAAAGTTGGAAAATATACACGCGGGGAATTTACAAGGTTTAAGCATAGAAGTTTGCATTCTTCCTACACATATACATATGTACATATATAGTCGATAAGGAAACACTATACATAGCATACGCTCCTTAAATATAAAATATTATGGTAAAAACGTTGATTTAACAAATTTGTTGCACATTAAGACGCATGTTATTAAAATGTAACACAAACCATTCATTTTCACCTTTAGTAAGAAAAAAAGAAGTAAAAAGGTATAAAATATAATTTTGTAAAATTTACATAAGTACGTTTGTTATATCTATAAAAAATTATAAAAATCAATATCTTTCAATATCTTTAATTCCTTTTAGAAATACATAAATAGCAGTTGTACCGATATGTAACTATAAGGAAATTTTGTGTCGCAACAGGTGTCGCATGCATTAAAAAGAATTAACACTAACAACGTATGAAAATGTCATATCTATCTATGAAGCACCCGTTGTAAGTGTAAGTGCCCGTTGATAATGACACAACTATTTATTACCGAATTATTGTCAAATTAATGAGGACTACCTAGTTCAGGAGTAGAAGGTAGTGCAGTTCCGACTGCTAGATCTTCAACCGACTAATGACGGAAATGTTCCCGAATGATGGGAGGACGCAGGCTGTTTCCTGCTGATGACAGACAGAATTTACGATCGAATGATCAAACGATTATTCACATTAACTGCCTGTACAAAGAAAGAAACAGCTGACTTCGAAGAAACGTTAGATTGTGTTGGAGTACAGCTAGCAATGGATTTGAAATACCATAATCGTTTCGAATCTATACATATGGCGACAAATTCGAATCGTTTCAAACTCGATTCACATCTTAATACTCTTGGAAGTCTTGAATCTTAATAGATTTATCTTATTATCTTCTTGAAACGTAGGCAAAAACGAGTTGGCCTGAGAAATCTGAGATGTCTGAGAAATCGTCGATCGATATTTTGACGACAGAGCACGATCGATACTTACAGAAGCTTTTTAAGATAAGCAACACCCGAAGCACTAGATTTAAGAATATTAATTTCTCTTTTTTTCATCCTAGAAGTCTTGAAAATATTGATCGTGAATCAAGACTTTCAAGAGTTTTAAGCTTCGAATACTGTTCGAAGTGATTCAGACGTGTCACTACATTGTATATCATATAGATTCGAAGCGATTCGGACTGTTTTAGATTCCATCGCTAAGTACAGAAGATTTATGTATTGTGTCATAACGGCTGACTTGACGACTTCTTCCTCGTTTCGACCATCGAGCTAGACTAACTAACCTAACCTTGTACGTGACTCGTGGAAATTTTAAGTAAAATTCCAACATTGATTGTCTTTCACTGAACGAAAGAAAAATCCAATCAGTATGCTCGTTAGATATACCCTTCCACGCGCCCGAAGCGCGCCTATGGCGAGGAAAGGGTGAGCGATATAATAGACTAGAAGCTCGTTTACCGAACAGGTTTGAGAGATAAGACAGTTCGGATTACCGAGCAGTTCCGATAATAGAGGTACACTGAATAGTTAACCCGTGTAGCTCTTCTTACTAGTTTTACGATTTCAATTGTTCTTTCCTCGATACATTATTTCGAACAAAAACAATTGATTGGATACTTTATAGATCCTAGATGACTTTACAGATCCAAATTTTGAGTAGACTTCTTAGAATGCCCTATCTCATTCGTCTTTGAACTTTCTAAGAGAATTTAGATTAAAATTCTGTCAAGATACAATTATTATAATTTACTATGTTACCGTAATTCTTTTAAATAATTGTAAGAAATCTTTGTTGTAACAAAACATATATCGTATACCATTATACTACGTATACTACGTGTATTGTATACTGATACTTATAAGGAATACTTAAACCCGGATGATGAACAAACACCGGTTCTATTTTCACATACAAATTTACTTAACGACTGACTTCGCTCTTACATGCGACTGGAATTAAATTCAAGAGCTACTGTATTCTGAAGAATGTTAAGTAAACTATTACTTAGCAATAATTAGCTATTTAACTTTGAAGAATATTGAATTGTCTAACGTTTGCATTTCACGTGGTCATAAAAGAAACGAAAGTAAAACATCATAGGAGAAAAGCCTTTTTTTTTTTTTTTTATTTATTTGTTGAAATTACAATCAATTCTCGCGTTGAGAATTTTCAGTAATTTTTCTGGCGTGGCGCAGTGACATGGCTGTTTATTTACAATAAGTTAATACTTATTATATATAGGTATAATTTATAAGTATTATAAGTAAGTGCATATGCTTAATTTGGATAATTAATTGAATCTGACGTTTAGGTCTAGCGGGTAGTGCCTCTTCAGCCTGCGAGTCTGGTCCGTCGTATCGAGTAGTCCAGTGATTAGGGGGTTTCGGTGTTTGTTGATTCTTTTGCTGTATCTGTTGCTATATTTTGCTATTTCCTCTTTGACGGTGGGTATCTTGAGGTCGCGGTGTATTGTTTCATTGGTTACATACCAAGGTGCGTCAATTAGGGATCTTAGCGTTTTCGATTGAAAGCGTTGGAGTATTTCTATGTTGGAGTTGCTTGCTGTTCCCCATAGTTGGATTCCGTAGGTCCAGACAGGTTTTATTACGGTCTTGTAGAGGGTAATTTTATTCTGTATATTTAGTTTGGAGCGTCGGCCCGTGAGCCAATAGAGTTTTTTTAGTTTGTCCTTTAGTTGCTTCCTTTTATCTGAGATGTGTGTCTTCCACGTTAGTCTCCTGTCCAGGGTCATGCCCAGGTATCGGACTGTGTCCCTGCTAGGAACTGTTGCATTGTTGATGGTGACCTGGGGGCAGGTTTGTTTTCGGAGCGTGAAGGTTACATGTGAGGATTTCTTTTCGTTGATTTTGAAGCCCCATTTGTGAAACCACTTTTCCATGGAGTCGAGACTTCGCTGGAGAGTGGATGAGGCTATTACCGGGTCAGCGTGGGAAGCTAATAGCGCTGTGTCGTCTGCAAATGTCGCTATTGTTATATCATTTGATATAGGTAGGTCGGCAGTGTAGATGGAGTACAGTAGGGGTCCGAGGACACTACCTTGGGGTATGCCGGCTTCTATTAGGAATGTTGCGGAAGTGGCGTCTAGGTATTTAACCATGAATTGCCTATTGGTTAGGTAAGATTTTAGGATGGAGTAGTAGGGGTGGGGTAGGATCTTTTTAAGTTTGTATAGTAGCCCTTCATGCCATACTTTATCGAATGCCTGTTGGATGTCTAGGAAGACCGCTGAGCAATATTTTTTCTTTTCGAGTGTTTGGCTGATCGTATGAGTTAGGCGGTGGATTTGCTCTACTGTAGAATGATGTTTTCGGAAGCCGAATTGGTGATCTGGGAGTGTTTTCAAGTTCTCTAGGATTGGAAGGAGTCGGTTCGTGAGCATCTTCTCGAATAGTTTGGACAGGGTAGGTAAAAGACTGATTGGGCGATAGGAGCAGGTTTCGTATATCGGTTTACCGGGTTTAGGGATGAGGGTAATCAATGAGATTTTCCAAGCCTTAGGATAGTGTTCCAGGCGAAGGATAGCATTAAAAATCGATGTGATGAGTGCTATCCCTTTGTGGGAAGTTCCTTGATTGCTCTATTGCCTATTAGGTCGTGTCCTGCTGCTTTCTTGGGGTTTAGGCGACTGATTGTTTCTATAGTCTCAGCAGAGGAGAAGGGTTCGATAGGAGGGGACATTTGGAAGGGGGTGTGCAGGTATTCAGTAACGTCCGCGGCGGTCTGGGGGGAATGGGGTTTGAATACTTTTGACAAGTGTTTTGCAAACAGGTCGGCTTTTTCTATAGGGCTTCGCGCCCATCCACCTTGCGGACGGCGGATAGGTGGGATTATTTGTGGGGGGCGTGTGAGTTTCCTGGAGGCCTTCCATAGTGAGTAGTTGGCGTCGGCTGTGGGGGATAAGCTGGCGAGGTATTTATGGAAACAGTCGTTTTTATAGTTTCTTAGGGTTCTGGATAGCTTTCTGGTTGCGTTGTTAAGTTTGCGTTTGTCCTCCGGTGTTCTATGGGTCTGCCATACTCTTCTTAGTCTTCGTTTTTCTGCTATTTTTTTTAGTATGTAATGGGGATATTCTTGTTTGCTGTTAGATGGCTTTGTCGGTGTGGAGAGGCGGATTGCGTTTATTATGCTCGTGTTTAAGTATTCCGTGGCTGCTTCGATATCTTCCTTTGTTTTTAGTGGGGTGAAGGCTGAGGTTGAGTGTGTAAAGACTTCTCTGAAGAGCTGCCAGTTGGTGTGTTGGTTGTGAATGGAGCCATTAGGTGTATTCTCGATGATTGTTGAACTGACTGTTGCTATCACGGGAGAATGATCAGAGGAGAGATCAGCCGAGGAGTTGATCTGGACGTGTCTTGATGGGATATTTTTAGTTATGAAGAAGTCGAGAAGGTCGGGTATTTTGTTGGTGTCAGTGGGCCAGTATGTGGGTTCGTATGTGGTGAGGTAGTTGAGGTTGTTGTTTGTTATGCTGTTTAAGAGGTTTTTGCCTCTTGCTGTAACCAGTCTGCTGCCCCATTGGATGTGCTTGGCGTTATAGTCTCCTCCAACTATGAATCTGTTGCCCAGGGTGTCCAGGAAGTTATCAAAGTCTTCTTTGGCGATGGAGTGTCTGGGAGGGCAGTATACTGCTGAGGTGGTGATTGAGCCATGACAGTCTTCTATTGCTACGTTTGTTGCTTGGAGGTAGTCTTTCTGGAATGATGGGAGTTCGTAGTGCTTAATACTTGCTTTGATTATTATTCCGGTGCCACCGTGGGCCTTTCCGCTGGGGTGTTCGGTATGGTAGAATTTGTAACCATTTATTTTCAGGTAGCTCTTGTCGGTGAAGTGGGTTTCCGACACGAGCATTACGTCGATTTGCTGGTGTTTTAAGAAGAGTTCTAGTTCAAGTTTGTGTTGCGCTAGACCGTTGGCGTTCCAGAGTGCTATGCGCCTTGGTTTTATTTTGAGTCGGGGCGTGCTAATTTTTCCACGATGAGTGTTAGTAGCGATAGCAAGTGATTTATTTGCTCCGATTGTTTCTCTATTAGCTTTTCAAGCCTTGAGGAGTTGTCTGTGTTTGGTGGGTTGGGGTCACTGTTTTGGGGAAGGTTCCTTTGGCTGTTCGGGTTATTTTAGATGCCTTGTATTGCTTGGGCATAGGAGGTTGAGGTGGAGATGAATTTGGTAGGACTGTGCGTTTGGTTGGTTGAGGGGGTTGGGGTAGTCGTGAATTTCGGCGGGCTGGGTGTCTGGTTGGATACCTCGTTTGCTCTGAGCTTAGGGTACCTGTTCGTGTATAGTGTTTTATATGCTGGGCAGCCTTTGTAGTTGGCAGGGTGGTCCCCTTGGCAGTGGATGCATTTCGCTGGGGTTTCCGGTGATTTGGCGCACTGGTCAGTGGAGTGAGAGCCTGCGCATTTAACGCAGCGGAAAGTATGGTTGCAGTATTTCTGCGTATGACCGTACCTTTGGCACCTTTTGCACTGCACTATTTCTTTTTTCACGAGCGGTGGTTCGATCTTTACTATCGCGTTCATTAGGCGACTGATGTTATATATTTCCTTATTGTTCGGTTTTTGTTTAATGTCTAGGAAGAATAAGGATAACGGGTCTTTCGAGACTCTATGCCTTATATTACTTACGTTGACGACTTCGTGGCCGAGTTTTGAGAGTTCGTATTTTAGTTCGTCTATGTCTGCTGAGTGGTGTATGTTTCGTAGGACCACCCGGAAAGGCCTTTCCTGTTTAAGTTGGTAGGTGTGGAAGTTGGCGTTCAGGGTCCTGAGTGTCTTGGTGAGTTTTCTGTAAGCTTCTGGGTTCGTCGGTAGTATTTTCACCTTGTTGTTGCTTATCTTAAGGTTATATTCCTCCTTGCTGGTATCTCTCTCTAGGGACTTGGTCATTGTCTGTATGTCAATGACGTCGTCCACAAAAATTGGTGGGGGAGGGGGGATTCTCTGTGAGTGTTGGTTTGATGGCGGTTCTACGATTTCCATGGCGTCGTTTGAGGATTCCAATACGGCGAACCTGTTGTGTGTGTTTATTTGCGTTGCTGGTTCTATTTTCCTCTTCTTTGTAGTGTTAGCGTCGTTAGTGCGGAGAGTTCTGCTACACTTCTGCCACGGGGGGGGGGGTAGCTCGGGGTAGCTGCGCGTCTGCTCCGGAGAGCCTGGTCGCGGTTGCTGGGCCATCATCGAGCTAGTTAATTCGGAATGAACAACTAGTCGTGAGGCTGTGAGGCTAGTATTCGTGTTGGGGTTAGGTGCGTGGGATTTTCTTCTCCCTAGGGGGTAAGGGACACTTAGCTGTGTTCTCTTTCGACGGTTGGGCGACACGTGTTGTTTTCGAACTACGCTGGGCACTAGAGACACGTCTGCACGCTTCGGCACTCCACAGCGAACTGGGAGAAAAGCCTGAAGTGAAACAAAACAAACGTATATCTTCTTCTATCTTGCCTGACAGTTTTTTACCGATATTTTTCGATAGCGAAAGTATTGTAATCAATATCAATATCACGAGAATGCAACTTGTATTTAAAATAGATGTTAAAAATAATTTTATTCGTACAGTTGTGAGGAGTAATCAAAATCTTTAAATCGAAATAATTTCCTATCTATCTAATATTTCCTCCGTTATAAGATTTACTTTGAATCAAAATCTTTATTTTCATAGAATACGTTTTTTGAATGAGAACGAATGAGAAATATCGGTTTCCAGCGCTCAGCTATCCTCACAATGCTGTTGTATAACAATGACTGTATTAAAACAATAAAATCAATAAATAATATATCTAATAATGTTATGTAAAGTATTTATTAAATTTCAATCTCACAGTCTAGAAATTGGACTTGGTTTACAAAAATATCTTGAATATCCATATCCTCGTTAATTCACATACTCAAGTGTCATTAAAGAGTCTATTTGTCAACTTACATAATACAATTTCTAATATAAATCTTTTATTTCCCAACTTCTTGCTTCTACATTAATAATATATTTAATAATGTACATACATAGTACAAGCAATTAATAATAACTTGGAAATTAATTAGAAATAACCGTAATGCATGGAGTTAACCCTTTCACTACCTCAGTTAAATGTACCTCAGTCCTGTGAAATTCGTGTCCATGCTGAGCCCGTAAATTTACGGATTCCGCATAGCGTATAATCAGTCGATAGCAAAATTTATCGCACACCGTTCGTCTTATCACAGGAATATATATTCAGCAATTAGAGAGTTAAACCTTTGAAGCTTTTAATCGCATTGACATAAATGCTCCCTCATTTGTATTCGATAGTGAATCGAACTAAATCCATCACAAGATTAAGAAAATGAAAAATTGAAAAAATTCTCTAAGAGGAAAAAGGAGAGAGAGAGGGAAGAGTCGTGTTAGCGGTTACGGATTCTAATGATATTAAGAACAAAATTAAACATTATTTCAATTAATTTTGTATTTAGACAATAGTCACTCATTTTTCAGAAATTTGAAATGAGAAACAGAATGACGTACTTAATATGTGACTGAATCTGAATATTATTATTTCTTAATTATTATTTCTTGCTTATTACTTTGGCCATTAAACAATTTTATTTTTCTATTATTCTCGACCATGATATTAATATAACTTCTGATGCTTCTGTTAAAAAGCTCCTGATTATTGTTTATATAGGATAAACTAAACTGATTTTTCTAAAACACATAGTTGAGTCGATTCAACCTATTTAGCAAAATCTATAGAATATTGAGTAATATATAAGATATAGCAGTACACAATATAGTAATACACAATTTTGTCTGGAAATTTTTTGTAGAAAAAATGCTGTAGTAGAATCATCATATATTATTATGACGGTGAACCTTTTAAAAATGATTGTACGTGCATCTGCATAATGACCATATTTACTATGCAGAGTGTGTAGTAGCAGATGGTAGATTTAAGGGATGCTCTACGATTTGAAATGAAACGAAAAAGTCATAAAACCAAAGTAACCGTTCTTTTAAACATTTTGTGGAAAAATGTCATTTGATAAAAATCCATTTTTATCTAAGTGGAAGTCAGTTATCGATAAGTCTGGAAGAAATTTTTCAAGAAATGAGATGATTGGAAAATATTAATTTTTAATTATTATAATTATGAATACTCACTGTAAGCGATTAAATTTTTCTTTAGTTACGAACAATATCGACGACAAACGTTTTTTATGATTACATTTGATTATTTTGATTACATATGATTACATTATGATTACTTTTTTTATGCAATAAAATATATAAGTTTTACAATTAATGTTTGTCATATTATCAATGAACATGTACAAAATTATTAATAATGTTAATAGCAGTTAACAATAACCGCATGTAACCAAAAATAATGTTTGCCCAACGATAATGGTTATCGGTAACTAAAATAAAATTCGGACCATCGATAATGGTTATACTGGCAACCAAGAAAAATTCCGGTCATTTATATTGGTTGTTGATAATTAAAATTAAATTTCCGTCATTGATAATGGTTATTCATGGCCAAAATAAAATTCCTATCGACAATAATTACGGCTTATCGAAAGAATGTTTATCATTCATAACGCTTATCCGTAACCAAAATTTTGAAATTAAGGATACTAACTCTTATGCCGCGGCTTCTAAAATTTGTCGCATGACAATTACAATATCTGGAAAAAATTGTATTTCAGCGAATAATATTTCAAATAATCAGCGAAACTTCTCTGTACGACAAATATAGAGCAGCGTAAAGCAAGGGACCACAGTAATCGTCAAACTGATCAACTCATGTTCGCCAGTATACTCCTACATATCTCAGAGAAGAAAACTATAACATTTGGCACGCAATGGTAGACAACGATCCTTGCAGCTTATATTAGACAAGTAAATTGCGGTAAAAAGTAAACACAGTAAATAAAATTGGTCCTTCGTACAACATATCTTCATAAATTATCACGACGTGTTGCGACGCGGTTAAGATTTTGTAGTGCGAAACATTCTATTTCACAATGTCACCGCGATAGTAAAACAACTATGATACAAACTCATCATGTAGAAGTTACTTCGCGTTTAACCCGCGGATTCAATCAACGGCAACGCGCCAACAACAGATTAAACATTAATCCTACCTAGACACAGAAATTCATACGAAAATACTAAAGTTTATGGAATTTCAGAGTAGAGATTTAAAAAAGCAAAGTAATAAACACAACGTATACCATAGGTATATGGACATAGTACGTATAACATATAATGCATACGAATTTATTCATAATTATTCAAATTTTCCCTGTGAATAACTTTTATTTGAGAATAACCAATAAACAAGAAGATGGAAACTAAAACTCTATGATTCATGCAGGTTGCACGAAATAAATCCACTAGATAGTGCAAAACCCGCATAAGGGAAGACGAGGAAAAGAAAAAGCGCAGTCGTCGGATGAAACGAGTTATTTCACGTCGCGTCCCCTGAGCCGGTTAATATTTAGTGAGATTAGATCGCATGAATTTCCTAGATTGCCAGTGTAACAAAACCGAGTGAGGTTTGTATGTAACGTAATTTACATAGGAGACATATATTTCCACTCATTTATCGCAATACTTATTGTGCTCGAGTTTAATTATCCTTGAAACCCATTCAAATCAGCAATGTTTGCAATCGTAAATCTTTATGAAAGCTCCCATATAATACAATTTTGTCGATCGAGTTGTCTCAGCGTCAAATAATTATAATTACAAGACCTTATTAATACATTATTAACCAACTATATTATGCAAAAACTAATTGATGCCACCGGCTGTTTCATGTAAAAGTTAACACGTTCACTTTGTGCATGAAAACACGAATTTACCGATCGATAACCCTTGTGCATGAATAACGAATACACGAGTTTATTCGTCGTACAGTTGAACAATGTGTTAACATCTGCTGCGACTCTGATTTTACATCAGTATCGTCCACACGTCTCAAACGTGCCACAATTTCTATAACAAATATGATTTGCACTGGGATGACAATTTCGCAGTCCGATTCGTTCATGAAGTTCCTGTCTCCTGCGAGTTCTTGAGTTCGTATTAGGTTTCTTAAGTAAGGATCCTCTAGGAAGGTAAAACGCGCGTGTTTAGCCCAATGCACCTCTCAAATAGAGTTGGCTCACGTCGCGTACATGTATCCTGCCAGGTCATTAAACCTGATCCTTACCTAATCATCAGAACTATGAAAGTTTTGGAGTATGCAGAAGCTATATAGAGTTCGTTCGACTCATATGCACAAATGGACCTAAAAGCAGACTTCTTCTAAAAGAATAAAAAAGAAAAGTAGAAAATGAGAGGCTTAGTTTTCGAGAAAGTCGAGTTTGCGAGTTTGTCAAGTATACTAGAATGTGGCTAATTACCGACTGGCTGCGAGTAAAGAATCAGGAGGCTATTGTATATGCGAAGGTAAATTAAAAATGTGGGATAGATTTCGCTCAAAATTTTATTTTCAGGAGAATGAGGTTTGAACGGGTCTAGTTAAGAATTGGCCTGACACAGCTGTATAATTTTCACATTTATTTCTCTCGTCTCGTAAAAAATGTTATTCCACATTTCCAACTCTCTTTCACACGTAGAATAATCTATCTAGTTCAGAATCATCCATGTTCAAGTATACTTGACATGACACCTAGTTTGTAGATTTTTATGCAATTTCATACTCTTATAAATATAAATAAAAAATGGAATCTAAGCAAAGATTTGTTTCACCTATTGAATATTATATTTGTATACTATATTTTGAATACTTCGCGTAAGTTCTGTGTATGTTTGCGTCTTCAAATTTGTTGCATAAATGTATTAAATTTCCCATAAAACACAATCCACTGTTATCTTTTATTCCGGGAATACAAAGATTCCATAGTTAGTTTTGAAGGAAATGACACGAATGCATATACCCTGATAAAAGAGTTGCAACGTAGCTTGAGATAATTCAAGTACAAGCGTTCGAGGAAGTTAGAAATGCTCGATCTGAAGATCTATTTTTCGTTTGACTTCGTATGACGGTAAGTGACGTGAAGAATTTCTTCAGAAACTGACGGATTTTGAATATACGAATGCGACAATTCAACGATATCGTCGAAAAAGACTTGGTCCCGATTCTACAATGGCTGATGTATAAAGCATAAACGCTACAAAGGGGACTGGAATCAGATTTCGCAGAGTGTCAACGTAACGTCCTAAGTGGAGTTTGGAACAAGCAATAGAGCTACAATATTTAACTCCATGTACAGGGTCCGGTTGAATAACAGGAATAAGCGGGCTTGAGGTGACTTCTTATGAAAAAAATAAAAAGAAACTATACGATAAAATCTTGTCGTATGACACTTGATATAATAATATCTGATTTCGAACTGATTGAAGATTCAAATATTTAACAGAAGATTAGTCTTCTTCTTAGATAGAAAGTGTTAAAAAAATCTAGATTCAAATTTGTTCATAAGATGCTTTGATCCTGGGAGAAATGCGTGTATTAGGCCCATTTCTTCACTAGACATGTTCAAATTTATTTTCTTGAAAGTGAAAGCTTAAACGGCCAAATTTTATTCCATATTTTTTACTTTCTCGATTCTTCGAGTAGCTGGCATTGCTACAATACATGAACTATATCCTGCCCTTTGTAATCACTCTGACATTTAGGGTCACTTATTATACCTGTCCGAGCTAATGAGAAGACTCTGGTCTTATAATAACCTGACCCGCACATGCTAATTGTCGTTATAATTTTCCGTCTTAGATTTCTTTCCCTTCGTATCGTAATTTTGCCTTTCGACGATTGGAAATGTTAGAATAACGATGGAAGGATTGCAATAGGATAGAAAGTATTTCATTCTTTCAGCCAAATTCAAATATACTAGACAAATTTTCAAATTCAATCTTTTCGAAAATTAAGTCTTGGGCGAAAATATGTCATTCTTTATTCTCTTCTTACTTTTTCATAAGAAAGCTTCTTACATCCGCTTGTACATGTTATTCACTTGGATCCAGTATACGGTATACCTTTGTCATTCGAAGTATGCCACTTTATATAGCAAGTTACGAGGCCCACTGTTCTGTATCTCAGCCCTACCCATACCAGTTTGCTTGATCCTGTACAAATTTCTTCCTACCTATGAAAGCCGCATTCGTGTTTCTGACCCTTGTTCCTGATTTTGCAGTCGCAATAGATTTATCCTAGCATTCAATACTAATAGGTTATCTGACGCCGCATCAAGTTTATCCACGTGGTGTACTAATACATCGCAGGGTTGCATTGAGATTGTCGACAGTTCCATCGACATCAATTCACCGATACAAGCTGTGATCAATAAGAACTGTTACCAATAATATTTTCGATCGACAACAGCTTCCACTGACATTGATCGATATTTTTTCGCAAACACTGCTTCAGTCTGCATAGATCTAGCATAAGACAGCCAACCATTCATTTTTAATTCATTTTTTTGTACTAGTAAACGCAATCATTCTTTCGTATCTATAAAAATTTTCTTATAAAAGCTTTCACTTCTTGTCCTATGTATTACACCTTATTGTATTTTAAGAACGTAAGATATAGCACTAGAATTATGGAAAAATGTATTATTTTATGGCCAATAGCCTATTTCGCTAAAAAAAATTGTGCATTTTTTACTACTTCGATCTAGCTGACCGAAAGTGAACATAGTGTCCAATAATAATTATTATTATTATAATTGATTATAGTGCATGCGTGGAATAAAAATTCTTGCTTTTGAAATTACCATACATATTCGTATCGATGCTTTATATTATTTCAGAACTGTATGAAAAGTTTAGTGTAAAGGAAACTTTTAATTCCTCTTATTTTCTCCTTTACAAAAGTTTACTTCGTACAAGTTGCAGCGCAACACTCGTTGCCGTAAGGTAACTAGTATGACACTTCATTAAAAATGCATTCAACCTATCTACTTGATAGATCTACAGGGATAGATCAAAATTTGCCTGATGAAATTTTTGATCACAAGCTTATTATTAGAAATTTACCTGCACGCAAATTTATTTATTTAGATATTGTCACGCGCATAAACAGAATCGCGCTTATAATAGTAGCTTATAAAAGTATATTTTCAACGAAATACGAAAAGTACTATTTACTTTTTTCGGAGACTTTTCCAACGGATATGAACGATGCTGGCTTTTCTGGATATATAAAGTTCGCATTACGTTTAAAAGAATCATTTATGAAAAATAGATTCGCTTGCCGTATGTAATCTGAATATAATATGATTTTTGCAACATGACATTTTTCTTGAACCTATCTCTCGCATTACGGTAGTTGCGCGCTGGTTGAATATTAAATTAATGTCCACCTCGTCCATGGATTTTTTTTGTTAACATGTGCTGACTTTCGCTTTAATACAGCCACCACAGCGCATACTAACCTGCTGCACTAATCTTAATGTTTTATTAAATATTACTCGATGAAAGTTTTCTCTGAAAAAAATTGAATCTTTTTGAGCTTGTGTCCGCGCTCCACCAATTATTGTTCAAATTATTATACTATTATTATAACTACGATCTATATTCATTTTATTTATTCATATTGCTATCTGTTTAATGAAGATACTGTTTAAAATGCTGGCCTTCTACAGCGATGCAAGCATTAAATCTAAAAGTGCGTTCAGACTATCGATATTTCGAATTTCTCAACATTCTCGTAAGTAAGAGATTCTCAGACGATCGATATAGTGTATATATATTGCCGATACAATGTTGTAGGATGTATTATTTATTTAAAATGGATTAAATAGGAAACGGTGGTTATTTAACGTGAACTAAATACAGTAATGTGCTATAACTAAGACAATTAAATAGTTAATTTACAACTTTCGTAACCACGGTTCCAACGCTCTCTTTCACGCGGACCACTCTTTCTCACAGACTTCTCAACTAACGACGGACTGTTAATTCGTCTTTGTCCCTTAAGCATCCCTTTGTCTTTTCTCATAGCCCTATCACGTAGGCCTTTTTTCCGCGTAACCATTCGACCGAAGGACCCACGATACATTGATGTGCCTGTCAGCACTTAGGCTTTCTCGCGACATTGTTTATGGTTCACCCGATATTTCTTAGGCTATTTGTCCACGATACTACAATATTGTCTCGCTTTATGTGGAATTTCAATTTTGCATTGCTTTCTTCTTCATTGTTTCAATTCAATCATCTAAATAAAATTTGCTCACTTTTGTAACTATGGTGAATTGGTTTATATCCGAATCCGTATGTATCTGTGAAATAGAAGTATTTTTTATCAAGTTTCCGTGAATATTCGAAATATTGACAATATTTCTCTTGACGTCAACCCGTCCTGTTAATGTTCGATGATATTTACAATATCGTATTGACAATACGTGTTGATCCGTTTTACGTACGATAATGTTGAGAACCTTGAATTTTTGACAGAGAACACGTTTACATTGATCAGTTAAATCGTAGCTGTACATTGGTCTGGTGATATTTGTTGTTCTGCACCTACGGCTCGATCTCTCAGAATAAATGAGTGTAAATAAGTACGTGAAAAAAATGAGAACCTTTTTGATTGTTTGTAGGGATTTTCTTCAAAATGAAGCAAAAACGTGCAATTATCTAAACAACATATTTTTTTTTTTAATTTATCGGTCTCCTTACACGTTCCAGAAGTTTGACATTAAAATTGGGAACACCCTGTATATAGCAATATCAATAAAATTTAATGAAATTAAAGACAAGCCTGTAAATAATTTCAAAGGCACAAATAATGTTAGTATAATATATCTGATGATTTTAATAAAGGACTAAATAAATCAACGTATTTCTTCTTTGTTGTATATTGAAGTACCTTTCTGCGCTCATAATTCGCAGTAATTAAATTTCAACATTCTGAAGTTTTTCTCATGCTTGTTTCTATGCTTCGTCATAATCCGAATGGATGCACAAAATGTCGCCGGTAGCTGGCGTACGAGGATACTAAAAATCAGTATGTATGGCGACGCTGTATCTCACGAGAATCGTCGCCTGACCGCTTCCATCGGCGACAATATACAATCAGTATCCATCATACACGTATTGCGATACATATGTCATGTTTATGTGCGATATAAAGGATTATCCTGCATACGTAGAAATATACCAGCAATGAGTTCACTTACTTATATGGAAATACTTCATCTGAATTCTGAGTGAGAGTTATTTTCTGCCTTACATGATCAAAACCTCTTTGTAATCAAGTAGTGTTTGAAACATATACGTCATTTTTATATTTTTACAAAATATCATATTTACGCGTTTTTTTCTGACAATGTTATCCGTATCATTCACATTGTTGAAAATCTGTTACTCTATGATATTTATATTGTTTTAATCATCCAAAGAAATCTAGTAACATGAGTCAGACACATTACAGACAATCAGACAAAGGTCGTACGAAGAATGACATCCTCTAAAAACAGTGAAATCAAAATATCTGTACGTAAAAAATTACCAAAAGATTGTTAGACAAAATCCGCGTTGAGTATGTCTGTACGAAATGATGTGATGACATGTCACTTATATGAAAGTATATCTCAACTATTCACTTGATGCCCGTGTTTTACAGATATGTATATTCAACAATTTCAGTGAATTCTTTGATTAAATTTTATAATAACGATAAAATGTTAGTTTCCATAGGATTTTAATTAATCACAGGTTTATATGTTTTCAGCACATCAACGGATGCGCACGGTCACCAACTATTTTTTAGTTAACCTTTCCGTGGCTGACCTGATGATGTCATTACTTAACTGTGTTTTCAACTTCATTTTTCTACTGAATTCTGACTGGCCATTTGGCGTGGTATACTGCACTATCAACAACTTTGTAGCACATGTCACGGTCTCTTCAAGTGTCCTCACTCTTGTCACCATTTCCTTCGATAGGTAAGTTTCGATCGACAAAGTTATTCAGTAGTTGAATTTATTATTACTTGTGACATTCTTCCTATGAATGAACTTATGCAGATACGCCATTTGTTTCTTGAGAATTAAATATTAATCGTACCCCTATGTAATGAAATTAAGGAATTAGTAAAAAGTGGAATTGGCCAGTTTGGTTTCTGAGAGATTCGTATGTCATTACATTAAAATATCGACTATTATTAACAATTTCTCGATAATTATGTGGTCGATCGATTCCAGATTTCACATAAGGATTACTTGTACCCCAAGTTAGTTTTGCTCGAAATTTGAGAGTAGTCTTGAATTTCCAACTGTACCCCGTGAAGCTGAACAAATTTAAAGAAGTCATAATTCCTTTTGAAATCCTAACGTCATCCAAACTTTTCAACTTGCATATGAATGCATATGTATGTATATTTGATCACAATGATTAATCTGCATATAATTTAAATAGTATTACGAAGACAATGATTTTATGTGTGAATTATAAACGTGTCCAGAAATAAATTATGAGAGCAATTTACGTAAATCGAACAATAGTCTCTCTGTCAGATGCAAAGATTTGATTACGTGCCATTTGCATTCTCCTCTCAAATTTTAATTATTTTCTTAGCGTAGCGGTTCCACCTCTGCAGAATGATTAAAATTGAAATATGTTAGAAATTGTTTTAGAAGCTGTTAATGTACCAGAAAGATTTTATAACCCTGTCAACGAAAATAATAGGAAATGAAAGGAGGGGGCAGATGCAATTTCATTTCCAAAGAGGAGAAAACGTGCCTACCCTCTCTTCCTCTTCCGTTATGGGATATACTTACATGTCCTGGATCAAGATGAGAAAAACAATATTTAACAATATTTCAATATTTAACTGAAACAAGTACTTTTGTAATGTTAATTATTATTCAAGATTATAAATTACCCGTTATTCATTGCTTTTTATGTGTTCCTTTCTGAGAAAAAGCCACACCATGTTAATATTCGTTTCGAAATCAAACGTATAATTCTTATTTTTTTCTATTTGGTCAATACATTGCTATGCTACAAATACTGCATACTTAGCTATGGAACAAAATTTATGGCGATAATTAAAATTATATTTTGAAGCAATTAGGGTGTACAGGCATTAGAAAGGGACATCCTGTACAATACTAACAATTGTCTTAAAATCTCTAACTATTTTAGCTCGGACAAGTTTTAAATTTATCTCTACGGATGCCGGCTGAATCGAAGAAACAATTATTACCCGTGCTGGCACGTAGCTACCGACATTTCAGAATCTGGAATTATTGATTGTACGCGTCTTTCTATCTCAGATTGTTTGTGTGTGTTAGCGATTCTTCGTGAAAAAGTTTCAAGCGCGCACTTATATTTATAACGATACAAATTAATATCTTTCAGAAAATAAGGAAGATTTTTTCAATGTTTTTTATGATCTAGACATATTGCTACAATTAAGATGATCTACAAACAGAATGCAGTTACAGTGATTGCACTTGGTTGACTCGTTTTTAGCTGTAAGATGAAAGTATAATTAATATATTCAATTGTAAGTTTGGCGAGAATAACTTACTCTTCGCTATTGAAAAGAAGTGGCCGACTTTTATCAACGTATATTTATACGTATCTTATATATGTTGGATGAAGGTACAACAGATCTTTTTACCAAAATATCACGTATATTATACAGATCTGCTGAAATTTCATTATGCTAATGAGACATAGCTATGATGTAAATTCTGGAAATTAATATATAGAGTAAAACCTGGAATCGATCCGATAATGTATATGGAAGTTGCAAGATACATATTCCGGCAAGGACCACATGACACTTCGGATGAAAGAAGGAGGCATTGGAAAATGATATACTATGTAACTTATGCGAAGAAACAGAGGGGTGTTTGAGACATTTATTATATACCTATAGAGAAATCGATAGAGAATAGGCAAAGCAAGCGCATTAGCAAGTACATTAGAGAGTTGAGGGGACGGGATGGAAATAAAATGGATTAGAGAAATAGAAAGACTGAGAAAATAAGTGAGCAATAGATAGATAAAACTCGGATCGAAAAGAAACACAAAGCAATATACGGTAATAGGTATGCACTACGATGCAATATAGTTTAAAGGGGGACGATGCAATCGTCAAATTCGTTAGTGTTCACAAGTAAGTGAGATGATTGAATTTAATTATAGGTATTCTGATAGGCAAACCATCCAACCACATCCTCGTCATTCTTCGATTTCCTAGCCGGCCTTTCTACTTTTCTTCTCCAATCTCTCGATATTTTTCACATGGCTTTACGCGACCCTTAACCGATACTACCCTATCTTCTTGTAGCTTCTTTCACCTTCTACGTTTCCTGTTCTTCCTTCCTTTCACTTCCACTTGGCCACTTAACTGACAACTGCTAACTTGATTTTAGTTAGGCCTTATTAACCAGGCTTTTAAGGATCAGTTTGCTTTCACTTTTTGCTTTCTCTGAATTTTCTGTGTTCTAGCTCTCCTCTGTTACGTCAGCTAGTTCTTTTCGTTTTACTTCGGTCTTCATTTTCTGTCTTTTAAAGGATTTGTCTTTTCGCCCGCGCAGACAGTATGTAATTGATTTCCACTAACTAACTTTGTTTCGTCGTTCCATTGTTTACGCGTACTTGTATACGACTTTAATTATGCAGCTTAAGATGAAAAGATAGATTTTGACCTACTTTCTCTATCAGTGTCACCTCAATGTAAAAGTAGTATCTGGCACTATTCACGAAGCAGTAAGTGGTAAGTAGCTCGCGATCAAATTTTTTTATGAATATATTACGTGCATTGTACGAAACATTTTGAAATTTCGTTAGCACCGTAATGAGACACGCCGCGATTATGATAGTATAATTTGAAACCAATCCGAATATGTATATAAAAGTTACAAGCAATTAATGAAAAATTAGTATACAGCATAAATAGTAGTCTTAAACGTACAATTAGAACTAAAGATGATCTTATTAAATATTGTGGCTTTTTAATGTGGCGAATAATTGATTATTCAAATATTCTGATGACGTTCGCGAAGCATATGCTTCCAATAAATATCTTCTAATTTCTATGTACATTTTCAAATTCAAAATGTAATCACGATAGTCGTGTCTCGCTACAAAGTTAATAAAATTTCAAAATGTTTCGTATAATGCTGAATAAAAAGCTTTCCGGAAGTGTTCCATTCAAATACGTTTCTTAGCCATGATGTATTATGTTGTTATACCTGAAAGAGCAAGCTGAAGCATTTTCATATTCGCGGGCATTTCATATTCGCGGACGAGATATCCTGTGACAAAACGTTCACACGACACTATACGCGAGACATATCGTGTCGATTTTTCATTATCTATAATTAAATGTCGGTAACAAGTAGGACAGACTGTTTTTGTACATTTACAAATGATAATAATGCATCATATGAATATCTTGTTTGTAAATACAGAAAGGGTAAGGTTAGCTAACAAACAAATTTATAGCTTGGATGTGAAGATAATGGAAATCAGGCTTGAAAAAGTATTTAAGTCGCTGATAAATATAAAAGGATAACCACAATAGAATTACAAATTTATACATATAAACATATCATAGATATTTGCGAGAAAATGGAAACAATTTTTTAATTTCGAAATATCAATAATTGTATGAGTTATTGAAGCGTTTCAGATTGTTTGCCAATAAAAAGGATATTTCTTTGTCTGATGAAGATGTTTTTTTTCTGTGTTTCTGTGAATAAAATCGTTTATATCTACATTTAATTTTTTCACTGTTCTAGTCTTTCAAAGAATTTGAAAAAATTCTGGGATATTCGTCGAAGTATTCGCTATATTATACTGTCAGTTTTTAAGTCGACCGTTTAAAAGGTTTCTTAGCAAAAATTAAGATTTGCTTAAAAATAATAATCAATAAACAAATTAAATCTGTGGTGTAATTATCTTTGGATAAAATTATTTTCTGTATTTTCTTTCCAGCACGTTCGAAAGCTATCAAACACAAATTTTTTTATAATCAATCCGAATAATATAACAACCAGGCTAGCCATTATATGTACATATGTATAATTACTACTAGCGACTACTAGTACAACATAAAACTGACACATAAAAGTGACACAAGAAAACGACAGATCTCCGTTAATGATAAGCGATGGTTATGAATAATAGCAAAGTTTATAAATCCTGTGATTGTCTGTTGCAGATATATGGCCATTATGAGACCTCTGAAACATCATATGTCTCGGAAAAAGACGATAATGATTGTTTTTCTAATATGGGTCATCTCTTCAACTTTGGCTGTACCATGTTTGTTATATTCAACAACAGAGTCTAGAAGGTAGTATTTTTAAATTATTTATATATGTTCATTTAGATAATTAATTACGCAATTAGTAAAATAGAAATGATTAAAAAATAAATCAACGAACTTGTCGTTGTAAGATCTTTGAAATGATGCATCAATATATTTTATTTATTATATATATATGCTGAAATATTCGCAGCAAGACCGTTATTAATGAATTCATGTATTTAATTCTACGGCATGGGCTACTGGCAATATGCTCCACTCGTCATTCCAACCATTATTCCAACTCGTTATATCAATATATCAAATGTTTTCATAAACAAATTGTAAATTATCTTAAGGGAGATAAAAAACAAATGAATTTGTGGCAATATTTGATTACTGAAATAAATACAGCAAATAAATAAATGAAAGAGAGATAGAGAGAACAGTTGCTGACAAAACATTTGAAGTTTTTTTTTTACTTTATTTTCTCTCAGTAAAAAGATTGTAGCAAATTGTAAAGATTTTCTTAATTGACACTATACCATCAATTTAAATTCCTACTCTTTTTCACATTCAATTTAACACTTTACACCTAATACAATGTTTTGCTTTCATATTTGTTCTTTTATGTCGATGTCATTTACTTTCACACATCTGTGAATGCATTTCACTATATAACATAATACGAACATAATACATTTTGTTTCTCATCGTCTGTGTATAAAAAGCTCTTCAGAGTAAAGTACGTTGTTACGTACGTAACCGACCAGCCTAATTAAAACCTTTCTTGTTCTCCCTTGTGTTTTTTAAAATATTTCGTAAACATTGCAACAAAGGCCACCCAGGCCTAATGAAGCCAATCGGGTATAAATCGAACGCTGCATTCGAAAATACAGAAAATCTCGAGAGCCTGAAGCCACAGATCCACCGAGGCTAAGCCGATCCAATTTAAACCACGCTAAAATCTCCAAAGTTCCTAACAAAGACCCCTTGTATCTGTTTCAAGAGGTGTTTCTGTGTAACACACAGTACTTCAGGCAAGAACAAAACCAACATCTGTGCTTCCTATTCCAACCAAGTTCCTTTATAAAAAAATCGTTAAATATATGTAAGCTCGATATTTCAGAAACTAATTGAAATCGATCGTACATATATCGTATATATATGGTAAAAGGTTAATGAATTCGTCTTCAGAAGCACTATCAGATGAGAACCGAAGAGAAATATAACAGTTTTGTTCCAAGAAACGAACTTAGCCTTCGTTCCTCGGAAGATAATAATATAAAAGGATTCGTTGAGCGATAAAGGACTGTCCTGAGTCTAGAGTTACCACGGGCATACTATTAGGTTGTCCGAAAAGTTTCTTTCGTTTCATACGGTGATAATAGATGAACAACAGTTTCTGTTCTATATTATTTTATTGAATTAGGTATGATCGATTTCGTTATATCTCTATTATTGTGTTCGTGTATAATTCAATAAACTAATATAAAATAAACAACATTTTGCGTCTATTATTTCCTTATAAAACGAAAGAAACTTTTCGGACAACGCTATATTACCAAAGTTTTTGACACAGACCCTCCGTATCTATTTCAAGAGACAGTGTTTAACACACGACACTTCAGACCAGAACAAGACCACCATCCGTGCTTCTTATCCCAATGAAGTTTCTCCGTATTATTGTACCATCGACTTGTTATCCTTTTCTGACACCTTTCCTGGTGTCCTTTTCTATGTCGTTGTGCAATATCCAATTAAGACACGATATATATTTCGGAACGATATAAGAAACACAAGTGTTGAATTCTGAAGTCTTTTATAACGCAGAGCGCGGTATTGGAACTAAAGAGAATGTTGGACAATAAAGTCCCATAATAAATTATGTTTTAAGTAAAGTAGGATTTTCTATGAAATGTGCTGGTAACCTGATCCTTTGAAATTGGACTGAAAGTTGTGCACAGACGTATTATGCCGGACAATAATTATGCCGTTTCTCGTAGAAAACAGTAAGCTGTACAGTAACGCAAAATAATAGATAAGTATGATACTATTAGGATCTCTCGAGGATTTTTAAAGTTTAAGCATCGAAGTGTTGCGGTTGGTTTATATTCCCGATGCCTTCGCGTGTCGCTGAGAAAGCAATTGTCTACACGTGACTAAGCACATGACACTTTGTAGAAAATGTCTCGAAGACGTTCAATATTTTTTCTCCTTCCCACTGTTCCATCATTCCGAGGACAAGAGACGTTTGGGTAGTCGGTTAAGGATATACAAGAAGTACATGATAGAAGAAACTTTTCTCCAAGTCATATTCTCTTACAATGTTTCAAGACAACGAATGTCTTTTAACGTGATCCATATATTTCAACTGCGTAGTATCTAACATCAGATCATATTTGACCTCGAAATAAGCTTGATTTGAGAGATATAAGTTAAATCAATCAGGAAGAATCAATAAACGAATTAAAAAATTATTACTACTTATTGTACAAATAAAGAATCATATATATAATATTACCAGAATCAGAATATATATAAATGCAGAGATAGTACTATGTTCGAATAATAATGTCACTGTATTTAAGAAGCCAACAAGCTGAAGAGAGATAGCAGCCTGCAATTCCCACAAAATTTCATTTCTTGCTGCAGATAATATAAATAATATTAGAGGAGGATATTTATCGCGAGTAATCAACCACTGTAGCATGAAAGAATGTAATTAAGTGTTGAACATCTATGTCATCAGAAATGGGTGAAATAGTTTAATATCCTATATACAGTGCTATTAAGTACTTGTATGATTACCGAGAGTCGTCATTTGAACGTCTAATTTAGTTCGAATAGAATAATTTCTCCAAATAATATTCTCGTTGATCCTAAATTTCTTAGTGTGAGTACAAGATTATTTAAGTCATATTATAACAGGTCGATGAATTACATCTATCAATTTAAAAATATATGATAACATTTAAACTAATATTGGCTTCGCTATCGGCGGCTTCAAACAATTCTGAAAACTAATAATTTGAGAAAGAACTTCAATTGTTATATATGCTCAGTCAAACAGTAGAACTTTATTCTACAAAATTCTTTTATACGACAAACGAGGGAGATATTAAGTATTCTATTTCCCGTAGCTCACTCTGTATATAGAATAGTCGATAATAAAAGAACGTTTCTACAAACAAGAATAAGATAAACCGGAAAGATAAAAGAGCTACGTTCGAAGTTTTTTTTATTATACTTATTGATAGGTACCTACTTAAAAATTAAGAGAAATATTCCTGAGATCGAGCACTTTTATAAACAAAGATAAAATAAAGGCGAACATAAGACAAACATACAAAATATGCATTAAAGATTTCGTTTATTACTTAATAGCCTTAAATCTCTGATACTGAGCAATCATTACTACATAAACGAATGTAGGGCAGCTAAGGCGACGATTTCAGTTGATCGTTAAACCCAACGATAGATGCTTAGAGGCTTATGCAAGTCGTAGAGAAGGAATCTATGCCATTCTACGCCATTAAAAGGCCCTACAGTTTACAAAAGATATAGCAGATTTATACTTCATGAAATTCCGAGTATAGAAATTTAATGTTCCTTCTAGTACGTGAAGTTGCCTCCATAGAAGTAATTGGAAGAGTAAGGCAACAAACGCAACGGATTCTATACAGATAAAACGCTGAAAAATAGCTTTGACACAATGTAATATTAACATAGACATGCTCATACACAAGAGTTAAACTAGACATACAGATGGTAAAAAGTGCAAACGCTCGTAAACGTTTTTTAAACACAAGGATAAACACTATCCATTTTCATACTCTTGCTTAAAGGCGACCTTCCAGATGCCGTAACTTCTTTTTGGTTAGAATAATGTTAGAAGGACAAAGCCAGTTCGACAATAAAAATAAAATATCAGCGTGATAATTTAAATTTACTTCAGAGCAAAGTGAAAGCAGAAGACAAGGGTGAAAAAGTGTAAACACATATTAGGGAAATAAAGTACAAGTAAAAAATAGATTGGTAATAGATGAAAGAATGGATGAATGAAGGAATGAATGAATGGACAAATGAAGGAGTGAATGATTGGACGAATGAAGGAATGAATAAATGGTCGAATGAAGGAGTGAATGAATAGACGAATGAAGGAGTGAGTTACTGGACAAATGAAGGAACGAATGAATGGATGGATGAAATGAAATGGGAAGAATGTCTATATAAAGAGATTTAAAGAGAAAGAGAAGTGATAACGAAAGAATCGATATATACTTATGCTATTGTAGTTACTTATTTAATTTCATTTCGTGCTTGTTTGCATCTGAATTTTAGTTAGGATCAAATATCGTGTGCATTATATGTATAATGTATATGTATACACGATCTTTGTTGTCTTATTCTACTTAGTGATTAATTATATAAGCAAATTCGTGAACTAAGGGAGACATTGATTGACTTCGCTCGGAGTTTCATAAGATAAGTTTTGATATTCCGGATGTTGATTTTACGGATCTGTATAAATAAGCAGATCTAATATACGATCTGCGATGTATCATCTGTATCCTCCTATTGTTTGTAAAAAACGTTTTTTGAATAATAAAATTTCCTAAAATTAAATACATTATACATATATATATAAAAGTTATTATAAAAGTGTCATCTTTTTGTAATGTCAAATGTACTGTTTAATTATAGGTATTCGAATGGCAAGACTAGGATTTCGTGTTACCTGGTTTGGCCAGACGGAACTTATTTGTTCAGCAGAATGGAATACTCGTAAGTGTAGTATGTATTAATCATTACAATCTTGTGCATTAAATTATGTTTCTAAGATATATAGATATAGCAGCACCATTCTTTAGACTTTTCGGTACAAGCAGTGACTACAAACGTTCATAAATCAGCACTTGTAAGATCTCGCGAGGCTGTAATCAATCATTATTGAATATGCAATGAATTCGACGAGTGATTAAATAGTCAAGTATACGTAAGCTTGCGTAACTGATTGTAGCCTTTTCTTAAGTCCCAAGCAGCATGACAGTTACTCAAGTTATAACGTTCTGAAAAATTGTATTATAATATTCCTTCATTTTGCAAGATTTCCTCCGCCACTCAAGAAGTGCGACTCGTTGTCAGTCAGCCGTTGAATTTATCATGCTTTCCCGGTTGTATTGTAGCATAGCTGCAATGGAACTCATTTGGGGAACGTACGGAAAACAATTTGATTCTTCGAGCTGGTTCTTCAATATTCATGGATTGTGATTTAGTACAACAATTTATTTAAACAGAATTAATGGATTCTTATGACACATACATCGACGTGCGTTACGAAAAATAGCACGAGTCATTTGTTTTACGGAGGGTAGAGCACTTTGGTATCTTCTTTGCGTGAATCCATAGCCAGTGTAGTCTACCACCTTCATCGATTTAAAAAAGACTGAAATCATGTTAATCATAATAATGTGTCGACCAATGTAAATCCAGCCAAACGTATATTGACATAGTCTAAAACGAAAAATAGTTTAATATCATCGGCAGCGTACCTAACAAACGTTTAACCTGGAAGCCTCCAAGAACTAAGAAAAGCTGCAAACTGAGCATCTTCCGACTTCTCAACTCAACAATCATCGACTTTCTATTTGGCTAAAGCTGGAAGAGGAGCCGGTCAGACGCAATATTGGATATCTCTTTGGCTAAAGGAATGAGGAAAGGAAGAAAAGAGGAATACAAAGGAAGCTATCTGCTGTAGTCTACGACCCTTCAATTGGACGAAGAGGACATCATCATCTAGTTAACACCAAAGGATAACATCATCTAAGCTAACAATAAGTAGTGTAGCTGAAACATTTGCCTATTCATTCTTTCTCCACCGATTCATCAAGATTGGGCTTTATTTAAATAAAATATTTGGAAAGTGATTATTTAAATAATATATCATCATATTTAGTTAGATGTTATCTTTAAATAATTATGCGTTACTTTACTTGGGTAAACACGCGATGTTTCTTCGTGGATACGCGATTTACCGTTTGATTTTTTTTATTAAAATTCACATTTGTCGGTGGGAAATTAACCCAGCTGGAGAATCGTCGTGTGAACGCTTCGATTGTTATAGACGTATCTATCACGCACCTATCTCGATCTTCTCCAAAGAGGAGATAGTTATTTGCTTTTCATATTCATTCATTTCTCCTACAAGTGCTACGTATTACATATTTGCTACCAATAATAACTAGTAACAGAGTTGTACAGAGCAATTTTTAAACGAGGTAAAAGTGTCGATTTCGCAGATAAATAGTTAATATATAATAAGATAAGTATAATATATAATAGATAATATAATTTGGATAAATTCCACGTTAACCGACCTCACGTAATTTCATTCCATTAATTTATTTTTATTATCTATTTCTTATTATCTATTTAAGGCAACAAATTTGAATAAGTAAACGTTTCGAATTACCATGTTGTTAAAATCATTTTATTCTCCTAATCGTTCGATGGCTTTATAATTTTGACTCGCTTGAACGTTAAAGTTAGAACTGACTTAAGTCAGTTTTAACTGAGTTAAAACAGAAACGGCAGTGTTCAGATATAATTGATCGATGACAGCAGTGAATTGACCCACTACTAAAAAGAAGCTACTATGCGAACATTTTTCGTTCACTCGCGTTCACATTCCATTGTGCAGTATTGTGGAGAAGTAATAAAACTTGTGCAATATCGCAAAGTATATTCGGACGATTCCTGTCAGTGTTATGGAATTTCCCCGGGGTTTGGATTTTATATAACTACGTGTATTGCAGCACGCGACTCTTTTAATTAATTCTTAGAAAATGCTGGATTTATATCACGTTTTCAGTTTTTCACGAAGATCGCGGAAAATTCCGTAAATATTGTAACAAACGATGAATACATACGATCAGCCGCAAAAGTCTACATGCCTATCGAATTTTGCGTATCTTGCGACTTATCAAAGAAAAACGCGCTTTGACACAATGTTATTTGTACTTACATATCGATACAATTATTATTTGTGTATTTTTGATACCTACGCCTTAGATACTATTCACACGTCATAATTTGCGAGCTGTTATCGATAGTATTGATTTGATATCGATCCGATCACTAATTTCAAAGATTTGCCTGTAAGTAGCCTGTAGTAGTTGTAAAAAATAAGCTTAAACCCTTAATTATAGGGTGCAACAGTTCATATATCTAAATATCATGAAATTATTTTAGTATTTTCAATGAAGTATTTATTTTGTTACAGTTATAACATCGTATTTTTGAGCGTAACGTATTTAGTACCTATGGCGTTGATGGCAATATGTTATACTCTAATGGGCCGAAAACTCTGGGGCTCAAAATCCATAGGAGAGCTAACGTATTACCAAAAGAAATCAATAAAATCTAAACGGAAGGTAAGAACTGTAAAGTATATATAATCGATGATAATATTAGAAAAATAGAACTATAATATAATTACAGTGGGTATGGGTA